>NC_053036.3:495894906-496533912 GCF_002575655.3 Aegilops tauschii subsp. strangulata
AGTTTCCGCGACCAATTAACCAACGACTAGCAAATATTGCAAAGTAGCGTAAAACAGGAAAATGTATGCTAGTGATTCTTGCATCGGAAACCTTCCTAGTTGCCCCTACAGTAATAGTATCAATGAACCCGTCCACATCTTTACGATGTGGTTCCTCTAAGCTACCCTCGAAAGGTATTTTGCAAACCCTGCAAAATTCATATAGTGATATCTTCTTAACCACATCATATAAATGAAACTCTACTGAAGGAGGTGATTCCTTAGAATAATAGTAGAAGTTTTTCACAAAAGTATTGGCGAGTAAGAGATACTGTTCGCGTTGGTCGCGGAGGAAGTCGGTGAGGCCTGCATTCTCAGCCAATTCATAAAAATCATCATAAATCTCGGCTGCTCTCAAGAAATCATCGGAAGGCCATTCACACGGCCAAACCTCCGCGGTGCGAGGCAAATTATATTTGGGCCTCTCTGCTTCCTCACTTTGCTTTTCCTTCGTGCTTCGGCTCGATGAGCCCCTCAAAAATCTCTTCATTATTTTCTGAAAAATTCTGAAATTTTTAGTAACTTCAAATAAAAGTAAACCAAGCTCAACAAAATTGATAGCAACTACTCCCACAAGTGCCTAGAGACTATATCATGCATTAGAACTACTTGGGACTATATAAATTTGACATGCAAGCTCAAGAACATGGTCACCTAGGCATCACAAATTTGCAATGAATAAAGCACTAGAACAAAAACTAATTGGACCAATTGAGGAGTCACATACCAAGGAACAATCCCCCCAAGCAGTTTTGTGAGAGGTGCTTTGAGCAAGGAGATCGAAAATTGCAGCAAAATGAGCTAGAACTCGTGCTTGAGCTGGATGGTGATTTTTTTGGGAGGAAGAAGTGTGTGGGTGCAGGGATAAGTGGAGGGGAGCCACCATGGGCCCACGAGGCAGGGGGCGCGCCCTGTAGGGGTGGGCGCGCCCTGGACCCTCGCAGCCAGGTGTTTGCTCCCCCTGCTGTGTTCTTAGTGCCAGATATTCTCAAATATTCCAGAAAAATCATATTAAATTGGCAGGGCATTTGGAGAAGTTTTATTTTCGGGGTATTTTTATATTGCACGAATAAATCAGAAAACAGACAGAAAAATACTATTTTTACTTTATTTCAACTAAATAACAGAAAGTAGAGAGAGGGTACAGAAGGTTGTGCCTTCTAGTTTCACCCATCTCATGCTCATCAAAAGGAATCCACTAACAAGGTTGATCAAGTCTTGTTAACAAACTCATTCCGAATAACATGGAACTGGAGAAATTTCGAATAACACTATGTTACCTCAACGGGGATATGCATATCCCCAATAATAAGAATATCATATTTCTTCTTGACAGTAGGAAGAGGAAATTCAAAACCTCCAAAAATAATTGATGGAATTTTTCCTATAGAGTTGATACTATGAACTTGAGGTTGTTTCCTCGGAAAGTGTACAATATGCTCATTACCATTAACATGAAAACTGAGATTGCCTTTGTTGCAATCAATAACAGCCCCTGCAGTATTCAAAAAAGGTCTTCCAAGAATAATAGACATACTATCGTCCTCGGGAATATCAAGAATAACAAAGTCCGTTAAAATAGTAACATTTGCAACTACAACAGGCACATCCTCACAAATACCGACAGGTATAGCAGTTGATTTATCGGCCATTTGCAAAGATATTTCAGTAGGTGTCAACTTATTCAAATCAAGTCTACCATATAAAGAGAGGGGCATAACACTAACACCGGCTCCAAGATCACATAAAGCAGTTTTAACATAGTTTCTTTTAATGGAGCATGGTATAGTGGGTACTCCTGGATCTCCTAATTTCTTTGGTATTCCACCCTTAAAAGTATAATTAGCAAGCATGGTGGAAATTTCAGCTTCCGGTATCTTTCTTTTATTAGTAATTCATTTTGAGCATATCAGTCAAACGCATACGCAAAAAGATAGGTCTAATCATTTCAGCAAAGCGCTCAAAATCCTCATCATCCTTTTTTCTTGGATGGTTTGGGAGGAAAAGGCATGGGTTTCTGAACCCAAGGTTCTCTTTCTTTATCGTGTCTCCTAGCAACAAAGTATCTCTTATCATAACGTTGATTCTTTGATTGTGGCTTATCAAGATCAACGGTAGGTTCAATTTCTACATCATTATCATTGCTAGGTTGAGAATCAACATGAACATTATCATTAACATTATCACTAGGTTCATGTTCATTACCAGATTGTGTTTCAGCATCAAAGATAGAAATGTCATTGGGATTCTCAGGTGGTTCAGCACTAGGTTCACTAGAAGCATGCAAAGTTCTATCATTTTTCTTTTTCTTCTTTTTAGAAGAACTAGGTGTGTCAATATTATTTCTCTGAGAACCTTGCTCAATTCTCTTAGGGTGGCCTTCAGGATACAAAGGTTACTGAGTCATATTACCAGTTCTAGTAGCCACTCTAACATCATAATAATTATTCTTAATATTCAATTCATTGAGCAAAACATTTTGAGCTTTAAATACTTGTTCTACTTGAGTGGTAACCATAGAAGCATGTTTACTAATGAGTTTAAGTGCACCTTTAACTCTAGACATATAATCACCCAAGTGTTCAAGCATATTTGAATTGTATTTCAATTGGCTACTAACATAAGCATTGAAGTTTTCTTGTTTAACAATAAAATTGTCAAACTCATCTAAGCATTGTCTAGCAGACTTATAACGAGGAATATCACCTTCATCAAATCTATAGAGAGAATTTACCTTTACTACCTATGTCGGGTTATCAAGACCATGTGTTTCTTCAATAGGTAATGGATTAAGATCATATATTTCTTCAATAGGTGGTAAATTCTTAACATCTTCAGCTTTTATACCTTTTTCTTTCATAGACTTCTTTGCCTCTTGCATATCTTCAGGACTGAGAAATAGAACACCCCTCTTCTTCGGAGTTGGTTTAGGAATAGGCTCAGGAGTTGGCTCAGGAAGTGTCCAATTATTTTCATTTGTCAACATATTATTCAATAGAATTTCAGCTTCATCCGATGTTCTTTCCCTGAAAAGAGAACCAGCACAACTATCTAGGTAATCTCTGGAAGCATCGGTTAGTCCATTATAAAAGATATCGAGTATTTTATTTTTCTTAAGAGGACGATCAGGCAAAGCATTAAGTAATTGGAGAATCCTCCCCCAAGTTTGTGGGAGACTCTCTTCTTCAGTTTGCACAAAGTTGTATATATCCCTTAAAGCAGCTTGTTTCTTATGAGCAGGGAAATATTTAGCAGAGAAGTAATAAATCATATCCTGGGGACTACGCACACAACCAGGATCAAGAGAATTAAACCATATCTTAGCATCACCCTTTAATGAGAACGGAAATATTTTAAGGATATAAAGGTAGCGAGATTTCTCATCATTAGTGAACAGGGTGGCTATATCATTTAATTTAGTAAGATGTGCCACAACGGTTTCATATTCATAGCCATAAAAAGGATTAGATTCAACCAAAGTAATTATATCAGGATCAACAGAGAATTCATAATCCTTATCAGTAACACAGATAGGTGAAGTAGCAAAAGCAGGGTCAGGTTTCATTCTAGCATTAAGAGATGGCTGCTTCCATTTAGCTAATAACTTCTTAAGATCATATCTATCATTGCAAGCTAAAATAGCTCTAGCGGCTTCTTCATCCATAACATACCCCTCGGGAACAACAGGTAATTCATATTTATTAGCGGGAGAGTCTTCATCATCACTATCATCAATATTATCAGTTTCAATAGTTTCATTCTCTCTAGCCCTAGCAAGTTGTTCATCAAGAAATTCACCAAGTGGCACAGTAGTACCAAGCATAAAGTAGTTTCATCATAAGTATCATGCATAGCAGAAGTGACATCATCAATAACATGCGACATATCAGAATGAATAGCAGAAGCAGGTTTAGGTATCGCAAGCTTACTCAAAACAGAAGGTGAATCAAGTGCAGAGATAGATGGCAGTTCCTTACCTCCCCTCGTAGTTGAGGGATAAATTGTTGTTTTCGCGTCTTTCAAGTTCTTCATAGTGACCAGCAGATATAAATCAAAAGTGACTCAAAGAATAGAGCTATGCCACCCCGCAACGGCGCCAGAAAATAGTCCTAATAACCCACAAGTATAGGGGATCGCAACAGTTTTTGAGGGTAGAGTATTCAACCCAAATTTGTTGATTCGACACAAGGGGAGCCAAAGAATATTCTCAAGTATTAGCAACTGAGTTGTCAATTCAGCCATACCTGGATAACTTAGTATCTGCGACAAAGTGTTTAGTAGCAAAGTAATATGGAAGTAACGGTAGCGGTAACAAAAGTAATATTTTTGGGTTTTGTAATGATTGTAACAGTAGCAACGGAAAAGTAAATAAGCAAAGAACAATATGTGAAAAGCTCGTAGGCATTGGATCGGTGATGGAGAATTATGCCGGATGCGGTTCATCATGTCACAGTCATAACATAGGGTGACACAGAACTAGCTCCAATTCATCAATGTAATGTAGGCATGTATTCCGAATATAGTCATACGTGCTTATGGAAAAGAACTTGCATGACATCTTTTGTCCTACCCTCCCGTGGCAGCGGGGTCCTAATGGAAACTAAGGGATATTAAGGCCTCCTTTTAATAGAGTACCGGACCAAAGCATTAACACATAGTGAATACATGAACTCCTCAAACTATGGTCATCACCGGGAGTGGTCCCGATTATTGTCACTTCGGGGTTGCCGGATCATAACACATAGTAGGTGACTATAGACTTGCAAGATAGGATCAAGAACTCACAGATATTCATGAAAACATAATAGGTTCAGATCTGAAATCATGGCACTTGGGCCCTAGTGACAAGCATTAAGCATAGCAAAGTCATAGCAACATCAATCTCAGAACATAGTGTATACTAGGGATCAAACCCTAACAAAACTAACTCGATTACATGATAAATCTCGTCCAACCCATCACCGTCCAGCAAGCCTACGATGAAATTACTCACGCACGGCGGTGAGCATCATGAAATTTGTGATGGAGGAAGGTTGATGATGACGACGGCGATGGATTCCCCTCTCCGAAGCCCCGAACGGACTCCAGATCAGCCCTCCCGAGAGGTTTTAGGGCTTGGCAGCGGCTCCGTATCGTAAAACGCGATGAATCCTTCTCTCTGATTTTTTCTCCACGAACACGAATATATGGAGTTGGAGTTGAGGTCGTTGGAGCATCAGGGGGCCCACGAGGCAGCGGGGCGCGCCCAGGGGGGCGGGGGCAGGCGCGCCCCACCCTCGTGGACAGGTGGAGGCCCCCCTGACGTGGATTCTTCTTCCAGTATTTTTAATATTTTCCAAAAATAAGTTCCGTGGAGTTTCAGGTCATTCCGAGAACTTTTGTTTCTGCACATAAATAACACCATGGCAATTCTGCTGAAATCAACGTTAGTCCGGGTTAGTTCCATTCAAATCATGCAAGTTAGAGTCAAAAACAAGGGCAAAAGTGTTTGGAAAAGTAGATACGACGGAGACGTATCACTAAGCATGTGGACATTTTTTTTGATTTTGCTTTTTGCTTGAGGATAAGCGAGGTCTAAGCTTGGGGGAGTTGATAAGTCCATTTTGCATCATGTTTTGCTACTGTTATTTATGATGTTTTTATCCAGAATAATGCTTTTTGGAGTAATTCTAATGCCTTTTCTCTCATAATATGCAAGGTACACACAAAGAGGGAGAATTCCGGCAGCTAGAAATCTGGACCTGAAAAAGCTACGTCAAGCTACCTATTCTGCACAACTCCAAACAAGCTGAAACTTCACGGAGAATTTTATGGAATATATGATGAATATTGGAGAAAATATGTACCAGAGGGGGCCCACCAGGTGGTCACAACCCACCTGGGCGCGCCAGGGAGCCCAGGCGTGCCCTGGTGGGTTGGGCTCACCCAGGCCCACCTTCGGTGCCCATCTTCTGGTATATAGGTCATTTTGACCTAGAAAAAAAATAAGGAGAGGACTTTTGGGACGGAGCACCGCCGTGTCGAGGTGGAACTTGGGCAGGAGCACTTTTGCCCTCCGGCAGAGCGATTCCGCCAGGTGAACTTCCCTCCCGGAGGGGGAAATCATTGTCATCATCATCACCAACAACTCTCCCATCTTGGGGAGGGTAATCTCCATCAACATCTTCAACAGCACCATCTCATCTCAAACACTAGTTCATCTCTTGTGTTCAATCTTGTTACCGGAACTATAGATTGGTGCTTGTGGGTGACTAGGACGTATTACTAAGCATGTGGACATTTTTTCGATTTTGCTTTTTGTTTGAGGATAAGGGAGGTCTAAGCTTGGGGGAGTTGATAAGTCCATTTTGCATCATGTTTTCCTACTGTTATTTATGATGTTTTTATCCATAATAATGCTTTTTGGAGTAATTCTAATGCCTTTTCTCTCATAATATGCAAGGTACACACAAAGAGGGAGAATTCCGGCAGCTAGAAATCTGGACCTGAAAAAGCTACGTCAGGCTACCTATTCTGCACAACTCCAAACAAGCTGAAACTTCGCGGAGAATTTTATGGAATATATGATGAATATTGGAGAAAATATGTACCAGAGGGGGCCCACTAGGTGGTCACAACCCACCTGGGCGCGCCAGGGAGCCCAGGCGTGCCCTGGTGGGTTGTGCTCACCCAGGCCCACCTTCGGTGCCCATCTTCTGGTATATAGGTCATTTTGACCTAGAAAAAAAATAAGGAGAGGACTTTCAGGACGGAGCGCCGCCGTCTCGAAGCGGAACTTGGGCAAGAGCACTTTTGCCCTCCGGCAGAGCGATTCCGCGAGGGGAACTTCCCTCCCGGAGGGGGAAATCATTGTCATCATCATCACCAACAGCTCTCCCATCTTGGGGAGGGCAATCTCCATCAACATCTTCAACAGCACCATCTCATCTCAAACACTAGTTCATCTCTTGTGTTCAATCTTGATACCGAAACTATAGATTGGTGCTTGTGGGTGACTAGTAGTGTTGATTACATCTTGTAGTTGATTACTATATGGTTTATTTGGTGGAAGATTATATGTTCAGATCCAATATGCTATTTAATACCCCTTTTATCTTGAGCATGATTATCATTTGTGAGTAGTTACTTTTGTTCTTGAGGTCACGGGGGAAATCATGTTGCAAGTAATTAATCATGTGAACTTGATATGTGTTCGATATTTTGATAGTATGTATGTTGTGATTCCCTTAGTGGTGTCATGTGAACGTCGACTACATGACACTTCACCATATTTGTGCCTAAGGGAATGCATTGTGGAGTAGCAATTAGATGATGGGTTGCGAGAGTGATAGAAGCTTTAACCCCAGTTTATGCGCTATTCCGTAAGGGACCGATGGGATCCAAAAGTTTAAAGCTATGGTTAGAATTTATTCTTAATACTTTTCTCCTAGTTGCGGATACTTGTGGGTGGGTTAATCACAAGTAGGAGGTTTGTTCAAGTAATAACATCACCTAAGCACCGGTCCACCCAAATATCAAATTATCAAAATAGCAAACACAAACCGAATCAACATGGTGAAAGTGACTAGATGAAATTCCCGTGTACCCTCAAGAACGCTTTGCTTATTATAAGAGACCGTTTTGGCCTGTCCTTTGACTCAAAAGGATTGGGCTACCTTGCTGCACTTTTGTTGCTAATATCGTTACTTGCTTGTTTGAAATTATCTTGCTATCAAACTACTCTGCTACTTACAATTTCAGCACTTGCAGACATTACCTTATTGAAAACCACTTGTCATTTCCTTCTGCTCCTCATTGGGTTCGACGCTCCTACTTATCGAAAAGAGCTACAATTGATCCCCTATACTTGTGGGTCATCAGGTGCCCCCCATACCAACAACTTTCCAGGGGAATTTTATTATTATTTTTGCAATTTAATCATGGGACTGGGCATCCCGATTACCAGCCCCTCTCGTGCAAGGACAAGTGAATAAACACTCACAATGAGAATAGCCCACTTAGCATGGAAGATACCGACCGCTCCCTGTCGCTCCATGAGCGGTACGAGCACACAGAACATATTTTCATTTGAATATTTAGGGGTGGCAGCTGCAAATTTACTTGGAACGGCAGGGCAATACCGCATATAGGTAGATATAGTGGACTCATCTGGAACAACTTTGAGTTTAAGGATTTGGATGCACAAGCAATATTCATGCTTAATACAGGAGAATGCTAGCAAATAGATTGAGAAGTGACCAGCTAGAGAGCGAAAACGGTCATAAACATGCATTGAGAATAATTAACATTGAATACAAACATGAGTAGGATATCAAACACCATGAACATAAATATCGTGGAGGCTATGTTGGTTTTGAATAAACTACATGCATGAACATGTGCCAAGTCAGGCCACTTGAAACATTCAGAGGAGGATACCATACTATCATACTACATCATAACCATTTTAATGCATGTTGACTCTGAAGATAATTCATTATCCACTCCTAGCTAATTAAGCATGGCATGAGCAACTATGATCTCTAATTGTCATCACAAACATGTTTACTCATAATAATACTAAATCAAGAGCGATGAGCTAAACATATTTACAAAAACGAAAACAAGAGGAGTTCATACCATCTTTTCTTCACCTCAATCACTCCATCAGATCATCGTCATTATTGCCTTTCACTTGCATGATGATACGTCTCCAACGTATCTATAATTTTTTAATTGTTCCATGCTATTATATTATCATCTATCTTGGATGTTTTTATATGCATTTATATGCTATTTTATATAATTTTTGGGACTAACCTATTAACCTACAGCCCAGTGCCAGTTTCTGTTTTTTCGTTGTTTCTGAGTTTTACAGAAAAGGAATACCAAACGGAGTCCAAACGAGCTGAAACTTTACGATGATTTTTTATGGACCAAAAGAAGCCCACGGAGTATCAGAGATGGACCAGAGGAGGCATGATGCATCCACAGGGGTGGAGGGCGCCCCCTAGGACGCGCCCCCTGCCTTGCCGTCACCTCATGGACCCCCCTGACTTGCTCCCGACGCAAAAAATTCCTATAGATATAGAAACCCCCAGAAATAAACCTAGATCGGGAGTTCCGCTGCTGCAAGCCTCTATAGCAACGAAAAACCAATCGGGAGCCCGTTCTGGCACCCTGCCGGAGGGGGAAACCATCACCGGTGGCCATCTTCATCATCCCGGCGGTCTCCATCACGAGGAGGGAGTAGTTCACCCTCGGGGCTGTGGGTATGTACCAGTAGCTATGTGTTTGATCTCTCTCTCTCTCTCATGTTCTTGATTTGGCATGATCTTGATGTACCGCGAGCTTTGTTATTATAGTTGGATCATATGGTGTTTCTCCCCCTCTACCTTCGTCGGTGGAAACGACACCTATGGGATCACTGGAATCCCTACTACGGTTGGCGGGGCGCGGGGTTGTGAGAAGAGCAGGTCTGACAGGAAGCACACGGATTGTTTACCCAGGTTCGGGCCGCGAAGATGCGTAATACCCTAGTCCTGCTTTGGTGGATGTATTGGGTGTTCTTGTGTTCTTGAGCTAGCTACGGGGTGTAACTTGCCCAAAAGAGCCGAATCCTTCTCCTGGTCACCTCGGGCCTCCTTTTATAGGGAAAAGGGGTCACCACAGTGGCACACAGGAGGTGGAAAGGTCTACAGTGCGCGAGCTTATCGCCCAGCATTACAGGACAAAGTGCATTAAATGCGCTACTTAGGTGTCCATTAGCTTCATTGGGGACGGGAACGAGGCCCGTCCCGTCCGTCACTGCTCCGCCTCGCTTCGACACGTGCCCAGGCCAGTGGTGCATGTAGCGCCATGTAGGCAGGCAGGCTGCTGAGGTGGCGCGCTGGTGGAGTCTTCACGAAGATCTGCATGCCACCACGCAGGTGCTTGCTGGGTCGGTGTAGAGGCCGCCCATCGCCACGCAGGTGCCTGCCTAGTTGGTTGAGCTAGCAGCTGCTTGGGGACGGCGGTGGCATCTTGGAAGACGCGGGCCTAGTTGCGGCCCTGCTGGTGTCCTCGGCAAGGGCCTGGCCGAGGGCCCGGCAAGGGTCTTGCCGTGGTGTTGTGGTCATCCCCGGCAAGGCGCTTGCCGGGGGTCTTGTGGATTCCCTCGGCTAGGATCCCGCCGAGGGTCGTCCTCTTCTGGTTCTCATCTGATCTCATGTATTCATGATCTTGACAAAGGTCTGTATGCCACCACGGAGGTGCATCCCGAGCCCTGGTTCCAACATAGCTGTTGACGGCGTCCGGAACCCCTGGGATCAAGGGTGGCTCGCTCCGCTGGTGTTGGGCGAGCTGCCCCGGCAAGGCTCTTGCCGGGACTGCTGAGGCTGCCCCAGCAAGGGTCTTGCCGGGGGAACCTGCTTCGCCCCTCTGCTCTTTGGGTTCTTGGTCTTGGCGTTGTCTTGTTTGTCTTGGGCTTCGGCTTCTCTCCGACTTCCCTCCTCTGCCCTGCTAAGTGTGGCCGTGGCGCGCGGCTCTGACTGCCCGTGCACAAATAAATGGGTCAAAAGAAGAGCCCCTACATTTGTACACCGATAGGAGCCCCCGGGCCTGGGCCACACATAGGCGCGACGCGTGTTGGGCCAGACCCAGAACGGTGCGCAGGCAGGTGGGGCGGATTTTTACCGCGGTAACTGTTTCGTCTGCTGCGCTTCCCCACGACCCGTGTTGAACGCGTGACGTGGAGGATCGTGCGTGACGTGGGGGCCATGCGTGGGGCGGTTCCCGCATGCAAGCGTCATATCACAGTTAATGGGAAAAGAGGCGGCCCACGCCTTCCCCGTAAAATGGAATAACCGCGGGCACGCTGCTCATTTACCCTTCGTGCTTTACCCAATCTCGGAACCGCCGTCCCCTTCTTCCTCCTTCTCAAGCTCTTGCCTTCGCTCGCCGCCACCGCGCCTTCGCCATCCTCCATTCCACGCTTCCTGCAGCCGCCCTGGAACCCAAGACCAGCAGAGGCAAGGGAGTGGCCAAGGACGCCGGGGAGAAGGAGCCGCCGAAGGGCGGGTTGGCGGTGCGGCGGACGCAGCACGCCTACTTCCCGTCGACGGTCGACGCGGTCGAACTCCGGGACTACTTCAAACACCTGTTGGGGTGCAAGACGGGAAGCGAGACGACAGGGCATCCGCCACGCGCGTCATCCCCGCCGCCTTCACCGAAGCCGGCCCGAATCGGTACCCGTTCTTCGTCGACTACTTTTCTTGCGGCCTCTGCCCCCCTTCTCTGATTTCTTCAGCGACATCATGCACACCTGTGGCTTCCATCTTCTGGATTTTACTCCAAATGCCGTGGCGTGCATGGCTCTTTTTGCGCACCTCTGCGAGGGTTTCGCCAGGGTGCATCCCAACATGGCGCTCTTCCGCCACTATTTCTTCCCTCGCATCCAAAAGGGGGGCGCCATTTCTGGTTGCGTCGACTGGATCCCTAGGACCCAGGAGAAAGAGACATATCCAGATGGCGCCCAGAAGGAGAGGTGGGAGGAGTGGCGAGGCCGGTGGTGCTGGATTGAGGAGAAGGACCCACCAGCATTCTGCGAGGTTCGCCAGGCACCGCCGGTCCGCAGAAACGACTGGAGCAATGTCGATGTCGACGACAAGAAGCTCACGGTCGCCACCACGAGGATCCTTCGCCTCACCGAGGCCGGGCTCACCCTTGAGATGATCAGGGCGGATTTCATCCACCGCCGAATCGCTCTGCTGCACAACAAGGGGAGGCCGGCCTGGCTCTTTACGAACTCCGCCGACATCATGAGGCTCCGACCCGGCTTGGACCACAACTTCACGGTGATGGGGCACGCCCACTTCTGCCAGCGGCTCTTCCAGCTCGACGTGAACCGCAACGGTGAGGTCGAGCGGTCTGTCAAGGCCGCGAAGGCTGCCGCGAAGGCCGCCGCGAAGGCCGGCAAGGTCGCCAAGGGGCCCTTGTTTAAGTTGCCGGCGGGGTGGTCCCGCTGTGCAACAATTCGCGTTGGAGCGACATCATCGTCATGATGCCGGAGTTCAACGCGCACGGCCTCGTCCCAGATTGGGCCGAGCCGCCGAAGGACCAGGTGCAGGAGTTTTTCGACACCTTGGAGGAGAAGTATGTCACCACCGAGCCGCGGCTCGTCCAGGACACCACCCAGGCGGAGCTGGACTATATCGCCGCTAGGGCGGTGGAGGCGGAGCTCGCCAAGGAGGCCGGCAGTGCCGGTGGCGTGGAGGATAAGGCCGCGGCGGCCGTGGAGGAGAAGGAGCTTGCCCAGTGGGCGGAGTCCGCTGGGGAGGCCAGCAGCGTCGGCACCGGGGCCCCTCTTGTCGAAGACGTGGTCGATGAGTCGTCGTCGGAGGAGGCCGAGGCCGTCGACCCTCCGGCCACGGGGAGGGGGCGAGTCTTGCGGCGCGCCACCTCTGGCGAGCCGGTTCGGCCCAGCAGGGTCGTGCAGCCCCAGCAAGCCCAGGAGGCATCCGCGCGCCAAACAAGGGCCGCGGCTGCGAAAAAATCCGTGAAGGCCGCGGTAGCGAAGGAGAAAGTATCTGCCTCTTCTTCATCCAAGCGCGTCCAGACTCCGCCTTCCTCCCCTCCCCCAGCAGACGTCGACGCGGAGGTCACCTTTGACCTCGGGTCCCTCAGCCCAAGGAGGAAGAGGAAAGCAGCAAAGGAGGCGGCGGAGGACGAGTAAGTATCTTGTCCCTTTCCGTCATCTCCGTCCCCTCAGACCGTGCCACTTATCTTGATTCGTCTTCATCTTTGCAGGGATGCGGAGACACTGGCCCAAAGGTGTCGGATGTGGGGTTCTGGCAAACCCTTAAGGTTCGAACTCTGGGGTGCGCGCGAAGTCTTTCCCTCCTACCAATCTACGCCCTAGCTCACTAAGATCTCGCGGACGAACTCGGCGAACTCGCCACACAGAAAGACACGAGATTTATACTGGTTCGGGCCACCGTTGTGGTATAATACCCTACTCCAGTGTAGTTGAGGTGGATTGCCTCTTGGGCTGATGAAGAACAGTACAAGGGGAAGAACAGCCTCCTGAGGTTGAGGTGTTCTTGTGTTTGGTGAACTTGTGTGGGTGAGAGCTGGATGAACTGCTCGATCAGATTAGATCAAGCTCAGATGCCCCTACTGTGGTGGCTAGCTCTACTTATTTAGGCCCTGGTCCTCTCCCCAAATATTGAGCGGGAAGGGAGCCATCAACGGCGGGCGAATTTGAAGGGGGACAGCTAGTACAAGCTATCCTGACAAAAGCGGTCTTCGCCTGCAAAAGGCTCTGGTGGTGACGCCGTCTTGGGCTCCACGATGACCTCCGTCTTGCCGTCCTCCTGGTCTTGGTCTTGTTGCACCGATAAGGCAACCTTTGCCAGATGCCTCGGTACTCCTCGCCTGCGTCGGCCTCCTTAGCACCAAAGAGGAAACAAGGACGCTGCGCGCCTTGGCGCCCGCCTGGCCCCCGCCTGGTGTCGATCGTCATGGCTCATGTCACGAGAGCCTCGCGAGGTTTGCCCTGCCTTGATATCTCCGCTCCTCGTGAGCCTGCCTGGCTAGGCCACTCCTGAGGAGGTCTTGCGTCGTTCGCCTCGCGAGGCTCGGCCCCTCGCGAGGCTCGGCCCCTCGCGAGGCTCGGCCCCTCGCGAGGGTCTTGGATGTCTTGTTGATGAAGATGGGCCGTATGGCCTGCTGGCTTGGCCACGCCATGGGCCGCAGGCAGGCAAGTCTGGGGACCCCCGTTCCGAGAACGCCGACAGTAGCCCCCGGGCCCAAGGTGCGCTCAGGCTTGGCTTCGCGGCGAAGCCAAGGGTCAAGGACGGAGCGCCGCGGGCCCCCAAAGCCCGCGGCCTCGGTTGACGCGTGGCGGTTGATTGGACGTGGGCGTCTCCGCTTCCCCATGCTGCCTCAGAAACTGCTCGACTTGACAAGTCCCTGCGACATGCAAGGAAAACCATCATTACCTGCGATCGTGGGAGGCGCCGGTTGGCCTTCTTTTGCTATAAATGGGGAGGGGGGCTGAGCCCCCGTCGCCCATCTCTGCCTTGCTTGCTTTCTCCTTCCTCCTTGCTCCACTGCTAACAACAATGGCGCCTATTAGAAGGTTCTCCGCTGAAGAGAAGGGGAAGGCCCCCCGCGATGATCCGGGGCCACTTCCGCCAAAGAAGAGGTCAGTCCACCGTCGTGATGAAGCGGCGATGCAGGTGGTCACGAGGCCTTGGTGCGAGCGGCCTCCTCCAGGGTGTCCGCTACCCTTGTATGCCCGAGCCGAGGGCTCAGGAGGCCGGAGCGACGAGCAGCGTCGCCCGCGCCGCGCCCGGGGTCGCCGCACCACGGTGACACGCGCCGTCGCCCATGGAATCCAGGCCGCGGACTCCTCGCATGAGCTTGTGCTATGGGCGCCGATGCCTCCAAGCTCTTGGATCCGCTTCTCGCCGTTCTTCTCCGATGTGATGCCACCAAGGGGGGCTCTCGAGCTCTGGTTGCAGCACGCCGACTGCGACACTCCGGCGACCGGAGCAGAGATCGAGGCGGTCCCCACCGACAAGATCTTCATGACTCGCAGCTGGGGCGAGGTCGCGCAGGTCTACCGCGCGAGGGGCGCCCTCGCGATCCACTTCGCGTACGACAGCGCCTCCACGCTCTTCTTCAAGGTCTTTGATGCGGAGGGCCGCCACTTGGAATGCTGCTCCGGAGAGGAGCGTTAGGATGATGCGCGCTCCGCCCGCGGCCACTGCAGCAGCAGCAGCCCTTGGGAGTCCAGTAGCTCTCCTGAGCTCTACTTGACTCCGGAGACGAGCGACGACAGGTACGTGCCACCGAGCTCTTGCCGCGCTCGGAGCAGAGCCGCGGCGTCCGGCCATTGCCGCCGCTGATCTGGATGGGGTTGGCACCGGCCTCCCGCGGCCCACTGTTGATGATGGCGTCCGCCACGGGAAGGTGTAGATAGGATCCCCCTTAGTTCTAGCTTTTGTTCCCTGCGTAGAATCATGAAGCACCTCATGGGGGCGTGTAAAGAGTCTGTAATGTCTTTTGCGCTCATCTTCCCTGTTATGAAAATTTGGTAAACGCATGTCCCGTTAAGGCTCGGTCCCCCTTTATTCCCTCGTGATAGCTTGTTGCTCTACGGTGACAGGTCCCGGCCCCAGGCAGGCTACAGCCGTCGCTGGTATGCCAGGTCGCGTGCCGTGGTCAAGGCCAGGAGGTGTGCGGCCCGAGGTCCAGTAAGAGCCCCTGAAGCGCGATGCTCAGAAGGCCCCCCTTAGCGCTCAAGCAGCCATGGTGGCAAGAAGGAGAGTCGACGTGGCCACAACGGGGCTGCGGCGAGGGTGACCCTTAGGCCCAACATTTAGCCAATCCGAGAGCGGAACTTATCTTGTTGACTTCGTGGCGATTCCTGGTGGTGCGCTAGGCCTGCGCGCCAGCTTGTGCGGCATAGTTAGGCCGGCCCGTACGAGTTTCCCTCCTCCCATGCTCTCCTTAGTGCTCTACGTCCTTAGGTCCCGGCCCTCAAGCGAGCTCAGCCGCCGCTGGTATGCCAGGTCGCGATGCCGTGGTCAAGGCCAGGGGGTGAGGGCTGGAGAGCCAGTAAGAGCTCCTGAGTCGCGGTGCTCAAGAGCCCCCCCTTTAACGCGCAAGCGAATTGCACGAGAGAAAAGGAGGCTCGCGGTGCCGCCTGCTATCCTCCCCATGGATCCCTATGAACAGGCACAAGAAGAAACATGGTTTGCCGTTATAGCTGCCAACCTGCCGCTGGTTGCTTTGAGATGAGGTGAAGGCACTGAGGGCCTGGTGAGGTGACGTGCGCGGGGCGTGCTGCGAGCCAGAGCTCGACCGCTTAGATTTGTCGATGTGGTAGGGACTGACCCATGCACCAGCGCCGTGCCTGTGAGGAGGCCCCGTGGGAGGCGATGATCGAGCAGGCGATAGCCGTAGGCAGGTTAAGCATGGAAGGCAAATCAGCTTGGGTAAATGCAGGAAGATACATGCCACTGGGTCCGGCCCGAGTGGCTTGGGGATGATGCAGCCCGAGGGGCGCCCCCAGCAAGGTAAGCTAAAGACATAAGCAAAAGGGGTACATGCCACAGGGACGGACCCACGCGGCCTGGGAATACTACAGCCCGAGGGGCGCTCCCAGCTAAACGAGCTTGGAAGATGTCACCTGGTTCTGTAGACGAAGTAGAGTTAGTGCAGCTGAAGGCGTGAGTCGAAGGAGTGGCTCCTCACGAACCACCAGGGCCCTGAGCCTTGGGAGGATCTGGGGGCTCGGGAAGTTCCTTGAAGACCGTCTCCATTTCCTCCAGGACGGCGTGGTACCTGGCCTCCTGAGCCACCAGGACGCGCCGCATGTTGCGCTAATAGGCTGACGCCACGCTCGGCAAGCCGAAGGGCATGCGAACATAGCTTGGTGGTGGACCCTCGCAACGGCCCACACGCGAAGGCCAGAAACGCTCCTGAGAAGTGGCCCTGTTGAGCCCTGGGACGTCGATGCAGACGCGCAGCCCAGCATCCTCGCCTGGATGGGGAGCTGCGCCTCGTGAGCGGCTGTCGCCGCGCATGGCCCTTGCGTCTTGCAGTTCCTGAGTGGTCTTGGCGATGAACTCTTGAGTGGTGGGCACTCCTTGCCCTGTGTTCTCCTGAGGGAAACGTGCTGCGAAGCACGCCTCCAGTGATGCCCAAGCGCCTGCCTCGTGAGGTTGGCAAGGTCTGAGGCCCTCCAGAAGGGAGCCCCCGAGCCCTGCCTGAGGAGGGCACCGGGCGCGCCTTCCTATGCGATGAAGGGAGACGCCCCTGGGACGGACGCTGATCCTGACGAGGCTCCAGCCGCGACGCCATCCTTCTGAGGTCCTGCACGGCGCAGCTGCTTCTTCTTGGGGATGGCCTCCGGAGGGCCCTCACTCCTGCTGTCGGGGTCGTTGATTGCTGCAGCTTGGAAGGCGCGCTCAAGGGAGCACACCGCATCCCTTTCTTCACATGGGACCATGCTGATTCCGTCGCTTCCCGGCATCTTGAGGACGTTGTAGCCGTGATGGGTGACTGCCATGAACTTGGCCAGGGCCGGATACCCAAGGATGGCGTTATAGCCGTGATGTGCATGACGTCGAAGTCGATGAGCTTGGTGCGGTAGTTCTTGCGCTCTCCGAAGGTGACAGGCAGGCGGACCTGCCCTATCGGTGTGGTGGAACCATCGGTCACTCCCGAGAAAGGCTTGGTAGGCTGGAGCTGCTCATATGGCACTTGGAGGTTGTCGAACGTGTCGACGGACAGGACGTTGAGCCCTGCGCCGCCGTCGATGAGGGTCTTGGTAACCTGCACATTGCTGATGACTGGGGAGCACAACATCAGGTGGGCACCTGCGGTGGCCGCGCACTTGAGCTAATCTGCCGAGTTGAAAGTGATGGCGCATTGGGACCACTTCAGCGGGCACGTGGCCTCGAGCTTGGGGAGCACCGCGTTTACTTCTCGAGCGAACTATTTGAAGATGCATTGAGAGGCTGGGGCCTGCGCGCCGCCCAAGATGCAGGCGATTGCACGCGGCTCCTGGAAGCCCCCAGCCCCCTCGTCCTGGTGGTGATCGTCGTTCCTTCTTGGTGGTGGCGGCAGCGGGGGAAGACTGGCGTTGCCCTGAGGGCGATCCCCACGAGGCTGGTCCCTCCAGGCGCCCTCGCGAGGATGGTCCTGCCAGTGGTCTTCACGAGGCCTGTCGCGCCATTCCTGGCGCAGGCCACGGTCGTCCCAGCGTCCGCGTCCACGTCCTCCTCCACGGCCGTAGCCCCGGTCGCTGCGCTCAGGGCGTCGACCGAAGCGTCCTTCTCGTATGGCTCTGAGCTCTTGACAGTCACTGGTGTTGTGGGTGTTCAGGTTATGGAAGGCGCAGAATTGTCGGCTGTTCTTGGATGACTCGGGCTGATCTCTGCCCCGCTTGGTGTCGGGCTCCGCTGCGAGCATTGCCGCTTCCTTGCGCTTCACATCCTTGGCCTTGGCTTTCTTCTCCCCTGCTCCGCAGCTGGCAGCTCGAGGCGGGAGAGGCGCCCCTCCTCAGCTCTTGCGCACTTAGTCGCCAGGTTGAACAGCTCCTGAGACGTGCAAAGCTCCTCGTGGATTGGGAGCTCTTCCTTCATCTTGACGTCATGGACACCGTCGGAGAACGCGGAGATGATGGCCTCGTCCGTGACCTTGGGGATCTTGAGGCGAGTGTTGTTGAAGCGCTGGATGTACTTCTAGAGGGTCGCCCCTAGCTGTTGCTTGATGCGGCGCAAGTCACCCGCGGGCGGCCGTGGGTGCCTTGGAAGTTGGCGACGAAGCGCTCACGCATCTCGTCCCAGGAGGAGATCGAGCCGTGCTGCAGGTTCAGGAGCCAGGAGCGGGCATCCTTGAGAGCCATGGGAAACCAGTTCGCCATGACTTTCTCATCGCCGTTGGCTGCTTCAATGCTCAGCTCGTAGAGCTGCAGGAACTCCGCGGGATCAGCGGTGCCGTCGTAGCGGGGAGGCAGATCCGGCTTGAACTTGCCTGGCTAGGCGATGCTACGCAGCTCGGGGGTGAAGGCGCGGCAGCCGGCCGTGGTTGCCGGGGCCTGCCTCGGAGGTGGAGCTTGGTCTTGATGAGGTCCACACGGTGCCGCTGCGGGCGGCACGCGGTCTTGACGAGGCGGCACGGGGAGCGCGGGTGCAGCTTCTCGCGGCCTTGGGATTTCTTGGCAGCTTCTCTCTTCGCACGCGGGCACCGGGCGTGGTGGATCACGCCGCGGGGCCGCGCACCTTGGTGCCAAGGCACCGTCTTAGGGCAGAGGTGGTGGAGGCGTGCCATGAGCCTCGTCGCCCGTGGCTGGCTGAGGGTGAGGCAGAGAGAGGGACGGCGCCGGAGAGCCCCCTGCGGCGCGGACGAGCTCGACGACGCGATCGAGCCACTCCTCGTAGAGGTCATCGACTGGGCGGTAGCGCAGGAGCTCGTTCGCCGCGAGGAGCGCGGCCCGCGCCTCCATGGGAGCGCGGCGTGCATGAGACGAAGAACCGGCCGGGGTCAGCGACGGAGTGGCGGTGCGGCCGTCCTGCCACACCGATGGATGCAGCGAGGACGCCTGCTACTCGTTCCCCGCCGGGCCGGTGGTAGCGTTGGCGGCGGGAGACGGAGAACGATGAGGTGGCCCGCCGACGGGAGCCGTCTGAGCAACGCGGGCGGTGAGGGCAGCCTGGCGCTCAGCTTGAGCACGGCGAGCGTCTTCCATGGAGACGATGGAGCGACGAATCGACGGAAGGGAAGCTACGACGCACCCCTACCTGGCGCGCCAAATGTCGGATGTGGGGTTCCGGCAAACCCTTAAGGTTCGAACTCTGGGGGGCGCGCGAAGTCTTTCCCTCTTACCAATCTACGCCCTAGCTCACTAAGATCTCACGGACGAACTTGGCGAACTCGCAACACAGAAAGACACGAGATTTATACTGGTTCGGGCCACCGTTGTGCTGTAATACCCTACTCCAGTCTGGTGGTGGTGGATTGCCTCTTGGGCTGATGAAGAACAGTACAAGGGGAAGAACAGCCTCCTGAGGTTGAGGTGTTCTTGTGCTTGGTGAACTTGTGTGGGTGAGAGCTAGATGAACTGCTCGATCAGATCAGATCAAGCTGAGATGCCCCTACTGTGGTGGCTAGCTCTACTTATATAGGACCTGGTCCTCTCCCCAAATATTGGGCGGGAAGGGAGCCAACAACGGCGGGCGAATTTGAAGGGGGACAACTAGTACAAGCTATCCTGACAAAAGCGGTCTTCGCCTGCAAAAGGCTCTGGTGGTGACGCCGTCTTGGGCTCCACGATGACCTCCGTCTTGCCGTCCTCCTGGTCTTGGTCTCGTTGCACCGATAAGGCAACCTTTGCCTAATGCCTCGGTACTCCTCGCCTGCGCTGGCCTCCTTAGCACCAAAGAGGAAACAAGGACGCTGCACGCGCTGGCGCCCGCCTCGTGTCGATCGTCATGGCTCATGTCACGAGAGGCTCGTGAGGTTTGCCCTGCCTTGATATCTCCGCTCCTCGTGAGCCTGCCAGGCTAGGCCACTCCTGAGGAGGCCTTGCATCGTTCACCTCGCGAGGCTCGGCCCCTCGCGAGGGTCTTGGATGTCTTGTGGAGGAAGATGGGCCGTATGGCCTGCTGGCTTGGCCACGCCATGGGCCGCAGGCAGCCAAGTCTGGGGACCCCCGTTCCCAGAATGCCGACAAAAGGGTGAAGAGGGCCAGGGCTTCGGCGAGTGGCCAGCCCCCGGCAGGGATTTCCGGTACACCGTTGGTGGTGTTGAGCAGCCCGAACAGCAGCCCCCGGCACAGCCCCCAGCGTAAGTTCACCACTCACCCCTCGTCGACGTGTGTTGGGGGCACGATCTCTTGGTGCTGACCTTGCCGTGGTTGCAGGAGGAGGACAACAGGAGGAGGAGCCACAGAGGGTTACCCCCAACACCCCGCCCCCATCGACTACGCCGCCCCGAGGGGCGTCCCTGGCAAGGGCGCCAAGCACCGAGCCCATGCACACGGAGGAGGAGGAGAACCCGAGCGCTGGTGGCTTTGCCTCGGCGCCAAATGTTGGCGGCGAGGGGACCTCTGCTTCCCAGCCCGGCATGGGTAAGTCACTCGCCTTCCGTCCCTATTCTTTTTCTGTCCATTCTGACTCTTGGTCTTGGCTCCGCCTCATCCCCTTCTTGGTATCCAGATCGTCCATCGGCGGACCAGGAGGACATAGACACCGTCATCGAGGATGTTGCCAAGGCCGCCGAGGCGGAGGCCGAGAAGATCGCCGCCGAGGAGGCCGCCAAGGGCGCTGCCGAGGACGCCGCCAAGGGGCCTGCCGGGGAGCCCGGCAAGGCTACTGCCGAGGAGGCCGGCAAGGGGCCTGCCAGGGAGGCCGGCAAGGCCGCTGCCGAGGAGGAGGTGGTTGATGACCAGCCTTCCTCCTCCGCTGCCTCTGGCTCCGGCAGGTATCTGAGGGTGAGCGATGATCTTTTCGTCCACCTCCCAGGGTCATCGAGCTCCAGGGCGCCCATCGAGGGAGAGGTGTTCGACGAAGAGGTGCTTGCCGCCGCCGGGCTCGAGGTTGTTGACGAGCCGAGCGCCGGTGGCAACGGTTCTTTGGAGGAGCGGCTTCTCCAGGCCATGGGCGCCAGCTTCCGGAAGCTCCAAGCGCTCCATCGCGTCCGCCTGGACAAGACCAAGTCTAGGATGGCAACGGTGGAGAAGGCGGAGGCAGACCTCAAGGGACGTGAGGCGCAAACTTGGTTCCGCCAGGCTTGCGAGGAGCTGAAGGCAGCCTAGGGCGAGCTGGCCAAGCGCGAGGTGGAGCTCACCATGAAGCGGGCCGACATCGAGAAGGCCCAGGAGACGCTGGGGAACTTGGCCGCCGTAGCCGAGGCCGCTCGAACCCAGCACCAGGCCATGCTGAACTCCCAGGAGGAGGACCTTGCCGCGCGTGAGGAGAAGCTGGCCGTGATGCTCTGCGGCAAGGATGAGGAGGTGGAGAAGCTCGTCGTGCAGCGGGCCCAGGAGGTAGTGCAGAGGAAAACAAGGAGGCACTCGATGCCCAGTCTCTGGCTCACGCCGACAGGGTGAAGGAGCTGGAGGTGGAGCGGCACGGGCTGAAAGACCAGACCCAGAAGCTGGCCAAGGAGAAGGACACGCTCAACGATGCCCTGGCGGAGGCGCAGGGCGCAGTCCTCGACAAGGCCGAGCAGCTCTCCAGGTCCAACGACTCCATCAAAGACCTGAAGCTGAAGCTGGAGGGCCTTGAGGAGATGCTCTCAGAGGCCAAGGCTCGCGAGGAGACCCTGGCCAAGGATCTGGAGGCCGAGAAGCTCCAGCGGAAGAACGAAGCCGCCAACCACAAGGATTTTGTGGAGGGTGAGAATCGCTCGATCAGCCGCCTCGAGGACGTCGCCGGCAGGATCACCATGTAGCTGGCCACCATGGGTATGCCAAACGTGAGGTACGCCCCGGATCGTAGCACGACCTCCAACGCCAGGCTGACGCTATTCTTCGAGGGTTTCCTTGGAGCCCTGGAGCATTTCCGCTCCACCAGGGCAACTTTCTGGGCCAATGAGGCCCGGAGGCTTTGCCGGGGTGCCATTGTCGGCGTCAGAACCGGCGGATCTCGGGTAGGGGGTCCCGAACTGTGCGTCTAGGATCGATGGTAACAGGAGACGGGGGACACGATGTTTGCCCAAGTTCGGGCCCTCTCTATGGAGGTAATACCCTACTTCCTGCTTGGTTGATGTTGATGAATATGAGTGTTACAAGAGTTGATCTACCACAAGATCGTCATGGCTAAACCTTAGAAGTCTAGCCTGTATGACTATGGTAATGTGTATATACTTTCCGGACTAACCCCTCCGGTTTATATAGACACCGGGGGGATCTAGGGTATACATGGAGTCGGTTACATAAGAAGGAATCTACATAATCGGTTGCCAAGCTTGCCTTCCACGCCAAGTAGAGTCCAATCCGGACACGGGTACAGTCTTCGGTCTTCATGTCTTCACAGCCCATCAGTCCGGCCCAATGGATAATAGGCCGGACGCCCGAGGACCCCTTAGTCCAGAACTCCCTCAGAAGCCCCTGAACCTTGCTTTCAATGATGAGGAGTCCGGCGCGCAGATTGTCTTCGGCATTGCAAGGCGGGTTCCCCTTTTTCCGAACTCCAAGGTAGTCTTCAGATGTATTGATTGTATCCGGACTTGTATACACAACTGCAGAGGATATAATATTTTACGAGTTCAATCCCGTGACAACTTTTTGGTAATATGACATCACACCTGCTTTGGCCATTGTTTGCGAACCGCTTTAGCTGGCCCATCGCCCCACGTCCCAAGACGCGATTTTATTGGCATGTCTTATCCAAACGGAGATCGTGGCTTCCTTTTTAAGGGATTCCTGTCAACCCGGACGTGGGTAACCCAACCGTCGCTTGGGTACAACTCCTTGGAAATAAGCAAGTTTTTGAGGCCTGAAAGGAGACGCTTGTTATTCGCGGCCCTTATATATTTAGGGGTACAGGCCCGTCTTTTTCTTCCACGCTTGCTTCTCCCTCAACCCCCGCTATCCCGAGTTCTACCACCCGGTTTTCGATTGCAACAAGCCCCAATTATGTCCGGATCAAGCCGTCTAGGCCGGTGTGTAGCTTCTTCCGTCACGGAGGGAGATATTGCAAAGCTTCGGGCGGCGAGGTATTTGACCGCGGAAATCCATCATTGGCTTCCCGCCGAGGGGCAGGTTATTCCAACCCCCAGATCCGGCGTGAGGGTCGTGTTCGTGTCCCAATTCCTTCGCGGGTTAGGGTTTGCACTTAACCCCGTTGTCCGGGGGCTCATGTTCTATTACGGGCTAGATTTTCACGATCTGGCCCGGACTCTATTCTTCTTATCTCGGCATTTATCGTCACGTGCGAAGCCTTCCTCCGGACTCCCCCGCACTTCGGCTTGTGGCTCAAGACCTTCGATGTGAAGCCGCAAGTGATAGAGGGGGAGCAGGCCAAGTGTGGTGGTGCTTCAATGAGCAAGCTTGCCAGCGCCGTTTGGCTGAAAGGATCCTTCGCCAAATCTTCCGATCTGTGGCGGCAGGGGTGGTTCTATATTACCGAGCCCCGTGGCTCCAAGTGGGAAACGGTGCCCGCATTCCGATCCGGCCCTCCAATTCAGCTTGCATCCTGGGTTAACAAGGTGCTGGATTGGGGAACAACGAATGATGTGCGAACTCTGCAGAGTCGCATCCGAAGCCTTATTGAGAAGGACATCGACATAGCCAACGTTGTTCAAGTAATTCTAGTTCGTCGAACCCTGCCGTGCCAGCGACGGCCTCTCCGCCTGTGGGAGTTCAATCCAGAAGGGCCACGAACTCTTCAGCACTTCTTCGGTAATATGCATGAAGGAATGTGGAGATTATTCTTCAGGAAACGAAGGCAATGGCCGGACACCACCAAAGATGTCGGCCTAGACTGTAACCATCCGGACACCCCGGTAAGTCCCCTTTTACCGAATACCTTATAGTCAGATACCTAGTGGCTAGATACCAACAGTATCATCTTTTTTCAGGGCTGGATAAAGAAGGTGGAGCGGATTAGGTGTCCGTCTCCCCTTCCTGAAGACTCAGCTACTCCCGTGTTAACAAGGATGCTGGCCTCGGCGCCATACCAGGCACTAGCAGGGGAGGGTGAGAAGACCCAAGATGACCTTGGTTCTGGAGGTAAGTCGGACACTGAGTCCGGAGAAATCGACCTTTCCTCGCTCGAAGACGGAGGCGGAAAAGGACCCAGTATCCCTTCTCCAAGCAGGAGAAAAAGGGCCGCCTCAGAATATTGGGAGGGGCGGTCTTCCAATAAGGGCAAGATGCCGCCGTCGAGCGGCTTGGGTTTGGAGAGCGACGCCGTTGAACAGCTCCAATAAGGGGACAAGCCCTTGGCCAAACCATAAGAGAATCCGGAGTACTTTGATAGGGCCCCGCTCCGTTGTCGTTACCGAAGAAATACGTAACGCATTTATGCCTTTTTACAGGTCGGCACAGAATATTTCTTGGCGATCCTCTTCTTCGGGGAGTCTCCTCCCAGAGATGATGGAGAGCGAGACGCCTCCTCGACTCCCTCGCCCACTAAGGCGGATGACTCTGAAGTGTCCTCGCGGAGGGTCCCTTTAGATCAGGGGACAAAAGAGGCAGTACCCGAAGGTGGACCTCTAACCATCCGGGACTCCGGGGCCGATGATAACAAAGGCCCCAGACTGTCTGGTTCACAACCGACGGTGATTTTGGAGGCGGGTGAACAGATTCCTTCAAAGGATGGCTGTGCTCTTGGAGCAGCTTCCGGAGACCCGGGGACTCCGGATATGTTGCGGGACATGTTGCGGAAAGCATCCGTCTCGGGGGAACAGCGTACCTTGATGGGTACAGTGATTGAAAAGATTTCGTCCGCGAAGAGCGGATTAAATGAAGCCTTCATGAGCCTACTTAAGGGCTTAGAGGTTTGTGACATAATGTTTTTCAGCTATGTTTCATTTGCAAAGATGCGCCTGTGTATAGGTAGTAGCCCCTGAGACTCAGGTTGTCTTCCATTAGGAAGCAAACAGAGGATAAAAAATGATCGTTTTGAGGACTAACCCGACGAACTTGAACACATGCTACTTCCCCCTTGGCCACTTCCCGGACTATGGAAATTGCCGAGCTACAGGGGAAGCTTGACGTGGCAGGGGATGATCTTGCATTAATCAATACGCGTCTTGACGAGTCTCAAGGTATGTATTCGGAGCAATCCTCATACATTTTTGTGGTATAAGCATAATGCTGAGATTTAGACGCTGGAACATGCGTGGCTACAGATGGTGCTGTCGCCGTTGAAGTTCTTCGAGCGGAGCTGGCCCGGGCCAAGGAGCAGGCCCGTCGTAGCAATGCTGCTACCGAAAAAGCATCGGCTGAATTAAAAGCCGAACAAGCTGCACGGCGCCAAGATGAGGAGAAGATATCCACGATGACCCTCGAACTGGAGAATGCTACCGGCCGCTGTGAATTTCTAGAGAAGGAGGGTAAAGCCTTAACGGCTGATCTGAACAAGGCCTTACAAGAGGCAAAAGAAGCGCAGTCGGAATCCAGAGCAGCCCGTGAGGAGGTTCGGTAGGCGAGGGAGATTGCGGCTGGAAAGCCCTTTCTGCTGCAAGCTAAGTTCAGTGACCCGAACTATGCTCAGCTGAACCAAGTGTGGAGTTCTCCGGATGAGTTCTTGGACTTGCTGAAGAGTTCTTGCGATGCGGCGCAGTATTACCAAGCGCGAGATGGGTATGCAACGGAGAAGCTTTTTTGGTCGCAGTTTGGCGCATCAAAGCGCCCTCTGTTGCTCAATGAACAGCTGTCCCAATGGGCCGAACTTCATAGGATATCCGGCGCTGCCATGAAGGATGTCATAATCCAGTTGTGGCCAACTGAGCCTATTTCGACTAGCTATTTTCGTTTGGTGCAGAGGCTTGGTGACGCGGTTCCGCGTATCGACGCTGTGAAGCGGTCAACGTGCATTGAGGGCGCATGGATGGCTTTTGCCCGAGTCAAGACGTTCTGGGGAAGATGAAGGCCATCGATGTTGCGACGAAGAGTCCACCCAAAGGCAAGGACCGTCCGAAACCGGAGCATTATTTTGGAAAGACGTCCTGGAGGCCGCCCGCTTGATAGAGGGTCAGTGCTCGAAAGACATAATGTTCGAGTGAGATGTATGGGAATTGTAAAAGACAATTTTATAGTTAATCTATTTTTATGTTTTGCTCGGAGGCTTGAATTCCTCCCGTGCGGCCGTTTTAATATAATCTGAAAGTTTTCCAGTCGTCAGCTTCAGCCCCCTCGTAGGAAGTACGGGGGTGTTCGGAAAAGCATTTAATCACTCTTTATCCAACGTCTTAGGTGATAATGCGGCGAACCAGGCAATCGGACTATAGGGCGTTAACACTTTCACTTAGCCATAGTAGTTTTATGGTGGGACTACGACATAGCCCATGGTATGTATGCGGCGTATGGTGCCTTACATATTTGATCTAAAAAAGATCCTTCGTGTGACACGGAGAATCGCTAAAGATTCCAAAAGTTGTCAAGTGGTTGACCAGCTCACGCCGCATCATGACAGTCAGTTTTCAGCTTTCTCTACTGAGGTGCTCGTCCAGTTTAGACCAGGACAAAATTGCAGTAGTTCTCCCTTTACTACCCTAGCCGATAGAGCGGAACATAGGGTAGCAAGCACAGGAGCCGGGCAACCCAACTATTGACCCAAGACAATGATTTGGAGCTGGTGCATATAAGGCCAAACTTGCGACGCCGAAGTGCGCTGTAGAGCTGTTCGGGCTTTTGCTGGCAACTCATTTGTTCCCATACCGAGCCCTTGGCAGGTTATGCCAATGTATTTTTGTGAAATAACCGTAGGAGCCATATTTTGTTGGGGAAACAATGCGGATGATTAGTTCAGATATTGTTTACTGGGAACTGAGCGATATGCCAATGATTACTTATGATATATATATATATATATATATATATATATATATATATATATATATATATATAAGCCATCTTCCCGGCTATTTGACATGCTCGGGGTTGGAGGTAGAGGAACAGGCATAGTACAGGCTCGAGAAATAGAGAGTGCGATCTACAAAAATTATTTTGGACCTCCTGCCGCACGTCTGCGCCGCAAGTCCTCGATGGGGAGAATCCTTGATGGAAATAGCCCCTTAGGTGAGTGTACGGATCCAGACTCTGATAGAGCTAGTTTCCGACGTTTATCCTGTTCGTCACCTGTTTTGAAAGGATAGCGAAGGAAGAAATAAAAAGAAAATAAATGATAATAATAATAAAAAAATTACTGGAGTGCTTGCAGGCTTGTCCGTATTGTGCTTCCGCCAATGCCCATGGTATCTTGAGTGCGTAATGATGTATGCGCGGTACAAACTTTGTAGGTGTATGGAGTGGGCGGCGGAAGCCGGGTTGCTATTTCCGTTCTGGGAGTAGTTTATCCTCGGGTGGAGATTGCTTCTGACCCCCAGTGTTTCGTTGGTGAACCTTTCCGTCATCCCTGTCGCCTTGCGGCCTCCTCCCCTTGTGTTCGGCGTTGAGCTTGCCGGCCTGTTTAAGGACCCAGCAGTTTCTGTTGGTATGATTAGCTGGTTTATCGGGGTGGCCATGAATCTGGAAGGGTCGGTCCAGTATCTTGTCCAGGTTGGATGGTTCGTCTCGATTCGCCTTGAATGGCTTCTTCCGCTAACCGGGCTTGGGGTTGCTGAATCCGACGTTGACCGCTGTGTCGCATGATCTTTCATTGTCATTGCGACTGTTGTTTTTGCTTCGTCGTGGCTTTCCGTTGCCGTCTCGGATTTCAGAGGTGCCCGGGTTGCTGGCGCTATTGCTTCTACGAGCGAGCCAGCTGTCTTCTCCCGCGCAAAAGCGGGTCATCAGAGCAGCGAGGGCTGTCATGGATTTAGGTCCTTCTTGGCCGAGGTGGCGTGCCAGCCATTCGTCCCAGACACTATGTCTGAAAGCCGCAAGGGCTTCTGCGTCCGGACAGTCGACGATTTGGTTCTTTTTGACTAAGAACCGAGTCCAGAGCTCCCTGGCTGATTCTTCGGGCTGCTGGACAATGTGACTTAGGTCATCGGCATCCGATGGCCGGACATATGTTCCTCGGAAGTTATCGAGGAAAGCCTCTTCCAAGTCCTCCCAGCTGCCTTTGGAATTTTCGGGCAGGCTGTTTAACCAGTACCGAGCTGGCCCTTTTAGTTTTAGTGGGAGGTATTTAATAGCCTGGAGGTCGTCCCCACGGGCCATATGGATGTGGAGGATGAAATCTTCTATCCATACCGCTGGGTCGGTTGTCCCGTCGTATGATTCAATATTGACGGGTTTGAATCCTTCGGGGAATTCATGATCCATTACTTCATCAGTGAAGCAAAGTGGGTGTGCGGCACCTCTATGTTGGGCCACACTATGACGTAACTCCGAAGGAGTCCCTTTGCGGTTTTCGGCTCGGGCGTGGCGAGGTTTGACACGTCCGAATAGGTAGCGATCGTCGCGTGTCGAAGCATGCTTTCGCGATCCGTAGATCGGTCTTGCGTGTCTTGCTCTATTGTCCAAGTCCCAGTGCAGGTCGTTTGGGTAATCATGACCTGCGTTGTTCTTCCCTTTACGGCGAGGTGGGGCGGTCTGATGTTCAGCTTGAGTTGCCTTTCTATCCGGACAGAGTTGTCGGTGACCTGCCGCATTGTGTGACGATGGTATGGGCCCCAACGCCCCATCATCAGACTGGTATAGCAATCTGTGCTTTGGGTGGCTTTTGGCTAGGCCACTAAGGCCGTATTTTTCGGCGACCAGGACTTCGGTCCATCTGTCATTGAGTAGGTCTTGGTCAGCTTGAAGCTGCTTCTGCTTCTTTTTCAGGCTCCTTGCCGTAGCTATTACTCTGTGCTTGAAGCGCTCTTGCTCGAGGGGCTCTTCGGGTACGATGAATTCTTTGTCGCCGAGGCTTTCCTCATCTTCGGAGAGCGGAAGGTAGTTGTCGTCCTCCGAACTGTCACTGGGCAGGGCCTATTCATCGGGGCTAACTTGCCCGTTTTCCTGTTTCTCCTGTTCGGATATTACTCCAACAGGGTCTTCATTGCTTTCGGCGCCGTCCGGAGCATTATTTTCTCCGGTGCCATCGTTGCTGTGGTGTGACTTGGAGCGGCGTTTGGGCACCAGAACTTAGACTGTGTCTCAGGAGTTTTATTCTCAACTGGATCTCCCTTGTCATTGCCGCGAGCTTTTTTAAGTGTATCGACCATGTACACGTCGTATGAAGGGGTGGCCGTCCCACGCCTGATGACTGGCCGGTCTTGGCCTTGCTCCTTGTCGGCATCGTCGTCTATACCGTCAATGTCTTCGGAGCCATGAGCAGGCATATCGGTTAAGTCCTCGACAGTGGCTATGAAGTGGGTGGCGGGTGGGAAGCAAAATTCTCCATTATCAGCCTCTAGCTCAAACCAGACATAGTTCGGCCGCAAGTCCCCCATCAGGGACAGGTTTTTCAATGAATTTAGCACATCGCCAAAGGGCGAGTGCTGGAAGATTCTGCGGCGCTGAACTCGAAGATTATTAACCGATCCAACTCGGTGTCCGAGAGTGTGCGAGGTTCGGAACTTATAGCCGGAGACGAGTCCGGAATTCCGTTGACACTTATATTGCCTGGTATTGAGTCTGTGTGCGGTTCCAATGGCGCAGACTCTATGGCTTCGGATGGTGCAAACTGCTCCGGATCTCAGGCCGTAGCAGTTGCAGGAACCGTCTCCAGAGTCTGGTCCGATGACAGATTTAAGTCATGTTCATCAGAGCGAAGGGGAGCGATCGCCGCGGTTTAAAATCCACTGAAGATCAAGTCTCCACGGATATCCGCGACATAGTTCAAGTTTCCAAATCTGACCTGGTGGCCTGGGGCGTAGCTATCGATCTGCTCCAGATGGCCAAGCGAGTTGGCCCGCAGTACGAAGCCGCCGAATACGAAAATCTGTCCGGGGAGGAAGGTTTCTCCTTGGACGCTCGTCACTATCGATGATTGAAGGGGCCATCGAACCTTTCGTCGACGGCACAGTGGAACTCCCAATGAAAGCACCAATGTCGGTGTCGAAACCGGCGGATATCGGGTAGGGGGTCCCGAACTGTGCATCTAGGATCGATGGTAACAGGAGACGGGGGACACGATGTTTACCCAGGTTCGGGCCCTCTCTATGGAGGTAATACCCTACTTCCTGCTTGATTGATCTTGATGAATATTGGTGTTACAAGAGTAGATCTACCACGAGATTGTAATGGCTAAACCCTAGAAGTCTAGCCTGTATGACTATGGTAATGTGTATATACTTTCCGGGCTAACCCCTTCGGTTTATATAGACACCGGGGGGATCTAGGGTTTACATGGAGTCGGTTACATAAGAAGGAATCTACATAATCGGTTGCCAAGCTTTCCTTCCACGCCAAGTAGAGTCCAATCCGGACACGGGTACAGTCTTTGGTCTTCATGTCTTCACAGCCCATCAGTCCGGCCCAGTGGATAATAGGCCGGACGGCCGAGGACCCCTTAGTCCAGAACTCCCTCAGCCATGACCAAGGTTCTCACCAAGGTGGCATACTGGAATCCCAACCTCGACTTCGACGTTGTGCTAGAGAGCTTGCCGGAGGATGTGGACCTTGCACCGATTAGGGAGCGTATCGAGCCCGTCATCAGCGGCATCGATGGAATCCAGAGGGTAGAGGGCCAGCGCCGGGACTAGGCACCCCGTTTCTTTTTGTTGCTGCATGTTCACAACCAAGACAATTTTAATCTTTAGTTAGAACTGCGGCAATAAGTGATGTAATATGACTCTGCAACACTTTTGATATTATGCATGTTACTTTCCTTTTCAATCCCCCCTTTGTATGTTCACCCTACGCTAATCGGGTAGCCTTGCCGGCGCGTAAACCCAGGGCAGCTCCTCGGGGACGGATCCCCAATGGCCTGCCAGGTGTGCTTGCTGCCAGGCGAACCACCTTACCGATCTCAACGCGGCCGCTCGAACTGTCGAGCTTGACTCAAGTCAGAATCGAGAGTGTTGCCAATTGCGGAAGACTACCGTGCCGTTCTTAACGCGGCCGCTTAAGCTGTTGAGCGAGCTCGAAACAGAGTAAGGGCATTGCCAATAGCGGAATGGCCCCATTGCGTGCAGGTTTTCCATACAAAGGACGAGATCTCCGAGGGGAATAACCTTATATAAAAAGGAATGTTTAAAATTCGGCATGACTTAGCTTTTCTGTCGTCGCACGGGCGTCCACCATGTCTGCAGACAACGCCGTCAGGCTTGGTCGTCTGCCTCCTTAGGACGACAGCCACGATGGAGCCGCTACTCTGATCAGACCAGATTTCCACATCTGCAAGCCGCCCCTACCTGGTGCGCCAAAGATGTCGGTGGAAATGACACCTATGGGATCACTGGAATCCCTACTACGGTTGGCGGGGCGCGGGGTTGTGAGAAGAGCAGGTCTGACAGGAAGCACACGGATCGTTTACCCAGGTTCGGGCTGCGAAGATGCGTAATACCCTAGTCCTGCTTTGGTGGATGTATTGGGTGTTCTTGTGTTCTTGAGCTAGCTACGGGGAGTAACTTGCCCAAAAGAGCCGAATCCTTCTCCTGGTCGCCTCGGGCCTCCTTTTATAGGTAAATGGGTCACCACAGTGGCACACAGGAGGTGGAAAGGTCTGCAGTGCGCGAGCTTATCGCCCGGCATTACAGGACAAAGTGCATTAAATGCGCTACTTAGGTGTCCATTAGCTTTATCAGGGACGGGAACGAGGCCTGTCCCGTCCGTCGTCGCTCCGCCTCGCTTCGACACACGCCCAGGCCAGCGGTGCGTGCAACGCCATGTAGGCTGGCAGGCTGCTGAGTGCTACCTCTTGAGCACTGCGTTGGTTTTCCCTTGAAGAGAAAAGGGTGATGCAGAAAAGTAGCGTAAGTATTTCCCTCAGCTTTTGAGGACCAAGGTATCAATCCAGTAGGAGACCACGCACGAGTCCCTCACACCTACACAAACAAACAAATCCTCGCAACCAACGCAATAAAGGGGTTGCCAATCCCTTCACGGTCACTTACGAGAGTGAGATCTGATAGATATGATAAGACAATATTTTTGGTATTTTTGTGATAAAGATGCAAAGTAAAGAAAGCAAAATAAAAATGGCGCCAAAAATAGCTTGTTGACGGCAGATTAATATGACGGAAAGTAGACCCGGGGGCCATAGGTTTCACTAGAGGCTTCTCTCAAGAGCATAAGTATTTCGATGGGTGAACAAATTACTGTTGAGCAATTGACAGAATTGAGCATAGTTATGAGAATATCCAGGAAAGATCATGTATATAGGCATCACGTCCGAGACAAGTAGACCGACTCCTGCCTGCATCTACTACTATTACTCCACACATCGACCGCTATCCAACATGCATCTAGAATATTAAGTTCATAAGAACAAAGTAACACTTTAAGCAAGATGACATGATGTAGAGGGATAAATTCATGCAATATGATATAAACCCCATCTTGTTATCCTCGATGGCAACAATACAATACGTGCCTTGCTGCCCCTACTGTCACTGGGAAAGGACACCGCAAGATTGAAGCCAAAGCTAAGCACTTCTCCCATTGCAAGAAAGATCAATCTAGTAGGCCAAACCAAACTGATAATTCGAAGAGACTTGCAAAGATAACCAATCATACATAAAAGAATTCAGAGAAGATTCAAATATTGTTCATAGATAAACTTGATCATAAACCCACAATTCATCAGTCTTAACAAACACACCGCAAAAGAAGATTGCATTGAATAGGTCTCCACAAGAGAGGGGGAGAACATTGTATTGAGATCCAAAAAGAGAGAAGAAGCCATCTAGCTAATAACTATGGACTCGAAGGTCTGAGGTAAACTACTCACACATCATCGGAGAGGCTATGGTGTTGATGTAGAAGCCCTCCATGATCGATGCCCCCTCCGGCGGAGCTTCGGAAAAGGCCCCAAGATGGGATCTCACGGGTACAGAAGGTTGCGGCGGTGGAATTAGGTTTTTGGCTCCGTATCTGGTAGTTTGGGGGTACGTGGGTATATATAGGGTGAAGAAGTACGTCGGTGGAGGAACGTGGGGCCCACGAGGGTGGAGGGCGCGCCCAGGGGGTAGGCGCGCCTCCCTACCTCGTGCCTTCCTGGTTGATGTCTTGACGTAGGGTCCAAGTCCTCTGGATCACGTTCGTTCCGAAAATCACGTTCCCGAAGGTTTCATTACGTTTGGACTCCGATTGATATTCTTTTTCTGCGAAACTCTGAAATAGGCAAAAAAAAGCAATTCTGGGCTGGGCCTCCGGTTAATAGGTTAGTCCCAAAAATAAGATAAAAGTGTATAATAAAGCCCATTAATGTCCAAAACAGAATATAATATAGGATGGAACAATAAAAAATTATAGATACGTTGGAGACGTATCAAGCATCCCCAAGCTTAATTCCTGCAAGTCCTCGAGTAGGTAAATGATAAAAACAGAAATTTTGATGTGGAATGCTACTTGGCATAATTTCAATGTAATTCTCTTAATTGTGGTATGAATATTCAGATCCGAAAGATTCAAGATAAAGGTTTAATATTGACATAATAATAATAATACTTCAAGCATACTAACTAAGCAATTATGTCCTCTCAAAATAACATGGCCAAAGAAAGTTCATCCCTACAAAATCATATAGTTTAGTCATGCTCCATTTCCGTCACACAAGAATACTCTCATCATGCACAACCCCGATGACAAGCCAAGCAATTGTTTCATACTTTAGTAATCTCAAACTTTTTTCAACCTTCACGCAATACATGAGCGTGAGCCATGGATATTGCACTATGGGCGGAATAGAATATAATGATGGGGGTTATGTGGAGAAGACAAAAAAGGAGAAAATCTCACATCAACGAGGCTAATCAATGAGCTATGGAGATGCCCATCGATTGATGTTAATGCAAGGAGTAGGGATTGCCATGCAACAGATGCAATAGAGCTATAAATGCATGAAAGCTCAACAAAAGAAACTAAGTGGGTGTGCATCCAACTTGCTTGCTCACGAAGACCTAGGGCATTTGAGGAAGCCCATTGTTGGAATATACAAGCCAAGTTCTATAATGAAAAAATTCCCACTAGTATATGAAAGTGACAAAACAAGAGACTTTCTATCATGAAGATCATGGTGCTACTTTGAAGCACAAGTGTGGAAAAAAAAGGATAGTAGCATTGTCCCTTTTTTATTTTTTTTGGGCCTTCTTTTTTTGGGCCTTTCTCTTTTTTTGGGACAATGCTCTATGAATGACAATCATCACACTTCTATTTATTTACAACTCAATGATTACAACTCGATACTAGAACAAAGTATGACTCTATATGAATGCCTCCGACAGTATACCGGGATAACAATGAATCAAGAGTGACATGTATGAAAAATTATGAACGGTAGCTTTGCCACAAATACGATGTCAACTACATGATCATGCAAAGCAATATGACAATGATGAGCGTGTCATAATAAACGGAATGGTGGAAAGTTGCATGGCAATATATCTCGGAATGGCTATGGAAATGCCATAATAGGTAGGTATGGTGGCTGTTTTGAGGAAGATATAAGCAGGTTTATGTGTGAAAGAGCGTATCATATCACGGGGTTTGGATGCACCGGCGAAGTTTGCACCAACTCTCAATGTGAGAAAGGGCAATGCACGGTACCGAAGAGGCTAGCAATGATGGAAGGGTAAGAGTGCGTATAATCCATGGACTCAACATTAGTCATAAAGAGCTCACATACTTATTGCAAAAAATCTACAAGTCATCAAAAACCAAGCACTACGCGCATGCTCCTAGGGGGATAGATTGGTAGGAAAATACCATCGCTCGTCCCCGACCGCCACTCATAAGGAGGACACTCAAAGAACACCTCATGTTTCAAATTTGTTACATAACGTTTACCATACGTGCATGCTACGGGACTTGCAAACTTCAACAAAACTATTTCTCAAATTCACAACTACTCAACTAGCACAACTTTAATATCACTACCTCCATATCTCAAAACAATCATCAAGCATCAAACTTCTCTTAGTATTCAGCACACTCATAAGAAGTTTTTTACTAGTCTTGAATACCTAGCATATTAGGATTATTTAAGCTAATTACCATGCTGTTTAAGACTCTCAAAATAATATAAGTGAAGTATGAGAGAATAATAGTTTCTATAAAACAAAACCACCACCGTGCTCTAAAAGATATAAGTGAAGCACTAGAACAAAAACTATATAGCTCAAAAGATATAAGTGAAGCACATAGAGTATTCTAACAATTTCCGAATCATGTGTGTCTCTCTCAAAAGGTGTGTCCAGCAAGGATTATTGTGGTAAAATAAAAAGAAAAGACTCAAATCATACAAGACGCTCCAAGCAAAACACATATCATGTGGTGAATAAAAATATAGCTCCAAGTAAAGTTACCGATGGAAGTAGACGAAAGAGGGGATGCCTTCCGGGGCATCCCCAAGCTTTGGCTTTTTGGTGTCCTTAGATTATCTTGGGGTGCCATGGGCATCCCCAAGCTTAGGCTCTTGCCACTCCTTGTTCCATAATCCATCAAATCTTTTACCCAAAACTTGAAAACTTCACAACACAAAACTTAACAGAAAATCTCGTGAGCTCCGTTAGCGAAAAAAAACAAAACACCACTTTAAGGTACTGTAATGAACTCATTATTTATTTATATTGGTGTTAAACCTACTGTATTCCAACTTCTCTATGGTTTATAAACTATTTTACTAGCCATAGACTCATCAAAATAAGCAAACAACACACTAAAAACAGAATCTGTCAAAAACAGAACAGTCTGTAGTAATCTGTAACTAACGCAAACTTTTGGAACTCCAAAAATTCAGAAAAAATAGGACGACTTATACAATTTGTTTATTGATCAGAAGCAATTGGAATCAATATTTTATCAGTTTCTGGTGTTTTTTAACAATTATTTTTGTGAACAGAAAGTTTCTGCAATTTTCAGCAAGATCAAATAACTATCATCCAAGAAGATCCTATAGGTTTAACTTGGCACAAACACTAATTGAAACATAAAAACACATCTAACCAGAGGATATATCAAAGATTTATTCCTAAACAGAAGCAAAAAGCAAAAAAACTAAAAATAAAATTGGGTTGCCTCCCAACAAGCGCTATCGTTTAACGTCCCTCGCTAGGCATAAAAGCAAGGATAAATCTAGGTATTGCCATCTTTGGTAGGCAATCCATAAGTGGATCTCATGATAGATTCATATGGTAATCTTATTTTCTTTATAGGAAAGTGTTCCATGCCTTTCCTTAACGGAAATTGGAATCTAATATTTCCTTACTTCATATCAATAATTGCACCGATCGTTCTAAGGAAATGTCTACCAAGAATAATAGGACATGAAGGATTGCAATCTATATCAAGAACAATAAAATCTACGGGCACATAATTCCTATTTGCAACAATAAGAACATCATTAATTCTTCCCATAGGTTTCTTAATGGTGGAATCCGCAAGGTGCAAGTTTAAAGAGCAATCATCAAAATCACGGAAACCTAGCAAATCACACAAAGTCTTTGGAATTGTGGAAACACTAGCACCCAAATCACACAAAGCATAGCATTCATGATATTTAATTTTAATTTTAATAGTAGGTTCCCACTCAACATAAAGTTTTCTAGGGATAGAAACTTCCAACTCAAGTTTTTCTTCATAAGATTGCATCAAAGCATCAACTATATGTTTAGTAAAAGCTTTATTTTGACTATAAGCATGAGGAGAATTTAGCACGGATTGCAACAAGGAAATACAATCAATCAAAGAGCAATTATCATATTTAAATTCCTTGAAATCCAAATAGTGGGTTCATTAATATCTAAAGTTTTTATCTCTTCAATCCAACTTTTACCAATTTTTGCATCAAGATCTAAAAACTCCGAATTTTTGGAACGCCTTCTAGGTAAAGGTGGATCATATTCAGTCCCATCATTATCAAGATTCATATTGCAAAACAATGATTTAATAGGGGACACATCAATAACTTTTAGATCTTCATCTTTATTTTCATAGAAACTAGAAGAACACACTTTCACAAAGCAATCTTTCTTAGCACGCATCCTAGCGGTTCTTTATTTGCACTCATCAATGGAAATTCTCATGGCTTTGAGAGACTCATTGATATCATGCTTAGGCGGAATAGATCTAAGTTTCAAAGAATCAACATCAAGAGAAATTCTATCAACGTTCCTAGCCAATTCATCAACTTTAAGCAATTTTTCTTCAAGCAAAGCATTGAAATTCTTTTGCGAATTCATAAACTCCTTAACACTAGTCTCAAATTCAGAGGGCATCTTATTAATATTTCCATAAGAATTGTTGTAGGAATTGCCATAATTATTAGAGGAGTTACTAGGATACATCCTAGGATTAAAGTTTCCTCTATACGCGTTGTTACCAAAATTATTCCTACCAACAAAATTCACATCCATAGATTTATTATTATTCTCAATCAATGTAGACAAAGGCATATCATTAGGATAAGAAGAAACACTTTTATTAGCAAATAATTTCATAAGTTCATCCATCTTTGCACTCAAAACATTAATTTCTTCTATCGCATGCACTTTTTTACTAGTAGATCTTTCAGTGTGCCATTGAGAATAATTAACCATAATATTATCTAGGAGTTTAGTAGCTTCGCCTAAAGTGATTTCCATAAAAGTGCCTCCCGTGGCCGAATCTAAAAGATTTCTAGAAGCAAAATTCAATCCGGCATAAAATTTTTGTATGATCATCCATAAATTCAAACCATGTGTGGGACAATTACATATCATTAATTTCATCCTCTCCCAAGCTTGTGCAACATGTTCATGATCAAGTTGCTTAAAATTCATAATATCGTTTGTAAGAGAGATGATCTTAGCGGGAGGAAAATATTTAGAGATAAAAGCATCTTTGCACTTATTCCAGGAATCAATACTATTTTTAGGCAAAGATGAAAACCAAGCTTTAGCACGATCTCTAAGTGAAAAGGGAAATAGCTTCAGTTTAACAATATCATTGTCCACATCTTTCTTCTTTTGCATATCACACAAATCAACGAAGCTATTTAGATGAGTAGCGACATCTTCACTAGGAAGGCCGGCGAATTGATCTTTCATGACAAGATTCAACAAAGCAGCATTGATTTCACAAGATTCAGTATCGGTAAGAGGAGCAATCGGAGTGCTAAGAAAATCATTATTGTTGGTATTGGTGAAGTCACACAATTTAGTATTGTCTTGAGCCATAGTGACAAGCAAGCAATCCAACACACGAGCAAACAAGAAGCAAGCGAAAAAGAGGCGAACGGAAAAGAGAGGGCGAATAAAACGGCAAGGGTGAAGTGGGGGAGAGGAAAACGAGAGGAAAATGGCAAATAATGTAATGCGGGAGATAAGGGTTTCTGATGGGTACTTGGTATGTTGACTTTTGCGTAGACTCCCCGGCAACGGCGCCAGAAATCCTTCTTGCTACCTCTTGAGCACTGCGTTGGTTTTCCCTTGAAGAGGAAAGGGTGATGCAGCAAAGTAGTGTAAGTATTTCCCTCAGTTTTTGAGAACCAAGGTATCAATCCCGTAGGAGACCACGCACGAGTCCCTCGCACCTACACAAACAAATAAATCCTCGCAACCAACGCAATAAAGGGGTTGTCAATCCCTTCACGGTCACTTACGAGAGTGAGATCTGATAGATATGATAAGATAATATTTTTGGTATTTTTGTGATAAAGATGCAAAGTAAAGAAAGCAAAATAAAGATGGCGCCAGAAATAGCTTGTTGACGGGAGATTAATATGATGGAAAAGAGACCCGGGGGCCATAGGTTTCACTAGAGGCTTCTCTCAAGAGCATAAGTATTACAGTGGTTGAACAAATTACTGTTGAGCAATTGACAGAATTGAGCATAGTTATGAGAATATCTAGGTATGATCATGTATATAGGTATCACGTCCGAGACAAGTAGACCGACTCCTGCCTGCATCTACTACTATTACTCCACACATCGACCGCTATCCAGCATGCATCTAGAGTATTAAGTTCATAAGAACAGAGTAACGCTTTAAGCAAGATGACATGATGTAGAGGGATAAATTCATGCAATATGATATAAACCCCATCTTGTTATCCTCGATGGCAACAATACAATACGTGCCTTGCTGCACCTACTGTCACTGGGAAAGGACACCGCAATATTGAACCCAAAGCTAAGCACTTCTCCCATTGCAAGAAAGATCAATCTAGTAGGCCAAACCAAACTGATAATTCGAAGAGACTTGCAAAGATAACCAATCATACATAAAAGAATTCAGAGAAGATTCAAATATTGTTCATAGATAAACTTGATCATAAACCCACAATTCATCGGTCTCAACAAACACACCGCAAAAGAAGATTACATCGAATAGATCTCCACAAGAGAGGGGGAGAACATTGTATTGAGATCCAAAAAGAGAGAAGAAGCCATCTAGCTAATAACTATGGATCCGAAGGTCTGAGGTAAACTACTCACACATCATCGGAGAGGCTATGGTGTTGATGTAGAAGCCCTCCGTGATCGATGCCCCCTCCGGCGGAGCTCCGGAAAAGGCCCCAAGATGGGATCTCACAGGTACAGAAGGTTGCGGCGGTGGAATTAGGTTTTTGGCTCCGTATCTGGTAGTTTGGGGGTACGTGGGTATATATAGGAGGAAGAAGTACGTCGGTGGAGCAACATGGGGCCCACGAGGGTGGAGGGCGCGCCCCCTACCTCGTGCCTTCCTGTTTGATGTCTTGACATCAGGTCCAAGTCCTCTGGATCACGTTCGTTCCGAAAATCACGTTCCCGAAGGTTTCATTCCGTTTGGACTCCGTTTGATATTCTTTTTCTGCGAAACTCTGAAATAGGCAAAAAATAGTAATTCTGGGCTGGGCCTCCAGTTAATAGGTTAGTCCCAAAAATAATATAAAAGTGTATAATTAAGCCCATTAATGTCCAAAACAGAATATAATATAGCATGGAACAATAAAAAATTATAGATACGTTGGAGACGTATCACTGAGGTGGCGCGGTGGTGGAGTCTTCACGAAGATCAGCATGCCACCACGCAGGTGCTTGCTGGGTCTGTGGAGAGGCCGCCCGTCGCTACGCAGGTGCCTGCCCATTTGGTTGAGCTAGTAGCTGCTTGGGGACGGCGGTGGCATCTTGGCAGACGCGGGCCTGGTTGCGGCCCCGCCGGTGTCCTCGGCAAGGGCCTGGCCGGGGGGCCCCGCAAGGGTCATGCTGTGGTGTTGCTGTCGTCCCCGGCAAGGCGGTTGCTGGGGGTCTTGTGGATTCCCTCGGCTAGGATCCCGCCGAGGGTCGTCGTCTTTTGGTTCTCATCTGATCTCATATATTCATGATCTTGACACAGATCTGCATGCCACCACGGAGGTGCCTCCCGAGCCCTGGTTCCAACGTAGCTGTTGAGGGCGTCCGGAACCCCTGGGCTCAAGGGTGGCTCGCTCCGCTAGTGTTGGGCGAGCTGCCCCGGCAAGGCTCTTGCGGGGCTGCTGAGGCTGCCCCGACAAGGGTCTTGCCGGGGAAACCTGCTTCACCCCTCTGCTCTTTGGGTTCTTGGTCTTAGCGTTGTCTTGGGCTTCGGCTTCTCTCCGGTTTCCCTCCTCTGCCCTGCTAAGTGTGGCCGTGGCGCGCGGCTCTGACTGCCCGTCAGCCCATGCACAAGTAAAGGGGTCCAAAGAAGAGCCCCTACTTTTGTACACCGACAACCTTCTTGTGATGAATTGAGTCTTTATCTTTGAGGTTTCGTTATCACTACTGCAGGATGCTGCTAACGCGACACTACGATCAGAGACCCTTCGAGAAACTATGTGCGATGCAATAATCGCAAATGGTGGTGTATGAAAACTGTCAGAAATGATGCAAAACGTTTGCGATGAATGATACATCAAACACGGTTCAGATTATAGTTGCGTGTGCGATGAAGGGCATACGGTTGATCTGTATGAACTGTTTGCAATGAGACAAAACAACAGAAACGGGCAGCCAGATCAAGGTGTGTGCGATATATGGCATACAGTTCACACCGATGAACCGTTTGCGATGAATGAGGTGAACACAAACGATTCGGCGTAACAAGATGTGTGTGATACCCGACAAACAGGTCGGTAATCAGAATTGTGTGCGATCATTATACACGGCCCATACGGTCTTTTTTGTGAATTGTGTGCTCGTCAGGGCACACAGTTCAACAAACCAACCTGTTGGCGATAATGTAGAAGATCACTGTCGAATACATATTGCTAACCGTCTGCGATGAGATTGACAGGATAAACAGAGATATATACAGTCTGCTTAATTTAGTCCTTCTTCTTGTTGTTGTTCTTGTTGGATGGCCCCGCGACATCGTCTTGGTGAGGACACTTCTTGCCGCTGACCGTTGGCTTTTCATCGCCGCCGCCGTCGTCATCGTCGTTGCTGTCGTCGTCGTTGTCCTCCTCCTCGTTCGACCATTCCTCCTCATCATCATCGTCGTCCTCTTCTTCGTCCTCCACGGCTCCTCGTCCGTCTGGTTGTCGTCTGACGACTCCGGAGGCAGCGTCCCTTCCATGAACCGGATATAATCGAGGTCTGGGCTCGACGCCGGACTCATGGAAGACGAGCGGGATGATTCCGATGTTGACCTATCATCGGGCTCCAGACTGCTGGCCGAACTGTCGTCCTCGCTATCAATCGACATGGCTGCAGAGTGTGTGCCAGTGTGTAGCGCGGCCTGCCGGGGACGATGAAGATGGTGGACACTTAAGCACGGTATCTAGAGAAGAGGAACTTCCAATTGAAGCGGGGGTTGACGTATTATCAACCGCTGATATAATCAACCGTAATTATTTGTACCCAGTCGTTCCAAATTCCCGGGGTTGCACAAGACTCCTATTGGCTATTTGTTGGTTTCCTTTTTTAGGACAAAAACAAGGAACGAGTTTTGGGATTATGCACCGGTACCGGTACGAATGGAGTAGGACAGTTGGCAAGCAATACATTGAGCTCTTCTTATTGATAAAGCCAGTAATAATCAAATTAGAAAGGAAAAGAAAAAAGACATAGAAAAATATCTGCACGAATCTTCGCGTAACATGAATGGCATATATAGGACCTAGATGTGCATTACTTAGAGCACATCTAGATGTGCTTTAGCAATACTGTCAAACAAAACCCCTAATCATCATTGCAAATAGCGCATAGAACATGGCTAATGCAACAACCACAACTACACATGCTAGTTCCTTCTTGTCTCTTGCTTTCATCTATTGCCTGTGATTGATTCTTTCTTGCTTCATCGTACTGATTGTACATTCCAGATCAGCAAGTTTCTTCTTCAGCTTTATGTTATCTTCTGCGAGCTTGGTGATAACACTCCGAGCCCTGCCATGCCAGTCTTCATCCAGCCAGTTAACAAAGGCACAAGCCTCATATCCCTGCCAATGTTAAATAGTATTCTGGATGAGCGGTGGCATTAACTGAAGTAAAATGATGAACGTAATTAGCACTAACCTCTAAGGGGCAACTAAGAAACCGCCTGCCAATGTTGAATCCCTCCGTGCATACACGTCGAGTGGGAGTGTGCCCGTGCACACAACTCAACTTTTGGTACTTCTCGGTGGCGCAAAACTCGGAGTCGAACTCGTGTTGCGGGAGTCTGGAGTCAAGCTCCGGATCCGGCGGCAAATCACTTTCCTGGGGGGGGGTCATTCAGGACGGATTCAGCAAGGAGCCATACTTTGGACATGGTAAAAAAGATCGGGATAGATTGGAACCTGACAGGACGATTCATCCGTATAACACCTGCCATCTGATGACCTTAGGCAAGCGCTCGGCAGCGACCGCTGTTGTGGCGGCGATACGAGCAGGAGAAGCCGCACAGAAACCATCAGCAACACTCGTCCGCATTCCCCCAATGTCAGCACCACGTGAGGGAATTTGGAGGCTATGTGGGATTTGGGGGAAATGGGGAAACTGTGGAGATAAGCTAACGGTCGGGAACTACTAATGGCACTATATATATGTTGTATACGACACACTGTTTGTACATGTCGTTTGTGTTAGGTATTACAACGTCACACACGATTTCTGCACCAAACCGTGTGAGAAGACAACGTAGGTTAGACACGGTTGCCGTTACATAACCGTATGTGATGTACTACCCTGTCCATATAATTGAGTTACGATGAGATACCGTGTAAACAGCCGCTCCGTGGATATCCGTAAAAAACAGCCGCTCTGCATATAGAGACGGCGGCGGCGGCCTAGGCAGCGGCTAGCGGAGAAGACGTCAACCCTTGGTCGGTGGGCGGTGGCGGCGTCATAGGAGGTCAATCCTCGTTCTGTGGCGGGAGATAGGAGGAGCTCAACCATCGAGGTCGGCGGCGGCTTGATTCAAGCACATCCATCGCGGTCGATGGCGGGATAGTGGAGGTCGAACTTCAGGCGGCAGCCGCACTAAGCTTTGCTCCTCGACCCTACTGTCTCGGCGTGCCGCTGCATCGCGCTTGTCTGTCTGCTGGGTGGAGGTCGCCGCGCGGCTAATTAATTAAGGTATTCTTTTCATGAGTGGCTAAATTTAGGTATTCAATTCCTAAGTGTAGTGTTGTACTAGTACTCTGTGTGTAAATTGACTGGCCATTAATTTTTGCCATAGCACGTCTGGATAACAACATGGAGCGCCCTCAGTAATTATTAAAATAAAACCTTGTGATTTATGCACTCATCTTTGGACAATAGTTAATCCGTGTATTAATGTTGTTGTTTTGTTTTTAATTACCATTCGTGTGCTGCAGATGGAACGATCTCGATGGATGAAGAATCGGAAAACCGCAGATTTTATCAGTGGCGTGATAGAGTTCATGAATTTGGCTGTAAGTACAAATAGGAGAATTGGTGATGCGGATTACATCCTGTGTCCATGTACTGATTCCTGTGTCCATGTACTGATTGTGCCAATACAGAGTCACATGAAGTTGCAGATGTCTAGATGCACTTAGTCTCTAGGGGATTCATGGACGGATATACATGTTGGACCAGACATGGTGAAGAGGAGGTCATGGATGAAGATACCTAGGGCAGCGAGATGCCAAACCCCGATCAGTGTCACATGGATGTTGAATCTAACATCGGGGCAGAGGAGTCAAGCTACCAATGGAACACCAAAAAGCCGAAACGCCCACTGGAAAACCAAGACGTCGACGCAGATGACGACGATCTTGATATGCCACATTTTGTTGCTATGATTGCAGATTTTGAGGGCCCAGATAAGCATATGATTGGGTCAAGGATCTGCCAACCATTGATGTAGACTCCAACAAAGAATTGTGTCCAGGTTGCAAAAAGAAATATTCCAGGTTGAGTGCCACCCTGGCGCTTCTCAGATTTAAAGCAGCAAACGGTCTATCAAACAAGGGCTTCACAGAAGCACGAATGAAGCGAAGAAAATTGTTTGCCCATTGGAACTTGAAGTACAAAAGATACACACTTGTGTGAATGATTGTATATTGTACCATGGTGAGTACAAAGATTTTCATGCATGTCCCACATGCAAGCATGCACGATACAAGCGCATGAGAGCAAAGGACAAGTACAAATTGGACGACGAGATCAAGACAGGAGTCCCGTTCAAGGTGGTTTGGTACTTGCCTTTAATTCCAAGGTTGAGGCGTTTGTTTGCAAACCCTAGAGAGGCAAAGAGGTTGCGGTGGCATCATGATGAGCGAATTGCGGATAAGTATATGAGGCACCCGAAAGATGGGGCTCAGTGGGAATTAATCGACAAAAAGTTTGAAAATTTTGCCAAGGATCTTAGAAGTGTAAGGCTCGGGGAGTGTACAAACGGGATGAATCCTTTTGGCGATATGAGCACCAATCACAGCACATGGCCGGTGCTTCTGTGCATATATAACCTAGCTCCTTGGTTGTGTATGAAGAAAAAATACATTATGATGTCAATGATTATCCAAGGCCCGAAGCAACCTGGAAACGACATCGACATTTACTTTCAACTACTGGTAGAAGAACTGCTGACAGTGTGGATAGATGCGCCTGCTGTAAAATGTTATGATGCTTACAGAAAGGAGATTTTCGATCTACATGCCATGCCGGTGCACACCATTCAAGATATGCCAGCATTAGGCAACACATCGGGGAAGAAAACAAGGGGAGAAGTAGGGTGTGTCACATGCATGGATAGGACAACTAGCAGAAGACTTCCCAACTCCCACAAAACAGTGTATTTGCGTCATCGTGGGTTCTGACGGAAAAATCACCCGTACCGAAAGATGAAAGCTAAATTTGATGGTACGGCAGAGGCAGCTGCAGCCCCAAGACCCTATGAAGGGGTGGTGGTCCACAACATGGCTAAAAATAATAATGTTGTGCTTGGCAAGAACCACCCTTTGACGGTGAAACTAACACCCAAGGATCAAGTGTTTAAGAAGAAATCGGTGTTCTGGAACTTACCTTACTGGGAGATTCTACGTGTACATCACTGCATCGATGTCATGCCTGTAGAGAAGAATGTATGTGAAAGCATCCTTGGTACTCTGATCAAGATTCAAGGTAAAAGAAAGGATGGTGACGGTTCACGGCTCGATATGCTTGCTGATCAATCACAATGCAAGAGTGAAGCGGAAGATGATGACAAATTCATCAAAGCTCGTCAGAGTTACAATTTCAGTACAAAAGAAGCAACACAGTTCTTCACCTATTTGTTGTCAGTTAAGAGATCCTCTTCCTACTCCGCAAACATCAGAAGTCTCGTGGATGTGAGCTTAGGTAAAATGAAGTTGGGACACATGAAGTCACATGATTGCCACGTAATGTTGACACAAATCCTCCCGGTGGCCATCAGGAATCTGATGGACAAAGATATAAGAAACACACTCATTGACCTCTGTGATTTCTTCAACCAACTATGGTAGAAAGTTGTAGATCCTGAAGAGTTGGATCATATGCAAGATGATATTACAAGGATATTGTCCAACCTAGAGATGTTTTTTCCACCGCCATTCTTTGATATCATGGTCCATCTCACTGTGCACCTTGTTGACGAGATAAAGTATTGTGGTCCTGTGTTTCTTCGCAACATGTATTCCTTCGAGCGGTTCATGGGAATCCTGAAGCGCTTTTGTCTTAACCAAAACCATTCGGAGGCAAGCATCCTACAAGGTTATACCGCGGAGGAGGTGGTTGAGTTTTGCACCGAATACGTGAAACAAAGACCTATAGGTTTGCCCCTCTCTCGCCACGAGGGAAGGCTGGAAGGTAAGCCAGTCCTTGCTGGCACGCAAATGGCTGCACCCGGAGAATTGGCAGAGAAAGCTCATCTGACGGTACTACTTAACAGCCCAGTTCTCATCGCTTATGCCGAAGAACACTTGGCGGAGATATGCCAAAGATTCTTACCAATGGTGACTTCATCAGAGGTGGAGATGAAGGAGCACACTAAGAACTACGCCGAATGGCTGAAGAATCGTCTGGCATAAGGATCCATCGATGACATTGCTACGTGGTTGGCACAAAAGCCATCACCTACGGTGCTGATGTACGAAGCATATGACATAAATGGATACATGTTCTACACTGAGGAACGTGATAAGAAGACCTCGTATCAGAACAGCTCTGTTCGAATAGAATTCATGACTGTAAATGAAGCTGATACAAGGGTATACTATGGAACCATCAAAGAGATTTGGGAGCTTGACTATGTGAAAGTTAAGGTGGCATTATTCAGGTGCGCATGGATCCCTCTTGGTCAGGTAAGGATTGATGAGTACAGGAAGACCTGTGTTAACAGGACAACGATGTCATATCACGCGGACCCATTCATTCTTGCCAGCGATGCTACCTAGATTTTCTTTGTGGAAGACCCCTTGCATAAGAACGGCCATTTAGTTATGCATGGGAAGAGAAGGGTACTGGGTGTCGACGATGTTGCCGATCAGGACGAGTACGATGAATTTGATGAGTTGCTAGCCAAGGGATCACGCACCAGTTTAACAGAGAAGAAGTTTAAAATCATCAAAAACCCCCAAGTTCATTCGGGGTCAACTTAATGATCCCAGTTCCCCCATGTACATGGGAATTAAGCTGTAAGACTAGTCTTTATGCCTACCATGCAACTTAATTCGTTCAATTTAGAACTGTCGCGTGTACTGAATTTGTGAGTTATGCCCGGTTTTCTGTTGATGTAAGAACCGTTCATATGTTGACCTTGATATGTTGTCAGCTCAGGCAATGAATATGAACTATTTTTTGTTGTTATTATTATTATTATTATTATTATATTATAGAGGTAGCACACTCAATCGATCTCACTATACTATGTGTGAACAAAAATATGCAATCTGGTTTGCGAATAGCACACGGTTCGTTGATGAAAGCCATGTGCCGACCAAACCCCGCCACCACCCCGCCCATGATCTGAGTCATGCTTTCTGATTGGCCAGAACCCAAACCCCACGGATCGTACGTCTGCACCGTTGGATGCTCCCAGATAGAACGGCGATCCTCATCCCTTTCGACATCACATGCAGTTCCGGTTGTAATTTTATTTTTATGCATAAAATGCACGTTAATATCAAAAATTGTCTTAAATATAGCTAACGATACCTGAAATGCGCCAGAAAATCAAACCCGTGGTATAATGGTGATTGCGTACCGTGGAAATTTTTATGAGGCCAAACGATGAAGTCACCGGCCACAGGAATTTGAATTGACACGTCTCCTTTTGGAAAACCATGATCCTTCATGTGAGATGCTCCGGTTTGGAAGGAGCGGTGATCAAAACTTGTGCCAAACTTTACCAATTATTTTCCACGGGGTTGTGAGAGCACGCCACAGGCACACATCGATTTTGATGATGTCCTAACTCCATCTGAACTACGCCAGTGGCCGCACCTCGCGGCTGAAATGTTTGAAAATTCTTGAACAAACGGATGAAAACTCACAAAGTGACGCACAAATGATCTGTACACCTTTGCTAGGCTGATAGTAAGGGGGTATCATAGCTAGTATCATGCATGCCAACTAGGCAATTCTGGTGAGCTGTCATAGAATTAATTAAATGAAGAAAGAGAGGGTTAAGTATCATATCATGAAACCGTATCATAATAAATGTTATGCTACTATGTGTCATGCATGACAATATAAACAAAGTACTACATATGATACTAGCTACTCTATGATACTATGCATTATTAGAGCAAGTAAGTACACAATAGATCTAGTGACATAAGACTAGCCACAATGGGTAGTAACATAGAATGTTACTAGTCTATGTTACTACCTCTATAGTGGGGAGTAACATATGTGTAGTAACATGCAACACTTCATTTATTAGGCTATAGACTCATCTTGCCTTGAGATGTGTGATGTTACTCAGACTAGCCACAATGGGTAGTAACATAGACTAGCAACATGCCCATGTGTTACACTAGTCTATGTTACTACCTCTATAGTGGGGAGTAACATATATGTGTGGTACCATGCAACACTTCATTTATTAGGCTATAGACACATCTTGCCTTAATATGTACATGTGATGTTACTCATACTACTAGTAACTAGCTATGTTACTACTTTCCTCTCTTTCTTCATTTATTGCTTGCCACATCATCTACTTTGTCTAGATATGTGTGATGTTACTACCTATGTTACTCCCATTGTGGGTAGTCTCATACTATAGTAATTAAGACTATACCCACAGTGGGAGTAACATAGGTAGTAACATCACACATATCCACTTTCCTCCATTTCTTCATTTATTGCTTGCCACATCATCTATTTTATCTAGATATGTGTGATGTTACTACCTATATTACTCCCACTGTGGGTAGTCTGGCTATAAGGAATAGAATAATATATATGTGCTTATTAGTTCGAGGAAAGAGAAGAGACGAAGCGGGCTCTTGGTTAGTAGAGCCAGCTGCAAGAGGAGACCCAAGACACTTTGTGAGGATGTAAGGTGGGCCAACTATTGATAAACTAGTACGTATATAAAACTTATTATTGTACATACCCGCTAAGAGGTTGGCTGTATCTGACATGTCAACTTCTTATAGCCGACCCTTGGCTGTATTATTAACCATGCTCTTAGTGAGGTAGCTAGTATATCATAGACGACTAGCTAGTATCAGACTAGCCACAGTGGGAGTAACTTCAGCAGTAACACCGACTCCAACTCAGCAAACTTGCTTATGTGGCAATAAGTTAATGAGGAGAGAGATAGTTTCAGTAACTTAGATAGTTATTGTAGCATCACATGTCCCAATGCAGTATGAGTCTGTAACCTAAGAAATGAAGCTTTGCATGACACTACACTTATGTTACTACCCACTATGAAGGTAGTAACATATATAGTCTAGGGACATGTGTATGTTACCAGTGTACTACTCTCCATTGTGGCTAGCTAGTCTCATACTCCCTCCTTTCCGATTTAGCTAGGCTGGTTGTAATGGTATGATCATAAGCGGTATCATGCATGCCAACTAGACTTTCTGGATGATGTGGCACACAAGAGAGGATGTGGTATCATATCATGATACCGTTTCATATTAAATGTTGTACTACTACTTTGTGTGATTAGTAAGGCAACCTAAGATGTTAACTTATGATACTATGCATTACGGAAGTAGCTAGTATCCGAGCTACACTATCATATATATATGCGTGATACTACTAGTATATATATATGATACTCCCCATTACAACCAGCCTTATAGGGCTCAATTCAAAAATCTCACCAACCAAGGTAGATGGTGAGTGGTGGAATACCTTTTGTAGATTGCAAGAACACCCAATTAATGCTTTTGTTTTCCTCAAAAATTTATGTTTTCCAATGTATTAATTGCAATCATGCATGCATATATAAAGTACATGCATTGGTCAACTTTCTCTTAATACTTGCATGCAATGATTTAATGCACCTTGGAATCTGGACATGTGATGGGGAACAACCAAATTGAGCCCTATAAAATGGAAAAACTAAAATTTTGAGATAAGCCTATAAACCGGATAGGAGGGAGTAAATATGCATGATACTAGTATATGATCGGCAATACCTCCGTAATGCGCGCATGCATAGTATCATGAGTTAGTATCTTAGGTTCCTTATTAATTTCCATGCATGACACAAAGTAGTACAACATTTAATATGATACGGTATCATGATATGATACCACACACCCTCTCTTTCATCATTTAACTGTGTGCCACATCATCCAAAAAGTCTAGTTGGCATGCATCATACCGCTTGATACTCCCATATTATGGCCAGCCTTATTAGGGCGGCCATAGTGGGGGTATCATAGCCGGTATCATGCACCCGGGAATAGGAAATATGATGTGGCAAAGAAGCAGTAACATAGGTAGATACCGTAACATATATATATATATATATATATATATATATATAATAAATGCTATACTACTTTGTGTCCTGCATCGCCATAAATACGGTCATCTATGATATATACTCCCTCCGTAAACTAATATAAGAGCGTTTAGGTCACTATTTAGTAATCTAAACGCTCTTATATTAGTTTACAGAGGGAGCTAGTACTACTCTATGATACTATATATGCACTATGAAGGTACGTACATAGTATCATACACTAGTATCAAATGCATGATACTATATATATAGTACTATATGATACTCCCTATATAAGGCTGGCCATAGTGGTGGTATCATAGCCGACGATGTCATATGCACTCGGAAATAGCAAATATATATGCTGATGTGGCAAAGAATTAAATATATATAAAGAGGGTTAGAGTAACATATAGTAGGTAGATACCGTATCATGTTAAATGCGATGCTAATTTGTGTCATGCATGGCAATAAATATGATCTGTATATAGGATATACTATACTCTATGTATTATACTATGCGCTATAATTAATTAAAGGTAGTATCATATGTACTGTATATTCATGATACTAGTATATGACACTCTCCACTATACTCATGATTTCTTACCATGGGAAAAAATTGGAGGCGAAACGATGACCTCATGTTTTCATTCGAACAAAAAATAAGATCTTAGGTAATATAAATGTTTTCAAAGAGCACACGGTTCACTCACGAAAGCCGTGTGTCCACTAAACCGTGGCCGATGCACCCCCACCCCTCTACCACGCGCGCGATCTGAGTCATGCATTCTGATTGGCCAGAACCCAAACCCCACGGATCGTACGTCTGCACCGTTGGATTCTCCTTGATCGAACGATGATCGTCATCCCTTTCGACAACACATGTACATGTTTTCAAATAGCCCCTCCCAAAAAAATGTTTTCAAATAGCACACGGTTCACATACGAAAGCCGTGTGCCTACCAAACCGTGGCCGATGCCCCCTCGCTACGCGTGCGATGTGAGTCGTGCGTTCTGATTGGACAGAACCCAAAGCCCACGGATCATACGTCTGCACCGTTGGATGCTCCCAGATCAAACGGCAATCGTCATCCCTTTCGACAGGAAATGCAGTCCGGCTAGGAATTGATTTATATGCAAACATGCACGGTAAATGCCAAAAAATGTCTTACATATAGCACACGAGACCTGAAATGCGCCACCAAATCAAACCATGGTAAAATTGTGATTGGTTTACGTGTGAAAAATTTAGATGAGAAACGATGAACTCACGTCTTCATTTCAAAATTAGTACGTCTTCATTTCGAACAAAATTATTCTTTTTGTGCACACGAGCGCTTAGAGGCAACCATTTACATAGGACTTTCCGCGCGCGCGGCGACCTGGGATATTCTTCACCCTTTTCACCTAGGCCGCGAACACCCCCCACCGTCCGCCCGCGTTTCACTCAACTAGTCCACCCAATCTCCTTCGCCAGCCCCCCTCCTCCAGATCCACAGTAGAACCCTCTCCGGCGCCGCCGTGCTCACCCCGGTCGTGTGCCCGCTCTTCGGCGTCAAGCCTACCTCCACTGTCGTTCCCAACACGCGGCGGCCCGCGCCTCGCCGTCTTCGTTTGCTTGCCAGCCACCCTCGAGCATATCGATGCAGTAACCCTCGCCTCTCCTGTGGTCCGGCCGGGTTTGCATTAAGAAGCCTGTTAGTCACTGTTCTGCATCGCGGCGAGGCATATTTCCTCGCAATCCCTCTTCCAATTTCGTTCCGTATGTTCCCAAATTGGCTATAAAATAATGGAGAGCATATATATGTTCATTATCTACCTTCCTTACTACATATAAGCTGTATTTGTTCCAATAAGTTACTGCCTATTTACAGATCGCGGGCGCCCGAGTCACACAAACTTAACAAATTAGCCGTACATTTTCTAAATTATTGCATGGCATGTTTAGAAAGCTTGATACCAAGTTGCTAGTTTTATGCTTATCCTCCTTTCCTGAGTTTCGCATGTGTTCTCTGTAGATGCCGAGTAGCAGTGACAACACTCATTCAGGCCATGTATCTTCATCTGATTCGGACAACCCTAGGTCTTCAGCAGATCGTGAGGGATCAAGTAGTCTTGAACGGGATAGAGCTGCAGCAATTACCCTTCTGGTCAGGACACGGAGGAACGCTCCAAGGAAGCACAAACACCAGCCTAAAGGTGTATATGAAGTAACCGAGATTGATTTAAAGTCCTGGGCTCAAAATAAACTAGATAAAGCACGCATGAGGTTCAGGAGTGTGTGTGGATTTGTTGGCAGGGCAAGGCTCAACATTAATCTGCCGGGGTTTCGGAAGGCTGACACAAAAACACGGCGAAGGACAGTCCGGGAGATCATGGATCACTTCAACGTTCCAGAGCAGTGGAGAATGCAGGTGGAACACGCTGCACTGAAGAAGGCTAGGGATGCTTGGAGAAACTGGAAGCACGTGCTGTACAAGAAGTACTTGAGTGAAGGCAAGGACCCAATCCCCGCATACCCCCAAATTACAAAGGCAGACTGGGCAGAATTCAAAAGGGTCAGGGCAACTCCAGAGTTTGCTGCGAAGAGTTTCAAGCAATCAGAACTTCAGAAGAAGAACATACACCCGCACCGTATGGGTGTGGCAGGATACTACGGCATGAAACTGATATGGGATCAGGAGGACAAAGAAGCAGTAGCGGCGGGTGGGAGTCCGGACTTTAGTGAAATCAAGGGCGAACGCGCCAGAGACTACTTGCGGGCATGTGCAAAGAGGCGTGATGATAGAACTTATTACTTTGAAAACGCACGTGACGCCAAACAGTATGAAGTGATGGTAGAGGTTTCCAAGATCCCTAGAAGGTTCTACAGGAACTCAGGGCCATGTGACATTCTGTCCATTGCTCTGGACACAAAAGAGCCCCCTGGCCGTGCAAGGGGTATAGGTGTTAATGTCCCGCAAAAGAGGGCTTTTACACTCAGCAAAGAAGAGAGGCTCAACATGAAAAAAGCGAGGAGTGAAATGAAGCAGAATGCATTGTTTGAAAAGTTGAAGAAGGAGATTTATCCAGCTATTTGAAAGGATGTTGGGGAGTCAATGATGATGATGCAGAAGACTCTAACACTGACAGATAGCCAGCAAATGGGAGGGGAGGCGGCCATGGATGATGCGGCTTATTGTGCGACAACACTACACAAGAGTAGCTGTGCATCAGCTGACCCCAGCGACACTGAGACTGCAGCTGCTCGTGATGATGCTATATCTGATCTATCTGGAATGAAAGACAGACCGAAGGGCGTGCTTACACATTATGAAGGTACATTAAAATGTGCAAGAGCCTGGGTTTGCCCACCCTTCTTGGAAGATGGCCTCTTCTTGGATAATGTGCCATTGAAGCCGGGCTGTGTGAAGTGCTACGTGACTGAAGTAAAGCCTGGATTCAATGAATTTGCCCTAAAGAATGTCCTAGGAGACTTCGATGAGCAAAGGACCTTGGGAGAAACACTGTTACATCACATCCAGTGGCCACGAAAGGAAATAGAGTTCATCGATGAGATTCTTGAAGCCCCGCCAAGGGCAACCATTGTCGCCCCTCAACCGGTGATGCTCTCCTTGCCAGAGCAGCTCTCGCGGGCTGATGCATCAACCTGTGATCAGCCGGACCGACTTTGTGGCGTACATGCCATGTCATCCTCCGCCCAAAGCAGCCAGTGGCAAGGCCTACAACTGCTGATGACGCACCACTGGTTCAGATGTCGGCCGCTGCAGCAGCGGGGGGAGATCCAGCTGCAGCACATGCTCAGCAGACCAACCTGGTGGTATAGACTGCTAAGTAGTCTGATACTTCGGAACCGCCTGCTAAGCAGTCTGTCGGTCTAGAACCGACTGCTCATCAGTCCGTCGGCACACAGGCGCGTGATCAGCATACCAATGCGTCAGCACTTCCTGCTCAGCAAACCAACGCGTTGGCACGACCTCCTCAGCACACCGACAAGCTGGCACCACCTGCGCAGAAACCCGACATAGCTTCAACGCATGATCAGCAGTCCGATGCCTCTGCTCCTACAGCCCAGTAGTCCGTCACTGCAGCACCGCCAGCTCAGTGGTCCAGCATAGATAAACAGTCTGCTAAGAAGTCCGTCCAAGCTTCACCGTCTACTCGGCAGTCTACCGTGCAGGCAACCAGACGTTCTGCCAAAAATGCTTCAAGAACCAAGAAGGAAGTGGCCAAAAAGGCTACACCCATGACCACAAGGAAGCGCAGTGGGAAAGTGAAGAGGAAAGAGAACGATTTCCTCTTACTTAAAGCATTCATCGCCCAGAACCAAATTAACAGTAGCTTGTTCGAATCAGGGAGTAAAACTATTTCTGACGCCATGGATGATGAAGAAGTAGAATTGTTGCTTGCTAAAAGAAAAGCAGACGTACTTGAAGCACGTAATTACGTCCATGGTCAGCCATTTCTTGTAGGCGAATACTTTGATGAGTGCAGCTCCAGTTGTCGCGAGTTACACGAATATTGCATGGACCAAATGTCAGAAGGTCATCACCATTTGCTAGTCCACTACAACAGAGATCATTTCCGACACGATGTTGGTTCCATCATTGTGAGTTTCGAGGACTTACATCTCTTCTTCAACTTCTACGTGCTCGATGCCACTCTTGTTAGATGCGCGATTTTGTAAGTACTTAACAAACTCTAATCAACTTCTCCATACAAGGCTGTAAATGATAAACAACTAACTGCATTTTATTCCTCTCAGGGGATTGAACGCGTAGAGAAGACAAAGTGAGAGTGTGTATTTCATAGATCCTGCATTCGCAAGTGGCACAAAATTACATGAAAAGGACCGACGGGACTGGGCCGTTAACACGGTCGTCGATATCCTCGAAAACACGTCCCATGCAGAATCATTTCTCTGGCCATATCATGAAGGGTAAGTCAAGTAAACAACCATGCATACACTGATTGTCTTTCAGATTTCGACATCATTCGTAAGTTCATGGCTTTCTTAATATGTATCAATCACTGGATATTGGTATTCATTGTTCCAAACAAGAACACAGTTTACTACATCGATTCTCTCAGAGAGTCAACAAACGCTCAGGATCTGATGCATCTTCAGCAATTCTTGGATAGGTATTGAATTGTATGATGTTGAAATTAATTTGCATTCATATCTGGTTCAATAATTGATGTTGTCAAAATTCATCATCATTTGCAGTGTGCTCGCATTGTGGGAAACTAAAACAGGGAACCTGTTCAAGAGGAAACTACCTTTGCAATACGAGATCGTTTCTCCGGTAACACACCGAAATCCATTATTTTCGGAAAATTTATCCAACAGTCTGCAAATACCTTTCCTTAGGCTAGTCAAATGTTCAAGCTTCTAAATAAAACTCTTTCTATTTTTTCCAAAGAAAAAAATACATCTAACACCGGTTAGGTTGTTCCTAACAGGACAAATACATGACTAATTTTGTACAAAAATTTTTAGTGTCCTCAGCAAGAAGCAGGGACCAACCTTTGTGGATACTATGTTTGCAGACAAATGATCTCCATCTGCAAATCTGCTAATAGTTGTGACGATCCTCGTGAATTAGTACCAGTAAGTCTATCTTAATTAATATTTTCTACTCCACTCATATGGCACATTCTGATCTTAAAAATACTGCAGCTCATCTTAAAACCGAGGACCCCTGAACCGCTCCCGGCTGGTGAATTGCTGATGATTCGGAGATTTATCAGCGACTTCTTCCTGGATCACTACATCAATCCCACTGGTGATAATGAAGATTCCAGCATGCGTTCTCCTAAAACATTGAGTAAGAGTTAGCTGCTAAACATATAACGCATGGATCCATTGTTTTCCATCCGATGAGGTTTTCGTATTTCGTACACTATGATTAATTATGTAATGCATATATGTGTGGGCAAATCATTGGAATGTAGCTACCATATGTTCAATTGCAATTGTTGCGAAACCTGATGAATGTTCTTCCTGTGGACACTATTTGTTCAATTGAATATTGTGACGAATTTGCTTTTTGCGTGCCGATTCAAAATGGGATATTTATGTTTATTTGTTCAATTGAATATTGTGGCAAATTTGCTTTTTGCGTGCCGATTCAAAATGGGATATTTTTGTTTTAACCTGGCAATTGCTCCGCACACGGTTCAACTAAATGAGTGTGTGCGATCCACATCGGAAAGCATACGTCAATCGTATTGGAACCGTCGGTGATACACAGCAGATCGCAAATGGTTCACAGCGCTACTACGTGTGCGTAGGTTCTCCGGAACCGTTTGTAATATCGCGTTATCGCACACGAGAACTGGGAGTAAACCGTGCCCAATGCAAAATACAATCCCAGTCGTATTTTTTTAGGAAACGTGTGGGATCCCAAACAAAAAGCACACGTCACTCTTGCGGCAACCGTCGGTGATACCTAACAAATCACAAACGGTCTACAGCACTTGTATGTGTGCGAAGGGGTTCCTGAACCGTTTGTGATAGAACATTATCGCAGACGGTAATTATTGGAAAACGTGTGCGATGGAGTCTAGCATGGCAGACGGGTTACACAGAAAACTCGTGTGCGATAGGGCACAAATCACACACAGTTCATATGTTGGCCCGTGTGCCTTACATACTGTTTCCCAAACGGTTCGTTACGACAGACCGTATGGTTTCACTGCGTCATTAGAAACGCTTAATCACCAATACCACATGTGCAAAAGAATTTAGTGTGTGCTGCATCGCACACGATTATATTTTGGAAGGCCTTTGGATCACTGTTCCATATCCCCGACGGTTTCTGGGTCGTGTGGGAAGGACCCCCTATCGCACACACTCACTTGGCGACGGTTCTGAAGGCCGTCGCGGAAAGGGGTAAAAAACCGTTTGTTTAGGACCGACGTGCACTAGTGTATGTTGGATTGAGTATTGGATTTGAGAACACTTGATGTATGTCTTGCGATGGGATATCTCTGGTGACAATGGGATGTTCTATTGATTCATTTGATGTATGTTTTGGCACTCAACTCGCGGATTCCCGAGGTGACATTGGGGTAATCTATGCATAGGGGTTGATGCACATTTTCGTCCTACGTTCTCTGATAGAAACTTTGGACTGATTCTTTGTTGCACGTTGAGGGATTGTTATGCGATCCAATTATGTTATCATTGTTGAGAGAACTTACACTTGTGAAAGTATGAACCCTAGGCCTTGTTTCTAAGCATTGCAATACCATTTTTGCTCACTTTTACCACTTGCTACCTTGCTGTTTTTATATCTTTAGATTACAAAAACCTATATCTACCATCTGTATTACACTTGTATCACCGTCTCTTCGCCGAACCAGTGCACATATACAATATACCATTGTATTGGGTGTGTTGGGGACACAAGAGACTCTTCGTTATTTGGTTGCAGGGTTGTTTGAGAGAGACCATATTCATCCTACGCCTCCCACGAATTGATAAACCTTAGGTCATCCACTTGAGGGAAATTTGCTACTGTCCTACAAAACTCCGCGCTTGGAGGCCCAACACGAGTCTACAAGAAGAAGGTTGCGTAGTAGACATCAAGCTCTTTTCTGGCGCCGTTGCCGGGGGGGGGGGGGTGAGTTCTTGAAGGTATATCTTTAGATCTTGCAATTGAATCTTTTAGTTTCTTGTTTTATCACTAGTTTACTCTATAAAAGAAAAATATAAAAAATGGAATTGTGGTTGCCTCATATGCTTCATCTTTTTAACGTCTTTCGTGAAGATGATGGAAAGGAAAATTGTGCTCAAGTGTTAGAGGAAGAAGTCAATAAAATGTTTGGCACTAAATCTTTATATGATGAGCATGATTGCAATGTTTTTACTATGAATTCTTTGAATATCCATGATGCTAATGATATGCAAAGCCATAAACTTGGGGATGCTATGTTTGATGAAGATGATATTTTTTGTCCCCCAAGTTTTGATGAGCAAATTTATTATGATGATAGCATGACTCCTATTTATGATGATTATATTGATGAAAGTGGGTTTGGAAGAGTGTGAACTCTAAGTAATGATCCCACTATTTTGGAGGGTGTTGAATCTTATAATATTTATGAAAGTGGATTTGGAGAGGTCATGACTTTATTTAGTGATGAATCCACTATTTCGGAAGAGGTTCCAATTGATTATGAGAACAAAGTTGCTACCTATGATGATTATTGTGATGACACGTATGCTATAAAGAATAATGATGACCATGAAACTTGTCATCATGATTTTAATTTTCAATTGGATTATGCTTTACGTGATAGTTATAGTGTTGAGTTTGCTCCCACTATTCCGAATGAGAAGAATTTTGCTTATGTGGAGAGTAGTAAAATTTCTATGCTTGTGCATCATGAGAATAATGCTTTATGTGATGGTTACATTGTTGAATTCATTCATGATGCTACTGAAAATTATTATGAGAGAGGAACATGTGCTCTTACATATTGCAATAATATCAAGTTTCCTCTCTACGTGTTGAAAATCTCGAAGTTTTTCTTGTTTTGCCTTCCTATGCTAGTTGATTCTTGCTCCCATAAATTATTTGCTCACAAAATCCCTATGCATAGGAAGTGGGTTGGACTTAAATGTGCTAGTCATATGCTTCATGATGCTCGCATTATGTTTCAATTCTTATCTTTCATGTGAGCATCATTGAAATCATCATGCCTAGCTAGCAAGGCATTGAAGAAAAGCGCTTGTTGGGAGACAACCCAACATTTACCCCTACTGTTTTTGCATGTTCACATGATTAAGCTACTGTGGTAATCATGGTTTATAACTTTTGTTTCAATAAAGTGCCAAGTAATGCCTTTCGGGTAGTGTGGATGATAGTTGACTTGATTCTGTGCAAAAATAGAAACATTTGCTTCCAGTCACAGAATTGTTTAAATTCGCTGGTGCCTGATAAATTCTGATTTTTTACACATTATTGATATACAAATTGCCTACGTTTTCCTATTTTTCACATTTTTTGGAGTTACAGAAGTATGGAAAGTTTCCAGATTACTACAGACTGTTCTGTTTTTGACAGATTCTGTTTTCTATGTGTCGTTTGCTTATTTTGATGAATCTATGAGTAGTACCGGAGGGTATGAACCATGGAGAAGTTGGAATATAGTAGATATAACACCAATATAAAATTAGAATGAGTTCACAATAGTACCTAAGTGGTGATTTGCTTTATTATACTAACTGAGCTTACGCGATTTCTGTTGAGTTTTGTGTTGTGAAGTTTTCAAGTTTAGGGTGAAGTTTCGGTGGACTATGGAATAAGGGGTGGCAAGAGCCTAAGATTGGGGATGCCCAAGGCAACCCAAGGTAATATTCAAGGACAACCAACATCTAAGCTTGGGGATGCCCTAGATGGCATCCCCTCTTTCGTCTTCGTTCATCGGTAACCTTACTTGGAGCTATATTTTTATTCACCACATGATATGTGTTTTGCTTGGAGCACCATTTTATTTTAGTTTGATTTGCTTGATTCTATTTAGAGTAATGTTTTCCATCTTTTAGTACAATAAAAAGGTTAAGTATAGCCTTTACCATGCTTATTTTACAAATCTATACGTTGCTGTTTTGTAAACAGAAAAAATTCTATCATTGTCCGAATTCTTTTGGAAAGTCAGAATGTGATAAAATCTTGAAATTTTTACACAATGAGTAACAACAAATTTTATACAGTGTGGTAATTGTTCAGAATTTTTGAAGTTAGAGAAGTATGATTCCTCTTGCATTCTTTACAGACTGTCCTGTTTTGACAGACTGATGTTATGTTTGCATCGTTGGCATATGTTTGCTTATTTAATGATTCTATTTGAGGATAGGAGTATTAAATATGCAGAGGCATTTAGTATGTAATGTCAAATTATAATTTTAGTGATTTCTACAGTAGATAATGATAAGGTTATGCATTTATTTATACCAACTTATCCCACGAGTTCTTGTTGAGTTTTGTGTGGATGAAGTTTTTAAGATTTAGGGAAACCGTGATATAAAAGGAATTAAGGAAACACAAAAGCTCAAGCTTGGGGATGTTCAGGGCATCCCTATTTAATATTTCAAGAAGTCTCAAGCATCTAAGCTTGGGGATGCCTCGGTTGGCATCCCACCTTTCTTCTTCAACAATGATCGGTCAGTTTTGGTCGAGCCTAAGTTTTTGCTTCTTCACATGATATGTGCTATCCTTAGAATGCCATTTTATTTTGTTTTGCTTGCTGTTTGAATAAAATATTAAGATATGAAATTCTTAAATAAGAGGGAGTGCTCACATAGCTACATAATTATTCGACTACTCATTGATCTTCACTTATATCTTTTGGAGTAATTTGTCATTTGCTCTAGTGCTTCACTTATATCTTTTTAGAGCACGGCGGTGGTTTTTATTTTGAAGAAATTGATGAACTATCATGCTTCACTTATATTATTTTGAGAGTATTTAAGCGACATCGTAATTTTCTTAGGTTATGAATTTAGTCCTAACATGATGGGCATCCAAGAGGGATATAATAAAAAAATTCATATAAATTGAATAGTATGTGAAGTTTGGTTCCTTATGATTGTTTTGAGATATAAAGATGGTAATATTAGAGTCATGCTAGTGAGTAATTGTGGATTGTAGAAATACTTGCGTTGAAGTTTGTGATTCCCGTAGCATGCACGTATGGTGAACCGTTATGTAATGAAGTTGGAGCATAATTTATTTATTGATTGTCTTCCTTATGAGTGGCGGTCGGGGACGAGCGATGGTATTTTCCTACCAATATATCCCCCTAGGAGCATGCACATAGTACTTTGTTTTGATGACTAATAGATTTTTGCAATAAGTATGTGAGTTCTTTATGACTAATGTTGAGTCCATGGATTATACGCACTCTCACCCTTCCACCATTGCTAGCCTCTCTAGTACCGCGCAACTTTCGCCGGTACCATACACCCACCATATACCTTCCTCAAAACAGCCACCATACCTACCTATTATGGCATTTCCATAGCCATTCCGAGATATATTGACATGCAACTTCCACCGTTCCGTTTTACTATGACACGCTCCATCATTATCATATTGCTTTGCATGATCATGTAGTTGACATAGTATTTGTGGCAAAGCCACCTTTCATAATTTTTTATACATGTCACTCTGGAGTCATTGCACATCCCGGTACACCGCCGGAGGCATTCATATAGAGTCATATTTTGTTCTAAGTATCGAGTTGTAATTCTTGAGTTGCAAGTTAATAAACGTGTGATGATCTTCATTATTAGAGCATTGTCCCATGTGAGAAAAAAAGAGGCCAAAGAAGCCAAACAAAAATAGGAGAAAAAAAGGAGAGAAAAAGAGAGAACGGGCAATGTTACTATCCTTTTTCCACACTTGTGCTTCAAAGTAGCACCATGATCTTCATGATAGGGAGTCTCCTATGTAGTCACTTTCATATACCAGTGGGAATTTTCATTATAGAACTTGGCTTGTATATTCCAATGATGGGCTTCCTAAAATTGCCCTTGGTCTTCATGATCAAGCAAGTTAGATGCACACCCACTTAGTTTTCTTTTGAACTTCATAAACTTATAGCTCTAGTGCATCCGTTGCATGGCAATCCCTACTTACTCACGTTGATATCTATTGATGGGCATCTCCATAGCTCGTTGATACGCCTAGTTGATGTGAGATTATCTCCTTCTTTTTTTCTTCTCCACTACCACCATATTCTATTCCACCTTTAGTGCTATGTCCATGGCTCACGCTCATGTATTGCGTGAAAGTTGAAAAGGTTTGAGAACATCAAAAGTATGAAACAATTTCTTGGCTTGTCATCGGGGTAGTGCATGATTTGAATATTTTGTGTGATGAAGATGGAGCATAGCCCGACTATATGATTTCGTAGGGATAACTTTCTTTGGCCATGTTATTTTGAGAAGACATAATTGTCTGGTTAGTATGCTTGAAGTATTATTGTTTTGATGTCAATATTAAACTTTTGTTTTGAATCTTATGGATCTGAACATTCATTCCACAATAAAGAAAAATTACATGGGTGAATATGTTAGTTAGCATTCCACATCAAAAATTCTATTTTTATAATTTACCTACTCAAGGACGAGCATGACTTAAGCTCAGGGATGCTTGATAAGTCTCCAACGTATCTATAATTTCTGATAGTTCCATGCTATTATATTATCTATCTTGGATGTTTTATATGGATTTATATGCTATTTTATATGATTTTTGGGACTAACCTATTAACATAGAGCCCAGTGCCAGTTTCTGTTTTTTTCCTTGTTTCTGAGTTTTACAAAAAAGGAATACCAAACGGAGTCCAAACGAGCTGAAACTTTACGATGATTTTTTATGGACCAAGAGAACCCCACGGAGTATCAGAGATGGACCAGAGGAGCCATGAGGCATCCAAGGGTGGGGGGCGCCCCGTAGGGCGCGCCCCCTGCCTTGTCGTCGCCTCGTGGACCCCCCCTGACTTGTTCCCGACGCCAAAAATTCCTATAAATATAGAAACCCCCAGAAATAAACCTAGATCGGGATTTCCGCCGCCGTAAGCCTTTATAGCCACGAAAAACCAACCGGGAGCCTGTTCCGGCACCCTGCCGGAGGGGGAAACCATCACCGGTGGCCATCTTCATCACCCCGGCGGTCTCCATGACGAGGAGGGAGTAGTTCACCCTCGGGGCTGAGGGTATATACCAGTAGCTATGTGTTTGATCTCTCTCTCTCTCTCTCTCTCTCGTGTTCTTGATTTGGCTCGATCATGATGTACCGCGAGCTTTGTTATTATAGTTGGATCATATGGTGTTTCTCCCCCTCTACCTTCTTGTGATGAATTGTGTCTTGCTCTTTGAGGTTACGTTATGTTGGATTGAGTATTGGATTTGAGAACACTTGATGAATGTCTTGTGATGGGATATCTGTGGTGACAATGGGATGTTCTATTGATTCACTTGATGTATGTTTTGGCACTCAACTCGCGGATTCCCTAGGTGACATTGGGGTAATCTATGCATAGGGGTTGATGCATGTTTTCGTCCTACGTTCTCCGATAGAAACTTTGGAGTGATTCTTTGTTGCACGTTGAGGGATTGTTATGTGATCCAATTATGTTATCATTGTTGAGAGAACTTGCACTAGTGAGAGTATGTGTTGGAGATATGCCCTAGAGGCAATCATGTGATGATGATATTTCCATATGTATTCATGAGTCCTTTGTATTGTCCTTGAACATCATCAATGATATGTATCAATAAGTATGTGACTTGTTTGTGGAACTATGTATTGTATGATGATTGTTTTAATGGTCCCTAGTTGATAAGGTTATGCGGACACATATCCTTGACTAGTATACGACTCGGTTGATGACTATGTTTCACAAGTCATGTGCATGGAGATGCTAAAACGATAGTATGGGCTCGGGGATGGAGATCACCAAGCCGGACAGACCCACTTTGAGACGCAGCGAGATATAGTCATCTGTTAGTCTCAAGTGCAATGTCTATGCCATGTCCTAGACCTGAGGTCCTCGCATGTTCTCAGGATGAGGATCGACTCACTTAGGGTCTATCAAACGCTACTCCGTAACTGGGTAGTTATAAAGGTAGCTTTCAGGTGAGTCGTGAGACATGCCGCGAGACATGGTTGACCAAGATGGAATTTGCCCCTCCTATTTGGAGAGATATTCTCTGGGCCCTCTCGAGTGATCAGATTTGGAAAGCATGGCCATGCGACTTGGGTTAAGTGTTAACCCAGTTCGGGAATCTGTTTCATGGTTTTGAGAAGAGAGGTCGTGCTAACTCAAGGGTGACAAGTACTCGCCTTGAGCTCGACAACAAATATCGTGAGGCAAAAGGAATGTTGCATATGCCACATTGTTGAGGTTCGTCAAATGACTTTACGCCCACATGGGAGTTGGCAAGTTCTGCTAGGAGCCGCTACCAACCATCGACTCTGGTCGTGTCCATGTGTACGTGAACCTATAGGGTTGCACACTTAAAGGGCTGCAGCCCATTCGGATTGGATCTGAGTGGAAAATGGATGTGGACTCCTAGTGGGCTCAAGTGGTGAGCCCACCTCGGAGGTCTATATAAAGGGGAGTGGGCACACCACTTAGGGTTGATCGGATTGAACCCTGGTTAGCCACCGCCACTCCCCATGCCCATGCCGCGCGACCGGTCCTAGCAGTCCGCCCCTCGACGCTGCTCCCCGTACGTGTGGATACCTTGGAGGCATCGCATCTGCGGTGCTTGGACGAACCGTTCGAGGGAACCGCGAGGTGCCGTTCGCGGGAGATCACCGTTCACGGGTCTTCGCTGTTCGCGGGAGATCGGCAACGCGAGGAGGAGACGGCCCGGGAGATCGGCTACATGCATCACCAACTCTACTTCCGCTGTGGTGACTACGCATCTAGTGGTAAACCCGATCCCGTGATCTATTTAGCAGCATGATCTTGAGTGCGCGATAGAAAATTTTATTTGGCGCTAGCGTAGCGTACCGCGTGTTCCAACAGTATGAACCCTAGGCCTTGTTTCTAAGCATTGCAATACTGTTTTTTTCTCACTTTTACCACTTGCTACCTTTCTGTTTTAATATTTTCAGATTACAAAAACCTATACTACCATCCGTATCACACTTCTATCACCATCTCTTCGCCGAACTAGTGCACCTATACAATATACCATTGTATTGGGTGTGTTGGGGACACAAGAGACTCTTTGTTATTTGGTTGCAGGGTTGTTTCAGAGAGACCATCTTCATCCTATGCCTCCCACGGATTGGTAAACGTTAGGTCATCCACTTGAGGGAAACTTGCTACTGTCCTACAAAACTCTGTGCTTGGAGGCCCAACATGAGTCTACAAGAAGAAGGTTGCGTAGTGATGTCTGCTAGAACTACGTGGGTATTTCCCCAAAGAGGAAGGGATGATGGAGCACAACGACGGTAGGTATTTCCCTCGGTGATGAGACCAAGGTTATCGAACCAGTAGGAGAACCAAGCAACACTACGTAAACAACACCTGCACACAAATAACAAATACTCGCAACCCGGCTTATTAAAGGGGTTGTCAATCCCTTTCGGGTAACGGCGCCAGAAATTGGCAGAAGGACGGGATAAGGTTGTAATAGATTGATAGATCGAACGCCAAATAAAATAAAGTGCAGTAAGGTATTTTTGTATTTTTGGTTTAATAGATCTGAAAATAAAAGCAAATGAAAATAGATTGCAATGGCAAATATAATAAAGAAGAGACCCGGGGGCCGTAGATTTCACTAGTGGCTTCTCTCAAGAAAAATAGCAAACGGTGGGTAAACGAATTACTGTTGGGAAATTGATAGAACTTCAAATAATCATGACGATATACAAGCAATGATCATTATATAGGCATCACATCCAAGATTAGTAGACCGACTCCTGCGTGCATCTACTACTATTACTCCACACATCGACCGTTATCCAGCATGCATCTAGTGTATTAAGTTCATGGGGAAACGGAGTAATGCAATAAGAACGGTGACATGATGTAGACAAGATCTATTTATGTATAAATAGACCCCATCTTGTTATCTTTAATAGCAATGATACATACGTGTCGGTTCCCCTTCTGCCACTGGGATCAAGCACCGTAAGATCGAACCCATTACAAAGCACCTCTTCCCATTGCAAGATAAATAGATCAAGTTGGCCAAACAAAACACAAATACATATAAGGATATAAGAAATCATGCATATAAGACATCAAAGAAGACTCAAATAACTTTCATGGATAAAAGATAGATCTGGTCATAAACTCAAAGTTCATCGGATCCCAACAAACACACCGCAAAAAGAGTTACATCATATGGATCTCCAAGAGACCATTGTATTGAGAATCAAACGAGAGAGAGGAAGCCATCTAGCTACTAACTACGGACCCATAGGTCTACAAAGAACTACTCACGCATCATTGGAGAGTAACCAATTGTCGGTGTCAAAACCGGCGGATCTCGGGTAGGGGGTCCCGAACTATGCGTCTAGGATCGATGGTAACAGGAGATGGGGGACACGATGTTTACCCAGGTTCGGGCCCTCTCTATGGAGGTAATACCCTACTTCCTGCTTGATTGATCTTGATGAATATGAGTGTTACAAGAGTTGATCTACCACGAGATCGTAATGGCTAAACCCTAGAAGTCTATCCTATGAGAATATGGTAATGAGTATTCCCTATCCGGACTACACGCTCCGGTTTATATAGACACCGGAGAGATCTAGAGTTACATGGGGTCGGTTACATAAGAAGGAATCTTCATAGTTGGTCGCCTAACTTGCCTTCCACGCCAAGTAGAGTCCAATCCGGACAGGGTATAGTCTTCGGCTTCATATCTTCACAGCCCATCGGTCCGGCCCAATGAATAACAGGTCGGACGCCCTAGGACCCCTTAGTCCAAGACTCCCTCAGTAGCCCCTGAACCTGGCTTCAATGACGAGGAGTCCGGCGCGCAGATTGTCTTCGGCATTGCAAGGCGGGTTCCCCATTTTCTGAACTCCAAGATAGTCTTCGGATGCGATGATTGTATCCAGACCTGTTACACACACCATACACAATGGCAGAGAGAATATATATTTTTACACGAGTTCCATCCGCTGACAAGTTTGCAGCACGACATTACGTCCGACCAGTCATAATTCCAAACCGTTTTATGTTCGACGCCCCACGTCCCGAGACGCAGTTGCCATTGGCACGTCTTATCAAAGCAGAGATCGTGTCCCCTTATCACGGGATTCTCATCAATGCGGGCATGGGTAACCCAACCGTGCCGTTTATACAGCCCTTGGGAATAGGCGAATTTTGAGGCGAGTGAGGAGGCGTTTAATATTTGCTACCTTTATAAGGGGACAAGGATTCCCTCTTCCTCTTCTCATGTTCTCTCTCTGTCTCCGCCTTTCCAATCTCGAGCTCCAGCGCCCAAGTTCTCATCTCCTTTCCACTCAAGCAACCATGTCCGGATCCGGTGGTCAGGGCAAGTGGATGGTCTCCTCCGTCAAGGAGGAGGACATTACTGAGCTTCAGGCGGCTGGATATTTGGCGAAGGAGATCACCCACCGTCTGCCGGCCGAGGGACAAGTCGTCCCCACGCCGAAGCCCACCGAGAGGGTAGGATTCATCCCCCATTTCTTCCGCGGGCTAGGGTTTCCACTCCACCCTTCCGTCCGCGGGCTGATGTATTATTACGGGATAGATTTCCATGATCTGTCCCCGAATTCCTTCCTCAACATCTCGGCGTTTATCGTCATGTGTGAGGCCTTCCTCCGCATCCCACCCCACTTCGGGCTGTGGCTCAAAGTCTTCAACGTGAAGCCGAAGGTGGTGGATGGCCAGCACGCGGAGTGCGGTGGAGCCATGGTGAGTAAGCTGTCCAACGTCTCTTGGCCCAAGTGCACTTTTGTGGACACAGTAAAGGAATGGCAGAAGAAATGGTTCTATATCACTGAACCTCGCGGCACCACCTGGGCCGCAGCTGCCGAATTCCGCTCCGGCGCTCCCATGCGACTCACCTCCTGGGTCGAGAAGAGTCCGGACTGGTGTTCACCTGACGAGCTGATAGCGCTGCAGACGCGCATTCAAAGCATGGTGACCAAGAATGTCAAGCTCGTCGATGTAATCCAGGTGATGCTAGTTCACCGGATTCTTTCGTGCCAGCGCCGAAGCCGCCCTTTGTGGGAGTTCAATTCGAAGAAGCGCCAGACCTTGGTAAGGCTCTTTGAGACTACTCACGAAGGTGCCTGGAAGTTGCTTTTTAAGGGCAACGAGAAACCACCGGCCACGGATTCAGACCGTGGTCACGATTGTAAACACCCCGCCAGCGAGGTATGTTATTTTTGATGTACCCCCACCTTAATTGTTTCGAGGATGATGTGTGAGCTTTTATTACTACTTTCAGGACTGGACGGAGAGGGCGAAGCGGATCCAGTGTCCGGCTCCGCTGCCTAAAGAACCAGTCATCCCGCGCCTAGCGAAGATGCTGGTGCCGGCGCCATATAAGGCGTCGGAGAAGAAGGCCAAGAAGAAGGCAAAGGGGGCCAAGAGTGGCCCCCACCGCAAGGGCACTTCGGACGTGACGTCCGAAGACGACGAAGCTCATTCCTCTACCCCTGAGGACAATGACGAGGAAGAGGAGGAGGAGGAAGAAAACAACCCTCCCCCTGAGGAGAGGAAGAAAAAGAGGGCGGCTTCGGCGCATCTAGAGGCGGAAACGCCCAAGAAGGGGAAGGGCGTCCCAGCGGTCAGCACCGCATGGGACGTTCACAGCAGTCCGGAATGACGCCCCTGCACTAAGCCCCAGGCCGCATCGTAAGTGACATGGCTCGCTCATGCGCACATCCGGCCCTTTCTCTCCATTATCTTGACATAGTTAACTGTACTATTGCACTCTAGTCCGCGACCTAATCCAACGATCCTCGTCTGGAGGTTCGTTGGCTCCGTCGGAGATGGCGAGCATGTCGCCAGTGCCTGCTTATTCCCCCGGGGCCAGGGATGACACCAAAGTGTTGTCCCGGAGGACCTCTCCGAAGGGAGGAGCCCAGGACGCTGTCCGAGAGGCGCCTCAAGGCAAGACCTCCACTGCCGGACACATGGGGGAACCGATCCCCATGAGACTGGCAAAGAGGGCCGCATCCAGTTTGGCCCTCAGCCGAATACGATTTCGGAGACCCATATGGCTCCGGAGTCGGGCGAGCAGCCCCCTTTGAAGGAGGGGGGTGCGCTGCTTCCGCCGGTGGTCCCTGTCCATCCAGGGACGCCGGATAACCTGATGGAGGCGCTACGAGGCGCCTCCATTATGGACGAGCACCGTGTCCTTATGGGCGCGGTGATTGAGAAGGTTCGGTCCGCCAAGAGTGGACTGAACGAAGCCTGCAGTAACCTGTTGACAGGTTTCAAGGTAAATGGCATAGAAAGAGAAAACCCCATGCAGTCAGTAGCCCCTGAGACACTGTCCGGTGCTCGGCGAGAAGAACCGAACAGAGGATCAATCTTTTATTGTAGGAGACTAACATGATATGTATGCATAAGCAGGCGTCGCTGTTGGCCGCAACCTCGCATGCTGCCGAAGTCTCTAAACTGAGGCAGAGGCTGGAGCGGACCGAGAGCGAGCTTGGCGAGGTTAAGGTTCGGCTCCAGGAGCAAAAAGGTGAGTAACGACCTGCGGTGTGTTCGGAAAGCATAGGCGCTGTGTATCGACTGTGGTGTCGTAATATGTGCAGGAGCAGTGACCGAGGTCGAGGCCCCGAGGAAGGCCCTGGGCGAGGCTGAGGAGAAGGCTGTCCAGCAGCAAGCCGCCCGGAAAAAGCTCAAGGCCCGGGTCAAGGAGGTCCAGCAGGAGCTCCAGGATGCGATGAAAAAATGCGAGGCCTTGGAGCATGATAAGAAATCATGCATATAAGACATCAAAGAAGACTCAAATAACTTTCATGGATAAAAGATAGATCTGGTCATAAACTCAAAGTTCATCGGATCCCAACAAACACACCGCAAAAAGAGTTACATCATATGGATCTCCAAGAGACCATTGTATTGAGAATCAAACGAGAGAGAGGAAGCCATCTAGCTACTAACTACGGACCCATAGGTCTACAAAGAACTACTCACGCATCATTGGAGAGTAACCAATTGTCGGTGTCAAAACCGGCGGATCTCGGGTAGGGGGTCCCGAACTATGCGTCTAGGATCGATGGTAACAGGAGATGGGGGACACGATGTTTACCCAGGTTCGGGCCCTCTCTATGGAGGTAATACCCTACTTCCTGCTTGATTGATCTTGATGAATATGAGTGTTACAAGAGTTGATCTACCACGAGATCGTAATGGCTAAACCCTAGAAGTCTAGCCTATGAGAATATGGTAATGAGTATTCCCTATCCGGACTACACGCTCCGGTTTATATAGACACCGGAGAGATCTAGAGTTACATGGGGTCGGTTACATAAGAAGGAATCTTCATAGTTGGTCGCCTAACTTGCCTTCCATGCCAAGTAGAGTCCAATCCGGACAGGGTATAGTCTTCGGCCTTCATATCTTCACAGCAAGAAATTTGGTGGCTTCACCCAAAGTAATTTCCATAAAAGTACCACCCGTGGCGGAATCTAAAATATTACGTGAGACAAAATTCAACCCCGCATAAAAATTTTGTGTGATCATCCAAAGATTTAACCCACGAGTTGGGCAATTCCTTAGCATCATTTTCATCCTTTCCCAAGATTGTGCAACATGCTCATGTTCAAGTTGCTTGAAATTCATGATCTGGGTTCTAAGAGAAATAATTTTTGCGGGCGGAAAATACTTAGTAATAAAAACATCCTTGCACTTATCCCAAGAATCGATACTATTGCGAGGGAAAGAAGAAAACCAACTTTTTGCACGATCTCGCAAAGAAAACGGAAATAATTTCATCTCCACAACATCATTGTCCACATCTTTTTTCTTTTCCATGTCGCATAATTCCACGAATGTGTTAAGATGGGGCGCAACATCCTCATTAGGAGTATCGGAAAATTGATCTTTCATAACAAGATTCAACAAAACAGTATTAATATCACAAGACTCTGCACTAGTGGCGAGAGGAGCAATCGGAGTGCCAATAAAATCATTGTTGTTGGTATTGGAGAAATCACACAATTTGGAGTTCTCTTGAGTCATTGCGACTACGCAACAAGATTGCACTCAAAAACAGATCCGGCAAGAAAACGACGAACGAAAAAGAGGGCGAATAAAGCGGCAAATTTTTGTGAAGTGGGGGAGAGGAAATGTAAATTGCGAGGAGATGAGATTTTGATTAGGAACCTCGTAGATGTTGATGATGTCTCCCCGGCAACGGTGCCAAAAATTCCTTTTGATGTCTGGTAGAACTACGTCCGTATTTCCCCAAAGAGGAAGGGATGATGCAGCACAGCGACGGTAGGTATTTCCCTCGGTGATGAGACCAAGGTTATCGAACCAATAGGAGAACCAAGCAACACTACATAAACAACACCTGCACACAAATAACAAATACTCGCAACCCGACATATTAAAGGGGTTGTCAATCCCTTTTGGGTAACGACACTAGAAATTGGCAAAAGGATGGGATAAAGTTGTAATAGATTGATAGATCGAACGCCAAATAAAATAAAGTGCAGCAAGGTATTTTTGTATTTTTGGTTTAATAGATCTGAAGATAAAACAAAATGAAAATATATCGCAAAGGCAAATATAATAAAGAAGAGACCCCGGGGCCGTAGATTTCATTAGTGGCTTCTCTCGAGAAAAATAGCAAAAGGTGGGTAAACGAATTACTGTTGGGCAATTGATAGGATTTCAAATAATCATGATGATATCTAGGCAATGATTATTATATAGGCATCACGTTGAAGATTAGTAGACCGACTCCTGCCTGCATCTACTACTATTACTCCACACATCGACCGCTATCCAGCATGCATCTAGTGTATTAAGTTCATGGAGAAACAGAGAAATGCAATAAGAACAATGACATGAAGTAGACAAGATCTATTTATGTAGAAATAGACACTGGTGCGCGTCGGTCCTAAACAAACGGTTTTTAACCCCTTTCCACGACGGCATTTGGAACCGTCGCGAAGTGAGTGTGGGCGATAGGGGGGTCCTTCCCACACGACCCAGAAACCGTCGGGGATAGGGAGCCTTGATGCATACAGTTGTCCCTGTATAACCGTTTCCGATATCTCGAATATCCCAAACACTTCATCCTTGCTACTCGTTTGTGCTTGAATTGCCATCGCAGTTGGAGTTTTGTGGTTCTGCCTAAAACCAGGCAGATTCTAGGCATGGGAGCTTTCCAAGCAGATTCTAGGCAGATTCCAGGCACGGGAGATTTACGATGCCTCGCACATCACAAAAAGTTCATGATTATAAACCGTGTACGATAGGTAGTAAATCACACACATTTAGTTTTCCCGCACCATATGCAATGTTGAGGATGTCCCTTATCATTATCGTCTCGGTCAGCTAGGGATTAGAGATTAATCGGAAATCGGCTGATTAATCGATTTTATCGGTCGACTATTAATCGGATATTTTTTTGCAAATCTTAGGTCCCAACACTAAAATACGCTATATTCAACACCAAAACAATATTTGACAGAAGTGTTACCTTGATTTCTAGCCTTTGAATCATCGTATAATGACAAACAAAATAGGACAATAGTACATATTCCATAACAATGTCCACAAAACATAAATAAACATAGTTTTTGCAAACATAGTGCTATGAATAGGTCTGATTTATAGGTAGATTCCCGATAAATCACTTGTCAGAGCGACAAATCGGTCCAAAAGATAAACGGCAAAGCGAAGGCATAATCTTATCGGTCACCCCCCGATTAGCGATAAATCGGATGATTATTCGGTGAATCGGAAGATTTCTTGAACAGTGACCGTATGTGATAGTGTCTGACATCACACACGCTTTGCGAACGGCAACTGTGTGCATGCTTGCAGACGTTTCCTCTCTGTGACCTGTCTTGGATTATGGTGTATATCGCAAACGTTTGTGTTTTACCAACCGTGTGTGTCGTAATGACCTGCACAACGTAATTTCGCCCTAATTTAATTGCTGCTATTTAAAATTGTACCTAATTTAAACTTGAAAGTAGGCTATAGCTTTATTCATATCCATTAGGTTCAAACAACCAATGCATTATTCGATTCACAGGTACATATGTTTAAGAATTACATAAGCACCAAATAAAGAATGATGTACCAGGGTTCTATACTTGTACTATTACAGATGGTAAAGAAAGAGGCGACATACATTCCAGTTGCTGAATAAGGTGAAGCGGAATGGCCCTATTGTGCTCTCCTGGATGCAGAAGGCATGCAGGACTCTAGTCCAACCCCTTGTGATGTCCGGCCTCCAATCATGTAGTTTGAGAGGTAATCTTGAGTAAACTGCTTCAGGATCCACTGCAAAAGAAAAAAGATTCAGATATTGTCATCTAACACAACTCATTACGGGCAGTAAAGAGAAGGCTACAAGGTTCTTACTTACCATCCTGCAGTTCACTGTTGTCTTGCATAAAGTGTAAACAAATAGTTCGATTGACATCTTTTGACCCATTTTAATAACAATCTTTATCAGTTCCCTCACTTGATGTTAGTTCATTAATATCTCATTGCCCCATATGCAGAAAGGTTCGAAGTGTGGATCTTTGGCAATGATATATGTACCTAAAAGCACCAAGTTAATATTAGAATCTAAACAACAATTGAAAAATGATGTAGTACAACACTCCATCCTTCCCATTATACAAGATTTTATTACATGTATATCTAGACATCATCAGAACATTAAGGTAACACTCTTCCTTGTTGCTATGTAGCCTGGGATTGCATATTTAGTCATTTAGTACAATGCATGTTGCTAAACAACAATTGAAAAATGAAAAGGCATGTTAACTGCAATATCCTTAACAACAACCAAATATCGTAATTCATAGTGGTATTGTTGAAACTGTTATTGATGAAATTGAACTGCACGGCAAATAGTTGCACATATAGAGCATCACATTGTGAAGAACTGAAATAAACAAGTCATAAGGACATCTCGAGGCGATCCTTAAAAAGTTAAAGGACTAAAACCCCTAGTGGATATATATACTCCAGCATTTTTTTGCCTTTTCTAGTCGATCCCCTAAACTTAAGGTTGTAAACTTCAATTTGATCAAGTTCAAAGCAGGTTCAACCGAAAGTAGCATGCATTCAAACATAAACATAGATAGTTTTGCATAACCGAACATAAAACATAAATTTAAACTAAGCTAAACTACTTTCGGTCGAAGTAGAGGTCGAGGTAATCCTTCGTCATCATGTACGATGTGCCGTGAGCCGGGTCCGGGCCAGTACCGTCGTCGGGGTCGTTGGGGAAGGCACTCCTCCACTCGTCGATGTCGATCTCCTTGTGCTCGGGGCCCACCTCGACGCCCTCCGTGCCGCCGTCCTCGCCGCCTTCGACCTCGTCATCGGGGGAGAGCGCGATAACCTCGCCGCCCTCCGCGCCAGCAAAGATCGCCCGCTCCGCCTCCACGAGCTCCAGGTGCTGCCGGCGGAGCTCTTGCATGTAGGCCTCGTCGGCGGCCTCGGCCTCGAGGCGCTCCCACACCTTGTGGTACTCCCGCGCCATAGCCGAGCTCACCACCCCTGGCTCCGGCGAAACGAGGTGGACCGGATGTGTGCGAAGGGGAAACTGAGCCTAGCCGCCGCGCCGTGGAAGCGGACCTGCCAGCGGTCGTACTCCATGGCCGCGAGCTCGGCCGTGTGGAAGCTACCGAGCCACCGGCGGGTGTGGGTCTCTTGATCTGTAATCTTGGCGACCCACATCCCCCACCGCCGCTGCCGGACCCCGAGGTAGGACTTCGTCGGCTGCCGGGTCCGAGGGAGGATGGGGAAGTCCTCGAACGGGCATAGGGGCGCGGCGGCGGGCGGGTCGGGGGACCGGCGACGGTGGATCGGGCCCGCGGAGGACGACGGGGACACCTCGGCGGCCACCTCATCGATGACGGGCGAAAAGGGCGCGATAAACCTCTTTTTGGCCACTGGCTCCTCGAGCTCCCCGGCACACAGGCAGAGGTTGAGGATGGAGGTGTCGGCGATGGCGGCGACCTACCAATGGTTTCGAGAGTTGTGTGTGTCTGTGTGAGCGGAGGTTTGGGGGTGTGTGTGGAGGGGGAGCGGGCAAGGTTGTGTTTGAGGAAATACTGCGGCAACTGAAAATTTTACTAGGTGGGAGTAACAAGGCGAGGCTACTGAAAATTTGGATCAAGGGCGAGCAGATATTTTTGAGATTGCGAGGGATGCAGAGGCGGGAGTAAAATGCCGGGGCTACTGAAAATTTGAATCAAGGGACTGAAGCAGAGTGGGAGTAACATACATCGCACACGGTCCGCACATACTAATCGTGTGCTATCAAACATTAAAACCTCCCAGACGGTAAATATTTTTGAGATTGCGAGGGATGCAGAGGCGGGAGTTTTTGTGGAGTGAACTAGTGTGCTTGACACGCCGGTTGTGGACTGTAGCCGATGCACCTTCTCGCGTAAGCCATAGGCGTACTATACACCAACGATGCTCCAAGATGTATTTTGTACTACATCTCACACGGTTGGTGATAATAAACTGTATGGGATCTACTTGATTTGAATTACAAAATGGGGTCACAGCGGCAATGGACGCTGTTTGAATTGCTAGACCTTTTATCTGTCGTGAACATGCAACTATATGTGTGTCGTAAAAGAATTGGAATTATTCAGGGTTCGTTTGGACATTTTATACATTAAACTAGTTTTCTAGCCATTTCACGTGCACAATTCGAAATTAAACTACATGCACATGCGCCGGTGCATAAAAATTGGTTGAAAAAACAAATCTGTGTCCTTCAGTGCATGCTTAGGTCCCATGCAAGAAATGGGAATGAATTTTTCGGGGTTCGTTTGGCCTTTTTTATACATTAACTGGGTTTTCTAGGCATTTTATGTGCATAATTCAAATTTGAACTACAAGCACATACTCCAATGCACCAAAGTTGGTTGAAAAATCACATGTGTGTCCTTGGGTGAATTTCTAGGTCCCATGCAAGAGATAGGAATGAATTTCAAACACCAGGGCATTGTTGATTGCTGGCAAAACGTTGAGATACATGGTTTTTTAATTCTAGTAAATCCAAAACTCGTCTGAAATTCATGAAACTTGGCATGCTATCATGGAGCGGCATCAACATGCCGTGGTGAAAATTTTGTCCCATTTGGGGCAGGTTTGGGTATAAGCTTCCCACAAACCAGAGCTTCTCACAACAAGCATGATGGTTTCGATAGGGAACGTACCACCTTTGGGGACGGGACGATATTCGTTGCCTCTTATTGATTTCAAAAAATTTCTAGTGTCAACATAGAACAACAGGAGTGTTGTGTTTAATCTTGGAATTTTTCGAGGTTTGTTTGGCCTTTTTTATACATTAACTGGGTTTTCTAGGCATTTTATGTGCATAATTCAAATTGGAACTACAAGCACATGCTCCAATGCACTAAAGTTGGTTGAAAAATCACATGTGTGTCCTTGGGTGAATTTCAAGGTCCCATACAAGAGATGGGAATGAAATTCAAACACCAAGGCACTGTTGATTGCCCGCAAACCGTTGAGATGCCTGGTTTTTAAATTCCAGTAAATCCAAAACTTGTCTGAAATTCGTGAAACTTGGCATGCTATCATGGAGCGTCAGAAACATGCCGTGGTAAAAAATTTGTCCCATTTGGGGCAGGTTTGGGTATATGCTTCTCACAAACGGAAGCTTCTCACAACAAGCCTGATGGTTTCGGTAGGGAACGTACGTCCCACCTTTGGGGATGAAACGATATCCATTGCCTCTTATTGCTTTCAAAAAAATTCTCGTGTCAACATAGAACAACAGGAGTGTTGTGTCAATTTTTGGGATTTTTCGGGGTTCGTTTGGACATTTTTATGCATTATCTGAGTTTTCTAGGTATTTTATGTGCATAATTCAAATTTGAACTGCAAGCACATGCTCCAGTGCATATAAATTGGTTGAAAAATCACATGTGTGTCCTTGGGTGCATGCTTAGGTCCCATGCAAGAGACGGGAATGGATTTCAAACACCAGGGCACTATTGATTGCCGGCAAAACATTGAGATACCCGGTTGTTAAATTCTGGTTAATCCAAAACTCGTCTGAAATTCATGAAACTTGGCATGCTATCATGGAGCGGCATCAACATGCCATGGTGAAAATTTTGTCCCATTTGGGACATGTTTGGGTATAAGCTTCTCACAAACCAGAGGTTCTCACAACAAGCATGATGGTTTCGATAGGGAACGTCCCACCTTTGGGGACGAAACAATATCCATTGCCTCTTATTGCTTTCAAAAAAATTCTAGTGTTAACATAGAACAACAGGAGTGTTGTGTCAATTTTTATGATTTTTCGGGGTTCGTTTGGACATTTTTATGCATTAACTGGGTTTTCTAGGCATTTTATGTGCATAATTCAAATTTGAACTACAAGCACATGCTCCAATGCACTAAAGGTTGTTGAAAAATCTAACTTGTGTCCTTGGGTGAATTTCTAGGTCCCATGCAAGAGATGAGAATGAAATTCAAACACCAGGGCACTGTTGATAGCCGGCAAAACGTTGAGATGGCTGGTTTTTAAATTCTAGTAAATCCAAAACTCGTCTGAAATTCATGAAACTTGACATGCTATCATGGAGCGGCATCAACATGTCGTGGTAAAAAAATTGTCCCATTTGGGGCAGGTTTGGGTATAAGCTTCTCACAGACCAGAGCTTCTCACACCAAGCATGATGGTTTCGATAGGGAACATACCACCTTTGGGGACAGGACGATATCCGTTGCGTCTTATTGCTTTCAAAAAATTTCTAGTGTCAACATAGAACAACAGGAGTGTTGTGTTTAATCTTGGAATTTTTCGGGGTTCGTTTAGCCTTTTTTATACATTAACTGGGTTTTCTAGGCATTTTATGTGCATCATTCAAATTTGAACTACAAGCACATTCTCCAATGCACCAAAGTTGGTTGAAAAATCACATGTGTGTCCTTGGGTGAATTTCTAGGTCCCATGCAAGAGAGGAGAATGAAATTCAAACACCAGGGCACTGTTGATTGCCGGCAAAACGTTGAGATGCCTGGTTTTTAAATTCTAGTAAATCCAAAACTCATCTGAAATTCATGAAACTTAGCATGCTATCATGGAGCGGCATCAACATGCCGTGGTAAAAAATTATCCCATTCGGGGCAGGATCGGGTATATGCTTCTCACAAACCAGAGCTTCTCACAACAAGCATGATGGTTTCGGTAGCGAACGGCCCACCTTTGGGGACGAAACGATATCCATTTCCTCTTATTGCTTTCAAAAATTTTCTCGTGTCAACATAGAACAACAGGAGTGTTGTGTCAATTTTTGGGATTTTTCGGGGTTTGTTTGGACATTTTTATGCATTAACTGAGTTTTCAATGCATTTATGTGCATAATTCAAATTTGAACTACATGCACATGCTCCAGTGCATATAAATTGGTTGAAAAATCAAATCGGTGTCCTTGGGTGCATGCTTAGGTCCCATGCAAGAAATGGGAATGAATTTCAAACACCAGGGCACCGTTGATTGCCGGCAAAACATTGAGATGCCTGGTTTTTAAATTCTAGTAAATCCAAAACTCTTATGAAATTCATGAAACTTGGCATGCTATCATGGAATGGCACCCGACATGTTGTGGCATTTTTTGTGTCCATTTTGAGAGAAGGCGCACTTGAATAATGACAGCCAACAAAGGCATTTTGAAAAAATAGCTGCCACTTTAATATCTCAAACGTTTGTAGAATTCAAACCGTGTGCGTTCTGTTAACCATTCACGTGACGCCACGTGTCTTGGTTTTAATGGCTGTAGGAGGTGCCATGTGGACAGCTGCCTGACCTTGACTGAACGGGAGGCGTGCGAGCGCAGTCCGGTGCGTAGGCTGACCAAGAGGCGTGTAAGCTGTCCTCGAATGCATAGGCTCACCGAGAAGCATGCGAGCTGTACGCTGCGTAGGCTCATTGGGAAGCCAGCCCTTTGACTTCCATGGATCATACCCCATCTTGTTATCCTTAATAGCAACAATACATACATGACAGTTCCCCTTCTGTCACTGGGATTAAGCACCGTAAGATCGAACCCATTACAAAGCACCTCTTCCCATTGCAAGATAAATAGATCAAGTTGGCCAAAAAAACCAAATATCGGAGAAGAAATACGAGGCTATAAGCAATCATGCATATAAGAGATCAAAGAAGACACTAATAACTTTCATGGATAAAAAGATATATCTGAGCACAAACTCAAAGTTCATCGGATCCCAACAAACACACCACAAAAAGAGTTACATCATATGGATCTCCAAGAGACCATTGTATTGAGAATCAAATGAGAGAGAGGAAGCCATCTAGCTACCAACTACAGACCCGTAGGTCTACAAAGAAGTACTCACGCATCATCGGAGAGGCACCAATGGACATGATGAACCCCTCCATGATGGTGTGTAGATGGATCTGGTGGTTCTGGAACTTGCAGCGGCTGGAATTGATTTTTGTCGACTCCCCTAGGGTTTCTGGAATATTAGGTACTTACAGAGCAAAGAGGCGGTTCGGGAGGCCACCGAGGTGGGCACAACCCACCAGGGCGCGCCCTGGTGGGTTGTGCTCCCCTCTGAGCACCCCAAGTGCTTCTCCGACGCACTGGATGTCTTCTGGTGCAAAAAAATCCACAAAAAGTTTCACTGCGTTTGGACTCCGTTTGATATTGGTTTCCTGCGATGTAAAAAACATGCAGAAAATAGCAACTGGCACTTGACACTATGTCAATAGGTTAGTACCAAAAATGGATATAAAATGACTATAATATGATTGTAAAACATCCTAGAATGATAATACAATAGCATGGAACAATCAAAAATTATAGATACGTTGGAGACGTATCACGTAGTAGACATCACATGACAAAGTGATACGAAAATAATAATAGTGGAAGTGTGCCGTGGACTAAGTTGGAATTTGCAAATATTTTATTCAGAGGAGAAGACAAGGTAATTTGAGCTCTTTGTTAGATCAACAATAATGCATATGAGAGCCACTCAACATGTTCATTATGGTCTTCTCCTCACGACAACCTAAAGGAAAGAAAATAAATTCAGAGAAACACACCAAAATATTTTTGGAGTTTTTTTTTCTTGAAGAAAGAAAATTAAAAGAAGGAAAGAAAAAACGAAAATGAGAAAAACTATTTACATGGGAAAGCTCTGAACAAGTAAAAGACAAACGAGAAATCCTTTTGGATTTTCTTTTAATACTACAAACTACTAAGCAAGAAAGAAAAAACCGAAAAAAGAGGAAATTTTTTGGATTTTTGAAAATTTTAAAACACACAAAAAGCAAGCGAAAATAAAACTTACATGGATATACAATGAAAAAGGATGAACACTGACAACTGGAATGAAATGTGTAGTACATGAATGTAATGTCGGTGAGAGATATGTACTCCCCCAAGCTTAGGCTTTTGGCCTAAGTTGGTCTATGGTCCCTGGTAGCCGGGGTAATAACCATAATCAAAGTTTGGGTTGTACTGATATGCAGCCGCCACATCCTGCCGTGCTGCCTCCTCAAGGCAGGCGGTCTCTACCGCCCCTCATACTCCTCGGCCTCCTCCTCTAACATGAAGTGTCTATGTTTTTCCTGGAAATTAAAGAAGGAAGGAGCAAGCAAAGTAATATGGAAGAAACGACGCATGTTAAAGATTAGCCTGTATCTGAGCGGAGGGTCGTCCCTCTCAAGGAACTGGTGGCGTACCATAGCATCATAATCCAGAAAACTAGGTGGCAACATGTTGTCATTTTCTTTAACGGGTACCCCTAGATGAGCGGCTAAGGGACTGGCATAAATTCCACCAAAGAAATCACCCAGTAAGGCATTGTTTATCACTCAACAGAACACTTTGCTCAAGTCAGGGGCATAAAGATTGCTAGGATCCTGTTTACCATTTATGCATCTTCCTATGAATAGAGCAAAATAATGTATAACAGGAAAATGGATGCTCCCTATAGTAGCTTCTGTTATGCCTCTAGTTTCTCCCCTAGTTATACTCAACAAGAATTCATTGCAATCAGATATAAGAGGTTCCATACATATCCCCAAAAGGGAATTTTACATGCTTCACAAAAGTCCATGAGGTCTAAGCGAAAAGGATTTTCATATAGGGTAAAGAAGACAACATGCGAATTTCGATGAGGCCCATAAGCAAATTTCCGCACAAAAGAAGTAGTGAGATTATAGTATTGTGGTCACTTACCTGATGCGAATTCTGTCAACCCAGCATTATGCACGTACATATCAAACTCTTCCTTAATGCCGGCTTGTGTGATGAAAGAATCCGATGGCCATTCACACGATCGCACAAGGGCTTGCCGCGGAGGTTCGAGGTCCGGCTCGCGTATAGCAAGCCTCGGAGAGCTCTTGCTTGAGGAACCACCTTGGAACATTTTCCTAAGCATTTTCTTCCTTTGAAAAGTTTCTGAATTTTTAAGCGAGTCAAAATAAAAGTGAACCAAACTCAATAAAACTGATAGCAACTACTCCCATAAGCATCTAGAGGCTATTTCATGCATCAAAACTACTTTGGACCATATAAATTTGACATGCAAGCTCAACAACAAGGTCACCACAACAACAAATATTTTGCAATATATAAAGCACTAGAATGAAAATTAATTGGACCATTGGAGGAGTCACATACCGAAGAACAATCTCCCAAAATAGTTTCGAAAACGGAGTTCCGAGGAAGGAGATCAAAATTTGCAGGCAAATGAGCATGAACATGGGTTTGAGCAAGCAAGTGATTTTTTCGGGAGGAAGAAGAAGGGAGTGGGTGTCTGGGATAATTGGGTGGGGACCCACAAGCCCACATGGCGCGCCCCAGGGGGTGGAGCTTGTGGCTCATAGGTGAACCCTCTGTGTTGTGTTCTATGCCAACAATTCTTAAATAATCCACACAAAAATCATACTAAATTTTCAGGGCATTCTCAGAACTTTTATTTTCTGGCCATTTTTTATTGCACAGAAAATTCAGAAAACAGGAAAATCATGACATTTCTACTTTATTAACTTTAAATAATAGAAAGTAAATAGTGGATACATAAGGTTGTGCTTACTAAATTCATCAACCACATGCCCCTCAAAAAGTATCCGTTAATAAGGTTGATCAAGTCTTATTAACAAACCACTTTCAAATGACATGAAACCGAAGGATCTTCCTATAACACTAGGTTACCTCAACGGGGATATGCATCTCCCCAATAATAAGAGTTTGATATTTCTTTTTGATAGTAGGAAGAGGGAGTTCAAAACTTCCAATAGTAACTGTTGGACCCTTTTCAATAACATTAATACCATTCACATGAAATTGCTTCTTCGGAAAGTGTACCATATGCTCATTACCATTGATATGAAAAGTGACCTTGCTTTTGTTGCAATCAATAACAGCCCCCTGCAGTATTCAAGAAGGGTCTACCAAGGATAATCGATATGTTCTCGTCCTTGGGCATATCAAGTATAACAAAATCTGTCAAGATAGTAACATTTGCAATTACAACGGGCACATCCTCACAAATACCAATAGGTATGGCCGTTGATTTGTCAGCCATTTGCAATCATATTTCAGTAGGTGTAAGTTTATTCAAATCAAGCCTTTTATATAAAGATAAAGTCATAACACTAACACCGGCTCCTAAATCACATAAATCAGTTTTAACATAGTTTGTTTTAATGGAGCATGGTATAGTGGGTATTCCTGGGTCTCTTAGTTTCTTAGGTACACCATTCTTAAAAGAATAGTTTGCAAGCATGGTTGAAATTTCAGCTTCCGGTATTTTTCTTTTATTAGTGATAATATCTTTCATATACTTAGCATAAGGGGCCATGTTTAAAATATCAGTCAAACGAGTACGCAAAAAGATCGGACTAAACATTTCAGCAAAAGTGTTCAAGTTCTTCTTCATCCATACTCTCGGATGGTTTAGTTCGAAAAGTCATGGGTATTTGAACCCATGGTTCTCTTTCCTTACCATGTTTTCTAGCAACAAAGCCTCTTTTACCATAACTCTTTTTGTAGGAGGTGGGTTATCAAAATCAACAACATGTTCTATTTCAACATCACTATCAGGTTCTTTATCATTATCTGGTTGAGCATCCACATGAACATCATCATTGTCATGTAGCGACCAGACCTCAAATGGCCTGTGCTGCTGTGCACCAGTGTCATCCCTGGATCAGTAATGCTGACACGCACAATACAAATGGAGGATTTATAACAGAGTAGCAATCACACACTTATTACATCGAATATCTCCGAAGAGATCAAGTATAATAAACATGGCTTAAGGCCATCTAAAACGATAACAGCGGAAGACTTGGAAGATAAGTGAGTCCATCAACTCCAGCGGCATCACTGAGTATAAGACCACGAACTAAGGCACCTTACTCGTCGTCTGAAAAGTCTGCAACATGAAACGTTGCAGCCCGAAACGGGTCAGCACATAGAATATGCTGGCAAAGCAACACATAGAGAGCAATGAACAATGATAAGGCTATACTATATGCATATATGGCTGGTGGAAAGCTCTATGGTTACAATTTTTGCGAAAAGCCAATTTTATCCTACTACAAAGGAATAAATTTTATTTAACTATCATGGTGGTTGAAACATTGAGAAGGTACCTCCAACTCAATCCCAATTAAGTAACATCATTAACCCAACAAAATTAATTAAGTATCACGGTGATGAGATTCAAATGATAATCCAGGTACTAGATACTCAAGTTGTCCATAACCGGGGACACGGCTAATCATGATCAGTTTGTACACTCTGCAGAGGTTTGTGCACTTTTCCCCACAAGACTCGATCGCCTCCGCTTGATTCTCGCACTGCATGCTGTTTGAGAAACGGATGACCGAGACACAGTCTTTCAGAAACAGTCACTCTCTACTCTGGATGGACCGGTACACCTACTTTCCCCTACATCTGCTAGTCCACCTCTTCAAGAGATCCTGTAACCTGCTCAGCTATGCTAGAGCCCATAATAGCTTGCGGCTGCACACAGAAGTTTCTAGCATGAAAAATCTTATGATCCCTTTGAGCCTGGGTGGCGGACCTTATACATACAGACAACACTGGGTTCTCCAGGTGTCTCAATCCACCCAGATGTGAGTTTTAGTTGCCACCTTAAGTTGAACCATTATTAAACACTCACATCTGTCATGAATATCTCTCAAACCCAATCCACGTCTACGAGCATAGCATGGCAATAATATAAGCAACGTAGAAGTAACTCCCAAGGGTTTGATAAAGAACAGGTAATAGGTACTACCTCAACTACTTCCCAATACCCACAGTTTAATTAGATCCTAATCATGCAATGTGTTTGAGGAAATAGATCTAATGCAATAAAACTGGGTATGAACGGGGTATGATCAAAGTGTTACATGCCTTGCTGATGATCCGCAAAGCCTAGCGAGTCGAAGTAACAAGCGGCACACTCCGGGTACTCTATCGCAAACAAACAAGCATACAATCAGTACTCATCTAATGCACAGGTAAAACTCGAAAGAAAGATCCAGCCAGAAAGTTCAACTTAAGAACTCCGGTTTGCAAAAAGAATCAACTCGAAAGAAACAACGAAAGTCAAACGGCGAAAGAAAGAAACTTCGTTTGCTAATCTGGATCTAGGTCAAATTTTACTGTAGCAAAAACTTGTTTGAGTAGGTTAAACGGAAAGAGAATTTCGAGACGAAACTCTAGGCACTTGAATCACCTGATTCCGATAAACGAGCGAAAAGTTAAACAGGTTCGAAGTTTCGATCGGAAATCGAATCTGAGAAAATAACAAGAAAATCCGACGAAAAAGAAAATCGGACGAACGGTTAAATAACGGACGTTCGTTAACAGAGAAAAACCGACGAACGCGTTCGTTAAAACGAACGGTTCGGTGAACGCTCGTAAAATAAGAAAACCGAAAAAAAACCGATCTAGGGTTTTTTTTAAACAAAAGGGTTTTTTTTCTTCAGAAAAACCGGTCAACTCGAACGGCAGTACCTCGGCGGGGCTCGCTCCGGCGAGGGCTCCGGCGGGCGGGGTCGGCTGCGGGGGGGGGGGGGGGGGGGGTGCGGGGCTCGGGCGGCGGTTCCGGCGGGCGAGGGGCGGGCTCCGGCGCTCCCGGCGGCGAGGGGCGAGGCGAACGGCGGGCGGCGGCGGGCGACTAGATGCGGGGCGGCGGCGGCGGCTTCTCCGGCGATGGTGGCGGCGAAAACGGAGGGGGGGTGCTATATATAGGTAGGGGGGCTAGAGGGCTTGGGGGAGGGGCAAAGCCCGAGGCGGCGGCGGCTTCGTGCTCCCGGCGGACTCAGGCGGCGTGGGGAAGAAGGAGAGCGCGGGCGGGCCGGCCTGGCTTCGGCTGGGCCTCGGCCCAGTCGAGCAAGCGTGTATTTTTGTTTTAAATTGTTCCGCGGAAAACATTGCATAGAAAAATAAATAAAAATCAGAAAAATACGAAGTAAATTTTCCCCGTCTTGTTAGAAAATATAGAATAGGGTGAACATTTTTAAAATCAAAAATAAATATTTTGAAAACATGCATATTTTTAAATGCAATAAAAATTGCAAATAAAATCCAATAAATTCCAAATAATGTTTTTAACATTTTTCCTCCAGTATTTCAATATTTTTGGAGAAGTCATATTTTCTCCTCTTGTTTATTTTTAAATGAAATATTTTTCCGGAGAGAAAAATAATTAAAATAAAATCCTCGTCTGAAAAATCAAATAAGAAAATTCGAGAAAATCCCCAACTCTCTCCGAGGGTCCTTGAGTTGCTTAGGATTTATCGAGGATTTGTCAAAATGCAATATATCATGATATGCAAATGATGATCTATGTATAACATTCCAAATTGAAAATTTGGGATGTTACATGTCATCATCATTATCACCAGGTGAATGTTCATTACTAGATTTTGTTTCAACATTAGAAATAAAAACATCATTTGTATATTTAGAAAGTTTTTCTACTTCAGGTTCACTAGAAGCATGTAAAGTCCTATCATTTTTCATTTTAGATGGACTAGGTGCATCAACATTAATTATTTGAGAGTCTTGTTCAATTCTTTTAAGGTGACCTTCAGGATATAGTGGCTCCTGAGTCATTGTACCTCCTCTAGTCATTATTCTAACGGCATGATCATTCATATTACTGTTCATTTCATTAAGAAAATCCTTTTGTGACTTAGCTACTTGTTCTAACTGAGTCTGGACCATAGAAGCATGTTTACCTACACCTTTAACATCATTTGTAATTCTAACCAATAAGTCACTCAAGCGATCAATCATGTAGGCATTACGTTTCAGTTGTTTCATAACATAAGCATTAAAGTGATCTTGCTTGATAATGTAGTTGTCAAATTCAAAGAAGCATTGACTAGGAGATTTATTATAAGGAATATCACCTTCATCAAATTTCAAAAGAGAATTTACCTCTACCACCTGTGGTGGTGTGTCAAGACCATGTACTTCTTCGATAGGTGGTAAAATTTTAACATCTTTAGCTTTATTACCTTTTTCCTTCATACATTTCTTTGCCTCTTGCATATATTCAAGACTTAGAAATAAAATACCCCTCTTCTTCGGAGTAGGTTTAGGTGGTGGTTCAGGAAGTGTCCAATCATTATCATTCCTCAATAGATTATTCAATAGATCTTCAGCTTATTCAACAGTTTGTTCCCTGAAAATTCAACTAGCACAACTACTAGGTAATCCCTAGAAGCATCGGTTAGTCCATTATAAAAGATATAAAGTATTTCATTTTTCTTGAGAGGATGATCAGGTAAAGCATTAAGTAATTCGAGAACCCTCCCCCAAGCTTGAGGGAGATTCTCTTCTTCAATATGCACAAAGTTAAATATTTCCTGTAAGGCAGCTTGTTTCTTATGAGCAGGAAAATATTTTTCAGAAAAGTAATATAACCACATCTTAGCATCACCCTTTAACGAAAGGGGAAACAACTTAAGAATATAATAATAGCGATTTTTTCCTCATGAGCAAATAGGGTGGCTATGTCATTCTACTTAGTAAGATGTGCAACAATGGTTTCAGTTTCATAACCATGGAAAGGATCAGATTCAACCAAAGTAATTAACTTAGGATCGAAAGAGAATTCATAATCCGTATCAGTCATCAAAGATAGGTGAAGTAGCAAACTTAGGATCATATTTCATTCTAGCATTCAGAGATTTTTCTTTCAACTTACATAGTAATTTCATAAGATCATCTCTATCATTACAAGCAAGAAATTCCCTAGCTATCTCTCCATCCATACAATAACCCGCAGGTATCTTAGGCAATTCATATCTAGGAGAGCTTGGTCTAATAGGTATTTCATGATTTCCAGTTTCAATAATTTCATCATTTCAGCATTCTCAATTTTTTTAGCTCTAGCAAGTTGCTCATCAGGAAATTCACCTAGTGGCACATTATCATTTAGCAAAGTACTATCATCAATAGCATCATTCATAGCAGAAGCAGCATCATCAATTGCTTGTGACATATCAAAATTAATGGCAGGTGGTGGTGTTGCAAGCTTACTCAAAATAGAAGGCGAATCAAGTGCAGAGCTAGATAACAGTTCCTTACCTCCCCTCGTTCTAGAGGGAACGATCTTGGTTGTATCATCCTTAAGATTCTTCATAGTGATCAACAGATAAAGATCCCAAGTAACTCAGCAAATATATCTATGCTCCCCGGCAACGGCGCGAGAAAAAGGTGTTGATAACCCACAAGTATAGGGGATCGCAACCGTTTTCGAGGGTAGATTATTCAACCCAAATTTATTGATTTGACACAAGGGGAGCCAAATAATATTTACGAGTATTAGCAGTTGAGTTGTCAATTCAACCACACCTGGAAACTAAATATATGCAGCAGAGTGATCAGTAGCAAAGTAATATGGTAGTTTGATAGCAGAGGTAATAGTAGAAACAATAGCAGCAATAGTTTGTAGCAATTGTGACATTAGTGACAACAGTACTTGTAATTGTAAATTAGCAAAGATCAATATGTAAAAAAGCTCGTAGGCATTGGATCGGTGATTTTGTTGGATAACATTCATCATGTAACAGTAAAAACCTAGGGTGACAAAAACTAGCTCCAATTCATCAATATAATGTAGGCATCTATTCCGTATATAGTCGTACGTGCTTATGGAAAAGAACTTGCATTGCATCTTTTATCCTACCCTCCCACGGCAGTGGTGTCTATAAGGAAACTAAGAGATATTAATGCCTCCTTTTAATAGAGAACCGAAACAAATCATTAACACTTAGTAAATACATGAACTCCTCAAACTATGGTAATCAACGGAAATAAGCCTAATTATTGTCACCTTGGGGTATGTGGATCATAAAACGTCATAGGTGCGTATAACTTGCAAGATCGTATCAAGAACATAAATATATTCATGAAAACATAAAGGGTTCATATCTAAAATCATGGCATTCGGGCCCTAGTGACAAGCATTAAGCATAGCAAAGTCATAGCAACGTCAATCTCAGAACATAGTGGATACTAGGGATCAAGCCCTAACAAAATTAAGTCGATTACATGATAAATCTCATCCAACACATCACCGTCCAGCAAGCCTATGAAGGAATTACTCACTCCCGGCAGTGAGCATCATGAAATTGGTGATGAAGGAAGGTTGATAATGATGATGACGTCGAATCCCCCTCTCTGGAGCCCAGAACGGACTCCAGATCAGCCCTCCTGATGAAGAACAGGAGGTGGCGGCGGCTCCGTACGTATCGTAAAACATGACGATTCCTTCTCTCTATTTTTTCCTTGGCGAATAGGTACTTAAGGAGTTGGAGTTAGGGTTGCTGGGGGCTGCCAGGGGCCCACAAGCCTGAGGGGGGCGCCCCTTGGGCTTGTGGCGCTCTGGTGGCCCTGCTCTGGTAATTTCTTCCAATATTTTTTATATATTCTAAAATAATTATCCGTAAGTTTTCAGCACAGAAATAGCACCGTGGCAATTCTACTGAAAATAGCGTCAGTCAGGGTTAGTTCATTCAAATCATGCAAATTAGAGTCCAAAACAAGAGCAAACGTGTTTGGAAAAGTAGGTACATTTTGGAGGTATTGATTGCTCCCTGACTATAGCGCTAGAAAGCTCGTGTCTGCTAAGACTACATCGGTATTTCCCCAAAGAGGAAGGGATGATGTAGCATAGCGAAGGTAGGTATTTCCCTCAGTGATGAAACCAAGGTTATCAAACCAGTAGGAGAACCAAGCAACACAACGTAAACATCACCTGCACACAAATAACAACACCTCGCAACCCGACGTGTTAAAGGGGTTGTCAATCCCTTTCGGGTAATGATGCCAGAAATTTGTAATAGATTGAAATAATAGATCGTAAATAAAATAAAGTGCAGCAAAGTATTTTTGTATTTTTGGTTTAATATATCTGAATAAAAATACAAAGGAAAAGTAGATCGCAAGCAAATATATGAGAAAGAAGACCCGGGGGCCGTAGGTTTCACTAGTGGCTTCTCTCGAGAAAAATAGCAAACGGTGGGTAAAAAAATTCTTGTTGGGCAATTGATAGAACCTCAAATAATTATGACGATATCCAGGCAATGATCATTACATAGGCATCACGCCATGATTAGTAGACCGACTCCTGCCTGCATCTACTACTATTACTCCACACATCGACCGCTATCCATCATGCATCTAGTGTATTAAGTTCATGGAGAAACGAAGTAATGCAATAAGAACGATGACATGATGTAGAAAAGATCCGTTTATCTATTGAGTAGATATAGATCCCATCTTTTTATCCTTAGTAGCGACGATACATATGTGTTGTTTCCCTTTCTGTCACTAGGATCAAGCACCGTAAGATCGAACCCACTACCGGGCACCTCTTGCCATTGCAATATAAATAGATCAAGTTGGCCAAACAAAACACAAATATCAGAGAAGAAATACGAGCTATAAGAGATCATGCATATAAGAGATCAAAGAAACTCAAATAACTTTCATGGATATAAAAAGTTATGACTGATCATAAACTCAAAGTTCATCAGATCCCAACAAACACACCGCAAAAGAGTTACATCATATGGATCTCCAAGAGACCATTGTATTGAGAATTCAGCGAGAGAGAGAAATCCATCTAGCTACTAACTACGGACCCAAAGGTCTATAAAGAACTACTCACGCATCATCGGAGAGGCACCTATGGAGGTGGTGAACCCCATCCGAGATGGTGTCTAGATTGGATCTGGTGGTTCTGGACTCTGCGATGGCTGGATGAATATTTCGTCGACTCCCCTATGGTTTCTGGAATATTGGGGTATTTATAGAGGAAAGAGGCGGTCCGAGGGGCACCCGAGGTGGGCACAACCCACCAGGGTGCGCCTGGGCCTCCTGGCATGCGCTGGTGGGTTGTCCCCTCCTCGGGACTCCCCCCAGGTGCAACCAGGGCCCAATGTGTTCCTTCTGGCCCATAAAAATCATTGTGGAGTTTCGTGGCATTTGGACTCCGTCTGGTATTGATTTTCTGCGATGTAAAAAACATGGAAAAACAACAACTGGCACTTGACACTATGTCAATAGGTTAGTACCAAAAAATGATATAAAATGATTATAAAACATCCAAGATTGATAATAAAACAAAATGGAACAATCAAAAAATTTAGATACGTTGGAGACGTATCAGCATCCCCAAGCTTAACTCCTGCTCGTCCTCGAGTAGGTAAGTGATAAAAATAGAATTTTTGATGTGTAGTGTTGTTTATCATGTCATATCATATTCTTTTCTTTATAGCATGGACATTTGGACTTTTATGTGATTCAAAGCAATAGTCTAGTCTTGACATAATAATTTAGATACTCAAGCATATCAACAAGCCACCATGTCTTTCAAAATATCATTGGAAAAATAAGTTATCCCTAGCCCATCATGCTCAAACATTGATCCATTCATGAAACACACTCGAATATTAGCTACACCCAATACTTAAGCACGATCATATTGCCTCTTGGTTGGTGCTTTTTATGAGGGAAGATGGAGACTCAAATTCAAAATAAAAATTGCATAAAGTAAAAGAAAGTCCCTTCGCAGAGGGAAGTAGGGATTTGTAGAGGTGCCAGAGCTCAAAGCGAAAAATTAGAGATAAAAACATTTTGGGAGGTGTATCCATCCCACCAACGAAAACGACTCAGAGTTCCGAACACTTTCCATGCTAGATATGCCATAGGCGGTTCCCAAACAGAAAATAAAGTTTATTCCTTTTTCCACCATTCTTTCACTTTCCATGGCTAGCCGTATCCACGGGTGCCTTCCATACCAACACTTTCCAAGGAATTTATTATTTAACAACATAAAGTAAATTCATTTTTGCATTTCAGGACTAGGCATCCCTAAAACCTTTGCCTTACTCTTGTGCAATGACAAGTGAATAAACACTCATCATGAGAATAACACATCCAGCATGGAAAATACTGGCCACCCGTTACCGTTCCGCGAGCGAAACAAAACACACAAAAGAGATGTTTATTTTGGAAATTAGATATGGCTTATGCAAATTTTCTTAGAACGGCACAAGAATACCGCATATAGGTATATATAATGGACTCATGTGGTAAAACTGTTTAAAGGATTTTTGATGCACAAGTAGAGATCATACTTGGTGCAAAATGAAGGCTAGCAAAAAGATTGAGAAGCGACCAACCATGAAACGAATAATCTCATAAGCAAGCATTAAGCATAATTAACACCGAATAATGCACCACAAGTAGGATATAATTTTCATTGCATGACTATTGACTTTCATACTTGCATAGGGAATCACAAACCTTAACACAAATATTCTTACTAGAGCACAATTACTCATCAACATAACTCACATATCACATCATCATATCTCAATACTATTACTAAGTATCAAGTTTATTTTGTCCAATGATCTTCATGAATTTTTTCCTTTTTGTTTATCCTTCTTGGATATCTATCACTTTGGGACTAATTTTCATATGTTGCTTTTCATAAGCTCAAACAAATATAAGTGAAGATCATGAGCATAACAAATTTTCTTTCTCTCAAAATAATTTAAGTGAAGCAAGAGAGAATTTCTTTAAATTTTTAATAACTCTCAAATAAATCTAAGTGCAGCAAAAGAGCATTTCTTCAAAAATTACAAAGCACACCATGCTCAAAAAGATATAAGTGAAGCACTAGAGCAAGTCCTAGCTCATAAAAGATTTAAGTGAAGCATAGAGAGCAATTCTAACAAGTCATGATATAATTTTGGCTCTCTCAAATTGGTGTGTCCATCAAGGATTGAATACTTAAAACACAAAATAAAAAAAGCAACTACTCATATCATACAAGATGCTCCAAGCAAAACACATATCATATGACCAATAAAAATATAGCCTCGAGTAAAATACCGATAGTTGTTAGAAGAAAGCGGGGATGCCACTCGGGGGCATCCCCAAGCTTAGTTGGTTGCTCATTCTTGGATAATAGCTTGGGATCCTGGGGCATCCCCAAGCTTAGTTGGTTGCTCATTCTTGGATAATAGCTTGGGATGCCGGCGCATCCCCAAGCTTAGTTGGTTGCTCATTCTTGGATAATAGCTTGAGATGCCGGGGCATCCCCAAGCTTAGGCTCTTCTATCCTTCTTTCATCCATCGCAAGATAACCCAAAACTTGAAAACTTCACTCACACAAAACTCAATAAAACATTTGTGAGATCCGTTAGTGTAAGAAAAATAAATCACTACTATAAGTGTTGTATCAAACTAAGAAAAACATTTGTGAGATCCGTTAGCAAATATTCATATTATGTTTTTATATTATATCTACTGTATTCCAAATTTTCTATGGCAAAAACTCATCAAAAAACCATAGAGCCATCAAAATAAGCACACAACACAAAGAAAACCGAATCTGGCAAAACAGAACAGTGTGTAGCAATGTGATTTGTTCGAATACTTATGGAACTCCAAAAATTCAACCAAATTAGGACGACCAGGGTAATTTGTATATTAATCTTCTGCAAAAATAATCGGGGCAAAAGCACTTTTCTGTGATTGATGAAAATTATTTTTGTGAGTGCAAAGTTTCTATCTTTTTCAGCAAGATCAAACAACTATCACCCAAGAAGATCCTAAAGGCTTTACTTGGCACAAACACTAATTAAAACACAAAAAACACACATAACAATAGCATAATTGTGCTAACATTCAAGAACAGAAAGCAAAAGGCAAAAATAAAATTTATTCATTGGGTTGCTGATGACCCACAAGTATAGGGGATCAATTTTAGCTCTTTTCGATAAGTAAGAGTGTCAAACCCAACGAGTAGCAGAAGGAAATGACAAGTAGTTTTCAGTAAGGTCATGTCTGCAAGTGCTGAAATTGTAAGTAATAGAGTAGTTTGATAGCAAGGTAATTTGTAACGAGCAAGTAAAGATAATTGTAACAAGTATGCAGCAAGGTAGCCCAATCCTTTTGAGGCAAAGGACAGGCCAAAACGGTCTCTTATAATAAGCAAAGCGTTCTTGAGGGTACACGGGAATTTCATCTAGTCACTTTCATCATGTTTGTTTGATTTGTGTTCGCTACTTTGATAATTTGATATGTGGGTGGACCGGTGCTTAGGTGATGTTCTTACTTGAACAAACCTCCTACTTATTATTAACCCTCCCGCAAGCATCCGCAACTACGAGAAAAGTATTAAGGATAAATCCTAACCATAGCATTAAACTATAGGATCCAATCGGTCCCTTACGGAATAGTGCATAAATTGGGGTTTAAGTTTCTGTCACTCTCGCAACCCACCATCTATTTACTACCCCACAATGCATTCCCTTAGGCCCAAATATGGTGAAGTGTCATGTAGTCGACGTTCACATGGCACCACTAAGGGAATCACAACATACATACTATCAAAATATCGAACACATATCAAATTCACATGATTACTTGCAACATGATTTATCCCGTGACCTCAAGAACAAAAGTAACTACTCACAAACAACAAACATGCTCATGATCAGAGGGATATTAATATGCATAATGGATCTGAACATATAATCTTCCACCAAATAAACCATATAGTAATCAACTACAAGATGTAATCAACACTACTAATCACCCCTAGCAACAAGCTATGGTTCCGGTAACAAGATTGAATAAAGAGATGAACTAGGGTTTGAGATGAGATGGTGCTGGTGAAGATGTTGATGGATATTGCCCTCCCAAAGATGGGAGAGTTGTCGGTGATGATGATGACGATGATTTCCCACTCCGGGAGGGAAGTTCCCCCGGCAGGATCGCTCCGCCGGAGGGCAAAAGTGCTCCTGCCCTGGTTCCGCCTCGAGACGGCGGCGCTCCGTCCCGAAAGTATTATTGTTATTTTTTCTAGGTCAAAACCACTTATATACCAGAAGATGGGCACCGGAGGTGGGCCGAGGAGGCCACATGTAACATCCCAAATTTCCAATTTGGAATGTTATACATAGATCATTCAGTCATATCATATTTTTCTGCATTTTGTTTCGCGATCCTCGAAATCCTAAGCAACTCAAGGACCCTCGGAGAGAGTTGGGGATTTCCCTGTTTTCATATTTGAATTTTATCAAATATTGAAACGAGGATTATTTGTTTTAATTATTTTTCTCTCCAAAAATATTTCGTATTCAAATATATGAGAGGAGATAATATGACTTCTCCAAAATAAATGAAATATTGGAGGAAAATATTAAAATCAAATATTGGATTTTATTCGGAGTTTTTCGCTATTTTATTTGAATTAGGAAAAATATGCGTTTTTCAAAATATCATTTTAGGCCCAAATAAATGTTCACCTTGTCCGGCCTATTTTTAGAGGACGGGGAAAATTTATATCAGGATTTTTGGGGTCCGTTTAGTATTTATTTTCTTTCTTTTTCTGCACGTCGGAATTATTTAAAAAAAAGTGAACCGACTCCGGGCCTTAACCGGCTAGGACTCCTCGGGCCGGCCTTTAAAGCCCGAGACCCCAATCCCCGAGCCAGCCCAGCCGCCCCGCGCCCTAACCCTAACCCTAATCTCACCGCCGCCGCCGCCGCCCGCCGCTGCCGCCACCCGCCGCGCCGCCGCCCGCCGTGCCGGAGTCGCCAGACCTCGCCGGACTCGAGGTAGCCGCCTCGGTATTCATGAGAAAACCGTTTTGGTTTTTTTTTCGAAACCCTAGATCCGTTTTTTATATAGATCCGGTTCAGTTTATTTTCGGTTTAGTTATTTAGCAAACGCCCGTTTTACGTTCGTTTTAACGAACAGTTTTCACCATTTAACCGCAGACAGCGAACGTTCGTTCCTTAGCCTGTTCGTCAGTTTTTAGTTTTCTCGGATTTTCCGTGATTATTTTCTATCGCGATTTCTGATCCGATTTTCGTTTTAGTTTATCTTTTCGCTCGTTTATCGAAATCAGGCGATTCAAGCGCCTAGATCTTCGTCTCGAAACCCTCTTTCTGTTTAACCAACTGGAACAAGATATTGGTACTGTAAAATTTGACTTTAGTTCAGATTAGTAAACGGATCTTGTTTCTTTCGCAGTTTGAGTTTCATTGCTCCGTTTGATTTGATTCTTTTTGCAACCGGAGTTCTTAAGTTGAACTTTCTGGTCAAATCTTCTTATTTGAGTTTTGCCCGCGCGTCTTTGCTTGATTGCTTATGTATGCTATTGTTTGTTTGCGATAGAATTCCCGGAGTGCGAAGCGTGCTACTACGAGTCCCTAGGTTTTGCGGATCAGCAAGGCAAGTAACACATTGATCATACTTCTTTCATACCCAGCTTTTATGCATTAGTTCCAATCCTCAAACATTGCATGAATAGGATGTGATTAACATGTGGGTTGGGAAGTAGTTGATGAGGTAGAACCTATTGCCCTGTTATATTCAAACCTTGGGAGTTACTTCTACGTATTGCTTATATTGCTATGCTATGCTCGTAGACGTGGATTGGGTTTGAGTGTATCCATGACAGATGTGAGATTGTTAATTAATGGTTCAACTTAAGGTGGCAACTTTAATACACATCTGGGTGGATTGCTTGTCGAGCACCTGGAGAATCCAGTGTTGTCCTAGGATATCCAGGAGTACCCGTGTGATCATCCTAAGGTCCGCCACCCAGGCTCAAAGGGAACTGAGATAATTTCATGCTAGAAACTTCCGTGTGCAGCCACAAGCTATTATGGGCTCTAGCATAGTTGAGTAAGTTGCATGAGCTCTTGAAGAGGTGGATCAGCAGGTAGAGGGATGTAGGTTTGGTATGGTCTGCCCGGAGTAGAGAGTTAATGTTTCTGAAAGGCCATGTCTCGGTCATCCGTTTCTCAAACACCTTGTAGTGCGAGAAATCCAACGGAGGAGATCGAGTCTTGTGGGGAAAAGTGCGCAAACCTCTGCAGAGTGTACAATCTAATCATGGTTAGCCGCGTCCCCGGTTATGGACAATCTTGAGTATCAAGTACTTGGAGTATCATAAGTATCTCATCACTCTAAATTAATATTGTTGGGTTGATAATTACCTTAATTGGGATTGAGTTGGAGGAACCTTCTCAATGATGTTTCAACTACCATGATAGTTAAAATAAAACTTATTCCTTTGTTGTAGGGAAAAATTGGCTTTTCGCAAAAAACTATAACCATAGAGCTTTCCACCAGCCAAATATGCATGTAGTGATAGCATTATTCTGTTCTTGCTCTACTATGTTATATTGCCAGCATATTCCATGTGCTGGCCCATTTTCGGGCTGCAACGTATTATGTTGCAGACTTTTCAGACGAGGAGTAAGGTTCATTAGGTCGTTGTCGTGCAGCTCAGCTATGCCGTTGGAGTTGATGGACTCACTTTATCTTCCAAGCCTTCCGCTGTTATCGTATTAGATGGCCTTAAGCCATATTTATTGTAATAAGTTCTCTTTTGAGACATTCGATGTAATAAGTGTGTGATTGTTACTCTGTTATAAATCCTTCGAGTACTGTGTGTGTCAGCATTACCGATCCAGGGATGACACTGGAGACTTGACCGTTTGAGGTCGGGTCGCTACACCACAATTCACCAGGGCACGCCAGGGGGGCCTGGCGGGCCCAGGTGGGTTGTGCCCACCTGCTGGCCCCCTCTGGTGTTTATTGACTCCAATATACCTTAAATAATCAATATTGGCCCCCACTGACGTAGCTTCTCCAGGTCCAGATTTCCAGCTGCCGGAATTCCCCCTCTTGGTGTGTTCCTTGCAAATTATGAGAGAAAAGCATTAGAATAACTCCAAAAGCATTATTATGGATAAAAACATTGTAAATAACAGTAAGAAAACATGATGCAAAATGGACGTATCAGCTCCCCCAAGCTTAGACCTCGCTTGTCCTCAAGCGAAAACCGAAATCGAAAACATGTCCACTTGCTTTGAGAGAGAGGTGTCGATAAAAACAAAATACGGACATAGAAGCATCATGTTGATTATTATAACAGCAACAAAATTAAACATAGGACTTTTTATCATAGAACTTTTATCATACACTTCTCATGAATAAGTAATGGTTCATCACACAATCGAAGTATAAAGCAAAAACTTTATTAGAAACCAACAAACTATGTTCTCAGTCAACTTTGCAACTACAATTCATCATCTTTTTAGGAAGGTTCACATGTCGGAGCCTTTAGGCAAGTCCACATACTCAACCATCATATAGTCTTCTATGATTGCTAACACCCACCTTGTACACATGAGCAAAACGTTTCAACCGGACACATAGAAAGATAGGGGCTTATAGTTTCACCTCCCAACATACTCACCTCAATGGTGATGTCAACAATAATAACTCATGCTATCTATATTCAACTGGACATATATGCCTAGATCTTTCCTCACCACATGATGCTTGCCAAAACAGAAAATAAAAAGGAATAGAAGGAAAACTTTGACTCTTTGCATAAAAGTAAATACATAAAAGTAAAAGATAGGCCCTTTGCAGAGGGAAGCAGAGGTTGCCATGCGCTTATTTGTTTGCATGCTCAACCCCTTAGTGCAAAAGAACGTCACATTACATTGCCCCTTAAGATGACAACCTTTATTATGCAGTCTGTCGCTTTTATTCTTAGTCATCTAAGTTCATGCAACGCTCAATTTTCTTTTACACTAAAAGATCTCACATACTTAGAAGCAATTTTTATTGCCTTTTTGCACCGATGACAACTTACTTGAGGGATCTTGTTCAATTCCTAGGTAGGTATGGTGGACACTTTAAAAAGATTTGGGTTTAAGGGTTTTTGGATGCACAAATAGTAACCCTACTTAGTGCGGAATTTTTGGCTAGCAAAGATTGGGGGCAAGCATCACATGTTAAAGGATCTATGACAATATGACTTCTATGTGAATATAAATGAACATAAACCATTACGTTGTCTTCCTTGTCGAACATCAACAATTTTGGCATATAATATTTTGATGAGGGCTCACACTCACAAAATATTTCTAGGATTGTATATTTATATGTGAATCTTCCCTTCCTTTATTAATTCTTTCATGAGTTGCATCACGACCAATGCTATGTTTGCCAATCTCTGATAAAATTTTCTTACTTATACTTTTCCTTATGTGGTGCTATCACCTACCATAGGATTAGTATATGATCTTATTGATCCATTTCCTTTCTTTTATTTGCTTCCTTTCTCTTTTTCCTTTCTTTATTTGCAACATGAAAGTAAATAAAGTAAAAACTCAAACTAACTTTATTATATAACTTGCACATGATAATAATTATAGATCACTAAGCAAACTCTCAAAGAAGAAAAGATCAAACTAAATTTTATTCATCTGAGCGAAAGACTGAATTAAGATAAGTAAAAGCAAAAAGATAGTGGGATGATATGATACCGGGGCACCTCCCCCAAGCTTGGCGGAAACCAAGGGGAGTGCCCATACCCGATGCTCAATTCTCCTTTGGTGGTGAAGAAGGTGATGGTGGTGATGAAGAAGAGATCTTGTCCTTGGAGGAACCTGAAGAGGCCATGGTAGATGGGATCTGACAGAAAACATCAAGAAAAGAGAACAAAGGGTTTTCTCCGCGATACGGTGGTTAACAGATTCGGGAAGTATATATAGATTTTTTTATCTTGGAGGAGAAGTAAACAGAAGAAAAATGGAGTCCGGAAGGTGTCCCAGGTGGGCACAACCCACCTGGGCGCGCCAGGCATGCCTGGCACGCCCTGGTGTCTTGTGCCCACCAGGGGACTCTTCCTGGAAGATTCTTTATTCCCAAAATTCTAGAATATTCTAAAACTGATAAAAAATATTTTTGTGGATTTTCCGGAGTCCGTTTACTTACCGTATCACGTACCTCCTTATTTTGACGATTCTGGAGTGTTCCGGAAGGACTCTTTTATGTATTCTTCCGGTGTCAAAGTTTGGATAATATTGCTTTCAACATTAATAGGCGTACCTGAGATATAATGCTTTATTCGTTGTCCATTGACAACCTTCGGGTTAGTACCTTCGGAATTATTTATTTTGATGGCTCCAGACCGGTAAACCTCCTCAATGACATAGGGGCCTTCCCATTTGGAGAGTAGTTTGCCTGCAAAGAATCTAAAAACGAGAGTTGTACAAAAGTACATATTCTCCAACTTTAAACTCACGTTTTTGAATTCTTTTGTCATGCCATCTTTTAGCTTTTTCTTTGAGTAACTTTGCATTTTCATAAGCTTGGGTTCCCCATTCATCTAATGAGCTTATATCAAATAATCTCTTTTCACTAGCAAGTTTGAAATCATAGTTGAGTTCTTTCACTGCCCAATATGCTTTATGTTCTAACTCAAGAGGTAAATGACAAGCTTTTCCATAAACCATTTTGTAAGGAGACATACCCATAGGATTTTTATATCCTGTTCTATAAGCCCAAATTGCATCATCTAATTTCTTTGACCAATTCTTCCTGGACCTATTAACAGTCTTTTGCAAAATTAATTTTATTTGTCTATTGCCAAGTTCAACTTGACCACTAGACTGAGGATGATAAGGTGACGCAGTTCTATGGTTAACATCATACTTGGCAAGCATTTTACGAAAAGCACCATGAATAAAGTGGGAACCACCATCAGTCATTAAATATCTAGGGACTCCAAACCTTGGGAAAATAACTTCCTTAAGCATTTTAATAGAGGTGTTGTGATCAGCACTACTGGTTGGGATAGCTTCTACCCATTTAGTAACATAATCAACAGCAACTAAAATATGTGTATACCCATTAGAGGAAGGAAAAGGTCCAATGTAATTGAATCACCAAACATCAAATGGTTCAATAGCAAGTGAATAATTCATAGGCATTTCTTGACGCTTACCAATATTACCTATTCTTTGGCATTCATCACAAGATGAGACATACTTACGAGCATCCTTGAAGAGAGTAGGCTAATAAAATCCAGACTGAAATACCTTATGTGCAGTTCTATCTGCAGCATGATGCCCTCCTAAGGTTCGGACTGACATTTCCATAGGATTTGTCCCTATTCATGCTCAGGTACACAACGTCTAATAATACCATCTACTCCTTCTTTATAAAGATGTGGGTCATCCCAAAAGTAATGTCTTAAATCATAGAAGAATTTTTTCTTTTGTTGGTAAGTAAAGCTAGGTGGTAAATCTTTAGCAACAAGTCAGCATACCAAGGAGTACTATTAGCAACATTTATTGCACCTAACTGCTCATCAGGAAAACTATCATCAATAGGAAGTGGGTCATCAAGCACATTTTCAAGCCTAGAAAAGTTATCAGCTACTGGGTTCTCAGCTCCTTTTTCTATCAATAATATGCAAATTGAATTCTTGTAACAAGAGAACCCAATGAATAAGTCTAGGTTTAGCATCTTTCTTTTCCATAAGATATTTAATAGCAGCATGGTCTGTGTGAACAGTTACTTTAGAATCAACAATATAAGGTCTAAACTTATCACAAGCAAACACCACTGCTAAGAATTCTTTTTCAGTAGTAGCATAATTTCTTTGAGCACTGTCTAGAGTTTTACTAGCATAATGAATAACATTCAATTTCTTATCAACTCTTTATCCTAGAATAGCACCCAGAGCATAATCACTAGCATCACACATAATTTCAAAAGGCAAGTTCCAATCAAGTGGTTGGGCAATAGGTGCAGTAAATAATGCTTTCTTGAGTGTTTCAAAGGCTTCTAAACAATCATCATCAAAAACAAAAGGAATATCCTTTTGCAAAATATTAGTGAGAGGCCTAGAAATTTTAGAGAAGTCTTTAATAAACCTCCTATAGAAACCAGCATGGCCTGTGAAACTACGAATACCTTTGATGTCCTTGGGACATGGCATTTTCTCAATAGCATCAACCTTAGTTTGGTCCACTTCAATACCTTTTTCAGAAATTTTATGACCCAAGACAATGCCTTCATTAACCATAAAGTGGCACTTCTCCCAGTTCAAGACAAGATTTGTTTGTTCACATCTCTGCAAAACTCGATCAAAATTGCTTAAACAATCATCAAAAGACTTCCCAGAAACAGAGAAGTCATCCATGAAAACCTCAACAATCTTTTCATAGAAGTCAGAGAATATAGCCATCATACATCTTTGAAAGGTAGCAGGTGCATTACATAAACCAAAAGGCATGTGTCTATAAGCATAGGTTCCAAAAGGACAAGTAAAAGTGGTATTTTCTTGATCAGGTTGAGAAACAGGTATTTGTGAAAAGCCATAATATTCATCAAGGAAGCAAAAGTGTGTGTTCTTAGACAATCTTTCAAGCATTCGATCAATAAAAGGCAAAGGGTAATGATCTTTTCTAGTAGCTTTATTTAATTTTCTGAAATCAATTACCATTCTATAGCGTGTGACAATTCTTTGTGGAATAAGTTCATTCTTATCATTAGGAACAATAGTAATACCTCCTTTCTTAGGGACACAATGAACATGAGTTACCCATCTACTATCAGCTACAGGATAGATTATACCTACTTCCAAAAGTTTTAATATTTCCGTTCTTACCACTTCTTTCATCTTCGGATTTAACCGACGTTGGTGATCAACAACTAGTTTAGCATCAGGTTCCATGTTAATTTTGTGCTGACATAGAGTGGGACTAATGCCCTTTAAATCATCAAGAGTATATCCAATAGGAGCTCAATGCTTCCTTAGAACTTTCAATAATCTTTCCTCTTCATGTTCTGAAAGGTTAGCACTGATAATAACATGATATATTTTCTTTTCATCAAGATAAGCATATTTCAAAGTGTCTGGCAATTTTTTCAATTCAAACATAGGATCACCTTTAGGTGGAGGAGGACCCCCTAGAGTTTCAATAGGCAAATTGTGTTTAAGTAGAGGACGTTGTTCAAAGAAAATATTATCTATTTCTTTTCTTTCATGCATATGTAAATCATTTTCATGGTCAAGCAAGTATTGCTCTAAAGGATCAGTAGGTGGCACAGCAATAAAAGCAAGACCAATGAATTCGTCCTTACTAGGAAATTCCTTTTCATGATGATATCTACTAAACTTGGAAAAATTAAACTCATGTGACTCATCACCAAAGCTAACACCCACAGTTTGTTTTTGGCAATCTATTCTAGCATTAACTGTGTTCAAGAAGGGTCTACCAAAAATAATGGGACAAAAGTCATCAGATGGGTACAAAGAACAAGAAAATCGGTAGGATATTTTGTTTTCCCACACAAGACTTCAACATCTCTAATAATCCCATAAGGTGATATGGTGTCTCTATTTGCAAGTTTAATAGTAACATTTATGTCTTCTATCTCTGTAGGTGCTATGTCTCCCCTAATTTCTTGATATAACTTGTCAGGAATAGCACTCACGCTAGCACCCATATCACATAAACCATAATAACAGTGATATCCTATTTTAACTGAAATGACAGGCAGGCCAACAACTGTTCTATTTTTATCCCTTTTTCGGGTTTGGCAATTCTAGCAGCTTCTGCACAGAAGTAGATAACATGCCCATCCACATCTTCTTCTAAGAGATCTTTAACCATAGCAATATTAGGTTCAACTCTAATTTGTTCATCTGGTTTAGGTGTTCTAACAGAGCTTTTGTTACCACAGTTGAAACTTTAGCATGTTCTTTTATCCTAACAAGAAAAGGAGGTTTCTCAATATAAGCAGTAGGAACAACTGGGTCAACATTATAGAGTATAGTTTCTTCCCTAACTGGTACCGATTCTTTAATTTCTTCTTTAATAGGTTGGTGATATTTAAGCCACTTCTCTTTAGGGAGTTCAACATGAGTAGCAAATGATTCACGAAAGGAGTCCACTATCTCAGAGTCAAGTCCATATTTAGTGCTAAACTTTTGAAAAGCATCGGTATCCATAAAAGATTTAACACAATCATACTTAAGCTTTATACCTGACTCTTTACCTTCGTCGAGTTCCCAATCTTCAGAGTTGCGTTTAATTCTTTCCAGAAGATCCCACCGGAATTCAATAGTTTTCTTCATAAAAGAACTAGCACAAGAAGTATCCGGCATGGTTTGATCATTACGAGAAAGCCGAGCATAAAAGTTCGGAACAATAATTTCTCTTGATAGCTCATGATTGGGGCATGAATATAACATTGACTTAAGCCTCCCCAAGCTAGAGCGATACTTTCTCCTTCACGAGGCCAAAAATTATATATATAATTCCGATCACGATGAACTAGATGCATAGGATAACATTTTTGGTGAAACTCCAATTTTAAACGATTCCAATTCCATGATCCAATATCATCACATAGCCTATACCATGCCAATGCTTTTCCCTTCAAAGATAAAGGGAAAACCTTTTCCATAACTTCATCCCAGGGTAAACCTGTAAGCTTAGTCAATCCACAAATTTGTTCTACATGTATCAAGTGCATATCAGGATGTTCGGTTCCATCTCCTGCATAAGGATTAGCTAGCAGTTGTTCTATCATACCCGAAGGAATTTCATATTCAATATTTTCAGTAGGTGCAGTAGGTTGAGGGGTAGCTAATTGTGGTTCTAGACAAGGTGAAGATACCCCGAACAAACCCCTCAAAGGATTGTTTTCCATAAGAGCAAGTGACAATAAATTTCAGCACACTATATAAATGTTTCCTTAGCGAATTCCACTTACCAAAGGCGCTTCACTCCCCGGCAACGGCGCCAGAAAATAGCCTTGATGACCCACAAGTATAGGGGATCAATTGTAACTCTTTTCGATAAGTAAGAGTGTCGAACCGAACGAGGAGCAGAAGGAAATGACAAGTAGTTTTCAGTAAGGTAATGTCTGCAAGTGATGAAATTGTAAGTAACAGAGTAGTTTGATAGCAAGGTAATTTGTAACGAGCAAGTAAAGATAATTGTAACAAGTATGCAGAAAGGTAGCCCAATCCTTTTGAGGCAAAGGACAGGCCAAAACGGTCTCTTATAATAAGCAGAGCATTCTTGAGGGTACACGGGAATTTCATCTAGTCACTTTCATCATGTTGGTTTGATTTGTGTTCGCTATTTTGATAATTTGATATGTGGGTGGACCGGTGCTTAGGTGCTGTTCTTACTTGAACAAACCTCCTACTTATGATTAACCCTCCCGCAAGCATCTGCAACTACGAGAAAAGTATTAAGGATAAATCCTAACCATAGCATTAAACTCTAGGATCCAATCGGTCCCTTACGGAATAGTGCATAAACTGGGGTTTAAGTTTCTGTCACTCTCGCAACCCACCATCTATTTACTACCCCACAAGGCATTCCCTTAGGCCCAAATATGGTGAAGTGTCATGTAGTCAATGTTCGCATGGCACCACTAAGGGAATCACAACATACATACTATCAAAATATCAAACACATATCAAATTCACATGATTACTTGCAACATGTTTTATCCCGTGACCTCAAGAACAAAAGTAACTACTCACAAACAACAAACATGCTCATGATCAGAGGGGTATTAATATGCATAATGGATCTGAAGTTATAATCTTCATCCAAGTAAACCATATAGTAATCAACTACAAGATGTAATCAACACTACTAGTCACCCCGAGCAACAATCTATGGTTCCGGTAACAAGATTGAATACAAGAGATGAACTAGGGTTTGAGATGAGATGGTGCTGGCGAAGATGTTGATGGATATTGCCCTCCCAAAGATGGGAGAGTTGACGGTGATGATGATGACGATGATTTCCCACTCCCGGTTCAATTTTTTTTCGAGATGTGCTTGCCAGCTTTCAACTCCACCCTCAGGACATCGGCCCAAACTCTGTGTCCAACATCTGCCATTTCCAAGTCTTTTGCGAGGCTATCTTCAAGAGGAGCCCATAGTTGAATTGTTTAGGGATTTTTTATACTTAAACCGTCGCACAGAGTTCACAGATGGACCCAATACTGAGCTCGGCGGAATGGCGATTCAAAAGAGGAAGGATGTCAGCTTCCCTCATGCCAAGCTTCACAGTCACCCCAAGGAGTGGAACCAGACTTGGTTTTATTGCAAAGACACATCTCCAACTGATGAAAATCCTTTGCCGGGTTACCGTCCTCACCGTCTTAGCAATACACATCCCTTTCCTCAGAGAATAACTGCAAAAGAAAGGTCCAACTATGCTCCACAACTGTCAAAGCTTAGAGCCTTTATGGCGAACGGTTTAACAGGTGTTGACTTTGCTCGTTGTTGGATAACTTGGAGCATATTGCCTTTAAGCCGACGCCCCGGTTTAATGTGTGAATACACCGGGAGTTTGAAAGACCCTCAATGACACGTTGATATTCAGCTTACAGAGGCTGAAGTTACTGAGGCTGTGAAGAAGATACTGAATGAACCGGAGGCTGTCTGTAGCCAGACCGGATTAAGTCCTTTCTGCGTTTCCAACAAACCGCCAATTGTAAGGATCACATAACTTTTTTTAACTTGCTTCTTTCAAATATTCTCTCAAAATTTTGTCCATCTTTGACAGGGCGATGATCCGTTCTGGAAGAAAAAACCACAGGATAAACCGGCCAAGACACCTCGCCCCAAAACCAAGGTTGTTAAAAAACCTGCCAAGGAGAGGACCACTGCGTCTTCCGAGCCAAATGCTGATGCCGGTTTGGCTAATCTGGACTCGGAGGTAGAACTTGACTCTCTTGGTTCATTTTTCATACATCTCATTGACAATGATCATTATCAGGATGATGCTGAAGGCAGCCAAGCTGATGATGTAGAGGTAATTATCCTTTCCTCCGGTTCAGATCCTCTGCCAACACCGAAAATCCGTCGAGCAAACCGGAAAGTAAAATTTTCTCACCCCCTTGCTCACTTGGACCCAAACTTTCTTTTGAAGACACAGCAACATGAAGCTCGCCGCACAACCCGGCACAGCGGCCAGGTAGTCACCTCAGCCAGTTTGCCGAATACTCCAGTCTGGAAACGTCAATCAGAGGTCTCTTACATTCCTGACACTTCTTGTCCCAAGGCGGGTTGTTTCCGCAGCCTCTTAATCCGTCTGATTCAAATTATCAGGGCACACCACACTCATCCTTTGGCGAGTCATCAGCCACACAGCTTCCACCCCTCAAGACAGTACCTGGGTGAGTCATACCTTTAAATTTATTTTGAATGCCTTATGTTTTACACAATGTATTGACCTTTATATTTGTTCTTCTCAGTGCCAAGGCAAGACCCAGCAAGATGGCTCGGTTAAACAAACCGTCCGACGAAAATGTGGTTACTGAACCGGAGAAAATCCCAGATCCAGTAGATACCAATGCTGACGCTCAGCTTGATGATCCGCCATCACAAGATTATGACTTCGTTGTTGAACGAGTAGAAGTTGACACCACAGGTCACACTGATAAACTGAATAGTCCGGCTCGCGCGGATGATAAACCGGTCAGTCCAGCTAAGGCTACTGATAAACCGTCCACTCCAGTGAAGGCTGCTGATGATAAAGAAGATGACATTATGATTACTGGCGTCAGCCACACCGCTCCTGGCAACCCAGTCGCTTTATCCAAGCATAGCGCCAAGGATGAGCTTTCTGCTATGAGCAAAGGCAAATGGAACACCGATTTGTCCAGCTACGCCCATCTCAACGCCCAAGACATTCACTCTGGCTTCTTGAACCGTCTGTACACCAGCCGCGACTATGAAGCCGGTTTAGTAAATCTGATGAAGGAGCGATATGAGGTAACAACACAACTGTTTCTCTTATGTCCAATTTCAAATGTCAACTCCAGTAGCCCCCAAGGGCCGGTGTATGATGTTAATCTAAACCGGGACTTTGTAATATCTTAACTTTGCATGCTTAGCCTCCAGGGACTGGGTTATCTCTTTAAGGTGAACCGGTACGTTAGACTTGTAATATTGTATCTTTCGCTGGTGTAGTCCCCAAGGGCCGGTTTAACTTATGAAGATGAACCGGGACATTAGAAGAATACCCATAACGTTACTTTGAGCAAACATACATTAGCCCCCAAGTGCCAAGAGTAATACTTGTATTGCGCTTGGGACTTGTAGAAATTTCCGAGAACAAGCAAATATGCATTAGCCCCCAAGTATCAGGTGCATAACTTGTTATGTGCTTGGTACTTCAAATATGTACCATCAACTCATGATATGTCTGTCTCTTATAGGCTGAGCTGAGCAAAAAGGAAACTCAAACCGCTGGTCTGCAAGAAAACATCAAGTCCCAGCAAGCAGAAACCTCCAAAGCCAAAGATGAGCTGACCAGTGCCTTAGCCGCTATGGAAAAGCTGAAGGAGAGTTTCAACAAGGAGCGGGCAGATTGGGAGATAGAAAAATCCGCATTGCAAAAAAGAGCCGAGGACGCAGAAGCAGTGCTTAAACCGGTGGTAGACGAGCTGACTGGTGTAAAGCGGCAAATACATGCCATGACTGCTGCTGTGTTTGGTAACTATCCTGGCTTTAAGTTTTCAACATGTCATCCATACATCGCCGGTTGACTGATACTTGTAATGATGAAGGAACTCGCATTAGCCATCTGGGCTCTGACGTACAGAAGAAGCTGAAGGCTGCCTACACTCTTATAGAGCAGTTATATACCAGCGTGCAACGGATTATCTGCACTGCTTCTCACAACAAGCCGCCCCCAACTTTAATCAAATATACCTTAGAAAGGTTGTCAATGTTGCCTGCCCGGGTAGAAGAGCTAAAGAGATCTGCTGCAAGGGCTGGTGCTCTGACCGCCTTAACCCGGGCAAAAGCATGGGTGCTTGATCTTGATTCGGTGGATGTGGGTAAAGGCTATCCGAGCTTAAAAGAAGACGGGTCAGAATTTGGCAATGATGATCTCCAAGCCATTAACCGGGAAGTACGTCCACTTGCTTGTCAATTGGCTGAAGAAGCTGATCTTTCATATTACCAGGCGAGTTATGACGTCAACAACAAACGGGTCGCTGCACCAACTCCTGAGGCTCAAAATCTTATCCCGCCAATCCGTAAGCACACCTATGCCCCTGACATTGAACCGTCCACCCTTGTAAGCGATGAAGCTGTATTCCAAGCCCTAACTGGGATCGACTGGGCAACCATTGACTTCCAGCCACTGAGTAGAGAGGAGGATGATGAACCGGTGCAAGATGATCCACAGCCGTCAAGTCAACCTGGTGACGAATCATGATCTGGAGGCCGGTTTAGCCTTCCATGTGCTACAATAGTTGCCAAAAAACAATTATTCTTTTGTGCACGGAAACGCCTTGTAATAGGCTAGTTAAAACACTTGATCTGCTATGCCATCGTGCATATTTATTTGTGCCTGATACTTGTTAATCCGCCATGCTTAAGACATATGATGTTCATAATCCATAACGATTTATTCAAGCTATTCCTGCATACAAGAAGTTGAAAAGTGTCCTGGCGGTTTACCGCCGGACGGGTCATGATGCCCAGATATATAGCCAGGGTTGATAACCAAGGCTGTAAAAAGATAATCAAATATGAAAATAATTGATACCTGTGACCTTGAATCATAATGTTGGCTGACCAACTTTTGTAGTGAGGGTGATAACCCTAATCTTGAGTAACAATAACTCCTGTCATATTGTGCCGGTTTATGATAAAACCGTTCTGGGGTGTGATAAACACCGGTTTATCCATATTCAATACTGGCGACTTATAGTTGAAACCAGACCTGGTTAATAAACACCGGATTATAACTGATCATGTACTGACAACTTGTAGTTGAAAGTCAAGCCAGGTTAATGAACGTCGGTCTATCAATAACTTTATAAATCTCATAAAAAGGAGGAAAAACTTGGCAAATAAAGCATATGAAAACTTGTAGTCGAGGCTTTTCACGGGCTGCCAGGCCCCAAATTCGAGGCTTTTCATGGGCTGCCAGGCCACTGAGTTAAACCATTTTACAAAGCCTTTTAAGATGGACCTCAATCTTTAACCAATCGTCGTTTTAACTTTGACAAGTTCAGGGTCTTATGAGATTGACTTGTGAAAGTTCGGCGGGTCATACCAGGTTTACCTGGACGGAGTGACTTACTTAAAAACGGCAGGCTAACCCGGGGTTTTAGGTGTATACACCAGGCTTCCAAGCCGTGGCTTGATAGCCTATTACAAGTGTAGATTCTTTGTTCATTGCGATAGCAAAGAATCCCCAAGCAATATTTTGAGCTGTTCTCAGTGGGTGCCTATGTTTGAGTTGTTCTTTTGCAACACTCTCTTTGGCCCCTAAGTAGTTTTCTGGTGTAGCTATGGTTCGGATACGACCAAGCCCCCAAGTGATTTTTCTAGTGGCCTTGCGCCAATCAAGAGGTGTAGCTATGGTTCGAGTATGACCAAGCCCCCAAGTGATTTTTCTGGTGGCCTTGCGCCAATCAAGAGGTGTAGCTATGGTTCGAGTACGACCAAGCCCCAAGTGATTTTTATATAAGGCTTTATAAGCTAAATCAAGGGGTAAACCGGACGCCACTTTATGAATAGAAGCCCCCATGTAATCCACACATGATATAAGAAAAACAATAGATACCCCGCTTTAGCTGAGGCTCCGGTTTATTATATTGATCATAATATATACATTGTCATAACTATGTACATAAGCAGAACCTATGGCTCAGGTATAGTAAGGCCGAAGATGAGCGATATTCCACGGCCAGTGGGTCTCCTCCTCCGATTTACGTGAGCCTTTGTGCTCTCGAACATCAATAAGGTAGTATGACCCGTTATGCAGATTCTTGTTGACCACAAAGGGTCCTTCCTAAGGGGGGGATAACTTGTGCATATCAGTCTGATCCTGGATGAGTCGGAGTACCAGATCGCCTTCTTGAAAAGTTCTGGTTCTAACCTGGCGGCTGTGATAGCGACGCAGATCTTGCTGATAAATCGCCGACTAAGCTGCTGCAATGTCACGCTCCTCATCTAATAGGTCAAGTGCTTCCTGTCGTGCCTTCTCATTGTCAGCTTCAACATGCGCCGCCACACGAGGCGAGTCGTGACGGATGTCACTAGGGAGAACCGTCTCCGCTCCATAAACCATGAAAAAAGGCGTGTAACCCGTGGATCTATTGGGCGTGTTATTGATGCTCCATAACACAGAAGGTAACTCCTCCACCCTACAACCCGACGTCCGTTGCAAAGGAACCATAAGCCGGGGCTTGATGCCTCTCAAGATCTCTTGATTGGCTCTCTCCGCTTGACCGTTACACTGGGGGTGAGCCACTGATGATACGTCAAGTCGGATGTGCTCACGTTGACAGAACTCCTTCATAGCACCTTTGGACAGATTGGTACCATTATCAGTTATAATGCTGTGTGGAAAGCCAAACCGGAAAATCACCTTCTTGATAAATTGAACCGCCGTAGCTGCATCACACTTACTGACTGGCTCTGCCTCCACCCACTTAGTGAATTTATCAACCGCCACCAAAAGGTGGGTCTTCTTGTCCTTGGGTCTCTTAAAGGGCCCAACCATATCCAGCCCCCAAGTTGCAAACGGCCAAGTGATTGGAATCATCCTCAATTTCTGGGCTGGAACATGAGCTCGGCGTGAAAATTTCTGACAGCCGTCGCACTTTTTCACCAAGTCTTCTGCATCAGCATGAGCCGTCAGCCAATAGAAGCCATGACGAAAAGCTTTAGCTACCAGTGACTTTGAACCGGCGTGATGACCACAATCTCCTTCGTGGATCTCACGCAAAATCTCACGGCCTTCTTCAGGAGACACGCAACGCTAAAAAGCCCCTGTCACATTGCAATGATGTAACTCGCCATTGACAGTAGTCATGGACTTGGATCGCCGGATTATCTGCCTGGCCAAGGTTTCATCCTCTGGTAACTCGCCTCGGTTCATATACGCCAAATATGGAACCGTCCAATCCGGGATAACATGAAGAGCCGCCACCAACTGAGCCTCCGGATCAGGAACAGCCAAATCTTCCTCTATAGGGAGCTTGACTGACGGACTATGCAGTACATCCAGGAATACATTGGGTGGAACCGGTTTACGTTGGGAACCCAATCGGCTTAAAGCGTCCGTCGCTTCGTTCTTCCGTCGGTCCACATGATCGACCCGATAACCTTTGAAGTGACATGCAACAATGTCCACCTCTCGACATTATGCTGCCATGAGTGGGTCCTTGGAATCCCAAGTACCAGACACTTGTTGAGCCACCAGGTCCGAGTCACCGAAGCATTTAACCCGGCTTAAATTCATCTCCTTAGCCATCCGAAGACCGTGGAGTAGAGCCTCATATTCAGCTGCATTGTTAGTGCAAGGGAACATTAAACAAAGAACATAACGAAACTTATCACCTCGTGGGGAAATTAATACGACTCCAGCCCCCGAGCCTTCCAATTGTCTGGACCCATCAAAATGAATAGTCCAATAAGTATGATCTGGCTTCTCTTCTAGCGCCTGTAGCTCTGTCCAGTCATTGATGAAGTCCACAAGTGCCTGAGATTTGACCGCCGTCCGGGGCACATATTTTAACCCGTGAGGCCCAAGCTCAATAGCCCACTTGGCAACCCGACCAGTTGCTTCCCTGTTCTCGATTATATCTCCCAAAGGAGTAGAACTGATCACAGTGATGGGATGACCCTGGAAATATTGCTTAAGCTTCCGGCTTGCCATGAAAACTCCATACACCAGCTTTTGCCAATGTGGGTACCTCTGCTTGGACTCAATAAGTACTTCGCTGATATAATAAACCGGCCATTGAACCGGGTACTCCTTTCCAGCCTCCTTGCGCTCCACCACAATAGCCACGCTGACAGCCCGGGCGTTAGCAGCCACATATAACAACAAGGGCTCTTTATCAACTGGAGTAGCAAGGATATGTGGCTCGGCTAGTTGCCGCTTTAAGTCCTCAAATGCTTCATTGGCGGCGTGACTCCAGACAAAGTTATCTGTCTTTTTCAGCATCTGATACAAAGGGATGGCCTTCTCCCCAAGGCGACTGATAAACCGGCCCAAGGCTGCAATCCGGCCTGCCAGGCGTTGAACATCATTGATACACTTCGGTTTAGCCAAAGAAGTTATAGCCTTGATTTTCTCCAGATTAGCTTCAATGCCTCTGTTAGACACCAAAAAGCCCAAGAGCTTGCCTGCTGGTACACCAAAGACACATTTGGCCGGATTAAGCTTCATTTTATAAACCCGGAGGTTATCAAAGGTCTCCGTCAAGTCATCTATCAATGTCTCCTCCTTTCTGGATTTCACCACAATGTCATCCACATAAGCATGAACATTGCGGCCGATCTGATTATGAAGACAATTTTGCACACAGCGCTGATAAGTCGCCTGGGCACTCTTGAGCCCAAAAGGCATAGATACATAGCAGAAGGCTCCAAAAGGAGTTATAAAAGCTGTCTTCTCCTGGTCCTTAACTGCCATTTTGATCTGATGGTAACCAGAGTATGCATCCAAAAAGCTCAAACGCTCACAACCCGCCGTAGCATCAATGATTTGATCAATACGAGGGAGAGCAAAAGGATCCGCTGGAGAAGCCTTGTTCAAATTTGTGTAGTCCACACACATACGCCAAGTGCCGTTCTTCTTAAGTACCAGCACTGGATTAGCCAACCACTCAGGTTGAAATACTTCAATGATAAACCCAACCGCCAAAAGCCTGGCTACCTCCTCACCAATGGCCTTGCGTCTTTCCTCATTGAACCGGCGGAGAAATTGCTTAACCGGTTTAAACTTGGGATCAATATTGAGAGTGTGCTCAGCGAGATCCCTCGGTACACCTGGCATGTCAGAAGGTTTCCATGCAAAGATGTCCCGGTTCTCATGGATGAACTCGATGAGCGCGCTTTCCTATTTCGAATCCAAGTTAGCGCTGATGCTAAACTGCTGGGATGAATCGCCAGGAACAAAATCAACTAGCTTAGTCTCATCAGCCGATTTAAGACTTCAAGGCCGGATCATGCTCTGTAGTCGGTTTCTTCAAAGAAGTCATATCTGCCGGATCAACATTGTCTTTATAGAACTTTAACTCTTCTGTTGCACAAACCGACTCAGCATAAGCCGCATCACCTTCTTCACATTCCAAAGCGATCTTACGGCTTCCGTGCACCGTGATGGTTCCCTTGTGACCCGGCATCTTGAGCTGCAGATAAACATAACAGGGCATTGCCATGAATTTGGCATAAGCCGGTCGTCCAAACAGGGCATGATACGGGCTCTTGATCTTCACTACTTCAAAAGTCAGTGTTTCTGATCTTGAATCATGCTCATCTCCAAAAGCAACCTCCAGAGCTATCTTACCAACTGGATACGCCGATTTACCAGGCACCACACCATGGAAGACCGTGTTGGACGGTTTAAGATTTTTATCTGTTGACCCCATGCAACGGAAGGTTTCACAATAAAGGATATTGATACTACTCCCCCATCCATGAGTACCTTGGTGAACTTATAACCTCCAACCTGAGGTGCCACCACCAATGCCAAATGGCCTGGGTTATCAACCCGCGGTGGATGATCCTCCCGACTCCACACAATAGGCTGTTCAGGCCAGCGTAAGTAACACTGCACCGCCGGTTCAACAGAGTTCACTGCCCTTTTATGAAGCTTCTGGTCGTGCTTACAGAGGCTAGTGGTGAAGACATGGTACTGCCCACTGTTCAACTGCTTCGGGTTGCTCTGGTAACCCGACTGCTGATGCTGCTGATTCCCCTGGTGATTATAACCACCTTGGTTGCCCTGATTGCCTTGATTACCATGTACGCTTTGATTACCATGAAAACCTAAACCGGAACTGCCTCCACCGTAACCCAGCCCATGAGATCCAGGGCCTGAACCGCCGCTCGGTCCATGATCATACCGAAAAAATCTGAGTTTTTGAACTCCTGCATGATATAACAATCCTTCCAGAGGAGCGTGGCCGGTTTGTCTCGCGACCCGTGCTTTGGGCAAGGCTGGTTTAACAGGTAAGACAGGCGCTCCGGATTGGGACTTGGTCCTCCACCACGCTGGGGCGGTTTACCCTTACGCCTCTGGCCTTTGTCCTGCGCGTTGGTATTAGCCACGAAATCTAAACTGTTATCCGCTTTACGCTTACCGCTATTTCCATGACCCGCCGGGTTATGCTGCTGCCCTTTGGTGCTGCCGCTCTTCTTTCCCTTCCATGTATTGTCGTTGTCATATCGGGATCCTTGGTACTATCAAAGTCGGCATACTTCACCAGAGCTGCCATAAGTGTTCCCATGTCATTGCAGTGACGTTTGAGACGTCCCAACTTCAACTTCAGAGGTGCAAACCGGCAATTTCCTTCCAACGTTAAAACTGCTGTATCAGCGTTGATGCTGTTCAATGAATGCAAAATCTCTGAAACCTGGCGCACCCAATGGGTTGTTGATTCTCCTTCCTCCTGGACACAGGCAGCTAAGTCCACAATTGACATGGGCTGCTTGCACGTATCCTTGAAATTATGGATAAATCAGGCCCTTAACTCGGCCCATGACCCAATGGAGTTAGCTGGCAAGTTTTTCTACCATGTGCGAGCTGTTCCTTCCAACATCATGGTAAAGTATTTAGCACACGCCGCATCGTCCACATCCAGCATCTCCATCGCCATCTCATAGCTTTCAACCCATGACTCGGGGGATAAATCGGCAGTATAATTCGACACCTTACGTGGGCCCTTGAAATCCTTGGGCAGCCGCACATTGCGCAGCGCTGGGACGAGACACGGTACGCCCAAAGAGCTGGAAGTAACCCCTGGTTCCACCGACGTGGTTAGACGAACCGAAGTTGGCGGGCTTCATGCTGCGCCGCTAACTCGGCCTCTCGACGTGTCCTAGCACGATCCACCACATCCTGAGCATCACCACCGCCACCCGCCGGGTTAGGGCCGCGGGGCGGATTACGGTTTCGCGCACTGCTTGACACGGCCGGTTCATCCATATGCCTGTTGTAACTCCGGCTTGGGAGAGGAGTAGAATGGATCCTTTCGCGGCTGTATGAATAAGCCTGCTGCTGAGTCAAAGCTGTCTGAAGGAGCTCCCTAGCCCGTCGCGTCTCGACCGCTACTGGGGACTCGCCTTCGATCGGGAGAGCCGCCAATCGTGAAGCGGCAGCGACAATGTTATCCATCGGGTTAGAGTAGTGACCCGGTGGTGTTGGGACGTGCTGTGACGGAACGTTGTTCTGACGGGTCGGATGAGTCGGACGTGGCTGAACCGGCGCCCCCGTTCCAGGTGCCTCCGCCCGGTTCACCGCTGGCAGATTACTAGTCCCTGCTCCTGGGGTATTAAAGAGGTTCCTGGCCTCATAAACCGGCGGCAGGTGAGATCGGTACCTTCTCCTCATGATATCGTTTGACGCGCTCTGATCCAACATAAGCCGGTAAGCCTGTGCATCTAATGCGGCCCGCTCTGCAGCCATCCTGGTATCCTCCGCTGCCAGGTCGGCCTTGGCCTAAGTTATCTGGTCTTTCACCTTTGCAATTTCTGCATTATGCTCATCTTGATTCGCCGGGTTAACCTCCGCCATAAGTGTTGCCAAAGCGTCAAATAAATCAGATAAAACCTGAGCCGGCGGTCGCACGGGGCCTCCTGCCCTGGCCGCTGTCACCGCTACTGATCCGGAAACCATCGCCGCTGTGGTCGAAGAGTGGAGCGCTGGCTGCGTACCGTCCATGAAGATCGCAACCCGGCTTGGCGGATCGAAGGGGTCTGGAATACTGTCGCTATCGGAACAGCCCCCAATCCGGCCATCTTACAACTGATACAATGACTCGGTCTCTCCAGTCGATGACTCGTCATCTGAGTAAATGACGGTCTCACCACCAGATGCCGATCTAACCTCAGACTCCGCTCCGTGGATGACTCTCACGAAGGCATGCTTCATGGCAGGCTGAACCCGGGCGGATCTCGCACGCTAAGCCGTTTCGACGATGTTGGTGTAGATGTCCGGCTCAGGGCCCGGTTCGCCGATCTTGCCAATGAAAACGTGAATGCCGCCGAAGGGGACCCGGTACCCGTACTCAATTGAGCCAGCCTCGGGGCCCCAGCCTGCGTTGTCGATGTAGAGCTTGCCGCGACGACTCTTAGTCATCCAGCCCACAGCGTATCCCTTGAGTCCTTCGAAGCTGCCCTCTAAGAACTCGAAACCATCGTGTGATAGCCCCACGGTGAGTGCCAACTGTCGTAGGTTTGTCACGGCAGATGTCCTAGTGAAAGGACTTAGTCGTGGAGCCATCACGACGGGTTAACTTAAAGGGGTTAAAGCGGACAAAGGACACAGGGAGTTTATACTGGTTCGGCCCCTTGCGGTGAAGGTAAACCCTACGATCCAGTTGTTGTGGAATTGCTAGGGTTTTGATGACCAGGGAGCGAATACGCTTTGCCTGGGTCTCGAGTTGTTCTTTGTTGTCCCTAAACTGCCGCCGGGTCATCCCCTTGTATACATCGGTTGACGCCCGTCGGTTCACAGGATCCCGAGGCCGGCTCATCAACGTGTCCGGCCCGGTCTCTACTATTTCTATCTTACAACACAAGCTTACATATCAATGTCGGTTTATGTCTACAGGCCTTAATCCACCTTTGGGCCCTGGGCCTTCATAAAACGCCATCGTCTTTGTCTTCACGGGCTTCAAATATAATAAATCATTATGGGGATAACCCGGCCTCTCCTTGCCGGTTTATGCCCAGCAGTAATATCCCCAACATAAACCATATAGTAATCAACTACAAGATGTAATCAACACTACTAGTCACCCGCTAGCAACAATCTATGGTTCCGGTAACAAGATTGAATACAAGAGATGAATTAGGGTTTGATATGAGATAGTGCTGGTGAAGATGTTGATGGAGATTGCCCTTCCCAAGATGGGAGAGTTGTCGGTGATGATGATGACGGTGATTTCCCACTCCGGGAGGGAATTTCCCCCGGCAGAATCGCTCCGCTGGAGGGCAAAAGTGCTCCGGCCCAGGTTCCGCCTCAAGACAGCGGTGCTCCATCCCGAAAGAATTATTGTTATTTTTGCTAGGTCAAAACCACTTATATACCAGAAGAAGGGCACCGGAGGTGGGCCGAGCAGGCCACAACCCACCAGGGCGCGCCCAGGTGGGTTGTGCCCACCTGCTTGCCCCCTCTGGTGTGTATTGACTCCAATATTCCTTAAATAATCCATAAAAAATCTCCGTGAAGTTTCAGCTCATTTGGAGTTGTGCAGAATAGGTGGCCTGACGTAGCTTTTCCAGGTCCAGATTTCCAGCTGCCGGAATTCTCCCTCTTGGTCTGTTCCTTGCAAATTATGAGAGAAAAAGCATTAGAATTACTCCAAAAAGCATTATTATGGATAAAAACATTGTAAATAATGTTGGGGAACGTAGTAATTTCAAAAAAATTCCTATGCACACGCAAGATCATGGTGATGCATAGCAACGAGAGGGGAGAGTGTTGTCTACGTACCCTCGTAGACCGAAAGCGGAAGCGTGAACACAACGCGGTTGATGTAGTCGTACGTCTTCACGATCCGACCGATCAAGTACCGAATGCACGACACCTCCGAGTTCAGCACACGTTCAGCTCGATGACGTCCCTCGAACTCCGATCCAGCCGAGTGTTGAGGGAGAGTTTCGTCAGCACGACGGCGTGGTGACGATGATGATGTTCTACCGACGCAGGGCTTCGCCTAAGCTCCGCTACGATATTATCGAGGTGTAATATGGTGGAGGGGGGCACCGCACACGGCTAAAAGATCGTTGATCAATTGTGTGTCGAGAGGTGCCCCCCTGCCCCCGTATATAAAGTAACAAGGGGGAGGCCGCCGGCCAAGGGAGGAGAGGCGCGCCAGGAGGAGTCCTACTCCTACCGGGAGTAGGACTCCCCCATTTCCATGTTGGACTAGGAGAGGAAGGGGAAAAGGTGGAGGGGAGGAAGGAAGGGGGGGGGCGCCGCCCCCCTCTCCTTGTCCTATTCGGACTGGGGGAGGGGCGCGCGGCCCTGCCCTGGCCTCCTCTCCTCTCTTCCACCTAGGCCCAATAAGGCCCATTAAGTTACCGGGGGGTTCCGGTAACCTCCCGGTACTCCGGAAAAATCCCAATTTCACCCGGAACACTTCAGATGTCCAAACATAGGCTTCCAATATATCAATCTTTATGTCTCGACCATTTCGAGACTCCTCGTCATGTCCGTGATCACATCCGGGACTCCGAACAACCTTTGGTACATCAAAACATATAAACTCATAATATAACTGTCATCGTAACGTTAAGCGTGCGGACCCTACGGGTTCGAGAACTATGTAGACATGACCGAGACACCTCTCCGGTCAATAACCAATAGCGGAACCTGGATGCTCATATTGGTTCCCACATATTCTACGAAGATCTTTATCGGTCAGACCGCATAACAACATACGTTGTTCCCTTTGTCATCGGTATGTTACTTGCCCGAGATTCGATCGTCGGTATCTCGATACCTAGTTCAATCTCGTTACCGGCAAGTCTCTTTACTCGTTCCGTAATACATCATCCCGCAACTAACTCATTAGTCACAATGCTTGCAAGGCTTATAGTGATGTGTATTACTGAGTGGGCCCAGAGATACCTCTCCGACAATCGGAGTGGCAAATCCTAATCTCGAAATACGCCAACCCAACAAGTACCTTTGGAGACACCTGTAGAGCACCTTTATAATCACCCAGTTACGTTGTGACGTTTGGTAGCACACAAAGTGTTCCTCCGGTAAACGGGAGTTGCATAATCTCATAGTCATAGGAACATGTATAAGTCATGAAGAAAGCAATAGCAACATACTAAACGATCGAGTGCTAAGCTAACGGAATGGGTCAAGTCAATCACATCATTCTCCTAATGATGTGATCCTGTTAATCAAATGACAACTCATGTCTATGGCTAGGAAACATAACCATCTTTGATCAATGAGCTAGTCAAGTAGAGGCATACTAGTGACACTCTGTTTGTTTATGTATTCACAAATGTATTATGTTTCCGGTTAATACAATTCTAGCATGAACAATAAACATTTATCATGATATAAGGAAATAAATAATAACTTTATTATTGCCTCTAGGGCATATTTCCTTCAGTCTCCCACTTGCACTAGAGTCAATAATCTAGATTACACAGTAATGATTCTTACACCCATGGAGTCTTGGTGCTGATCATGTTTTGCTCGTGGAAGAGGCTTAGTCAACGGGTCTGCAACATTCAGATCCGTATGTATCTTGCAAATTTCTATGTCTCCCACCTGGACTAAATCCCGGATGGAATTGAAGCGTCTTTTGATGCGCTTGGTTCTCTTGTGAAATCTGGATTCCTTTGCCAAGGCAATTGCACCAGTATTGTCACAAAAGATTTTCATTGGTCCCGATGCACTAGGTATGACACCTAGATCGGATATGAACTCCTTCATCCAGACTCCTTCATTTGTTGTTTCCGAAGCAGCTATGTACTCCGCTGCACAAGTAGATCCCGCCACGACACTTTGCTTAGAACTGCACCAACTGACAGCTCCACCGTTCAATGTAAATACGTATCCGGTTTGCGATTTAGAATCGTCCGGATCAGTGTCAAAGCTTGCATCAACGTAACCATTTACGATGAGCTCTTTGTCACCTCCATAAACGAGAAACATATCCTTAGTCCTTTTCAGGTATTTCAGGATGTTCTTGACCGTTGTCCAGTGATCCACTCCTGGATTACTTTGGTATCTCCCTGCTAAACTTATAGCAAGGCACACATCAGGTCTGGTACACAGCATTGCATACATGATAGAGCCTATGGCTGAAGCATAGGGAACATCTTTCATCTTCTCTCTATCTTCTGCAGTGGTCGGGCAGTGAGTCTTACTCAATCTCACACCTTGTAATACAGGCAAGAACCCTTTCTTTGCTTGATCCATTTTGAACTTCTTCAAAACTTTGTCAAGGTATGTGCTTTGTGAAAGTCCAATTAAGCGTCTTGATCTATCTCTATAGATCTTGATGCCCAATATATATGCAGCTTCACCGAGGTCTTTCATTGAAAAACTCTTATTCAAGTATCCCTTTATGCTATCCAGAAATTCTATATCATTTCCAATCAGCAATATGTCATCCACATATAATATCAGAAATTCCACTGAGCTCCCACTCACTTTCTTGTAAATACAGGCTTCTCCAAAAGTCTGTATAAAACCAAATGCTTTGATCACACTATCAAAGCATTTATTCCAACTCCGAGAGGCTTGCACCAGTCCATAAATGGATCGCTGGAGCTTGCACACTTTCTTAGCTCCCTTTGGATCGACAAAACCTTCCGGTTGCATCATATACAACTCTTCTTCCAGAAATCCATTCAGGAATGCAGTTTTGACATCCATTTGCCAAATTTCATAATCATAAAATGCGGCAATTGCTAACATGATTCGGACAGACTTAAGCATCGCTACGGGTGAGAAGGTCTCATCGTAGTCAATCCCTTGAACTTGTCGAAAACCTTTCGCAACAAGTCGAGCTTTATAGATAGTAACATTACCGTCAGCGTCAGTCTTCTTCTTGAAGATCCATTTATTTTCAATGGCTTGCCGATCATCGGGCAAGTCAACCAAAGTCCATACTTTGTTCTCATACATGGATCCCATCTCGGATTTCATGGCCTCAAGCTATTTTGCGGAATCTGGGCTCACCATCGCTTCTTCATCGTTCGTAGGTTCGTCATGGTCTAGCAACATAACCTCCAGAACAGTATTACTGTACCACTCTGGTGCGGATCTTAATCTGGTTGACCTACGAGGTTCAGTAATAACTTGATGTAAAGTTTCATGATCATTATCATTTAACTTCCCCACTAATTGGTGTAGGTGTCGCAGAAACTGGTTTCTGTGATGATCTACTTTCCAATAAGGGAGCAGGTACAGTTACCTCATCAAGTTCTACTTTCCTCCCACTCACTTCTTTCGAGAGAAACTCCTTCTCTAGAAAGGATCCATTCTTAGCAACGAATGTCTTGCCTTCGGATCTGTGGTAGAAGGTGTACCCAACAGTCTCCTTTGGGTATCCTATGAAGACACATGTCTCCGATTTAGGTTCGAGCTTATCAGGTTGAAGTTTCTTCACATAAGCATCGCAACCCCAAACTTTAAGATACGACAACTTTTGTTTCTTGCCAAACCATAGTTCATAAGGCGTCGTCTCAACGGATTTCGATGGTGTCCTATTTAGAGTGAATTCAGCCGTTTCTAAAGCATAACCCCAAAACGATAGCGGTAAATCAGTAAGAGACATCATAGATCGCACCATATCTAGTAAAGTATGATTACGACGTTCGGACACACCATTACGTTGTGGTGTTCCGGGTGGCGTAAGTTGCGAAACTATTTCGCATTGTTTCAAATGTAGGCCAAACTCGTAACTCAAATATTCTCCTCCACAATCTGATCGTAGAAACTTTATTTTCTTGTTACAATGATTTTCAACTTCGCTCTGAAATTCTTTGAACTTTTCAAATGTTTCAGACTTATGTTTCATTAAGTAGATATACCCATATCTGCTCAAATCATCTGTGAAGGTGAGAAAATAACGATATCCGCCACGAGCCTCAATATTCATCGGACCACATACATCTGTATGTATGATTTCTAACAAATCAGTTGCTCTCTCCATAGTTCCGGAGAACGGTGTTTTAGTCATCTTGCCCATGAGGCACGGTTCGCAAGTACCAAGTGATTCATAATCAAGTGGTTCCAAAAGTCCATCAGTATGGAGTTTCTTCATGCGCTTTACACCGATATGACCTAAACGGCAGTGCCACAAATAAGTTGCACTATCATTATCAACTCTGCATCTTTTGGCTTTGACATTATGAATATGTGTGTCACTACTATCGAGATTCATTAAGAATAGACCACTCTTCAAGGGTGCATGACCATAAAAGGTATTACTCATATAAATAGAACAACCATTATTCTCTGATTTAAATGAATAACCGTCTCGCATCAAACAAGATCCAGATATAATGTTCATGCTCAACGCTGGCACCAAATAACAATTATTTAGGTCTAATACTAATCCCGAAGGTAGATGTAGAGGTAGCGTGCCGACCGCGATCACATCGACTTTGGAACCATTTCCCACGCGCATCGTCACCTCGTCCTTAGCCAATCTTCGCTTAATCTGTAGCTCCTGTTTCGAGTTGCAAATATTAGCAACAGAACCAGTATCAAATACCCAGGTGCTACTGCGAGCATTAGTAAGGTACACATCAATAACATGTATATCACATATACCTTTGTTAACCTTGCCATCCTTCTTATCCGCCAAATACTTGGGGCAGTTCCGCTTCCAGTGACCAGTCTGCTTGCAGTAGAAGCACTCAGTTTCAGGCTTAGGTCCAGACTTGGGTTTCTTCTCCTGAACAACAACTTGCTTGCTGTTCTTCTTGAAGTTCCCCTTCTTCTTCCCTTTGCCCTTTTTCTTCAAACTAGTGGTCTTATTGACCATCAACACTTGATGCTCCTTTTTGATTTCTACCTCCGCTGCCTTTAGCATTGCGAAGAGCTCGGGAATTGTCTTATTCATCCCTTGCATGTTATAGTTCATCACGAAGCTCTTGTAGCTTGGTGGCAGTGATTGAAGAATTCTATCAATGACGCTATCATCTGGAAGATTAACTCCCAGTTGAATCAAGTGATTATTATACCCAGACATTTTGAGTATATGCTCACTGACAGAACTATTCTCTTCCATCTTGCAGCTGTAGAACTTATTGGAGACTTCATATCTCTCAATCCGGGCATTTGCTTGAAATATTAACTTCAACTCCTGGAACATCTCATATGCTCCATGACGTTCAAAACGTCGTTGAAGACCCGGTTCTAAGCCGTAAAGCATGGCACACTGAACTATCGAGTAGTCATCAGCTTTGCTCTGCCAGACGTTCATAACTTCTGGTGTTGCTCTTGCAGGAGGCCTGGCACCCAGTGGTGCTTCCAGGACGTAATTCTTCTGTGCAGCAATGAGGATAATCCTCAAGTTACGGACCCAGTCCGTGTAATTGCTACCATCATCTTTCAACTTTGCTTTCTCAAGGAACGCATTAAAATTCAACGGAACAACAGCATGGGCCATCTATCTACAATTAACATAGACAAGCAAGATACTATCAGGTACTAAGTTCATGATAAATTTAAGTTCTATTAATCATATTACTTAAGAACTCCCACATAGATAGACATCCCTCTAATCCTCTAAGTGATCACGTGATCCATATCAACTAAACCATGTCCGATCATCACGTGAGATGGAGTAGTTTCAGTGGTGAACATCACTATGTTGATCATATCTACTATATGATTCACGCTCGACCTTTCGGTCTCCGTGTTCCGAGGCCATATCTGCATATGCTAGGCTCGTCAAGTTTAACCTGAGTATTCCACGTGTGCAACTGTTTTGCACCCGTTGTATTTGAACGTAGAGCCTATCACACCGGATCATCACGTGGTGTCTCAGCACGAAGAACTTTCGCAACGGTGCATACTCAGGGAGAACACTTTTATCTTGAAATTTTAGTGAGAGATCATCTTATAATGCTACTGTCAATCAAAGCAAGATAAGATGCATAAAACATAAACATCACATGCAATCAATATAAGTGATATGATATGGCCATCATCATCTTGTGCTTGTGATCTCCATCTCAGAAGCACTGTCATGATCACCATCGTCACCGGCGCGACACCTTGATCTCCATCGTAGCATCGTTGTCGTCTCGCCAACTATTGCTTTTACGACTATCGCTACCGCTTAGTGATAAAGTAAAACAATTACATGGCGATTGCATTTCACACAATACAGCGACAACCATATGGCTCCTGCTAGTTGCCGATAACTCGGTTACAAAACATGATCATCTCATACAATAAAATATAGCATCATGTCTTGACCATATCACATCACAACATGCCCTGCAAAAACAGGTTAGACGTCCTCTACTTTGTTGTTGCAAGTTTTACGTGGCTGCTACGGGCTTTAGCAAGAACCGTTCTTACCTACGCATCAAAACCACAACGATAGTTTGTCAAGTTGGTGCTGTTTTAACCTTCGCAAGGACCGGGCATAGCCACACTTGGTTCAACTAAAGTGAGAGAGACAGACACCCGCCAGTCACCTTTAAGCATCGAGTGCTCGCAACGGTGAAACCAGTCTCGCGTAAGCGTACGCGTAATGTCGGTCCGGGCCGCTTCATCTCACAATACCGCCGAACCAAAGTATGACATGCTGGTAAGCAGTATGACTTATATCGCCCACAACTCACTTGTGTTCTACTCGTGCATAACATCAACGCATAAAACCAGGCTTGGATGCCACTGTTGGGGAACGTAGTAATTTCAAAAAAATTCCTACGCACACGCAAGATCATGCTGATGCATAGCAACGAGAGGGGAGAGTGTTGTCTACGTACCCTCGTAGACCGAAAGCGGAAGCGTTAACACAACGCGGTTGATGTAGTCGTACGTCTTCACGATCCGACTGATCAAGTACCGAACGCACGACACCTCCGAGTTCAGCACACGTTCAGCTCGATGACGTCCCTCGAACTCCGATCCAGCCGAGTGTTGAGGGAGAGTTTCGTCAGCACGACGGCGTGGTGACGATGATGATGTTCTACCGACGTAGGGCTTCGCCTAAGCTCCGCTACGATATTATCGAGGTGTAATATGGTGGAGGGGGGCACCGCACACGGCTAAAAGATCGTTGATCAATTGTCTGTCGAGAGGTGCCCCCTGCCCCCGTATATAAAGGAGCAAGGCGGAGGCCGCCGGCCAAGGGAGGAGAGGCGCGCCAGGAGGAGTCCTACTCCTACCGGGAGTAGGACTCCCCCCCTTTCCATGTTGGACTAGGAGAGGTAGGGGGAAAGGTGGAGGGGAGGAAGGAAGGGGGGCGCCGCCCCCCTCTCCTTGTCCTATTCGGACTGGGGGGGAGGGGCGCGCGGCCCTGCCCTGGCCTCCTCTCCTCTCTTCCACCTAGGCCCAATAAGGCCCATTAAGTTACCGGGGGGTTCCGGTAACCTCCCGGTACTCCGGAAAAATCCCGATTTCACCCGGAAAACTTCCGATGTCCAAACGTAGGCTTCCAATATATCAATCTTTATGTCTCGACCATTTCGAGACTCCTCGTCATGTCCGTGATCACATCCGGGACTCCGAACAACCTTCGGTACATCAAAACATATAAACTCATAATATAACTGTCATCGTAACGTTAAGCGTGCGGACCCTACGGGTTCGAGAACTATGTAAACATGACCGAGACACCTCTCCGGTCAATAGCCAATAGCGGAACCTGGATGCTCATATTGGTTCCCACATATTCTACGAAGATCTTTATCGGTCAGACCGCATAACAACATACGTTGTTCCCTTTGTCATCGGTATGTTACTTGCCCGAGATTCGATCGTCGGTATCTCGATACCTAGTTCAATCTCGTTACCGGCAAGTCTCTTTACTCGTTCCGTAATACATCATCCCGCAACTAACTCATTAGTCACAATGCTTGCAAGGCATATAGTGATGTGTATTACTGAGTGGGCCCAGAGATACCTCTCCGACAATCGGAGTGACAAATCCTAATCTCGGAATACGCCAACCCAACTAGTACCTTTGGAGACACCTGTAGAGCACCTTTATAATCACCCAGTTACGTTGTGACGTTTGGTAGCACACAAAGTGTTCCTCTGGTAAACGGGAGTTGCATAATCTCATAGTCATAGGAACATGTATAAGTCATGAAGAAAGCAATAGCAACATACTAAACGATCGAGTGCTAAGCTAACGGAATGGGTCAAGTCAATCACATCATTCTCCTAATGATGTGATCCCGTTAATCAAATGACAACTCATGTCTATGGCTAGGAAACATAACCATCTTTGATCAACGAGCTAGTCAAGTAGAGGCATACTAGTGACACTCTGTTTGTTTATGTATTCACACATGTATTATGTTTCCGGTTAATACAATTCTAGCATGAACAATAAACATTTATCATGATATAAGGAAATAAATAATAACTTTATTATTGCCTCTAGGGCATATTTCCTTCAAATAACTGTAAGAAAACATGATGCAAAATGGGCGTATTAGTTGCCTCCCAACAAGCGCTATAGTTTTACGCCCTTAGCTAGGCATAAAGCAAGGATCTAAGTTTTGTCATCTTTGGTTCGAGATCCATAAGATACCCTGATGATTGATTCATAAGGTGGCCTAATTTTTGGTCTAGGAAATTGTTCCGTACCCTACTCAAAGGAAATTGGAACTTAATATTGCCTTCTTTCATATCAATCACGGCACCGATAGTGCGTAAAAACGGTCTAACAAGAATAATTGGACAAGACGGATTGCAATCAATATCAAGAACAATGAAATCTATGGGCACATAATTCCTATTTGCAAGAATAAGAACATCATTAATTCTTCCCATAGGCTTTTTAATAGTGGAATCCGCCAAGTGCAAATTCAAAGAACATTCTTCAAGATTAGTAAGACCAAGCACATCACATATAGATTTCGGAATCGTAGAAACACTAGCACCCAAGTCACACAAAGCAAAACAATCATAATTTTTAATCTTGACTTTGATAGTAGGTTCCCACTCATCATGCAATTTTCTAGGAATTGATACTTCTAATTCCAATTTTTCTTCTAAAGCTTTCATCATAGCATCAACAATATGTTTAGTAAAAGCTTTATTTTGTTCATAAGCATGGGGTGAATTTAGTATGGATTGCAAGAAAGAAATAAAATCAATCAAAGATCAACTATCATAATTAAAGTCTTTGTAATCCAAAAGAGTGGGCACATCACTAGCTAAAGTTTTAACCTCTCCAAACACACTTTCATCAATTTTCTCAACAATATTTTCACCCTTCGAAATATTGGGATGCCTTCTACCTAAAGTTGACTCTTCTCCAGTCCCTTTTTCATCAATCTTATCTTTACTAAACAAGGAATCAATAGAAGAAACACCAATCATTTTAAGATCTTCATCATTTTTGCAAGAATAATCACTAGAAAAAGTTTTCTCTAAAAATTCTCTTTTAGCTCTAAGCATAGCAGTTCGTTTCTTACTTTCATCATATAAACATAAAGAGCTTTAATTGTCAACTTTAGGCACAAAAAATTTCAACTTGAGATTTTCCACATCATGAGCACTTCTATCAACACTTCTAGACAAATCATCAATCTTATTGAACTTTTCTTCTATGGAAGTGTTGAAAACTTTTTGCGTGTTGATAAATTCTTTAATATTATTCTCAAGATCAGAGGTATTCGTATTATTATTGTAAGATTGATTTCCATAGGAATTACCATAATTATTGGAGGAATTACTAGGAAAAGGCCTATGATTAAAATTTTCTCTATAAGCATTGTTGTTGAAATTATTGCGAGAAATAAAATTCACATCAATGGCATCACTATTTTGCTCAATCAAAGTAGACAAAGGCATATCATTAAAATCAATGGGAGCACTTTTACTAGCAACCAATTTCATAAGAGCATTAACTTTATCACTCAAAGAAGAAAATTCTTCAACCAAATTAACTTTTTTACCAGTAGGAGCTCTTCCGGTATGCCATTGGGAATAATTTGCCATGATATTATCAAGCAATTTGGTGGCTTCACCCAAAGTAATTTCCATGAAAGTACCACCCGCGGCGGAATCTAAGAGATTACAAGAAATGAAATTAAACCCCGCATAAAAATTTTGTATGATCATCCAAAGATTTAACCCTGAGTTGGGCAATTCCTTGGCATCATTTTCATCCTTTCCCAAGATTGTGCAACATGCTCATGTTCAAGTTGCTTGAAATTCATGATCTGGGTTCTAAGGGAAACAATTTTTGCGGGAGGAGAATACTTAGTGGTAAAAGCATCTTTGCACTTATTCCAAGAATCAATACTATTACGAGGCAAAGAAGAGAACCAAATTTTTGCAGAATCACGCAAAGAAAACGGAAATAATTTCATCTTGACCACATCATTGTCCACATATTTTTTCTTTTCCACAATGCATAATTCCACGAAGGTATTAAGATGGGACGCGGCATCCTCACTAGGAGTACCGAAAAATTGGTCTTTCATAACAAGATTCAGCAAAGCAATATTAATATCACAAGTCTCCGCACTAGTGGCGGGAGGAGCAAGTGGAGTGCCAATAAAATCATTGTTGTTGGTATTTGAGAAATCACATAACTTGGTGTTCTCTTGAGTCATGATGACTACACAACAAGATTGCACTCAAAAACAGATCTGGTAAGGAAACGGCGAACGGAAAAAGAGAAGCGAATAAAACAGTATTTTTTGTGAAGTGGGGGAGAGGAAAACGAGAGGCAAATGGCAAATAATGTAAATTGCGAAGAGATGAGATTTGTGATTAGGTACCTGCTATATGTTGAAGATCCTCCCCGGCAACGGCGCCAGAAATTCCTTTTGATTGCTCCCTGACTATAGCGCCAGAAAGCTCATGTCTGCTAGGACTACGTCGGTATTTCCCCAAAGAGGAAGGGATGATGTAGCACAACAAAGGTAGGTATTTCCCTCAGTGATGAAACCAAGGTTATCGAACCAGTAGGAGAACCAAGCAACACAACGTAAACAACACCTGCACGCAAATAACAACACCTCACAACCCGACGTGTTACAGGGGTTGTCAATCCCTTTCGGGTAACGATGCCATAAATTTGTAATTGTCGGTGTGGAACGACACCTATGGGATCACAAGAATCCCTACTACGGTTGCCGGGGCGCGGGGTTGCGAGAAGAGCAGGGCTAGTAGACAGCACAAGGATCGTTTACCCAGGTTCGGGCCGCGAGGATGCGTAAAACCCTAGTCCTGCTTTGGTGGGTGTATTTCAAAGAGTTCTTGAGCTCTCGAACTAGCTGTGGTCAGTGCCTGGTTCGAAAGAGCCGAACCCTCTCCAGTATGCCATGGGCCTCCTTTTATAGTTGGAAGGGGTTGCCACAGTAGCACACAGGAGGTGGAAAGGCGTACAGTGCCCTGAGCTTATCGCTCGTATTACAGGACAAGACGCATGTAATGCGTAGCTTAGGTGTCCCCTTGCTTTATTGGGCACGGGGGCGAGGCCCATCCCGTCTGTCGCCGCTCCTCCTCACTTTGACACGCGCCCTGGCCAGCGATGTGTGCGGCGCCATGTAGGCAGGCAGGCAGCTGATGGTGGAGCCTTCACGAAGATCTGCATGCCGCCACGCAGGCGCTCGATGAGTTGTCCTGGGGGCTGCATGTTGCCACGCAGGTGCCCACCCAGCTGGTTGGCCTGGCAGCTGCATGTGAACGGCGGTGGAAGCTTGGTTGGCGTGGGCCTGGCGGTGGCCCTGATGGCGTCCTTGGTGAGGGCCTTGCCGGGTGGCCCGGCAAGGGTCTTGCCGTGTGGCCCGGCAAGGGTCTTGCCGTGGCGCGCTGTCGTCCTCGGCAAGGGCCTTGCCGGGGGTCTGGTGGCCTTCCTCGGCGAGGATCTTACCGAGGATCGTCGTCTTATAATCCTCATCTGATCTTGAATATGTCTTCACAAAGATCTGCACGCCACCACAGAGGTGCCTTCCCGAGCCCTGGCCCCACGTGGATGATGGCGTTGGGGACCGTGGGCTCAAGGGTGGCTCGCTCTGTTGGTGTGGGGCAAGCTGCCCCGGCAAGGGTCTTGCCGGGGGAACCTGCTTCGTCCCTCTGCTCTTTGTGGTCTTGGCCTTGGCGTTGCTCTGATTATCTTGGGCTTCGGTCTTACCTTGGCTCACCTCCCCTGTTCTGCTTGGTGTGACTGTGGGCGCGGCTCCGACTGCCCGTGCACAGGTATAGGGGTACAAAAACGCACCCCTCTTTTTGTACACTGACAGGAGCCCCCGGGCCTGGGCCACACATAAGCGCGACACGTTGTTGGGCCAGGCCCCAAACGGTGCGCGGGCAGGCGGGGTGGTTTTTACCGTGGTAAGACTTTTCGCGCGCTGCGCTTCCCACGACCCACGCGCGCGGCGTGGAGGGGTGTGTGTTGGGGAACGTAGTAATTTCAAAAAATTCTACGCACACGCAAGATCATGGTGATGCATAGCAACGAGAGGGGAGAGTGTTGTCCACGTACCCTCATAGACCGATAGCGGAAGCGTTTAACACAACGCGGTTGATGTAGTCGTACGTCTTCACGATCCGACCGATCAAGTACCGAATGCACGGCACCTCCGAGTTCAGCACACGTTCAGCTCGATGACGTCCCTCAAACTCCGATCCAGCCGAGTGTTGAGGGAGAGTTTCGTCAGCACGACGGCGTGGTGACAATGTTGATGTTCTACCGACGCAGGGCTTCGCCTAAGCACCACTACGATATTATCGAGGTGTAATATGGTGGAGTGGGGCACCGCACACGGCTAAGAGATCAATGATCAATTGTGTGTCAAGAAGTGCCCCCTGCCCCCATATATAAAGGAGCAAGGGGGGTTCGGCCGGCCTAGAGGAGAGGCGCACCAGGAGGAGTCCTAGTCCTACCGGGAGTAGGACTCCCCCCTTTTTCCATGTTGGACTAGGAGAGAAAGGGGGAAGAGGTGGAGGGGAGGAAGGAAGGGGGGCGCCGCCCCCTCTCCTTGTCCTATTCGGGCTGGGGGGAGGGGCGCGCGGCCCTGCCCTGGCCTCCTCTCCTCTCTTCCACCTAGGCCCACTAAGGCCCATTAAGTTACCGGGGGGTTCCGGTAACCTCCCGGTACTCCGGAAAAATCCCGATTTCACCCGGAACACTTCCGATGTCCAAACATAGGCTTCCAATATATCAATCTTTATGTCTCGACCATTTCAAGACTCCTCGTCATGTCCGTGATCACATCCGGGACTCCAAACAACCTGCGGTACATCAAAACATATAAACTCATAATATAACTGTCATCGTAACGTTAAGCGTGCGGGGTTCGAGAACTATGTAGACATGACCGAGACACCTCTCCGGTCAATAACCAATAGCGGAACCTGGATGCTCATATTGGTTCCCACATATTCTACGAAGATCTTTATCGGTCAGACCGCATAACAACATACGTTGTTCCCTTTGTCATCGGTCTGTTACTTGCCCGAGATTCGATCGTCGGTATCTCGATACCTAGTTCAATCTCGTTACCAGCTAGTCTCTTTACTCGTTCCGTAATACATCATCCCGCAACTAACTCATTAGTCACAATGCTTGCAAGGCTTATAGTGATGTGTATTACTGAGTGGGCCCAGAGATACCTCTCCGACAATCGGAGTGACAAATCCTAATCTCGAAATACGCCAACCCAACAAGTACCTTTGGAGACACCTGTAGAGCACCTTTATAATCACCCAGTTACGTTGTGATGTTTGGTAGCACACAAAGTGTTCCTCCGGTAAACGGGAGTTGCATAATCTCATAGTCATAGGAACATGTATAAGTCATGAAGAAAGCAATAGCAACATACTAAACGATCGAGTGCTAAGCTAACGGAATGGGTCAAGTCAATCACATCATTCTCCTAATGATGTGATCTCGTTAATCAAATGACAACTCATGTCTATGGCTAGGAAACATAACCATCTTTGATCAACGAGCTAGTCAAGTAGACGCATACTAGTGACACTCTGTTTGTCTATGTATTCACACATGTATTATGTTTCCGGTTAATACAATTCTAGCATGAATAATAAACATTTATCATGATATAAGGAAATAAATAATAACTTTATTATTGCCTCTAGGGCATATTTCCTTCGGTGTGCGTGACGTGGGCGGCATGCGTGGGGAGGTTTCCACACGCATGCGTCACATCGCAGTAAATGGGTAGCGCGCCCCGCGGCTTCCCCATAAAAAGGGATAACCGCGGGCGCACTGTTCCTTTTACCCTTCGCGCAACCCCAATCTCGGAAACCTCCACCTGCCTTCCTCTTCTTCTCCAAGCTTTGTTCCTGCTCGCCGCCATTGCGCTTCCGCCGCTCTCTGTCCTGCCCTCCTCCCCCAGCCGCCATGGCGCCAAAATCCACCAAGGGCAAGGGAGTGGCCAAGGACGCCGGAGCCGCGGAGCCGCCGAAGAGTGCGCTGGCGGTGCAGCGGACGCAGTCCGCCTTCTTCCCCTTGACAGATGACGTGTTCGAGCTTCGGGACTCCTTCAGGCCCCTGTGGGGAGTGAATACGGGGGGAGAGAATTCGGGGCATCTAGCCACGCGTGTCATCCCCGCTGACTGCGCCGAGGCTGCCCCAAATCGGTACCCCTTGTTTGTCGATTATTTTTTCTTGCGGGCTCTGGCCTCCCTTCTCTAATTTCTTGAGCGACCTCATGCATACCTTTGGCTTCTGCCTCCTGGATTTTACTCCGAATGCGGTGGCGTGCATGGCCCTTTTCGCGCATCCCTGCGAGGGCTTCGCCGGGGTGCACCCCAACACGGCGCTCTTCCGCCATTACTTCTCCCCTCGGATCCAACCAGGGGGTGCCATCGCCGGTTGCATTGCCTGGGTCTCAAGATCCAAGGGGGCGTATCCGGAGGGCGCCATGAAGGAGAGGTGGGAAGAATGGCGGGGCCGGTGGTGCTGGATCGAGGAGAAGGACCCGCCGGCGTTCTGCGAAGTTCGCCGGGCGCCGCCGGTCCGTAGAAGCGATTGGAGCGACGTCGATGCCGACGAACAGAAGCTCATGGTCGCCACCACCAGGATCCTCCGGCTCACCGAGGCCGGCCTCACCCTTGAGATGATCGGGGTGGACTTCATCCGCCGCCGGATCGCTCCACTGCATAACAAGGGGAGGCCAGCCTGGCTCTTCACGAACCCCGCCGACATCATGCGGCTCGTCCCGGCCTTGACCACAATTTCACAGTGATGGGGCACGCCCATCTCTGCCAGCGGCTCTTCCAGCTTGACGTGGGCCGCGACGGCGAGGTCGAGCAGACCGGCAAGATCGCGAGGGCCGCCGTGAAGGCCGGCAAGGTCCTCAAGGGGCCTCTGTTCAAGCTGCCGACGGGGGTGGTCCCGTTGTGCAATAACTCGCGCCGGTCCGATATCATTGCCATGATGCCGGACTGCAACGCGCATGGTCCTGACCCGAGCTGGAAGGAGCCGGAGGACGCCGAGGTGCAGCAGTTCTTTGACACTCTGCACGAGGGGTACGTCAACACTGACGCCGAGCGGCTGCTTGTCCAGGACAACACCCAGGCGGAGCTGGACTACATCGCCGCCAGGGCGAGGGAGGCACAACTTGCCAAGGAGTCCGGCAGCGCCGGCGGTGTGGAGGAGAAGGCCGCGACGGCCGCGGAGGAGGAGGAGCTCACCCGGTGGGCGGCGGCCGCCGGGGGAGCCAGCAGCGCCGGTACCGAGGCTCCTCTGGTTGAAGATGTGACCGGCGAGTCGTCGGAGGAGGAGGCCGAGACCGCAGGCCCGATGCCGGCTATGGGGAGAGGGCGAGTCCTGCGGCGGGCCAGTTCCGGCGAGCCGGTCCGGCCTGGCAGGGCTGCGCGGCCACAACTGACCTTGGAGGGGTCCGGGCGCCACACGAGGGCCGCGGCGGCAAAGAAGCCAGCGAAGGCCGCGGTGAAGAAGAAGACAGCCGCCCCTTCTTCGTCCACGCGTGTCCAGACACCACCTCCTTCTCCTCCTCCGGTAGATGTTGATACGGAGGTTAGTTTCGATTATGGATCCCTCAGCCCGAGGAGGAAGAGGAAAACAGCAGAGGAGGAGGCGGACGACGAGTAAGTATCTGGTTTCTTTTCGTTATCTTTGCCTCCTCAATCTGTGTTGCTCGTCTTGACTTGTCTTCATCTTTCCAGGGACGTGGAGACGCTGGCCCAGAGAGTGAAGAGGGCCAAGGTCTCAGCGGGTGGCCAGCCCCCAGTTGGTACTTCGGGGGCGCCACTGGTGGTGTTGAGCAGCCCGGACAGCAGCCCCCGGCATAGCCCCCAACATAAGTTTATCACTCTTCCCCTGTCGATATGTGTCAGGGGCATGACACTTTGGTGCTGACCTTGCCAGGTACGCAGGAGGAGAGCAGCAGTAGCAGGAACCACATAGGGCTACTCCAACACGCCGCCCCCATCGACCACGCCGCCCCGAGGGGCGTCCCCGGCAAGGGCGCCTAGCACCGGGCCCACGCACATGGAGGAGGAGGAGGAGAACTTGCGCGCCGGCGGCTTTGCCTCGATGCCAAATGTTGGCGGGGAGGGGACTTCGGTTTCCCAGCCGGGTACTGGCACAGGTAAGTCGTTCGCCGTTCGTCCCTGCTTCTTTTTCTTTCCGGCTCTTGGTCCTGGCCTTGCCTCACCCCCCTCTTCGGCATCCAGATTCCTCCTCGGTGAACCCAGAGGACGTGGACGCCATTATCGAAAACGTCACCAAGGCCGCCGAGGTGGACGCCGAGAAGATCGCCGCCGAGGAGGCCGCCAAGGGTGCTGCCGAGGATGCCGCCGAGGGGCCTACCGGGGAGGCCAGCAAGGCTACCGCTGAGGAGACCAGCAAGGGGCCTGCCGGAGAGGCCGGCGGGGCCACTGCCGAGGAGGAGGAGGAGGTAGCTGATGACCATCCTTCCTCTTCTGCTACTTCCGGCTCCGGCAAGTACCTGAGGGTGAGCGACGACTTGTTCGTCCACCTTCCAGGCGTGTCGAGCACCAAGACACCCGTTGAGGGAGAGGTGTTCGACGACGAAGTGCTTGCCGCTGCCGGGCTTGAAGTCGTCGATGAGCCGATCGTTGGCGGCGATGGTTCGCAGGAAGAACGGCTCCTCCACGCCATGGGCGCCAGCTTCCGGAAGCTCCAGGCGCTCCACCGCGCCCGCCTGGACAAGGCTAAGTCCAGGACGGCGGTGGTGGAGAAGGCGGAGGCGGACCTCCAGAAGCGCGTTGCCGAGACGCAGGACTGGTTCCGCGAGGCCCACAAGGAGCTCAAGGCTGCCCAGGGCGAGCTGGCCAAGCGCGACGTGGAGCTCACCATGAAGCTCGCCGACGTCGAGAAAGCTCAAGAGACGGCGAGGAACTTGGCCACGGGCACCGAAGCCACCCGGACCCAGCACGAGGCCGCGCTGAACTCCCAGGAGGAGGACCACGCTGCACGCGAGGAGAAGCTTGCCGCCATGCTTCGCGGCAAGGATGCAGAGGTGGAGAAGCTTGTCTTGCAGCGGACCAGTGAGCTGGAGCAGAGGCACAAAGAGGCACTCAATGCCCAGGCCCAGGTTCACGCCGGCAGGGTGGAGGAGTTGGAGGCGGAGCGCGACGCGCTGAAGGAGCAGGCCCTGAAGCTGTCCCAGGAGAAGGACACGCTTAACAGTGCCCTGACAGAGGCGCAGGGCGCGGTCGTCAGCAAGGCTGGGGAGCTCTCCGAGGCCAACAACTCCATCAAAGACCTCCAGCTGAAGCTGGAGGGTCTCGAGAAGGTGCTGTCAGAGGCCAAAACCCGAGAGGGGACCCTGGCCAAGGAGCTGGAGGCCGAGAAGCAGTTGCGGAAGAACGAGGGCCTCAACTTCGCGGATCACGTGGAGGGCGAGAACCGTTGGCTCGATCGCCTCGCCACCGTCGCCAACCAGGCCACCACGCAGCAGGCCATCATGGGGATGCCAGACGTGAGGTATGTCCCAGAGCGGAGCGTGAGCGCCGATTGCAGCCTGACCATGTTCTTTGAGAAGGTCGTCGGCGCTCTGGAGCGGCTCCACGCCAACCGGGCGGCCTCACTGGCCGACGAGTCCCGGAGGCTTTGCCAAGGTGCTATGACCAAGGTTCTCACCAAGGTGGCGCACTGGTACCCCGACCTCGACTTCGACGCCGCGCTGGAGAGCTTGCCGGAGGGTACTGACCTCGCGCCGCTCAGGGAGCGCATCAAGCCCATCATCAGCCGAGTCGGTGAACTTCAGAGGGTGGAGGGCTAGCGCCGGGATTAGGCATCCCGTTCTTTATCGCTGTTGCAGGTTCACAACCAAGACAATCGCTATCTCTAGTTAGAACCGCAGCAACAATTCGATGTAATATAACTCTGCAGCACTTTCAGTATTATGCATGTTATATTCCTGTTCGATTTTCCTTTGTATGTCCTCCCTACGTTACTGGGTAGGCTCGCCGGCGCGTAAACCCAAGGCGGCATCTTGGGGATGGATCCCCATTGGCTTGCCGGGTGTGCTTGCTGCCGGGCGAACCACCTTGCCGCCCTTAGCGCGGCCGCCCGAACTGTCGAGCTTGACTCGAGTCAGAGTCGGGAGCATTGCCAAGTGCGGAAGGCTACCCCGCCACTCTCGACGCAGCCACTTTGAGCTGTTGAGCGGACTCGAAACAGAACAAGGGCGTTGCCAATTGCGGGAGGGCCCCTTTGCGTACAGGTTTCTCATACATAGGCGAGATCTCCGAGGACGATAACCTTATGTATAGGAGGAAATAACTCAAAGCTCTGAATGACTTAGCTTTTCTGTTGCCGAGCCGGCGTCGTTCCTCCGGCCGCCTTCTTCTCAGGAGCCAAGGGCGATGAAGAACTGCTAGGCTAACTACTAGACCATATTCTCACAATTGCGCTCCCTACCTGGCGCGCCAAAGATGTCGGTGTGGAACGACACCTATGGGATCACAAGAATCCCTACTACGGTTGCTGGGGCGCGGGGTTGTGAGAAGAGCAGGGCCAGTAGACAGCACAAGGATCGTTTACCCAGGTTCGGGCCACGAGGATGCGTAAAACCCTAGTCCTGCTTTGGTGGGTGTATTTCAGAGAGTTCTTGAGCTCTCGAACTAGCTGTGGTCAGTGCCTGGTTCGAAAGAGCCGAATCCCTCTCAAGTATGCCATGGGCCTCCTTTTATAGTCGGAAGGGGTTGCCACAGTGGCACACAGGAGGTGGAAAGGCGTACAGTGCCCTGAGCTTATCGCTCGTATTACAGGACAAGACGCATTTAATGCGTAGCTTAGGTGTCCCTTGCTTTATTGGGGACGGGGGCGTGGCCCGTCCCGTCCGTCGCCGCTCCTCCTTGCTTTGACACGCGCCCTGGTCAGCGATGCGTGCGGCGCCATGTAGGCAGTCAGGCAGCTGAGGTGGCGCGGTGGTGGAGCCTTCACGAAGATCTGCATGCCGCCACGCAGGCGCTCAATGAGTTGGCCTGGGGGCTCCATGTTGCCACGCAGGTGCCTGCCCAGCTGGTTGGGCTGGCAGCTGCATGTGAACGGCGGTGGAAGCTTGGTTGGCGTGGGCCTAGCGGTGGCCCTGCTAGCGTCCTTCGTGAGGGCCTTGCCGGGTGGCCCGGCAAGGGTCTTGCCGTGGCACGCTTTCGTCCCCGACAAGGGCCTTGCCGGGGGTCTGGTGGCCTTCCTCGGCAAGGATCTTGTCGAGGATCGTCGTCTTCTAATCCTCATCTGATCTTGAATATGTCTTCACAAAGATCTGCATGCCACCACAGAGGTGCCTTCCCGAGCCCTGGCCCCACGTGGATGATGGAGTTGCGGACCGTGGGCTCAAGGGTGGCTCGCTCTGTTGGTGTGGGGCGAGCTGCCCCGGCAAGGGTCTTGCCGGGGGAACCTGCTTTGTCCCTCTGCTCTTTGTGGTCTTGGCCTTGGCGTTGCTCTGATTATCTTGGGCTTCGGTCTTACCTTGGCTCACCTCCCCTGTTCTGCTTGGTGTGACCGTGGGCGCGGCTCCGACTGCCCGTGCACAGGTATATGGGTACAAAAACGCACCCCTCTTTTTGTACACCGACAGTAATAGATTGAAATAATAGATTGTAAATAAAATAAAGTGCAGCAAAGTATTTTTGTATTTTTGGTTTAATAGATCTGAATAAAAATGTAAAGGAAAAGTAGATCGCAAGCAAATATATGAGAAAGAAGACCCGGGGGTCGTAGGTTTCACTAGTGGCTTCTCTCGAGAAAAATAGCAAACGGAGGGTAAACAAATTACTATTGGGCAATTGATAGAACCTCAAATAATTATGACGATATCCAGGCAAGATCATTACATAGGCATCACGTCCAAGATTAGTAAACCGACTCCTGCCTGCATCTACTACTATTACTCCACACATCGACCGCTATCCAGCATGCATCTAGTGTATTAAGTTCATGGAGAAACGGAGTAATGCAATAAGAACGATGACATGATGTAGACAAGATCTGTTTATCCATTGCGTAGATATAGATCCCATCTTTTTATCTTTAGTAGCAACAATACATATGTGTTGTTTCCCTTTCTGTCACTGGGATCAAGCACCGTAAGATCGAACCCCCTACCGGACACCTCTTCCCATTGCAAGATAAATAGATCAAGTTGGACAAACAAAACCCAAATATCAGAGAAGAAATACGAGGCTATAAGAGATCATGCATATAAGAGATCAAAGAAACTCAAATAGCTTTCATGGATATAAAAAGATATGACTGATCATAAACTCAAAGTTCATCAGATCCCAACAAATACACAACAAAAGAGTTACATCATATGGATCTCCAAGACCATTGTATTGAGAATTCAGCGAGAGAGAGAAAGCCATCTAGCTACTAACTATGGACCCGAAAGTCTACAAAGAACTACTCACGCATCATCGGAGAGGCACCAATGGAGGTGGTGAACCCCATCCGAGATGGTGTCTAGATTGGATCTGGTGGTTCTGGACTCTGCGGCGGCTGGATGAATATTTCGTCGACTCCCCTAGGGTTTCTGGAATATTGGGGTATTTATACAGCAAAGAGGCGGTCCGGGGGGCACCCGAGGTGGGCACAACCCACCAGGGCGTGTCGGGGCCTCCTGGTGCGCCTTGGTGGGTTGTCCCCTCCTCGTGACTCCCCCAAGGTGCAACCAGGGCCCAATGTGTTCCTTGTGGCCCATAAAAAATCATCATGGAGTTTCGTGCCATTTGGACTCTGTCTGGTATTGATTTTCTGCGATGTAAAAAACAGCAACTGGCACTTGGCACTATGTGAATAGGTTAGTACCAAAAAATGATATAAAATGACTATAAAATGATTATAAAACATCCAAGATTGATAATAAAACAACATGGAACAATCAAAAATTATAGATACGTTGGAGACGTATCAGGTATCAGTGGACTGGAAGTTCATTGACAAGAACGAAGATCATTTTCCCCATGTTCATGAAGATTACAGGGATGTTGGCATTGATGAGTTCATTGGGAAGAAGCTGACTGCATGGAATAACGAGATGATCATGCAATTTTACTCTACAGCTCACTTCTACCCCAATGGCAGAATTGTTTGGATAACCGAAGGAGTCAGATATCAGTCTAGTGTGGACCAAGATGTCTATGCTAAGCCCAAGATGGACCACGACACTGAAATCCCCAATAAGTACAAGGAGTCTCACAAGTTTGGATCCGTGTATCACCTATTGGTTGGTCTTTCTACCTCAAATGCAACCATGAGGTATACTTTGATGCCAAAATCTGGAGATGAGAAGATGATTAGAGGACACTCTATCAACATGCTGCATCACATCGATCAACATGTTGCATCACATCGATCAACATCAGAAGCTCAAGGTTATGGATCTCATTACTGAAACTGTCAAGAGAACTGCAGCAGACCACAAGAGATCATGTGGCTTTGCACCACACATCCAGATGCTTATCAATTCAAAGGGTGCGAACAAGTCATATATTCTTGATCGTGAGCATTTGTCACTATAGCCGGAGTTTGAGGATAACACCATGACGATGGATCCTTCCAATCCACCTCGGCTGCATCACAGGCAGAAGCAGAGGCTGCTAGGACTACAGAGCCAAGTGCTCCCACCGCTCAATTGCTAAAGACCGAGACTGATCAGATGAACTATCTTCTTCAAGCCACTTAGAGGATCAAGCGGAGTTTGGCCAACCTCGCAGAGAACCACAAGAGTCTTGAGAGGATCAGTGAGACAAAATTCTATGATCTAGATGTCAAGGTTACAGAGATGCAGACCACCATTGAGAGTCTAAAGAAAGAGGTGGATGAAGCAAAGCTATAGTCTAGTGATGATGATGAGCACCATGGCAAGAGACTTCCCATGACCACTCAGTTCCAGACCATGCCTAGGTCAGAAGCCGTGCCAGTCACTTCCAGAGCCACAATCTCAGCTCCACCTGCTGCATCTACAGTTGCTCCGTCAGTGCCTCTAGCAGTTTCTACACCACCACCTCAACAGACATCAGCAGAGCTCTTCGCAGATGCACTTCTTTCCACTCAAACATCTATGCACACAGGCGCTGCAAGTCAGAGGAATTCACCACCAGGAGCTGCCGGAGATAGAGCCTAGAGCGACATTTATCTCTATACTTCTTCGAACTTTTTGGTACTTGTTGCCAAAGGGGGAGAATTAGTATAGATCATTAGGTCTTCGAGAGAGAGTGCTCTTGCTTTTTATCATTTGATTTTCTTGGTTTCGTGCTACTCCGAGATACTTTTGGTTGTTGCTTGTATGAGACTATGTTACTTTGTGCTTGATCATACCGTATTTTCATGCTATGCTTGCTTAAATATCTATTCATATGCTCTTTGTATGATCATTCACTTGTTTGTTTGGTGATGAGTGCTTATTACATTGCAATCATATCATCTTGAGCGCTCCACCAAGATGTATATGACATGGAAGAGTGACCCATGATCCCAATCGGTTGTGCATTTGTATTAAATGCAAATTTTTAATACTGCACAAATTTAGGGGGAGCTCTTTCTTATCATATACTTCTCAAAGCGATGATGCATTTCATTGATTATATCATTTGTCAAAACTTTGATCTATATGTTGTCATCTATTACCAAAAAGGGGGAGATTGAAAGTGCAACTAATCCCTGGGTGGCTTTGTTAATTAATAACAACATATAAATCATTGATCTAATGCTCATTGACAATAGATTTATGAGAGGATCAATTATTGGCTTGTCAAGGACTAGTGATGGTGGACCACTCAAAATGCTAAGGACAACAATTGGCAAAGCTCCAAGACTCTTCATTTTTGGTTAAGTGATCGAAGATCACATTGAGTCTTATAGGAAAGCCAATATTATTAAAAGGGAATGAGGTACTGTTGATGAGTTTGGTGCTCAAGTGCTTAGAGATATATCTCCATAACCCTCAACAGCTTTCTCCACATCATACCTGTCCAAAACCCTCAACAGCTTTCTCCACATCATATATGTCCAAAACCCTAAAGTTTCATCTTGGTCCCACCGAAATTCTCTATCCCAGACTCACTGAGTTGATCACACACATTGCCTAAGCCAAACCCTAGCATTTCGGTTCTACTGATATGGATCTCGGACTCACCAAGATGGTGTGACCAAGTTTCTATGATGAACTTACTTCATTTTGGAATTACCGAGATGAAACGATTGGAACTACCAAAATGAGCTCTTGCCCTAACCATTGCACTTCGGTCACTCCGAAATTTTCTGCTTTGGTCTCACCGATACTTCCAACGTTCGAATCTTTTACACTAGTCGGTCTCACTGAAAGTTTGGCCTGGTGTCACTGAGTTGGGTCAAAAGCTTGACAGTTGGATTTTTGGGTGAAGGCTATAAATACCCCTCCACCCCCACTTACTCTCTAAGAGAGCCGCCATAGTGAAACACTACTTCCACTACTCATTTTCTAAGAGAGAACCACCTACTTATGTGTTGATATCAAGAATTCCAATCCTACCATTTGAACCTTGATTTCTAGCCTTTCCCAAGTTGCTTTCCACTCAAATCCTTCTCCTACCCAAGTCAAATCTGTGAGAGAGTGATTGAGTGTTGGGGAGACTATCTTTTGAAGGACAAGAGCAAGGAGTTCATCAACAACTACACATCTATTACCTTTTGGAGAGTAGTGTCTCATAGATTGGTTAGGTGTCACTTGGGAGCCTCCAAGAGAATGTGGAGTTGAACCAAGGAGTTTGTAAGGGCAAGGAGATTGCCTACTTCGTGAAGATCTACCCGAGTGAGGCTAGTCCTTCGTGGGAGTAAGCCATGATGGAATAGACAAGGTTGCTTCTTCGTGGACCCTTCGTGGGTGGAGCCCTCCGTAGACTCGCGCTGCCATTACTCTCCGTAGGTTGAAGTCTCCATCAGCGTGGATGTACGATAGCATCACCTATTGGAACCAAGACAAAAATCATCGTGTCTTCATTGCATTTGATTTCTTCAATCTCTCCTTTACGATCATATGCAAAGTCTTTACTTTCCGCTGCTCAACTCTTAGACTTGCATGTGTAGGGTGTTCTTGACTTGGTAGAAATGATAAAAATAGCCTACAACTAAAATTGAAAAAATGATAAGTTTTTATGTGGTCAAGTAGTCTAATCACCCCCTCTCTAGACATACTTTTGATCATACAAGTTAGGTGTCTTGAAACCTAGCTTGATGAAAAGGATTGGCAATACAAACCAATGACTAAGGTCATCTCCAGCCGTTCGGCCCTCTAGGGGCTTGAAATAGCGCCGCCTGGGGGCGCGCCAGCGAAAAAATCGGTGTGGGGCGGTCGGTATCCCAACGGCAGCCCCAGACGCCATTTTTTTGAAAACCAAACTCAGCCAAAATTCGGCCAAACACGACACAAATTGGGCCAAACTAGGTGATTCCATTCATATTTGTACAAAACTGAAAACATAATTTCAAAACTAGCTAAAAACGACAACTAAATACTACTACTACGCCGCCGCCCCCGCCTTCTACATGCCAAGGAGCCTGTAGAACCGGGTGTAGTCGTCGTCACCGTCCTGCGTATCGCCGCCGTCCCTGCTGCACCCCTGACTAGCGTCGCTGATGCGTGGGGGGTTGGACGGCCCGAGTGCCTCCTCGTCACTGTCGTCAAGGATGACGATGCCGCCCTCCTCGCGTTCACGGTGGCGAGCGACGATCTCCATGAGGGCACAGCGCTGGCGCGCCATCTGCTCGCGGACGTCCTCCCGCGCCCATTTGAGGGCGGTCTCGTCGTCGGTGGCAATGGCCTCATGCTCCTTCTTCACGGGGAGCAACCGCGGCTCGGTCTTTGGCCTGACGAGGCGGGAACAAGAAGGAGAGGGGCCACGGCCGCCCTCGTTGATGACGAGAGCGCCGTCGCGGGTGCGACGCCCGAGCGACGTCTCTTGTGGCTCCGGCTTGAACAAGCAGAGGGCCGGTGATCCAGATGAAAGGGAGCCAGAGCCCGACGACGAGGAGGTCGTCGTCTCCATTCGCCGTAGCGTCCAGGAGCTGCCGCAGCGGCAAGAGAAGGAGGGGGCGCCGGGTACTCCAAGCGCGGCGTGTTGCCGGCCTCGATGTGCTTGAGGACGGCTTCGAGAGTGCGGTCGGGGACGCCCCACCATCGGCGCCGCCCCTCGGAGTTGAGGCGGCCGCGGGGCTCGACGCCGTTGGTGGAGGCAAGCTGCTCCTCCTGGCGACGGTCGAAGTATGCCGTCTACAACGTGTTGCTGTCGGGGGCGTACCTCGGCTGGTTCCGCGCCTGCTCCGGCAGCGACGACCGGATGCCCGTGATCTCGGCGCGCCGGTCAGCTTCGGTGGGTGCTAGAGGCACCGGGACGCCGGCGGCGCTGAGCCTCCAGGAGCCCGGCACCCGCATGTCCGGCGGCGCCGGGTAGTCGACCTCGGAGAGGAGGCGTGCCTCGTCCTCGTGTAGGTGGCGGCGGCCGAAGCCGTTGGCCGCCGCACCATCCGCTGGGTAGCGCTCGGCCATGCTCGTTGGCGGAGGGAGAGAGGAGAGACGCGCGTCGGCGGTGAGAGGTCGACGGGGCGTCAGCGGTGTGAGGGGGAGAGGGTTTCTCTGGTGATGGAGTGTGCGCTCACCGGCGAGGGAGGGGCGACTTTTATAGCCGTGCGTGGGCGGCTGCCGTGTGTACGCGTGGCGGGAGCGGGAGGGAGGCGCGTCGCCGTGCCTTCACTGCGCCGCCCGTGAGGCATCAATGGAAGGCTGACCGGCGCACCAGCCTTCACATTGATTCCCGCGGGAACCAAGGCGATGAGGACGCCGAAGGCCGCGAGTCGCTGACTCGACGGTCCCACTTGTTTTCGTGCCGACAACTGCTTCCCCAGGCGCCCCCGGGCGCCCCCAGCGCGCGCGGGTTCAGTCTGGGTCCACCGGCTCAAATTCGGCCCTAACCGGTGAAAACTTGGCTTCTGGGGGGGGGGGGGGCGACTGGGCCGATTTTTCGGCGCCGGCGATAAAAAAGGCCTTGGAGGGGGGGCTTGTTGGGGGCGCGGCTGGAGATGATCTAAGGCATAGGAAGTTTGGTATGAACATATGAATCAAAAGAGACATCTGACAAAAACTATATAAAAGAATGGTCCGAGTATGAGAGTGGTAACAATTTGGAGGCACCTCCTCGCTAAATGGAAATAAAAAGCGACCACTATGTAGGGCAAGTAAAAACTGTTTCCTCGCGGTTTGTTTTGTCGGGAAGTAACTGCACTACAATTCCTTTGAAAAGGTATCCTAGAACTTATGACTATTCTACAAGTTATTTTATTTGAAAAGATCCGGATCTATTATAAAGATTCGTAAGAAGTACAAAGCATTCTAAATATAATAAAGAGTACATCGAGGGGCCTCCATGATCGAACAACCCGCCGGCAAAACAAGTCGCTGACGCGCCGGTATCGCTGCTCCCCTATCAATGACGGCTTGATTTTCTCGATGAAAGCCGAGAAGTCTTCGCACACATTTCTCGACTAGTGCCACAGACGACTATTGTCACAGAGCCGGAGTCGTCGTCATTGAACTCTTGTTTCTTCATGCCTTCTCTTAGTCCCCAACTTTCTAGTGTAACCTTCATATCATGTAACCGCGTCCATCGTTATATATGTCAGGGAGAAATATATTCTATTGTACAACATGTTATTTTATCATCTTTTTGTTTTGCTAATGAACATTTTATTGACCATTCTGCATGCAGTTAATTGTCGATGTGATCGGCAAGGTAGAACTGAATACCAATCCTCTAGACCAATTCCACCAGTGTCATTCCATCATGAAAGAAATTTGCACGCAGCTGACACACACTCCTCAATGTATGTTGCCAAAAAAAATCAAAATCGTTTTTCAGATTTTATTTACTGTTTATCATGATGCGTGTGTATGTTTTACCGCCCGGTACCAGATAGCACTTTCAGACTATAGTGTTGCTAGATGTTCTGAGTACTAGCAAATAGACCTTTGTGCCAATATTACGTTTTTCTTTAATGTGTATAGTTGTAAGACGCATATAGTACCAAGATGATGACAGTTCTACTGTCTTTGTCAGCGAGTGGGGCAAAGATGGGTTAATTAGGCAATGAGAGCATGAGCAGGGAAAGCCAGAAAAAGATTCCTCGGTGTGTATCCTAGCTGTAGGCGCAGGCCGGTAATAATAACTACACAAATCAATCATGCAATTCTACCGGATTAGACTGTACCCGTAGCCATCACTAGCGCGCGCGGGTTGATGGATCTGAAAAGGGGCCTGGATCATGCGGCAGCACCATATACAAACCAGTCGAGGAACAGGTAAAGAGGGCTTGCCCATGAGCTCCGATTGGATCAGAAGCTCGGAATCATTACGACGCGGAAAGTGACGGTAAATTTGGTGGTAAGTGGCCGATAATGACCCCCACGCAGCCTAACACGACCACAATGCCCGTTCACACCGGCAGGCTGCGCTTTACAGTACAATCCTCCCTGTTTTTTTTTAACTCCTGTTCCTTGGGCTAATCTCAGACCAGCTTTACCTTGGGAATTCAGCCATTTTTTAACCGGATTAACTGCGGTTACCACAGCGGGGTATATAACGTATTTGCAGAACCGACAATCGACTGCCAGCCCGCTGAAATTCCCTCGGTTCCTCTCCAATTATTATCAGTGTCCAGTTTCTTTTTCCCTTGATGGCGATGCATGTTCAGAGCAAAGAAGGAACGAAAAGACAGTTTACAGGTTGGCGTTTGGGTTGTCGTCATTATGCTCTCTCCGCACACCACTACTCGCTGGCTCCATGTGCGGACCAGGCAGCCCAGTGCCCACAAGTAAATCAACATCATGCTTATGGTTATGGCACCGGACATCGGTGCCCACCTACGAGTTCTCGTTTTCACTCGGTTCTTATGTCAAGCCTGTTTAGCCGTCGCTCACATTCAGTTAAGACAGACTGAGGTTCATTTAAGGGACGGTACAGATCAGGTGCAGTTATGAAGATCCGACGGCTCGCATTCGCTCGCCTGTTTACTGTACCGTTTCGCCGTCACTTTCAACTGTTTATCTTCTACCGTTGTCGGGCTATATAAGAGTCGGCACCGAGTGCCCGTAACTCATTCCCCATTTTAGAGAAAACACTACTACATTACTACATTGTCAACATATATCTTACAGTAGAAATGGATATTTCGCCGGCGGATGTTGTTTTCGTGATCTAGATTGAAACCCTAGCTCCAGTTCATCCCCAAATCCCTCAATCCAGTACTTTGGGGCATGACATTGGTATCATGAGCTCGGTCTCTCCTTGGCGGCGTTTGCATTTCGAGGGGGGGGGGGCGTAGAAATTTTCCGCCCTCCTCACCCTTTTTCTCGGCGGTGGCGATCGTGTTGGCGGCACTGGTGGGCGGTGGCAGGGAATTTTAGGGGCGTTGGCGGCGGTAGACCGGTGGAGTTGGTGGCGGTAGACAAATTCGGTAGCAGTTCGTGAGACTCGACTGGCTCCTCGAGCACCTTCCTCTAGTGGTAAAATTCCAGGTCAAGAGCGAACGCTGTTGTATCTGGAGGCGCAGGTGTTGCCGACGGCAGGAGTATGGGCTCTATTTGGGTTACCTGAGGGAGTCCTGGATTAGGGGGTCCTTGGGTGTCCGGGCTATTCGATGTCGGACTGATGGGCCGTGAAGATACAAAGCGTAAGACTTTCTCCCGTGTCCGGGTAGGACTCCCCTATGCGTGGATGGCAAGATTGGTGTCCGGATATGTAATTTCCTTCCTCTACAAACCGACTCTGTACAACCCTAGACCCCTCCGGTGTATATATAAACTGGAGGATTTAGTCCGTAGAGGCTATCAGAATTCATATAGGCTAGACATCTAGGGTTTGGCCATTACGATCTCGAGGTAGATCAACTCTTGTAACCCTATACTGATCAAATACAATCAAGCAGGATGTAGGGTATTACCTCCATTAAGAGCGCCCGAACCTGGGTAAACATTGTCTCCCACTCGTCCTTTGTTACCTTCGATCCTCAGACGCACAGTTCGGGACCCCCTACCCGAGATCGGCCGGTTTTGACACCGACATTGGTACTTTCATTGAGAGTTCCGCTATGCCGTCAGCAGAAGGATCGATGGCTCATCTCGTCATATGCGGCGATGCTGTTTCCAGGAAGATCTTTCTCCCTGGTCAACTTTTCGTGCTTGGCGGCTTCGCTCTGCGTGCCAATTCGGCTGGTCACCTCGAGCAGATCGACAGCTACGCCCCTAGTCACCAGATTAGGTTCGGAAGCCTGAATTACATCGCTGATACCCAAGGAGATTTGATCTGCGAAGGGTTCTCGGCCTCGGCCGCCGCTCCTCATCTACATGAAGGAAACTCGTCGGATCCACCACCAGGCTCCGTTCAAGGATCAACTCTCATTCCTGCCCTGGCCTTAGATCCAGAGCGGACCGCTCTGTCCGAAGACGGGAAGCTAAGCCCCACCGGACTCTCCCCTATTGCGGAGTTCCCAACCGGAAACCCAGAGGTGGCCCTGTTGTCAACGGGCCCGGAGTTAAATAAAACTCTCTCTGTCATCGGGAAACCGGACTCATCTCTAGAGGTTAACTCTGAACCCTCGAGGCCTGCGTCCATTGAGCACGGACAAGTGGCGTTTACCAGGCCCAGCTCCGCAGTTCCTCAGTCCCCGTCCAGCTCTCGCTCTTAAACGAGGCTCTGGACTTAATGCGATCTCTCGCCATTACGGAAGTATCACTTCCGAACTATGCCCAGCCCGAACTAGGGGCTGGGAGCGGGGAATTTTACGTCCCACACACCACCCACTTGATAGCCACTGTCGAGGACCTAACCAACATGCTAGACTACGCCTCCGAAGACAACGACGGCATGGACGACGATGCCGGAGCCGAATCAGGCCAAAACCCACCCGTCACTGGGCGTTGGACGGCCACTTCTACTTACGACATGTACATGGTGGATACGCCCGGAAAGAAGGACGACGACATTCAAGATCCGATCGAGGATAAGCCCGTTGAGGCACCACCCAAGTGCCCACGTCAGCGGCGCCGCTCACGATCTCATCGGGAAAAAGATAGCAATACCGGCACCGGAGATAAAAACACTCCGGATGATGCCGAAGACCCCGTCGAGCCTGCGTCCGAGCAAGAGAATGGGAGGAGTGACAGGTTAACCCAGACGAACTTGTTGATCACAAGGATTCGGAGGATAGTAATTACCTACCGACCTCCGAGGAGGATGTTAGCCTCGGCAACGAAGATTTCATCATACCAGAGGAACCCCTCGAACAAGAACGCTTCAAGCAGCAACTTATCGCCACCGCAAGGAGCCTGAAAAAGAAAAAGCAACAGCTTCCGAACAGGATACGCTCAACGACAGATGAACTAAGGTCCTGGCCGCCAAAGAATACGGCCTTGAGCGCCCAACAAAGAGCTATCCAAAACGCAAACTACTACCACAATTCGACGACGAGGCCCTTGAGCCAATACCGTCAAGATACAATCATGCTAACGAACCAGATAGACCACCACATGGACGGGACAAAGCGGCTATTCACGCCGAACACCAGCTCGCGCCACCTCGCCGTCGAGGCAAAGAGGTAGCGGCTCCGGGCTATACCTACGACTTACGTCGGGACCTGGACAATAGAGCCGGTCAAGCTAGATCAATCTACGGATCAAGGGGACGTGCCCCAACACGAGACGAAGGCCATCAAGCTTGGCGCGATAAGCATAACCAAACTCGGGCCAAACACCGAGCACGGATGTTATCCGAACTCCGTCGTGACGTTGCCCGATACAGAGGCGCCGCACACCCCTTATGCTTTATCGATGAGGTAATGCAGCACCAGTTTCCAGAAGGGTTTAAACCCGTAAACATTGAAGCATACAATGGAATGATAGATCGTGATGTATGGATTGAAGATTTTCTTCTCCATATTCACATGGCTCGCAGAGACGATCTCCATGCCATTAAGTACCTCCCCCTAAAGCTAAAAGGACCAACACGGCACTGGTTGAATAGCCTCCTAGAGAACTCTATTGGCAGCTGGGAAGACTTGGAGGATGCTTTTCGAGACAACTTCCAAGGTACTTATGTCCGGCCACCGGACGCTGATGACCTTAGTCACATAGTCCAGCAACCCGGAGAGTCAGCCCGCAAACTCTGGACTCGGTTCTTAATTAAAAAGAACCAAATCGTCGACTGTGCGGACACCGAAGCCTTAGCGGCCTTTAAACACAGCGTCCGTGATGAATGGCTCGCCCGACACCTCAGTCAGGAAAAGCCGAAGACTATGGCAGCTCTTACTGCACTTATGACCCACTTCTGCACGGGCAAAGATAGCTGGTTGGCTCGTAGAAGCAACAGTACCAGCGACCCTGGCACCTCTGAAGCCAGGGATGGCAACGGAAGGCCACGACGTAACAAAAACAAGCGTCGGAACAACAATGAAGAAACTGAAGATACGGCGGTCAACGCCGGATTCAGTGGCTCCAAACCCGGTCAGGGGAAGAAGCCATTCAAAGGAAATAGAGACGGTCCATCTAATTTGGATAAAATACTAGACAGGCCTTGCCAGATTCATGGCACCCCCGACAAACCTGCCAACCACTCCAACAGAAACTGCTGGGTTTTTAAACAGGCCGGTAAGTTAAATACGGAACACAAGGGGAAAGGGCCTCAAAGCGAGGACGATGATGAGCCCCATCCACCGAACACAGGGGGACAGAAGAAATTTCCCTCTGAGGTGAAAACAGTGAACATGATATTGTTCGGGAACGTAGCATGCAATTTCAAAAAAATTCCTACGATCACACAAGATCTATCTAGGAGATGCATAGCAACGAGAGGGGAGAGTGTGTCCACATACCCTCGTAGACCGAAAACGGAAGCGTTAATTTATCGCGGTTGATGTAGTCGAACGTCTACATGATCCAACCGATCAAGCGCCGAACGTACGACACCTCCGAGTTCTGCACACGTTCAGCTCGATGACGTCCCTCGAACTCTTGATCCAGTAGAGGGTCGAGGGAGAGTTTCGTCAGCACGACGGCGTGGTGACGGTGATGGTGATGTGATCCGCGCAGGGCTTCGCCTAAGCACTACGTGAATATGATCGGAGGAGTAAACCATAGAGGGAGACGCCGCACACGGCTTGGAACAATTGGTGTGTCTCAATGGGTGCCCTGCCCACATATATAAAGAAGGGAGAGGAGGTGGCCGGCCACCAGGGGCGCGCCAAGGAGAGGGGAGTCCTACTAGGACTCCAGTCCTAGTAGGATTCGGCCCCCTTCTTTTTTTCCTTCTCATGGAGGGGAAAAGAGGGGAGGGAGAGGGAAGAGGAGAAGGAAAGGGGGGCGCGCCCCCTCCCCTAGTCCGATTCGGACTCCCTATGGGAGGGGGCGCGGCCACCCCTTGTGGGCTGCATCCCCTCTCCCCTATGGCCCATGTAGGCCCATTACTTTCCCCGGGGGGTTCCGGTAACCCCTCGGTACTCCGAAAAATACCCGAACTACTCCGAAACCATTCCGGTGTCCGAATACCATCGTCCAATATATCAATCTTTACCTCTCGACCATTTCGAGACTCTTCGCCATGTCCGTGATCTCATCCGGGACTACGAAAATCTTCGGTCACCAAAACACATAACTCATAATACAAATCGCCATCGAACGTTAAGCGTGCGGACCCTACGTGTTCGAGAACTATGTAGACATGACCGAGACACCTCTCCGGTCAATAACCAATAGCGGAACCTGGATGATCATATTGGTTCCCACATATTCTACGAAGATCTTTATCATTCAAACCGTTACGACAACATACGTTATTCCCTTTGTCATCGATATGTTACTTGCCCGAGATTCGATCGTCGGTATCCACATACCTAGTTCAATCTCGTTACCGGCAAGTCTCTTTACTCGTTCCATAATGCATCATCCAGCAACTAACTCAATAGTCACATTGCTTGCAAGGCTTATTATGATGTGCATTACCGGGAGGGCCCAGAGATACCTCTCCGATACTCGGAGTGACAAATCCTAATCTTGATCTATGCCAACCCAACAAAACACCTTCGGAGATACCTGTAGAGCATCTTTATAATCACCCTTTTACGTTGTGACGTTTGATAGCACACAAGGTATTCCTCCGGTATTCGGGAGTTGCATAATCTCATAGTCAAAGGAACATGTATAAGTCATGAAGAAAGAAATAACAATAAAACTTAACGATCATTATGCTGAGCTAACAGATGGGTCTTGTCCATCACATCATTCTCCTAATGATGTGATCCTGTTCATCAAATGACAACACATGTCTATGGTTAGGAAACTTAACCATCTTTGATTAACGAGCTAGTCTAGTAGAGGCTTTACTAGGGACACTATTTTGTCTATGTATCCACACATGTATCAAGTTTCCGGTTAATACAATTCTAGCATGAATAATAAATATTTATCACGATATAAGGAAATATAAATAACAACTTTATTATTGCCTCTAGGGCATATTTCCTTTAGTCTCCCACTTGCACTAGAGTCGATAATCTAGTTCACATCATCATGTGATTTAACACCAATAGTTCACATCTTTATGTGATTAGTTTACATCGCCATGTGACTAACACCCAAAGGGTTTACTAGAGTCAGTAATCTAGTTCACATCGCTATGTGATTAACACCCAAAGAGTACTAAGGTGTGATCATGTTTTGCTTGTGAGAGAGGTTTAGTCAACGGGTCTGTCACATTCAGATCCATATGTATTTTGCAAATTTCTATGTCTACAATGCTCTGCATGGAGCTAATCTAGCTAATTGCTCCCACTTTCAATATGTATCCAGATTGAGACTCAGAGTCATCCAGATCGGTGTCAAAGCTTGCATCGACGTAACTCTTTAAGATGAACTCTTTATCACTTCCATAACCGAGAAATATTTCCTTAGTCCTCTAAGGATAATTTTGACCGTTGTCTAGTGATCTACTCCTGGATCACTATTGTACCCCTTTGCCAAACTCATGGCAAGGTACACAATAGGTCTGGTATACAGCATGGCATACTTTATAGAACCTATGGCTGAGGCATAGGGAATGACTTTCATTCTCTCTCTATCTTCTACCGTGGTCGGGTTTTGAGTCTTACTCAACTTCATACCTTACAACTCAGGCAAGAACTCCTTCTTTGACTAATCCATTTTGAACTCTTTCCAAATCTTATCAAGGTATGTACTCATCGAAAGTCTTATCAAGCGTCTTGATCTATCTCTATAGATCTTGATGATCAATATGTAAGCATCTTTACCGAGGTCTTTCTTTGAAAAACTCCTTTCAAACACTCCTTTATGCTTTCCAGAAAATTCTACATCATTTTCGATCAACAATATGTCATTCACATATACTTATCAGAAAGGCTGTAGTGCTCCCACTCACTTTCTTGTAAATACAGGCTTCACCGCAAGTTTGTATAAAACTATATGCTTTGATCAACTCATCAAAGCGTATATTCCAACTCCGAGATGCTTGCACCAGTCCATAGATGGATCGCTGGAGCTTTGCACATTTTGTTAGCACCTTTAGGATTGACAAAACCTTCTGGTTGCATCATATACAACTCTTCTTTAATAAATCCATTAAGGAATGCGGTTTTGATATCCATTTGCCAGATTTCATAAAATGCGGTAATTGCTAACATGATTCGGACAGACTTAAGCATCGATACAGGTGAGAAAATCTCATCATAGTCAACACCTTGAACTTGTCGAAAACCTTCTACGACAATTCGAGCTTTGAAGATAGTAACACTACTATCAGCGTCCGTCTTCCTCTTGAAGAACCATTTATTCTCTATGGCTTGCCGATCATCGGGCAAGTCCACCAAAGTCCATACTTTGTTCTCATACATGGATCCTATCTCGGATTTCATGGCCTCAAGCCATTTATCGGAATCTGGGCTCATCATCGCTTCCTCATAGTTCGTAGGTTCGTCATGGTCTAGTAACATGATTTTGAGAACAGGATTACCGTACCACTCTAGTGCGGAACCTGCTCTGGTTGACCTACGAGGTTCAGTAGTAACTTGATATGAAGTTTCATGATCATTATCATTAGCTTCCTCACTAGTTAGTGTAGGCATCACGGGAATGGTTTTCTGTGTTGAGCTACTTTCCAATTCGAGAGAAGGTACAACTACCTCGTCAAGTTCTACTTTCATCCCACTCACTTCCTTCGAGAGAAACTCCTTCTCTAGAAAGGATCCATTCTTAGCAACAAAGATCTTGCCTTCGGATCTGTGATAGAAGGTGTACCCAACAATCTCTTTTGGGTATCCTATGAAGACGCACTTCTCCGATTTGGGTTCGAGCTTATCAGGCTGAAGCTTTTTCACATAATCATCGCAACCCCAAACTTTAAGAAACGACAGCTTAGGTTTCTTGCCAAACCACAGTGCATATGGTGTCGTCTCAAAGGATTTAGACGGTGCCCTATTTAAAGTGAATGCAGTTGTCTCTAATGCATAACCCCATAACGATAGTGGTAAATCGGTAAGAGACATCATAGATCACACCATATATAATAAAGTACGATTACGACGTTCGGACACACCATTACGCTGTGGTATTCCAGGTGGCGTGGGTTGTGAAACTATTCCACATTGTTTTAAATGAAGGCCAAACTCGTAACTCAAATATTTGCCTCCGCGATCAGATCATAGAAACTTTATTTTCTTGTTACGATGATTCTCCCCTTCACTCTGGAACTCTTTGAACTTTTCAAATGTTTCAGACTTGTGTTTCATTAGGTAGATATACCCATATCTGCTCAAATCATCTGTGGAGGTCAGAAAATAACGATACCCGCCACGAGCCTCAACACTCACCGGACCGCATACATCGGTATGTATTATTTCCAATAAGTCAGTAGCTCGCTCCATTGTTCTGGAGAACGGAGTCTTAGTCATCTTGCCCGTGAGGCATGGTTCGCAAGCATCAAATGATTCATAATCAAGTGATTCCAATAGTCCATCCGCATGGAGTTTCTTCATGCGCTTTACACCAATATGACCTAAACGGCAGTGCCACAAGTATGTTGCACTATCATTATCAACTTTGCATCTTTTGGCATCAATATTATGAATATGTGTATCACTACGATCGAGATTCAATAAACCATTTACATTGGGTGTATGACCATAGAAGGTTTTATTCATGTAAACAGAACAACAATTATTCTCTGGCTTAAATGAATAACCGTATTGCAATAAACATGATCAAATCATATTCATCCTCAACGCAAACACCAAATAACATTTTTAGCTTCAACACTAATCCCGAAAGTATAGGGAGTGTGTGATGATGATCATATCAATCTTGGAACCACTTCCAACACACATCATCACTTCATCCTTAACTAGTCTCTGTTCATTCTGCAACTCTCATTTCGAGTTACTAATATTAGCAACTGAACCAATATCAAATACCCAGGGTGAGGGAGTCCTGGATTAGGTGGTCCTCGGACAGCCGGACTATATACTTTGGCCGGACTGTTGGACTATGAAGATACAAGATTGAAGACTTCGTCCCGTGTCCGGATGGGACTCTCCTTGGCGTGGAAGGCAAGCTTGGCAATTCGGATATGTAGATGTCCTCCCTTGTAACCGACTCTGTGTAACCCTAGCCCTCTCCGGTGTCTATATAAACTGGAGGGTTTAGTCCGTAGGACCAGAACAATAATAATCATAGGCTAGCTTCTAGGGTTTGGCCTATACGATCTCGTGGTAGATCAACTCTTGTAATACTCATATCATCAAGATCAATCAAGCAGGAAGTAGGGTATTACCTCCATTGAGAGGGCCCGAACCTGGATAAACATTGTGCCCCCCGCCTCCTGTTACCATCCGCCTTAGACGCATAGTTCGGGACCCCCTAACTGAGATCCGCCGGTTTTGACACCGACATTGGTGCTTTCATTGAGAGTTCCACTGTGCCGTCACCATAAGGCTTGATGGGTCCTTCGATCATCGACAACGATGCGATCCAGGGTGAGGTTTTTCTCCCCGGGTAGATCATCGTATTCGGCGGCTTCGTACTGCGGGCCAACTCGCTTGGCCATCTGGAGCAGATCGAAAGCTACGCCCCTGGCCGTCAGGTCAGGTTTGGAAGCTTGAACTATACTGCCGACATCCGCGGAGACTTGATCTTTGACGGATTCGAGCCCATGTCAGGTGCGCCGCACAGTCACGACGGGCATGACTTAGCTCTGCCATCGGACAGTGTTCGGGAGATCCCACCTATAGCTACTCTGGCTCTCAATCCAGAGCAGATTGCGCCGTCCGAGGACGGGTGGATGGACCCCGCCACGGAGGCCGCACACTCAGTGGCGATAGAGCCGAATATTGACTTCACCTCCTATGAGACATGTGTCGCCGGATCCTTGGATTCGTCCCCGGCCACAGGCTCCGAACCGCCTGCGTCCATGCCTATCGAATCTGATCGGGCGCCGATCATGGAGTTCACCTCCACGGATATCTTTCAGCACTCGCCCTTGGGCGATGTGCTAAATTCATTAAGGTCTCTCTCCTTGTCAGGAGGCCCTTGGCCGAACTATGTCCGGCTCGAGCGGGAAGCGGACGACGAAGAAATTCGTTTCCCACCCACCACCTACTTAATAGCCACTTTTGATGACTTAATCGACATGCTCGATTTCAACTCCGAAGACATCGACGGTATGGACGACGATGCAGGAGAGGAACAGAAACCACCGCCCACAGGGCGCTGGACAGCCACTTCATCACACGATATATATATGGTGGATACACCCAAAGAAAACAATAACGAGGAACGGAAGGATGCAGCGAGGGATAGTTCCCTTGAGAAGCAACCAAAGCGACGGCGTAGGCGCCGCTCCAAATCCCGCCTCGGCAAAAACAGCGATAACAGCGCAAGAAAAAATAATACCCCGGTCGACTCCAGAGGAAACAACGACCACATGGACCCAGCAACAGAGCAGGACGAGCCAGCGGACGACGAACATAGTACGGAGCCGCTGTCCGATCATGGCGGCGCCGAGGATAAAGCTAATCAACCTATCTCTGGAGAGGAGAACAGTCCGGACGATGAGGCACACATCATTCCGGAAAGGCACTTGGAGCAAGAGAACCTCCAGAGAAGGCTTCTGGCAACTGCGAGAAGTCTAAAGAAGCAGAAGCAAAGGCTCAAGGCCGCGCAGAATACACTCAACAGTAGATGGAACAAAGTGCTCGACACTGCATAAAAGTACGGTGGCAGTCGCCACACAAAGAGCTATCCAAAGCGCAAGCTGCTGCCTGAATTCGATGACGAGGCTTTAGAGCCTATATTGCCGGAAAATAAAACGGCCGATCAGCCGGATCGACCACCCCGTGGACGCGATAGGGCGGCTAATGATGTCGGTATGACTAGGTCCATCTATGGATCTAGGAAGCGCGCTCCGGCACTGAATCAAAACCGAACACTACAATCGTCAGAACGTCATGACACATCCAAGTAAAGGGGTGCGGCGCACCCCCTATGCTTCACCGATGAGGTGCTGGATCACGAATTTCCAGAGGGATTCAAACCCGTGAACATAGAGGCGTACGACGGAACGACAGACCCTGGGGTCCGGATCGAGGACTTTATCCTTCATATCCATATGGCTCGTGGAGATGATCTCCACGCCATCAAATACTTGCCCCTCAAGTCGAAAGGACCAGCTAGGCACTGGCTGAAGAGCCTCCCCGAAAACTCAATCGGAAGTTGGGAAGAGCTTGAGGATGCTTTTAGGGCTAATTTTCAAGGGACCTATGTCCGACCTCTGGATGCAGACGATTTAAGTCATATAATTCAACAGCCCGGAGAGTCAGCCCGAAAGCTTTGGAACAGATTCCTCACTAAGAAGAATCAGATCGTCGACTGCCTGGACGCCGAAGCCTTAGCGGCTTTCAAACACAGTGTCCGGGACGAATGGCTCGCCAGACACCTCGGCCAGGAAAAACCGAGGACAATGACAGCCCTAACAAGCCTTATGACCCGTTTTTGTGCGGGCGAAGATAGTTGGCTGGCCCGTAGCGGCACCAGCGACCCAGGCACATCCGAAGTCAGGGACGGTAATGGAAAACCACGACGCAATAAAAGTAAGCATCGAAACAATGAAGACAGCCCAGACAACACGGCGGTAAATGCCGGATTCAGGGGCTCTCGACCCGGTCAACGGAAAAATCCATTTAAAAGCAGCAGAGATGGACCGTCCAGCCGAAACAAGATTCTAGATAGATTATGTCAGATTCATGGCACGTCCGACAAACCTGCGAATCACACCAACAGAGAATGCTGGGTATTCAAGTAGGCCGGTAAGCTAAACGCCGAACACAAGGGGAGGGAGACACCAAGTGAAGACGAGGATGAGCCTCGCCAACAAAACACTGGGGGACAGAAAAAATTCCCACCAGAGGTCAAAACAGTGAACATGATCCACGTGACGAAGAGGAGGAGCAAACACGCACTCCGAGACGTATGCGCCGTAGAGCCCGTCACCCCCAAGTTCAACCCTTGGTCGGCCTGCCCGATCACTTTTGATCGCAGGGATAACCCGACCAATGTCCGGCACGGAGGATCGGCTGCCTTGGTGCTAGACCCAGTAATCAACGGATACCATCTCACCCGAATCCTTATGGATGGCGGCGGTAGTCTTAATCTGATATATCAGGACACAGTCCGCAAAATGGGGATAGACCCAACGAGAATTAGCCAAAGCAATACTACCTTTAAAGGAGTAATACCAGGCCCAGAGGCCCGCTGCACGGGCTCTCTCGTACTAGAGGTTGTATTCGGTTCTCCCGACAACTTCCGAAGTGAAAAGTTAACCTTCGACATCGCTCCATTCTGAAGCGGCTATCAAGCACTACTCGGAAGAACGGCCTTCACTCGTTTTAATGCAGTACCGCATTACGCTTATCTCAAGCTTGAGATGCCCGGTCCACGCGGCATCATCATAGTTAGCGGAAACACTGAGCGTTCCTTACGCACGGACGAATGTGCGGCGGCTTTAGCAGGCGAACACTAAACGACCTCTCCAACTAGCATAAACGATCAGTCGTCAAGACCGCGGGCACGGCTAGACGAGTCTGGCGCACCACTAGCTGTAACAGCTTAGATAAACCTGAGATTGGGTTGATAAATATACCCCCATAGATGGTGCTAGGGGCTTCCCGCATGTAAAAAAAGGCTACAGTTCGGCTCGACCTTATTTATATTGAATTTTAATGGTTTATTAAGAATAACCAATTTTTTGCACGACAACTTTCACCTAAGTCCTTCTCTTTTAACAGATGATAATCGTGCTACACCCTTCCAGGAAACGGCACAACAGAGACACATGCGCAGACGTGCAGCAGGGCCCCGCTCAAAGGTTTATTTTTAGATTAAGACCATGTGTAAACCTTTCTTACTATCTCTTGTTGCTTCACACCCTCCGGATACTCAACACAACCGAGAGGGATGCTGGCGTTATTGGCATTTCGCCACGCAGACTAATGCACGTACCTGGAAATTCAGGGTTCATTATCAAGGGCGTTACTCAGCTCGGTATATGTTGTAAAGACCGAATACCTTAGGGAGTGTTCGGCGTCACGAGTTTGGCCTGATATGCATCAGCTCCGAATCATGTCTTTGGTCAATAAATGGGTTTGCCCGGCTCCTGTGTTTTGCTACCTTAAGTTCCGCTCCATCGGCTAAGGTGGCACCGAGAGAACTACTGCGATTGTGCCCTGGTTCATCTGGACGAGCACCTCAGTAGAGAAAGCCAAAAACTGACTGTCATGATAAAGCGCGAGACTGGTCAACCACTCGATGACTCATCGGAATCTTCGCGATTCCTCCGCATTAACGAAGGACCGGTTTCCCGGTCATGTATGTACGCGCACCGTATTCGGATAGACGCGGAAGTACCAGGGGCTATATAGTAGCCCCATCGTAAAACTCCTATGGCTAAGTGAAAGTGTTAAAGCAATATAGTCCGATTGCTTTGTTCGCCGCGCCATCACCTCCTTAATGGACCAAGATGTTGGATCAAGTGTGAACACACGCTTTTTCGAACACCCCCGCATTATATGCGTGGGGGCTGAAGCCGACGACTGCAAACTTTCTAGTTATATACATACATAAACGGCCGCACAGGAGGCATCATAATACTTTCAAGCAAAAGTATAAACATAGCCTTTATAATCCAAATAACAATGTTTTTACAGTAGGGATACATGTCACACGAACATGATACTCTTCGAGCACTGAGCCTCTATTAAACGAGCACCTTCTAGGACTTCTTCAAAATAGTGCTCGGCCGAAACCTGGCCTACGGCCAGATTCTGGGTTACAATAGCGGTGGCCTTCATCTCTGCCCAGTATGTCTTGACACGGGAAAGAGCCATCTGCGCACCCTCTATGCACGCCGACCTCTTTACAGCGTCGATATGCGGCACAGCACCAAGAAATCGTTGCACTAAACCAAAATAACTATTCGGCCTTGGTCCTTCCGGCCAAAGATGATCCACAACAGACCTCATGGCAAGCCCGGACAACCTATGGAGCTCGGCCCACTCGACTATTTGCTCATTTAACAGCAGCGGACGCGTTGGAGCACTGAACTGCGACCAGAACAACTTTTCCACTTCGTGATCTTTTTTATCTCTGAAAAACTCGGTCGCATCAGCAGCACTCACTGCCAAATCCAAGTACGCGTCTGCAGAACTCCATAATTGATCCGAAGGGCATACTTAGGATCTCCGAACTTCGTCCGCAACAAAAAGGGCTTCCCAGCCGTGATATCTCCGGCTTGACGTAGCTCCTCCTTCGCTGCTCTGATTTTAGAGCGGGTTTCCTTGGCTGCTACCATGGCTTTCTCCAGGTCCGCCGTCTTCGTTTGGCTTTCCCTTTCAAGAAGCTCATAACGGTCGGCGGCATCTTTCAACTCAACAGCCATCTTGGCTATTTTATCTTTGCTCTGGCAATGCGCAGCCTGTTCGGCTCTTAACTCTTCGACCACCTTTAGGGTGGCCGCATCACTCCTCCTGGCTTGTTCCTTGGCTCGGGCAAGTTCCGCCCGAAGGGTCTCCACGGCGGCAGCTCCATCTGCAGTCACAACATATTATAGATACTAGCATCATGCTCCTCTTAATATATGTTGACCACCGGAGAATACATACCCTGTGTCTCGTCAAGCCGCTTGTTTACAAGCACGATGTCGGCATCTGCCGCATCAAGTTGCCGCTTCAGTTTGGCAAACTCACCAGTCCGGCTGGCCACCGGACCCTCAGCCGCCTGCACATGAAAGCGGCATGATCATTACCTGGGACTATGATCCTCTGTTTGCCGCCTTTTTGACAGCAACCAGAGTCTCAGGGGCTACTATCTGCATAGGGCACACCTAGTGTGTGCGGTACCGTAAAAAATATACATATTACTTTGCGTACCTCAAAGCCTCTCAGGAGGCTCATAAAAGCTTCATGCAACCCACTTTCGGCAGATGAAATCCTCTCAACCACCGTACCCATTAAAGTACGATGCACCTCTGAGATAGCCGCTTGCTCCAGATGACCCATCAGTGCATCCGGTCGCGCACCGGACAGTCCCAGACTCTTTCTGTTGTTCTCCTTAGGAGCCAAATACTCCGGACTTTGGGTGGCTGAAGGGTTACCTTCTGGCCTTGGTGGATCAGGAGAAATCCTCTGTGACGACACCTCAGGGTCGTCCGCCTCATGAGGCGGGGAGGCACGGGGAGGCGTTTCGCTCTCCATCATCTCCGGAAGAAGATCCCCCGAAGACGAACTCTGTTGAGAAGGGCTATGGTCCGAACTGCAAGACATACGTCTCGGTTGTTGTCCTCGGAGATGAAACGGGATATATTTACTATAAAGTACTTTTGTTTACTTACAGCTCGGTGGAGGGTTGAGCCCCTTGCGGGCACTGTGCGGTAAGGATGCCCTCCGAGGCAGGGCCCCCTGGCGAAGGTTTCTTCCCTCGTTTGGAAACCATTGTTTCCAAGTCTTAAGAGGCAGTCCTCTTCCTTCCTTGGGGAGAGGGAATTTTAGATTCTTCTCCCCGGTTATACTCCTTCGCGGAGGCACTAATTCCCCCGGTTTGGATGAATAATGAGTGAGGCCCGCCTTCGGCTTCTTTATTCCTCCCTTTATCTTCCCCTGATGGCGCTTGATAAGGCGCAAGCTCAAGCATTCTGGCTAGTACAGGATCCGGTGAGCCTTCGAGAAGGGGGGCCGAACACTTGATCATCTTCGCCTTTTTTATCCAGTCCTGGTTAAAGAGCGACTTTTCATAATGATGTTGTGAAAAATAAAAACACAACGTGTTTGGCCGCAGAATTACTTACCTGGGTATCTGGATGATTGCAGTTTAGACCCGCATCCTCGGTGGTGTCCGGACACTTTATTCGTGGTCTGAAGAACAATCCATACATCCCTTCGAGCGTCACGCCGAAGAATTGCTGAATAGTTCGCGGTCCTTCTGGGTTGAACTCCCACATACGGAGAGGTCGACGTTGGCATGGCAGGACCCGACGAACTAGCATGACCTGCATTACTTTGACAAGGCTGACATCTCTCTCGAGGAGATCTCGGATGCGACTCTGCAGTGTCGGCACGTCATTAACCGGCCCCCAGTCCAGCCCCTTGTTAACCCACAACGCCAGTTGTGGCGGGGGGTCCGAACAGAAGGCGGGGGCAGCTTCCCACTTAGTACTTCGGGGAGCCGTGATATAAAACCACTGCCGCTGCCATAAGTTGGACATCTCCGGGAAGGAACCCTCTGGCCATGGAGCATCGGTGCCTTTGCTTATTATGGCACCTCCGCACTCTGCGTGTCACCCATCGATCATCCTCGGCTTCACATTGAAGGTCTTGAGCCATAAGCCGAAGTGTGGGGTGATGCGGAGGAAGGCTTCACACACGACGATGAACGACGAGATGCGAAGGATGGAATCCGGAGCCAGATCATGGAAATCGAGCCCGTAGTAGAACATAAGCCCTCTAACAAAGGGATCAAGACTAAAGCCTAGCCCTCGGAGGAAGTGGGAAACAAATACGACACTCTCGTTGGGTTCGGGAGTAGGGATGACCTGCCCTTGAGCAGGCAGCCTGTGCGAGATTTCGGCGGCCAGATACCTGGCTTCTCTTAGCTTCTTGATGTCCTCCTCTGTGACGGAGGAGGCCACCCACCAGCCTTGAAGGTTGGATCCGGACATGATTGAAGGTCTGAAGCGCTTAGCCTCCGCCTTGGGTGTTGGAATTTGAGGTGGGAGAAGGGAAGGATCGAGCGCGAGAAGAAAAGGACAGGCCTTGGCCCCTTTATAAAGAGGATGAATATCAAGCGCCCTCCGCGCGACCGTCTGGAACTTGCCTAAAATCGAGGAGTCGTACCAGCGGGCACAATTGGGTTACCCACACCCGTATTGATGAGAATCCCGTGATAAGAGGGACACGATCTCTACTTCGACAAGACGTGCCAATAAAACCGCCTCGCAACACGTGCAGTGGCAGGCTCGGAAAAATGGTTCGTCATGACCAGACCACGGCAGAACGTCACGATATGAAAGGTTGTTAGCAGATTAGATTTGTGGAAATATTATACTCTCTACGATGGTATGTGGAATTTATTTTGCAGAGCCGGACACGATCCTTGTGTTCAAAATCTTCTATGGAGTATTCGGAGGAGGAACCCGCCTTGCAATGCCGAAGACAATCTGCGCGCCGGGCTCGTCGTCATTGAAGCCTGGTTCAGGGGCTACTGAGGGAGTCCTGGATCAGGGGGTCCTCGGACAGCCGGACTATATACTTTGGCCGGACTATTGGACTATGAAGATACAAGATTGAAGACTTCGTGCCGTGTCCGGATGGGACTCTCCTTGGCGTGGAAGGCAAGCTTGGCAATTCGGATATGTAGATTTCCTCCCTTGTAACCGACTCTGTGTAACCCTAGCCCCCTCCGGTGTCTATATAAACCGAAGGGTTTAGTCCGTAGGACCAGAACAATCATAATCATAGGCTAGCTTCTAGGGTTTGGCCTATACGATCTCGTGGTAGATCAACTCTTGTAATACTCATATCATCAAGATCAATCAAGCAGGAAGTAGGGTATTACCTCCATCGAGAGAGCCCGAACCTGGGTAAACATTGTGCCCCCCGCCTCCTGTTACCATCCGCCTTAGACGCACAGTTCGGGACGCCCTACCCGAGATCCGCCGGTTTTGACACCGACACAGGGGTTGCTACGAACACTAGTACAGTACACATCAATAATCTGTATATCAAATATACCTTTGTTCACTTTGCCATCCTTCTTATCCGCCAAATGTTTGGGGCAGTTCCACTTCGAGTGACCATTTCCTTTGCAGTATAAGCACTCAGTTTCAGGCTTGGGTCCAGCTTTGGGCTTCTCCACGGGAGTTGCAACTTGCTTGCCATTCTTCTTGAAGTTCCCTTTTTTCCTTGCCCTTTTTCTTGAAACTAGTGGTCTTGTTAACCATCAACACTTGATGCTATTTCTTGATTTCTACCTTCGTCGATTTCAGCATCGCGAAGAGCTTGGGAATCATTTTCGTTATCCCTTGCATATTATAGTTCATCACGAAGTTCTAGTAACTTGGTGACAGTGACTAGAGAACTCTATCAATCACTATCTTATCTAGAAGATTAACTCCCATTTGATTCAAGCGATTGTAATACCCTGACATTCTGAGCACATGCTCACTGGTTGAGCTATCCTCCTCCATCTTGTAGGCAAAGTACTTGTCAGAGGTCTCATACCTCTCGACTCGGGCATGAGTCTGAAATACCAATTTCAGCTCTTGGAACATCTTATATGCTCCGTGGCGTTCAAAACGTTTTTGAAGTCCCGGTTCTAAGCCGTAAAGCACGGCGCACTAAACTATCAAGTAGTCATCATGCTGAGCTTGTCAAACGTTCATAACGTCTGCATCTGCTCCTGCAATAGGTCTGTCACCTAGTAGTGCATCAAGGACATAATTCTTCTGTGTAGCAATGAGGATAATTCTCACATCACGGACCCAGTCCGCATCATTGCTACTATCAACTTTCAACTTATTTTTCTCTAGGAACATATCAAAAAATAAACGGGGAGCTATATCGCGAGCTATTGATCATGACACAATTTGCAAATACTATCGGGACTAAGTTCATGATAAATTAAGTTTAATTAATCAAATTACTTAAGAACTCCCACTTAGATAGACATCCCTCAAGTCATCTAAATGATCACGTGATCCAAATCAACTAAACCATGTCCGATCATCACGTGAGTGGAGTAGTCATCAATGGTGAACATCTCTATGTTGATCATATCTACTATATGATTCACGTTCGACCTTTCGGTCTCCAGTGTTCCGATGCCATGTCTGTACATGCTAGGCTCGTCAAGTTTAACCCAAGTATTCCGCATGTGCAAAACTATCTTGCACCCGTTGTATGTGAATGTAGAGCCTATCACACCCGATCATCGCATGGTGTCTCAGCACGAAGAACTTTCGCAATGGTGCATACTCAGGGAGAACACTTATACCTTGAAATTTAGTAAGGGATCATCTTATAATGCTACCGCCGCACTAAGCAAAATAAGATGTATAAAAGATAAACATCACATGCAATCAAAATATGTGACATGATGTGGCCATCATCATCTTGTGCTTTTGATCTCCATCTCCAAAGCACTGTCATGATCTCCATTGTCACCGGCTTGACACCTTGATCTCCATCGTAGCATCGTGGTCGTCTCGCCAACTATTGCTTATCGCTAACGGATAGTGATAAAGTAAAGCAATTACATGGCGTGTGCATCTCATACAATAAAGCGACAACCATGAGGCTCCTTCCAGTTGCCGATAACTTTTACAAAACATGATCATCTCATACAACAACGTATATCACATCATGTCTTGACCATATCACATCACAACATGCCCTGCAAAAACAAGTTAGACGTCCTCTACTTTGTTGTTGCAAGTTTTACGTGGCTGCTACGGGCTTCTAGTAAGAACCGTTCTTACCTACGCATCAAAACCACAACGGTGTTTCGTCAAGTTTGTTGTTTTAACCTTCAACAAGGACTGGTCGTAGTCAAATTAGATTCAACTAAAGTTGGAGAAACAGACACCTGCCAGCCACGTTTATGCAAAACTAGTTGCATGTCTGTCGGTGGAACCGGTCTCATGAATGTGGTCATGTAAGGTTGGTCCGGGCCACTTCATCCAACAATACCACCAAATGAAAATAAGATGTTGGTGGTAACTAGTATGACTACCACCGCCCACAACTCTTTGTGTTCTACTCGTGCATATCATCTACGCATGGACCTGGCTCGGATGCCACTGTTGGGGAACATAGCATGCAATTTGAAAAAAAACCTACGATCATGCAAGATATATCTAGGAGATGCATAGCAACGAGAGGGGAGAGTGTGGCCATGTACCCTCGTAGACCGAAAACGGAAGCGTTAGTTTAACACGGTTGATGTAGTCGAACGTCTTCATGATCCAACCGATCAAGCACCGAACATACGGCACCTCCGAGTTCTGCACATGTTCAGCTCAATGACGTCCCTCGAACTCTTGATCCAGCAGAGGGACGAGGGAGAGTTTCGTTAGCACGACGGCGTGGTGACGGTGATGGTGATGTGATCCGCGCAGGGCTTCGCCTATGCCCTACGTGAATATGATCGAAGGAGTAAACCGTGGAGGGAGACGCCGCACACGGCTTGGAACAATTGGTGTCTCTCCAAGGGGTGCCCTGCCCACGTATATAAAGGAGGGAGAGGAGGAGGCCGGCCACCAGGGGCGCGCCAAGGATAGGGGAGTCCTACTAGGACTCCAGTCCTAGTAGGATTCGCCCCCCTTCGTTTTCCTTCTCATGGAGGGGGAAAGAGGGAAGGGAGAGGGAAGAGGAGAAGGAAAGGGGGGCACGCCCCCTCTCCTAGTCCAATTCGGACTCCCTATGGGAGGGGGGCGCGGCCACCCCTTGTGGGCTGCATCCCCTCTCCCCTATGGCCAATGTAGGCCCATTACTTTCCCCGGGGGGTTCAGGCAACCCCTCGGTACTCCGAAAAATACCCGAACTACTCCGAAACCATTCCGGTGTCCGAATACCATCGTCCAATATATCAATCTTTACCTCTCGACCATTTCGAGACTCTTCGTCATGTCCATGATCTCATCCGGGACTCCGAAAATCTTCGGTCACCAAAACACATAACTCATAATACAAATCGTCATCGAACGTTAAGCGTGCAGACCCTACGGGTTCGAGAACTATACAGACATGACCGAGACACCTCTCCGGTCAATAACCAATAGCGGAACCTGGATGCTCATATTGGTTCCCACATATTCTACGAAGATCTTTATCGGTCGAACCGTTATGACAACATACGTTATTCCCTTTGTCATCGGTATGTTACTTGCCCGAGATTCGATCGTCGTTATCCACATACCTAGTTCAATCTCGTTACTGGCAAGTCTCTTTACTCGTTCCATAATGCATCATCCTGCAACTAACTCATTAGTCACATTGCTTGCAAGGCTTATTATGGTGTGCATTACTGAGAGGGCCCAGAGATACCTCTCTGATACTCGGAGTGACAAATCCTAATCTTGATCTATGCCAACCCAACAGAACACCTTCGGAGATACCTGTAGAGCATCTTTATAATCACCCTTTTACATTGTGACGTTTGATAGCACACAAGGTATTCCTCCGGTATTCGGGAGTTGCATAATCTTATAGTCAAAGGAACATGTATAAGTCATGAAGAAAGCAATAGCAATAAAACTTAACAATCATTCTGCTAAGCTAACGGATGGGTCTTGTCCATCACATCATTCTCCTAATGATGTGATCCCATTCATCAAATGACAACACATTTCTATGGTTAGGAAACTTAACCATCTTTGATTAACGAGCTAGTCTAGTAGAGGCTTTAGTAGGGACACTGTTTTGTCTATGTATCCACACATGTATCAAGTTTCCGGTTAATACAATTCTAGCATGAATAATATATATTTATCACGATATAAGGAAATATAAATAACAAGTTTATTATTGCCTCTAGGGCATATTTCCTTCAGATATATGTCACACATATCCCAAAGAGGGAGCGCAAGCACGCACTATGGGACGTCTATGCCGTAGAGCCTGTCGCCCCAAAATTCAAACCATGGTCGGCTTGTCCGATCACCTTCGATCGCAGGGACCACCCGACCAGTATCCGGCATGGAGGTTCGGCGGCCTTGGTACTCGACCCAATCATTGATGGATACCATATCACTCGAGTCCTTATGGACGAGGCAGCAGTCTTAACCTGATCTATCAAAACACTGTCCGTAAGATGGGTATTGATCTATCAAGAATCAAGCCTAGTAAGACTACCTTCAAGGGCGTGATACCCGGCGTAGAGGCCCGCTGCACGGGCTCCTTAACATTGGAAGTAGTCTTTGGTTCGCCGGATAACTTCCGAAGAGAAGACTTGATCTTCGACATTGTCCCTTTTCGCAGTGGTTATCACGCGCTGCTCAGACAAACTGCTTTCGCCCGTGTCAACGCAGTCCTACACTATGCTTACTTAAAGCTCAAAATGCCTGGACCGCGCGGTGTTATCACAGTCAATGGAATATGGATCGCTCCCTCCGTACTGAGGAGCACACCGCGGCCCTCGCAGCCGAGGTACAGAATGGCCTCATCAAGCCGAACAACTCGTCGGCCATCAAGGCCCCTGATACTGCCAAGCGAGTCCGGCCTACGTTACAACATGACAGCTCGGCAGGTCCGGAGATGGATTAGAAGTTCAGCCTCCGCCGATCGCCCCATAAGGTCCCGGCATACGTACCGCGCCTACATAATTACGCACTCAAAATACCTTGGGCAACGTTAGAGGCATACTGCGGAAAAAGGCCTATAGTGCGGCTTGACCCTATGTGGACCATAACCCTCTCTCTCTCTTTGTTTTTCTTCCCCTACGGTTCATTGAAACCTGCCTAATCTGCGGTTGTATAGGGGCTACTTCCTAAAACCCCCCTTTCTTATAGACGACCATCAACTTCTCCCCTGAAGGGATTTTTAACCAAGGAGAAAAGGCGCACACATGTAGCAGGGCAAAATTCGGATCTTCAAGCCACTACTTTTTCTAAACAGCCCTGTGTAAAACTTTCCCTTGTGTAAACTCTCGGCATGTAAAATAGCTGTGACGCCCCCGATTCAATCGTACACTAATCATACACGCAAACGTGTATGATCAAGATCAGGGACTCACGGGAAGATATCACAACACAAATCTAAAAATAAATAAGTCATACAAGCATCATAATACAAGCCAGGGGCCTCGAGTGCTCGAATACAAGTGCTCGATCATAGACGAGTCAGCGGAAGCAACAATATCTGAGTACAGACATAAGTTAAACAAATTGCCATAAGATGGCTAGCACAAACTGGGATACAAAACGAAAGAGGCGCAGGCCTCCTGCCTGGGATCCTCCTAAACTACTCTTGGTCGTCTTCAGCGGCTTGCACGTAGTAGTAGGCACCTCCGGTGTAGTAGGAGTCGTCGTGGACGGTGGCGTTTGGCTCCTGGGCTCCAGCATCTGGTTGCGACAACCAGGAAGAAAGGAAAAGGGGGAGCAAAGCAACCATGAGTACTCATCCAAAGTACTCGCAAGCAAGGATCACACTACATATGCATGGGTATATGTGTAAAGGGGCAATATCGGTGGACTGAACTGCAGAATGCCAGAATAAGGGGGATAGCTAGTCCTGTCGAAGACTACGCTTTTGGCAGCCTCCATCTTGCAGCATGTAGAAGAGAGTAGATGGTAAGTTCACCAAGTAGCATCGCATAGCATAATCCTACCCGACGATCCTCCCCTCATCACCCTGTGTGAGAGCGATCAACGGGTTATATCTGGCACTTGGAAGGGTGTGTTTTATTAAGTATCCGGTTCTAGTTGTCATAAGGTCAAGGTACAACTCCGTGTCGCCTATTACCGTGGACACGGCTATTCGAATAGGTCATCTTCCCTGCAGGGGTGCACCACATTACCCGACACACTCGATCCCTCTGGCCGGGCACACTTTCCTGGGTCATGTCCGGCCTCGGGAGATCAACACGTCGCAGCCCTACCTAGGCTCAACAGAGAGGTCAGCACACCGGTCTAAATCCTATGCACGCAGGGGTCTGGGCCCATCGCCCATTGCACATGCACGTTGCGTACGTGGCCGGAAGCAGACCTAGCCCCGTTAATACAAGCGCGAGCTTACAGTCCAATGCGGCGCGCGGCGCTCAGTCACTGACGTCAAAAAGAGCTTCGACTGATACCACGACGCCGGTTGCCCATATCTTGTCCCACGTGGCGGTTAGTGCGTATAAGGTCAACGACCCAACTCAGATCAAACACCAAGATCTCGTTAAGCGTGTTATTATGAAGTAACCACGGATGCCGACCAGGGCCAGACCCACCTCTCTCCTAGGTGGTCTCAACCTGCCCTGTCGCTCCGCCACAAAGTAACAGTCGAGGGCCGTCGGGAACCCAGGCCCACCTCTACCGGGATGGAGCCACCTGCCCCTTCAGCCCCCACATCGGAATCACATGCGGGTACTCAACGAGCCGACCCGACTTTAGTCACCACCTATATAGTATGTATGTACATATGTATATACCCGTGATCACCTCCCGAGTGATCACGGCCCGATAGTATAGCATGGCAGACGGACAAGAATGTAGGGCTACTGATGGATACTAGCATCCTATACTAAGCATTTAGGATTGCAGGTAAGGGTAACAACTGTAGCAACAATGACAGGATATGCAGCAGAATAGGATTAACCGAAAGCAGTAACATGCTACACTACTCTAATGCAAGCAGTAGAGAGAAGGAATAGGCGATATCTGGTGATCAAGGGGGGGCTTGCCTGGTTGCTCTGGCAAGAAGGAGGGGTCGTCAACACAGTAGTTGATCTGGGTAGCAGCGGCGTCGGTCTCGAAGTCTAGCGAGAGAAGAGGGGGAAGAAACAATAAATATAATGCAAACATATGCATGACGATGCATGACATGACAATGAGCGTTGCAAGGGGTGCCCAAACGCGGTAATAGGTGATACCGGCGAAGGGGGAAATATCCGGTAGTATTCCCGGTGTTTCGCGTTTTTGGATAGATGAACCGGAGGGGAAAATTTGCGTGTTTGCTATGCTAAGGATGTGCGGCGGACGAACGGATTGTGTATTCGAATTCGTCTCGTCGTTCTCAGCAACGTTCATGTACAAAGTATTTTCATCCGAGCTACGGATTATTTTATATTAATTTTTAAATATTTTTAGAATTAACAGAATTAATTAAATTAGAAAATGCAATTATGATGTCAGCGGTCAGCTTTGACCGTTGATCAGTCAAGCTGACGGGTGGGTCCCATTGTCATAGACTGTTTATCTAATCAGATAATTAAGGTTAATTAACAGGGTTAAGTAGATTAATTAACAGGATTAATTAAGTTAATTAATTATCTTAATTAATTAAATTTCATTATTATTATTATTATTAATCTTAAATATATTTTTTTACGTTCTCTGGGCGTGGGGCCCTTGTGTCAGTGGCCCAAAGGGGCCATAGCGGGCAAACGGGCGCACGGGCGCCGGGTGCGGGCGCACCCGAGCGGGCACTCGCCCGCAGGGCGGGACGAGGCCGCCGGGACACTGACTGCGGGGCAAGTCGGCGCGGCCAGCCGGGGCCACGGCGGGCGAAGGCGAGGGTGGTGCCGGCGCGGCCAGTGGCGCGCGGGTGGGCGCGGTGGCGCGGCCGCGGGAGGAGGAGAGGGCTGGAGCGGGATGCGGGGAGGCGGCCAGCGCTGCGACAGAGAGGGCAGCGCAGCAAGGGCGGTAGAGCAGCAGCAGGGGGCGTGGCCGCGAGGCTGTGCGAGCGCGGGGACGCGGGGCAGCAGGAGCAGAGCGGGGCGGTCGCCGCGACGGCGACGGATGGCTGCAGCAAGCGGTGGCTACGTGGCGCGCACGGGCGCGCGGGGGGAGGCGAGTGGGCGACACGACGGTGTGGAGCTCGGGCGACAGCAGGGGAGCACGGCGAGACGCGGCGGGAGCTAGCGGGTGCAGGCCACGGGCGGGGCACGGCGAGCACTGGGACCGGAGGAGAGGAATTTTACGGGGGGGGGGGGGTGTAGGGTCCGGGGCAGTGGGGGTCGAGGAGGAAGACGGGGATGACGCAGTCCGGCGGGGAGGCGACGCCGGCGAGGTAGTGGGCGACCCGACGAACGACGGCGAGGGCGATCCGGTGGCGGCGGCGTCGAGCGGCGATGGGGTGGGGGGGCCGAGCACTGGGCGCCAGTCGGGAGGAGGTGAGGACGGGGCAGCGTCGGGCGTCTAGCGGCGGGGGATCGATCCCGATCCAGATCGGGAGGGGAAAGTGGCGATGTGGGGGGAGTGGGAGCGAGTGTGGAGGGGGTTAGGGTTTCGGGTGTGGGGAGGGCCTTATAGGCCAGGGGCGATTGGGCCGGCTAGCTGGGCCGGCTTCGGCCAGCTGGGCCATTCGGCCCAGTGGAGGGGGGGCTTTTCATTTTCTGTTTTCTATTTTCTATTTTCCTTTTCTTTTATTTATTTTTCTTTTCTGTTTTGGCTAATTGTTTGGGCACCAAATGAGTTTTGTAAAATATGAGAGCTGGCCAACAAATCACAGCACAATATATCCTACCACCAAAAACTAGTTTGGGGTAAATATCATTTCATATTTATTTTGTATTAATAAAAAGGTTATTAAATAATGTTTTCAGTCATGGTTTGAGATTGTTTGAGTCACTTATCAAATTTCAATAATGTTGTTTACAATTTTATCATAGCCTCTGACTTATCTACTATTTATTGAACATTTTAGTTTTAATATTTGAAAACTTTTATTGTTTGCTTGATTTTGAATTTGAATTTGAATCGGTTTCGAACTAACGCGAGATTAGCAACAATAACCGAGGTGATGTGGCATCGTTAACGTGGGATTACTATAGCCTAATTATCCGGGCGTCACAATTCTCCTCCACTACAAGAAATCTCGTCCCGAGATTTAAGAGGTAGAGAAGGGGGGAAGGCCTAGTTACGAAATTCTAACGGACCTTCTCGATCTTGGTTGCTCTTCTCGAAGAGGTTGATCCATTACATTGACGTCTTCATTTCTCTGCTTCAGGTCATCATGGTGAAGTCGTCCTTTTCTTCGGGAACTCCAACGTACTTACGAATAGGTAAGGGGGCAGCTCGGCTACGACAGAATGCTTAGGAGGGAAACAATCTGGGGTTAACCCATGAATGAGCATAAGATTATCTCTTGAGTTGAACATATAAAATACATCGAGAGTAAGGTACGAAGGTACAATAAAAGGTTTCAAGCGGATAGATAGTTGCTCGAAGTCCGAACCAGAGTGAGAACGGGGTTCAGAGCACCGAGAGTAAGTATTGCGTCTGATACCAGAATAGAGCACTAGGAAGGTGGCACATGAATTAAATATGAAGCCAAGCGTGAGGAATAACCATTAGAAACAGGGTTGAATAGGAGAGTCAGGTTTCGATCCTGTGGAACTGTGGGTTATGGGCCCACCATGTGGGTTAAAAGTAGGAGAGGTGACATCTTGCACGGTCATGATAGCAAGGCATGTCAGAGAGTAGCATGTCAGTTATGTCGGCAACAACGTCGGTACCAAGGGCGAGGGACGAAGAGAACCATTTTCCTGCTCGTTGAAACGAGGCGGACCAATAGGCAAAGTTCTCGTCCATCGGTGGCTACCGGAATGTCATCAGCAGTTGAAACAGGGTCTCACTGACAGAGTTGTACACCGAGGTGTTTACATAAGCAGTGAATTATTACTGCTTAGATTATATAGATCACAAGAAAGGTCAAACAAACCAATGGAAAGGAAAATGTGATCATCAGGTTAAACAGAACAATGGAAAGGAAAAATGTGTTTAAACACATATTTCAGGGGTATATCCTTCCCAAGGACAAGTAGAGCATGATATCCATAAGAGGATATAACGTAGAAAGAAAGGGGAGAGAAATATCATGACTTTACCCATACAACGGTGTTTGGGGTAATTAATAAAGAAATTCTTGCATTGTGCTTCAAATGTTCTTATTGAAAATCGGAGTACCACATACATGCTTTGAGATAGCGTTGACATGGTCTTCAAGCAAAGGTCGGACTTGGATACACAAAGGATTCATCAGAAACAACTTATAGAATAAGTCCTACAATTTCCTCATGGAAGAATGGCTAACCTTTCTAAAAGGAAACTGTAACATTGGGTCCTTCGGCCAGGTGTGCTAGGCATGAAATCACTTTATCGGGTTAAAGACCAATGTTATAACTCTTGGGAATATGTTCCAACCATCATATCTGACCGAGATTCAGATCTGATTGGTATCAGGATAACTCAGACTCAGGATGCCTGAGAAGAAAGGTGCAACACAAATTGCCGAGATGACATTGTAAGATTCTCAGGAATTGAACTATGGAAGCGAGTTCTAAAACAAGAGTTCATCATTAAATCAAGGAGAGGTGAGGAAGTGGCTGATTGACTCAGCGACAATTCATTGAGATTTTTCAATAGATGGATTTCCACACTTATGTGAACAAGGAGATAACATTTGTTAGATCAAATGATATAATGAGGTATGCTCGAGGAAATCATACACAAGTAAACATTGGTTGAAAGGTGCACACAAAAGATGGGCTTAGCTAGCATGATCAACGTTAGAATGGTGGTTCAACAACTAATAGTCTAAGAATGAACTATCGACCATCAACTTCAAAGCAATAGGGTTGCTAGAAGTTGATAATCCTAGCAGCACTATTCACTTGTTGGTATCCCGGTTCGAATCAACACGGGGACCAAGATATGAACGGAGAAGGCGAGAAGTATTACTATCAAGAATTTTTAAGAGGTGGTGAAATTCTCACCACATTTTTGAAATAAAAGATGGTAATACTCCAAGGTAGAACATAACATAAGTTGGATAGCAAGGAACTCAAGGTACCACGCAAAACTAGAACAAGTTTTATGTTGGGAGGGAGATCAATAATGTTGTCGATGTTAACACAAATCATCGAGGGGGCAAGCATGGAATTTCTCATCAGGAACTCAATGTACATCTCGGAAGAAGTTAAAATATTGACGATGATCATGACACATTTATCGAGAGGTTTCAAGAAGATGTAATCGATCGGCGACGACATCACACCAAGAGAATGATGAAGCAAAAGGTTACTATAACCATAGATAAGATGCCATCTCATAATACAGAGTTGTCTCTCAAGACAAACAATATGATGCGGAAAGTTCGATGTAAGCTTAGAGCACTGTCGGGATTGTGTCCCAGGGATGAAGGGCATAGGTAGAATGGTCAAGCAGTCAGCCTGACGATGATGATGTAGTCAATTAGTTGGGAATGACATGATCGAGTACAAAACTCATAAGCGATGAAGATTACTAAGCGTTGTCGAATCGCAGTGCGGACTCAATTCACTATTTGGTGTTCTCGGTTGACGACAACCTAGAACTCATGGAGTGACTATGATAGGGAAAGGTATTACTTCATCAGAAATTCATAAGATGAAGTGCAATGGGTTGGTATCCTCGAGATACCAGGGGGTAATACTCGAAAGTAGATCAGGATAGAAACCGAACTGGATTGTTGAGTAACGATAGCAGATACTTTAACCTTGTCCAAATAGACGAGGCATTGGAATGGTTTCCTTTCAGAAATATATTAAATAAAGTTAGCATGGTCGGAACCATAGCTGCAAGGGATCCAATATAATGACACCGGAAGAATTATTCAAATGATTCAATACTTTTGCAAGAAGCTTCCATGATAAGTTCCACATTGGGTCCATGGGCATGAACACAAAGGTTCAGGGTCGACTCCCACTTCTTCAATGCCTAACCTTTCATTTACTTCTCGTCTTCGAAGAAGTTGTAGAGCACAAAATTGTCTGGTAAAACTCCAGAATGATATGACTTGTGTAAACTTTCAGGTTCATGCGATTTTAGGGAAGGTATAGGTTCAACCCATCAGGGCATCTTAGAAACATATACCACAAGCTTCAAGAGTAAATATCACCAGCTCAAATGTAGAGCATGGTTGGCCAAATCAAAGAATAGGATTTACCAACGGCATTATATATCAGGGAAAGAACTTCTCGAGGTTTTTGTATACAAAGGACACTGTCAGATGATAATTCAACAAAGGATCTGACGTTCCATAACAGAGCTGATGTGAGTATCGGCACACAATAGAGGAAGAAAACAATGCATGGACATTGGATTATAGAAACAACTAACTAGTTCAAAGCTCAATTGCAAAGGAATTATGATTTCCAAATGAAGGGATCAGGAGCAAACGCTCTGATTAAGGATGCATAAGTTGAGTAGGCTTAGGGGTGCAATCGATGGCAATTTGATTGGTCGAGATCCAGCTCATGCTTAAAATGACGTCTGAGCCGTAAGGGTGAATTCTACGATTCGGTTGAGGATTGCAAGCAACCGCAACATATTGAATCAACGGACTCAAAATGATAATGACAAAAGCATGTCAATAAGATTACTAATCTTATGGGATTAGCCATAATGCAAGTAAGCAAGAATTTCAAGAGCAAAAGGCTCTTGAGGATTTTCGAAAGATCGAATGGTATTTTGAAGACTATTGTAAAACACATGAACAACTGGGGATGAGCGGATACTTGACAAGTGCGAGGATTTATCCGTAGGGGTATTCACATGACAAAGAACTGCAAGTCGGTAGGCACTAAGTATTCTCGGAACAATATAGAGTATTTCGGGGTATCTGGTAATAAGAAGATCATCGGGGGATGATTGTATGAATGACAAATGTACGTGGTCATCCATAGGGGTTTATCGTTGGAAGGGAATTGAAAAAGCGACAGGCACAAGGCCTCGAGAGAACATCGAAGAGTATCTTTGAAATCTTCTGGGCACTAAGCAATCATCTGGAGTGAGGGGCTCTCCGAGAGGAAGTAGTTACGAGAACCTAGAGTCAAAGTTAGTAAAAATCATTTAACCCGAACAGAAAAGATATCAGAGTCCTAGAGTATAGACGAGGAGTAAAAGATCCTAATACCACCCGATGGCGACGTGGGCCCGTAAGCCACACATCCATGTTAGTAAAAGTTTTGCAATGTCTAGACTCGACTTCGGCCAAGGAGTATGGAAGGGGGATTCCTACAGGCAGTCGGCTCTGATACCAACTTGTGACGCCCCCGATTCAATCATACACGCAAACGTGTACGATCAAGATGAGGAACTCACGGGAAGATATCACAACAGAACTCTAAAAATAAATAAGTCATACAAGCATCATAATACAAGCCAGGTGCCTCGAGGGCTCGAATACAAGTGCTCGATCATAGACGAGTCAGCAGAAGCAACAATATCTGAGTACAGACATAAGTTAAACAAGTTGCCATAAGATGGCTAGCACAAACTGGGATATAGATCGAAAGAGGCGCAGGCCTCCTCCCTAGGATCTCCTAAACTACTCTTGGTCGTCTTCAGCGGCCTCCACGTAGTAGTAGGCACCTCCGGTGTAGTAGGAGTCGTCGTCGACGGTGGCGTTTGGCTCCTGGGCTCCAGCACCTGGTTGCGACAACCAGGAAGAAAGGAAAAGGGGAAAACGGGGGAGCAAAGCAACCGTGAGTACTCATCCAAAGTACTCGCAAGCAAGGATCTACACTACATATGCATGGGTATATGTGTAAAGGGGCAATATCGGTGGACTGAACTGCAGAATGCCAAAATAAGGGGGGATAGCTAGTCCTGTCGAAGACTATGCTTCTGGAAGCCTCCATCTTGCAGCATGTAGAAGAGAGTAGATGGTAAGTTCACCAAGTAGCATCGCATAGCATAATCCTACCCGACGATCCTCCCCTCGTCACCCTGTGTGAGAGCGATCACCGGGTTATATCTGGCACTTGGAAGGGTGTGTTTTATTAAGTATCCGGTTCTAGTTGTCATAAGGTCAAGGTACAACTCCTGGTCGCCTGTTATCGTGGACACGGCTATTCGAATAGATCATCTTCCCTGCAGGGGTGCACCACTTTACTCGACACGCTCGATCCCTCTGGCCGGGCACACTTTCCTGGGTCATGTCCGGCCTCGGGAGATCAACACGTCGCAGCCCTACCTAGGCTCAACAGAGAGGTCAGCACCCCGGTCTAAATCCTATGCGCGCAGGGGTCTGGGCCCATCGCCCATTGCACACCTGCATGTTGCGTACGTGGCCGGAAGCAGACCTAGCCCCCTTAATACAAGCGCGAGCTTACGGTCCAATGCGGCGTGCGCCGCTCAGTCGCTGACGTCAAAAAAGAGCTTCTGCAGATACGACGACACCGGTTGCCCATATCTTGTCCCACGTGGCGGTTAGTGCGTATAAGGTCAACGACCCAACTCAGATCAAATACCATGATCTCGTTAAGCGTGTTATTGTGACACCCAAATTTTATTTGGATTTTTCAAAAGATTTTATTTGACTTGAGGGAGGTGAATTAAAAATTTTCTTCAAAAGGACCCTCCCTTTCAAATATTTTTCTCATGACAAGAGTTTTATTTGGATTCACCCAAGACTTGCTTTTGGTCTTGGAGGTCCTTGCCTTTTTATTTGAACTCAAGACAAAATACTCTTCACTTGAGAAAAATGCCTTTTGAAAATCTCTTTGAAAATGCACTATGGCTTTTGGGTAAATCCTTTGCCACTTTCAACATTTCTCTCTTGCCATGGCCTTAGTGCAAATCCACTCTCCTAAACCTTCCCTCACCTTTGGATCATGATTTGCATCAAATCCAGCAAGTTGAACCTCCCCATATGATTATTTTTCCATTTAAACCATATTCAAACAAATTTCTGTCTTCTATTCTAGCCATTGGTGATTTACAAAGGAACTCCACTTTCTGTTTTCATTTTTGCCCCCAAACCTTTTTCCCTTCCTAGTCCCTTGAACCCTCAACCAAGATCCATGAAGATCCCCTGGTCTTCAGTTCAAATTTTTCAAACTACACTTGCTGCAAGTTTGGACCAGATTTGTCAAATTTGGTGAAATTCATTCAAATCTTTCTCCAAAAATTCCAAGTAAAATCAGGCAGCCTCTGGGTGCATTGAGTGGTCACCTCACCAAGTCCCAGCCCCAGGAAATTTTTTCTCATTGCCAAATCATTCTGTCGAACACCTGCAGTGCATTGTCAAAATCAGGTTCAGTAAAGTTCAGAGAACATTTCAGTGCACTGTCGTTTTCTTCAGAACCCGACGTCGATCTCGCCAGTGCTGCTGTGTCGCCGTGTTCCCTGTCCCCTCCCCCTTGTCCTCTGCACCGCACGAGCGTCTGGCACCTTGCGGACGTCGGCGACGAGCAGCAGAAGGTGCGCCGCCCCGTGACCGACGCCAGTGGCGGCTTTGCGGCCGCCAGAGAGAGGCGCGGCACTGACGGCGCCACCCAGCGCCGCCCAAGCCACCGGAGCTCGCCGCGTGGCCTTCCACTCCCCAGAACGCGCTGCCACTCTCGTCGTGAACCGCAGGGCGCGGAGCGCGCTCTCTGCCGCCGTCGTGCCCGTGCGGCCACCCCACCGTGGACCGGCGCCGTTACGCCAAGACCGGCCGGGATTAGCGGGGGAACGACACCAGTAACTTCAACTGATGCTACCTGGCCACTCAAATATCCTGCCAATCCACTACATCGCCATAATTGCTCGCCGGAGATTCTCCGTTCACAGCCACCCCGTCGATCCGCCTATAAATAGAGGCCCCGAGCTTCAACTCGAACCCACACCACCTCCGTACTCCACCTAGAGCACGCCTAGCCACTGGAAGAGCCCCGAGGAGGTCTCCTTCCTCGACTCCGGCCGCCGTGACCCGCCACGGGATCCAGCTCGATTCGCTCCCGTGCGTGCGCCTCTGCCTCCCATCTCTTGCCAGTAGCTTCACTATGCATCCCTCCTTCTGACCCGCGCTTCAATTCGAAGTTTGCAGCCCTCCACCGGAGTTCTCCACCATCACCCGAGCCGCCGTCCGCCGGAGAAAGTGTCGTCCTCGACGTGGTGCTCCCCGTTGGTCGAATCCACCACCCACCGACGCGGAAGAACACGCTGAAGCTCTTGGTACCCTCCGATCTTCCTGACTCGCCGTGGTTCGACGCCGGCGTCCACCGCAGTCTTCGGGCGCCGGCGAGCTTTTTGAACCTGACATGTGGACCCCCCATGTCAGCCTCTGTTCTATTCTCCCTCGAACCATTTTCTGTTGGCGCCCTCGGGCAAAATACGCTTTCCCTCTTTAGCTAGCGCATTTCTTTCCGAAGCGTTTTCTGGTTTCTCAGTTTAAACCCTGGAACTTTTCTGTTTCATTACAGATGAGTCCCTGGACAGAAACCTTTATAACTTTTTAATAAAAAGGGATTTTTGAGTGATTCTTTTTCTGACAGTCTTAAAATTTTGTCTAGTTTTTTATGAGATTTATTTGGAAAAAATTTGGAGAGATTTTTATGCACGCGTTGGTTTTCACGTTAGTGCCCGTTTTCGTTATTGCCGTAGGTTCCGGAAGAGGTGACGGAGCCGCGAACGTCGCCGAGCTAGACTCCGACTTCTCCGAACCAGGCAAGCATGTTTGAACCTTTGATATGATAGGTGTTTTGCATGTTTGCGTGAAAGTTTGTGCGTGGCATATGAGTATCGGTGAGTTCCCCATTGCTTGTGAGGCAACTACCCGCATGTTCCAAAGTTGCGATGATCTCTGGTGAGAGATGTCCTAATCATGTGGTGACATGAAGGGCATCAAGGTGGTACTGTTGTAGCATACCAGCCTTGCGTCATCCGACAAATCCCGACGTTAACGTGGACGGAGCCACGTTATCGTTCTCTTCCCTTCCGTGCTACCACATGTTTCTTTTGCCAGGATGCGGTTTAGTAAGTTGGCAACCTCTTTCCGTGTACACACCAAACAGAGGGGCCGGGATGATGGTACCTTGGCCCAGGATTAAAGCCAGTCATCCGGTCAGGGGGCATGGGTGTTTCCGGTTGGGACCGAGAGGGGGGGCACCCCCTTAGAGCGCGCGTATAGAAATTTGATCCCATGCTACGCGAGGTTGTAACCTCCCCGTCTCAAGGTTTTTCTTGAACGTTGCCGAGGGTGATCCCTGGCTTCGGAAGATTGAAAGGGTGTGTACTGGTTAGACGTGTTTCTTCCAAAACACCGTAAACGGAACTAGTCCCTGTGACTACTGAAATCCGTTGGCTCTGGTTAAGTACAAACTCTGCAGAGTCAAATTCTTCCAAGTCATCGTATCCATGATCAAGTAGTGAAGTCAGTATATCCCTATCTATCCGCGTGGAAAACTTGTCCCCCGGTGAACAAGCTCAAGTGGTGAACCCAATTTAATTATTATTACTGTGGATGGACTAACCTTATATTTGTCTCGTACTTGTAATAATTTATAAATCCCGAGCTACTGAATTATTGAGCTACAATATAAGCCCTTTATGTGATGTCGCTCAGACGTCCGACTGTGGCGTGTTTTTATTTCTTACTTTAAATATAAGCCCCTTTATGTGATGTCGCTCAGACGTCCGACTGTGGCACGCATTGCCTTTATTTTCTGTTATAAGCCCTTTATGTGGTGTCGCCCCGACGCCCGACTGCGGCATTATTATTCTTGCAGTTTCCTCTCGAGGAGTCATTCAGACCCTCGTTTGGCACCAGTATTATTATTCTTGCTGTTTCCTCTCGAGGAGTCATTCAGACCCTCGTTTGGCACCAGTATTACTATTCTTGCAGTTTCCTCTCGAGGAGTCATTCAGACCCTCGTTTGGCACCCAGTATTTATTATCTCTATGCCTGAACGCACTGGTTAATCTGTACATATGCTCCATGTTTACATTTGTTATATCTTATGTCCGAACTGTCTTGCGAGTACTTTCATAGTACTCACCTGGCTTGTTGTTTTGGCCAGATGTTGACGAAGGCGATCTCTTGGATGAAGAGTTTGATAGTGCGTCCGACGCCTAGAGGAGTCCCAGTCAGTCCTGTGCGATCCCGGATATTGGTCACTTGTATTATATACGCTTCCGCCACCCGTGATAAGTCCCCTCGAGCCTCACTCCGACGCTCGAAGAGCTGTAGTCTTCATGAGTCATATCACTCGCTTCGCGGTGATATTTCCGCCTCCGTTATTATCGTGAGTTAGTAGTTATGCCACCCCATCCGCCGTCTTGTGTTATCGGCGTGCATGTAATAAATTGTTGGGCAGTCTCCGCTCAACCTTGTATTATATTCAGTACTCCTGGTATTTTTCTTCTGTGACCAAGATATTGTCTACCAGTGAGAAGGAATTCTTCCTTACTGGTCCATAAAAGGGATTGGTCTCTCAATAATTATTTTATTGAAAAACCGGTTGTGACAAGCTTGGTATCAGAGCCAGGCTGACTGTAGGAAGCCACTAGGTGCGATCGCTAATCGGTTATTAGCGTCTTTTGTGCTTTTTCAGCATTTTGCAAATTGTAGCTATTTTCTGTTGGTCATCATAAATTTATGACATGACTACTCAGAATTTTTTCCTACTTTTGTAGATGGCTGGCAATAGCTGTGAGAATCGAGTGTTCACGAACGTGCCCGAGGGGTTTGTCAAGCTCCTCGTCTCCATCACCAAGCTCGCGATCGGGCCAGCAGCTCGCCCGGAGTTCACGCTCTATCAGCACAAGCTCAGCGACGACGTGTCTATGCACCAAGCTGTGGTGCAATTCAAGGGAGGACGTTCTGCAGCTCGCCACTTCCATTTTGTGGGAAAGGCCATGCCTACGGAGAGGCATGCCATGCAGATGGCTGCCCGTGAGGCGATAGCTCATCTTCGGGACATCCTTCCTACGATGAAGACTCGTCGCTACCGCTACCTCCCATGCCATGTGCCATACACCAGTCACTATGCTTTCGCCTGCCATCGGGGAGAGCGATATGAAGCCATCGAGATGGTTGTGGAGTATCTCAAGGCTCTGGAGGAGTCTTTCGACAACCTCGTGGACGATCTTATGGCTGCCCGCATGGACTTAGTCCGGGGCGGTCCTGCCAGCAGGAAGGAGCTTCTCCACACGGCACCGCCTCTGACATTCGTCTCGTCTTCAGCCTCTTATGCACCGGCTGTTTTGGCCACTGCTCGCCGTCTGCCTACCACTGAGGAGTTCGACCGAGTCATCGCTCCTGCTCCAGTCAGAGCTGCACCGCCTGCCGCACCTGCTCTACCACCTGTCGTTCCCGCGCCATCACCGCAGCGCAGCGTTACGCGCCAGGAGCCAGCTAGAGAGGAGGTGGAGGTTGATTCTCCTGGCAGCTGAGTCTTGCCATCGGCAAGGGGAAGGAAATCTTCACCATCTCCGACTGAGAGCGCCGAGTAGCCGCGCGTTATGTCTGCTTGTATGATGTGTTTTCTCTGTACGCTAGTTTGTATTGGTGTGTTTGCTGCCTTCCGGAGGAGTACGCTAGTCTAAATAACATGTCAGGAATGTGTACGCGCATCCTGAGTGCTGTATCGCGTGTTTGCTTTTCGCGTGTAAGATATATGCTAAGCAGTTCTTCTCCGTGCAAAATCGTTTATGTTTTCTCAAAAACCTTGAGGTCTTTTAAATTGTTGCCTTTGCAAGATTTTCCTTGTGCTGCACAGCTTTTCTCATGGGTTTTGTAAAATAATACCCCAGACTGGAAAAATGTCTCGTCCGTGGACTCGCTCCATGCCCAATCAGCCAGAAGAGGTTTATGGGACACAGACTAGCAAAAATTTCACTCAGGGTCAGTCCAGTCAACAGGACAGCGAAGCAGCCCTGTCTCAAGTATGCCATCTCTTCGAGCAAAGCCAGCAACAGCACCAAGAGATGATGAATCATGTCATCAATATGGGAAACCACCGTGAGCCCTATCAACCACATTCCAAGTTATCTGAGTTACAGAAGACTCGCCCTTCAACGTTTGCTCACACCGATAGGCCACTAGAAGCCGATGATTGGCTTCGAGACATTGAAAGGAAACTGATCATTGCTCAGTGTTCAGATCATGAGAAGGTACTTTATGCACAACACTACCTTACTGGAGCAGCTGCAGCATGGTGGGAAAACTTCCTACACATGCATCCCAGTGAACACAACATCACCTGGGAAGAGTTCAAGGAAGGCTTCCGTGGGGCACACATCCCCAGGAGCATCATAAAAATCAAGAAGAGAGAGTTTGATGACCTGAAGCAGAGAGGCATGTCAGTGACATAATACAATGGTCAGTTTACCCAGCTATCTCGTTATGCCTACGACGAGCACATGACAGAAAACAAGAAGATGGAAAAATTCCTGGACGGCCTGGCACCAGCACTAAGATGCCAACTGATTGTACACACCTTTCCGGACTTTAAAACTCTAGTGGACAAGGCCATTACCTTGGAGAATGAGCGCCGTAGTCTGGAAGATATCCGTAAGCGAAAGAGGGACAAGACGACTCTTGCTCGCAACAACCGAAGCAAGACTGAGGTTCCAAGGACAGAAGCAAGGAGATCCACGACTACCGATCCAAGGCCCGTCAGACAGTTTCATGCCAGGGACAAAGAGTTCACGTACCGTCCAGGGGTCACATGCTATGCTTGTGGGGAAGAAGGGCACTATGCTAAACAATGCCCAAAGCCGAGGAACGCGGCCCCCAAGCCAAACAATGGTGGAAACAATCCAGCCCCCAAGCGCAACAATTTCAATCCCAACAACAACCACAAGAAGGGTCACCTGAACCATGTGACCAGGGAAGAGGCGCAGAATGCCCCAGACATCGTGCTCGGTACGTTCCCTGTCAACACAGTACCTGCCACGGTTTTGTTTGATTCTGGAGCTTCCCATTCGTTCATTTCGAAGAGTTTTGTTTTACAACATGATTTTCCGATACTTCCCTTGGAAAAATCTATGATCATCAAGTCCCCCGGAAATAAGCAAATCGCTCAGGGTTACTGCCAAGGAGTGGTCATTGAGTTCGAAGGACTACAATTCCAAGCAAATCTCATCGTGTTGGAGAGTAAAGGACTGGATGTCATTTTAGGAATGGACTGGTTGACCACCAACAAAGGATTCATTAACTGTTTCAATCGGACCGTGATTCTCACCCACCATCATGGCAAGACAATAAAGGTTACAGCTCAAGAAAGACCACGGTCACAGCAACCAAAACTGAACAAAGTGGACATTTCTGAACTGAGGAAAGTTCCAGTGGTATGCGAGTTTCCTGATGTATTCCCTGAAGAACTGCCAGGCATGCCACCAGACCGAGAGATAGAGTTCAACATCGAACTAGCACCTGGCACCGCTCGCATCTATAAGAAGCCTTATAGAATGGCACCCTCAGAATTGGTGGAGTTGAAAAAGCAGATAAAGGAATTATTGGACAAAGGATTTATTCGAGCCAGCTCCTCACTGTTCGCCAGTGTTGTTCGCCAAGAAAAAGGATGGGACACTGAGACTGTGTATAGACTATCGAGCCCTCAATATGGTCACCATCAAAAACAAATATCCGATGCCACGGATAAATGATTTGTTTGACCAGCTCGCACAAGCCAAGGTGTTCTCAAAGATTGATTTGAGATCGGGATATCACCAATTGAAAGTACGGACAGAAGATATCCCCAAGACAGCATTCACTTCTAGATATGGGTTATACGAGTTTACAGTAATGCCTTTTGGTCTAACAAACGCCCCCGCATATTTCGTCCACCTCATGAACAAGGTGTTCATGAAATTCATGGACAAGTTTGTTGTGGTATTCATCGACGATATTCTGGTATACTCAAGGACACCAGAAGAGCACGCTGAGCATCTCCGAATTGTTTTGGGAGAATTGAGGAAACATCAGTTGTACGCCAAATTTAGCAAGTGCGAATTTTGGCTAAGACAAGTTGGTTTCTTAGGCCATATATTGAACCAAGAAGGCGTGGCCGTAGACCCAGAAAAAGTCAAAGCCATACTTGACTGGAAGCCGCCCGCCAATGTTACAGATGTGCGGAGTTTCCTAGGAATGGCCGGATATTACAGAAGATTTATTGAATGATTCTCCACTGTGGCAAAACCCATAACACAGTTGCTCAAGAAAGACAAGAAATTTGTATGGACGGAAGCATGCGAGAAAAGCTTCCAAGAACTCAAGAAGAAGCTGACAACCGCACCGGTCTTAACTGTGCCAGACATACACAAGAGTTTTGAAGTATATCGTGACGCGTCCCGAAAGGGTCTCGGGTGTGTGCTGATGCAGGATGGCAAAGTTGTCGCATATGCCTCCAGGCAGCTGCGAAAACATGAGGAAAATTACCCAACACATGACCTGGAGCTAGCAGCAGTCATTCATGCACTCAAGGAGTGGAGGCACTTTCTGTTAGGAAATCGCTGTGAAATATATACAGACCATAAGAGCCTCAAATATATTTTCACACAGCCAGAGCTAAATTTACGCCAACGACGCTGGTTGGAACTGGTCAAGGACTATGATGTCGGTATTCACTACCATCCAGGGAAAGCAAATGTAGTGGCCGATGCCCTTAGTCGAAACCCCAGCCCGGACAATGACGGTCCGCGAAACTTGAGGCCTGACTTTTAGCAAGAGTTCGCTAGGCTCAACATGATGTTAGTCTCTGAGGGCACCGTATCAAATCTGGAGATACAACCCACCCTGGTGGAACAAATTAAGAAGGCTCAACAGGGACATCCCAGCATCGAAGGTATAAAGAAGAAAATGAACCTTGGTAAGACTTCAGAGTTCGTCACAGACAGTGAAGGAACATTATGGTACGGAGACAGACTTTGCGTACCTAACATTGAGGAACTCAAGCAACAAATCTTGACCGAAAGCCACACCGCTCCATACTCAATCCATCCTGGAGGAACTAAAATGTACAAAGACATTCAGGAAAGATTTTGGTGGCACGGTATGAAAAGAGATATAGCCACATTTATTGCTTGTTGCGATTCATGTCAGCGCATCAAGGCCGAGCATCAAAGCCAGCAGGGCTACTCCAGCCAAACAGGATACCGGAGTGGAAATGGGATGAAATAGGAATGGATTTCATCGTCGGACTACCCCGATCACAGCGTGGAAATGACGCCATATGGGTCATCACAGACCGACTAACCAAGGTTGCTCATTTCATTCCCGTGAAGACTACCTACTCCACGCAAAGACTGGCCAAACTTTATCTCTCCCGTATAGTTTGTTTGCATGGAGTCCCAAAGACTATAATATCCGATCGAGGCACACAATTTGTCTCCAAATTTTGGGATCACCTACAACAAGCTCTGGGCACGCAACTAGCTTTCAGTACAGCGTACCACCCTCAGACTGATGGACAAACAGAACGTGTAAACCAAATCCTAGAGGATATGCTAAGAGCCTGTGTGCTTACCTAGGGATCCAGTTGGGAAGAGAGTTTGCCATATGCCGAATTTGCTTACAACAACAGTTACCAAGCCAGCTTGCAAATGGCACCCTTTGAAGCATTGTACGGACGGAGGTGTCGTACCCCACTGAATTGGTCAGAAACAGGTGACACCCGTATCTTCGGCCCAGACATGCTTAAAGAGGCCGAGGAGAAAGTTAAACAGATAAGGGACAGACTCAAGACAGCACAGAGCCGACAAAAGAGCTACTATGATAAGAAGCATCGTGAGGTCAGCTTTGAACCCGGTGATTCCGTATACCTCCGAGTATCTCCTATGAGGGGTCTGCAATGGTTCAAAATTAAGGGGAAGCTAGCCCCGAGATTTATTGGACCATTTTGTATAAAGGCACGAAGAGGCACGGTAGCCTACCAACTAGACTTACCCAAGGAGCTGTCGGACGTCCATGACGTGTTTCACGTCTCTCAACTGAGAAAATGTGTAAGTAACCCAGAGAAGCAGGTATCCCATGAGAGCATTGATGTGCAACCAGACCTCACCTACAGAGAGAGGCCAGTAAAGATTTTAGAAGAGTCTGAACGGAGGACCCGTCAGAAAACGACAAAGTTTTTCAGAGTTCAGTGGAGCAACCACACTGAGGATGAAGCCACATGGGAAAGGGAAGATTTTCTTCAGGCAGAATATCCATATCTATTTGAGGATCAGCAGAAATCTCGAGGACGAGATTTTTCCTAAGGGGGTAGGTGTTGTGACACCCAAATTTTATTTGGATTTTTCAAAAGATTTTATTTGACTTGAGGGAGGTGAATTAAAAATTTTCTTCAAAAGGACCCTCCCTTTCAAATATTTTTCTCATGACAAGAGTTTTATTTGGATTCACCCAAGACTTGCTTTTGGTCTTGGAGGTCCTTGCCTTTTTATTTGAACTCAAGACAAAATACTCTTCACTTGAGAAAAATGCCTTTTGAAAATCTCTTTGAAAATGCACTATGGCTTTTGGGTAAATCCTTTACCACTTTCAACATTTCTCTCTTGCCATGGCCTTAGTGCAAATCCACTCTCCTAAACCTTCCCTCACCTTTGGATCATGATTTGCATCAAATCCAGCAAGTTGAACCTCCCCATATGATTATTTTTCCATTTAAATCATATTCAAACAAATTTCTGTCTTCTATTCTAGCCATTGGTGATTTACAAAGGAACTCCACTTTTCTGTTTTGATTTTTGCCCCCAAACCTTTTTCCCTTCCTAGTCCCTTGAACCCTCAACCAAGATCCATGAAGATCCCCTGGTCTTCAGTTCAAATTTTTCAAACTACACTTGCTGCAAGTTTGGACCAGATTTGTCAAATTTGGTGAAATTCATTCAAATCTTTCTCCAAAAATTCCAAGTAAAATCAGGCAGCCTCTGGGTGCATTGAGTGGTCACCTCACCAAGTCCCAGCCCCAGGAAATTTTTTCTCATTGCCAAATCATTCTGTCGAACACCTGCAGTGCATTGTCAAAATCAGGTTCAGTAAAGTTCAGAGAACATTTCAGTGCACTGTCGTTTTCTTCAGAACCCGACGTCGATCTCGCCAGTGCCGCTGTGTCGCCGTGTTCCCTGTCCCCTCCCCCTTGTCCTCTGCACCGCACGAGCGTCTGGCACCTTGCGGACGTCGGCGACGAGCAGCAGAAGGTGCGCCGCCCCGTGACCGACGCCAGCGGCGGCTTTGCGGCCGCCAGAGAGAGGCGCGGCACTGACGGCGCCACCCAGCGCCGCCCAAGCCACCGGAGCTCGCCGCGTGGCCTTCCACTCCCCAGAACGCGCTGCCACTCTTGTCGTGAACCGCAGGGCGCGGAGCGCGCTCTCTGCCGCCGTCGTGCCCGTGCGGCCACCCCACCGTGGACCGGCGCCGTTACGCCAAGACCAGCCGGGATTAGCGGGGGAACGACACCAGTAACTTCAACTGATGCTGCCTGGCCACTCAAACCTCCTGCCAATCCACTGCATCGCCGTAATTGCTCGCCGGAGATTCTCCGTTCACGGCCACCCCGTCGATCCGCCTATAAATAGAGGCCCCGAGCTTCAACTCGAACCCACACCACCTCCGCACTCCACCTAGAGCACGCCTAGCCACTGGAAGAGCCCCGAGGAGGTCTCCTTCCTCGCCTCCGGCCGCCGCGACCCGCCACGGGATCCAGCTCGATTCGCTCTCGTGCGTGCGCCTCTGCCTCCCATCTCGTGCCAGTAGCTTCACTATGCATCCCTCCTTCTGACCCGCGCTTCAATTCGAAGTTTGCAGCCCTCCACCGGAGTTCTCCACCATCACCCGAGCCGCCGTCCGCCGGAGAAAGTGTCGCCGTCGACGTGGTGCTCCCCGTTGGTCGAATCCACCACCCACCGACGCGGAAGAACACACTGAAGCTCTTGGTACCCTTCGATCTTCCTGACTCGCCGTGGTTCGACGCCGGCGTCCACCGCAGTCTTCGGGCGCCGGCGAGCTTTTTGAACCTGACATGTGGACCCCCCATGTCAGCCTCTGTTCTATTCTCCCTCGAACCATTTTCTGTTGGCGCCCTCGGGCAAAATACGCTTTCCCTCTTTAGCTAGCGCATTTCTTTCCGAAGCGTTTTCTGGTTTCTCAGTTTAAACCCTGGAACTTTTCTGTTTCATTACAGATGAGTCCCTGGACAGAAACCTTTATAACTTTTTAATAAAAAGGGATTTTTGAGTGATTCTTTTTCTGACAGTCTTAAAATTTTGTCTAGTTTTTTATGAGATTTATTTGGAAAATTTTTGGAGAGATTTTTATGCACGCGTTGGTTTTCACGTTAGTGCCCGTTTTCGTTATTGCCGTAGGTTCCGGAAGAGGTGACGGAGCCGCGAACTTCGCCGAGCTAGACTCCGACTTCTCCGAACCAGGCAAGCATGTTTGAACCTTTGATATGATAGGTGTTTTGCATGTTTGCGTGAAAGTTTGTGCGTGGCATATGAGTATCGGTGAGTTCCCCGTTGCTTGTGAGGCAACTACCCGCATGTTCCAAAGTTGCGATGATCTCTGGTGAGAGATGGCCTAATCATGTGGTGACATGAAGGGCAGCAAGGTGGTACTGTTGTAGCATACCAGCCTTGCGTCATCCGACAAATCCCGACGTTAACGTGGACGGAGCCACATTATCGTTCTTTTCGCTTCCGTGCTACCACATGTTTCTTTTGCCAGGATGCGGTTTAGTAAGTTGGTAACCTCTTTCCGTGTACACAGCAAACAGAGGGGCTGGGATGATGGTACCTTGGCCCAGGATTAAAGCCAGTCATCCGGTCAGGGGGCATGGGTGTTTCCGGTTGGGACCGAGAGGGGGGGCACCCCCTTAGAGCGCGCGTATAGAAATTTGATCCCATGCTACGCGAGGTTGTAGCCTCCCCGTCTCAAGGTTTTTCTTGAACGTTGCCGAGGGTGATCCCTGGCTTCGGAAGATTGAAAGGGTGTGTACTGGTTAGACATGTTTCTTCCAAAACACCGTAAACGGAACTAGTCCCTGTGACTACTGAAATCCGTTGGTTGTGGTTAAGTACAAACTCTGCAGAGTCAAATTCTTCCAAGTCATCGTATCCATGATCAAGTAGTGAAGTCAGTATATCCCTATCTATCCGCGTGGAAAACTTGTCCCCCGGTGAACAAGCTCAAGTGGTGAACCCAATTTAATTATTATTACTGTGGATGGACTAACCTTATATTTGTCTCGTACTTGTAATAATTTATAAATCCCGAGCTACTGAATTATTGAGCTACAATATAAGCCCTTTATGTGATGTCGCTCAGACGTCCGACTGTGGCGTGTTTTTATTTCTTACTTTAAATATAAGCCCCTTTATGTGATGTCGCTCAGACGTCCGACTGTGGCACGCATTGCCTTTATTTTCTGTTATAAGCCCTTTATGTGGTGTCGCCCCGACGCCCGACTGCGGCATTATTATTCTTGCAGTTTCCTCTCGAGGAGTCATTCAGACCCTCGTTTGGCACCAGTATTATTATTCTTGCTGTTTCCTCTCGAGGAGTCATTCAGACCCTCGTTTGGCACCAGTATTACTATTCTTGCAGTTTCCTCTCGAGGAGTCATTCAGACCCTCGTTTGGCACCCAGTATTTATTATCTCTATGCCTGAACGCACTGGTTAATCTGTACATATGCTCCATGTTTACATTTGTTATATCTTATGTCCGAACTGTCTTGCGAGTACTTTCATAGTACTCACCTGGCTTGTTGTTTTGGCCAGATGTTGACGAAGGCGATCTCTTGGATGAAGAGTTTGATAGTGCGTCCGACGCCTAGAGGAGTCCCAGTCAGTCCTGTGCGATCCCGGATATTGGTCACTTGTATTATATACGCTTCCGCCACCCGTGATAAGTCCCCTCGAGCCTCACTCCGACGCTCGAAGAGCTGTAGTCTTCATGAGTCATATCACTCGCTTCGCGGTGATATTTCCGCCTCCGTTATTATCGTGAGTTAGTAGTTATGCCACCCCATCCGCCGTCTTGTGTTATCGGCGTGCATGTAATAAATTGTTGGGCAGTCTCCGCTCAACCTTGTATTATATTCAGTACTCCTGGTATTTTTCTTCTGTGACCAAGATATTGTCTACCAGTGAGAAGGAATTCTTCCTTACTGGTCCATAAAAGGGATTGGTCTCTCAATAATTATTTTATTGAAAAACCGGTTGTGACAAGCTTGGTATCAGAGCCAGGCTGACTGTAGGAAGCCACTAGGTGCGATCGCTAATCGGTTATTAGCGTCTTTTGTGCTTTTTCAGCATTTTGCAAATTGTAGCTATTTTCTGTTGGTCATCATAAATTTATGACATGACTACTCAGAATTTTTTCCTACTTTTGTAGATGGCTGGCAATAGCTGTGAGAATCGAGTGTTCACGAACGTGCCCGAGGGGTTTGTCAAGCTCCTCGTCTCCATCACCAAGCTCGCGATCGGGCCAGCAGCTCGCCCGGAGTTCACGCTCTATCAGCACAAGCTCAGCGACGACGTGTCTATGCACCAAGCTGTGGTGCAATTCAAGGGAGGACGTTCTGCAGCTCGCCACTTCCATTTTGTGGGAAAGGCCATGCCTACGGAGAGGCATGCCATGCAGATGGCTGCCCGTGAGGCGATAGCTCATCTTCGGGACATCCTTCCTACGATGAAGACTCGTCGCTACCGCTACCTCCCATGCCATGTGCCATACACCAGTCACTATGCTTTCGCCTGCCATCGGGGAGAGCGATATGAAGCCATCGAGATGGTTGTGGAGTATCTCAAGGCTCTGGAGGAGTCTTTCGACAACCTCGTGGACGATCTTATGGCTGCCCGCATGGACTTAGTCCGGGGCGGTCCTGCCAGCAGGAAGGAGCTTCTCCACACGGCACCGCCTCTGACATTCGTCTTGTCTTCAGCCTCTTATGCACCGGCTGTTTTGGCCACTGCTCGCCGTCTGCCTACCACTGAGGAGTTCGACCGAGTCATCGCTCCTGCTCCAGTCAGAGCTGCACCGCCTGCCGCACCTGCTCTACCACCTGTCGTTCCCGCGCCATCACCGCAGCGCAGCGTTACGCGCCAGGAGCCAGCTAGAGAGGAGGTGGAGGTTGATTCTCCTGGCAGCTGAGTCTTGCCATCGGCAAGGGGAAGGAAATCTTCACCATCTCCGACTGAGAGCGCCGAGTAGCCGCGCGTTATGTCTGCTTGTATGATGTGTTTTCTCTGTACGCTAGTTTGTATTGGTGTGTTTGCTGCCTTCCGGAGGAGTACGCTAGTCTAAATAACATGTCAGGAATGTGTACGCGCATCCTGAGTGCTGTATCGCGTGTTTGCTTTTCGCGTGTAAGATATATGCTAAGCAGTTCTTCTCCGTGCAAAATCGTTTATGTTTTCTCAAAAACCTTGAGGTCTTTTAAATTGTTGCCTTTGCAAGATTTTCCTTGTGCTGCACAGCTTTTCTCATGGGTTTTGTAAAATAATACCCCAGACTGGAAAAATGTCTCGTCCGTGGACTCGCTCCATGCCCAATCAGCCAGAAGAGGTTTATGGGACACAGACTAGCAAAAATTTCACTCAGGGTCAGTCCAGTCAACAGGACAGCGAAGCAGCCCTGTCTCAAGTATGCCGTCTCTTCGAGCAAAGCCAGCAACAGCACCAAGAGATGATGAATCATGTCATCAATATGGGAAACCACCGTGAGCCCTATCAACCACATTCCAAGTTATCTGAGTTACAGAAGACTCGCCCTTCAACGTTTGCTCACACCGATAGGCCACTAGAAGCCGATGATTGGCTTCGAGACATTGAAAGGAAACTGATCATTGCTCAGTGTTCAGATCATGAGAAGGTACTTTATGCACAACACTACCTTACTGGAGCAGCTGCAGCATGGTGGGAAAACTTCCTACACATGCATCCCAGTGAACACAACATCACCTGGGAAGAGTTCAAGGAAGGCTTCCGTGGGGCACACATCCCCAGGAGCATCATAAAAATCAAGAAGAGAGAGTTTGATGACCTGAAGCAGAGAGGCATGTCAGTGACATAATACAATGGTCAGTTTACCCAGCTATCTCGTTATGCCTACGACGAGCACATGACAGAAAACAAGAAGATGGAAAAATTCCTGGACGGCCTGGCACCAGCACTAAGATGCCAACTGATTGTACACACCTTTCCGGACTTTAAAACTCTAGTGGACAAGGCCATTACCTTGGAGAATGAGCGCCGTAGTCTGGAAGATATCCGTAAGCGAAAGAGGGACAAGACGACTCTTGCTCGCAACAACCGAAGCAAGACTGAGGTTCCAAGGACAGAAGCAAGGAGATCCACGACTACCGATCCAAGGCCCGTCAGACAGTTTCATGCCAGGGACAAAGAGTTCACGTACCGTCCAGGGGTCACATGCTATGCTTGTGGGGAAGAAGGGCACTATGCTAAACAATGCCCAAAGCCGAGGAACGCGGCCCCCAAGCCAAACAATGGTGGAAACAATCCAGCCCCCAAGCGCAACAATTTCAATCCCAACAACAACCACAAGAAGGGTCACCTGAACCATGTGACCAGGGAAGAGGCGCAGAATGCCCCAGACATCGTGCTCGGTACGTTCCCTGTCAACACAGTACCTGCCACGGTTTTGTTTGATTCTGGAGCTTCCCATTCGTTCATTTCGAAGAGTTTTGTTTTACAACATGATTTTCCGATACTTCCCTTGGAAAAATCTATGATCATCAAGTCCCCCGGAAATAAGCAAATCGCTCAGGGTTACTGCCAAGGAGTGGTCATTGAGTTCGAAGGACTACAATTCCAAGCAAATCTCATCGTGTTGGAGAGTAAAGGACTGGATGTCATTTTAGGAATGGACTGGTTGACCACCAACAAAGGATTCATTAACTGTTTCAATCGGACCGTGATTCTCACCCACCATCATGGCAAGACAATAAAGGTTACAGCTCAAGAAAGACCACGGTCACAGCAACCAAAACTGAACAAAGTGGACATTTCTGAACTGAGGAAAGTTCCAGTGGTATGCGAGTTTCCTGATGTATTCCCTGAAGAACTGCCAGGCATGCCACCAGACCGAGAGATAGAGTTCAACATCGAACTAGCACCTGGCACCGCTCGCATCTATAAGAAGCCTTATAGAATGGCACCCTCAGAATTGGTGGAGTTGAAAAAGCAGATAAAGGAATTATTGGACAAAGGATTTATTCGAGCCAGCTCCTCACTGTTCGCCAGTGTTGTTCGCCAAGAAAAAGGATGGGACACTGAGACTGTGTATAGACTATCGAGCCCTCAATATGGTCACCATCAAAAACAAATATCCGATGCCACGGATAAATGATTTGTTTGACCAGCTCGCACAAGCCAAGGTGTTCTCAAAGATTGATTTGAGATCGGGATATCACCAATTGAAAGTACGGACAGAAGATATCCCCAAGACAGCATTCACTTCCAGATATGGGTTATACGAGTTTACAGTAATGCCTTTTGGTCTAACAAACGCCCCCGCATATTTCGTCCACCTCATGAACAAGGTGTTCATGAAATTCATGGACAAGTTTGTTGTGGTATTCATCGACGATATTCTGGTATACTCAAGGACACCAGAAGAGCACGCTGAGCATCTCCGAATTGTTTTGGGAGAATTGAGGAAACATCAGTTGTACGCCAAATTTAGCAAGTGCGAATTTTGGCTAAGACAAGTTGGTTTCTTAGGCCATATATTGAACCAAGAAGGCGTGGCCGTAGACCCAGAAAAAGTCAAAGCCATACTTGACTGGAAGCCGCCCGCCAATGTTACAGATGTGCGGAGTTTCCTAGGAATGGCCGGATATTACAGAAGATTTATTGAATGATTCTCCACTGTGGCAAAACCCATAACACAGTTGCTCAAGAAAGACAAGAAATTTGTATGGACGGAAGCATGCGAGAAAAGCTTCCAAGAACTCAAGAAGAAGCTGACAACCGCACCGGTCTTAACTGTGCCAGACATACACAAGAGTTTTGAAGTATATCGTGACGCGTCCCGAAAGGGTCTCGGGTGTGTGCTGATGCAGGATGGCAAAGTTGTCGCATATGCCTCCAGGCAGCTGCGAAAACATGAGGAAAATTACCCAACACATGACCTGGAGCTAGCAGCAGTCATTCATGCACTCAAGGAGTGGAGGCACTTTCTGTTAGGAAATCGCTGTGAAATATATACAGACCATAAGAGCCTCAAATATATTTTCACACAGCCAGAGCTAAATTTACGCCAACGACGCTGGTTGGAACTGGTCAAGGACTATGATGTCGGTATTCACTACCATCCAGGGAAAGCAAATGTAGTGGCCGATGCCCTTAGTCGAAACCCCAGCCCGGACAATGACGGTCCGCGAAACTTGAGGCCTGACTTTTAGCAAGAGTTCGCTAGGCTCAACATGATGTTAGTCTCTGAGGGCACCGTATCAAATCTGGAGATACAACCCACCCTGGTGGAACAAATTAAGAAGGCTCAACAGGGACATCCCAGCATCGAAGGTATAAAGAAGAAAATGAACCTTGGTAAGACTTCAGAGTTCGTCACAGACAGTGAAGGAACATTATGGTACGGAGACAGACTTTGCGTACCTAACATTGAGGAACTCAAGCAACAAATCTTGACCGAAAGCCACACCGCTCCATACTCAATCCATCCTGGAGGAACTAAAATGTACAAAGACATTCAGGAAAGATTTTGGTGGCACGGTATGAAAAGAGATATAGCCACATTTATTGCTTGTTGCGATTCATGTCAGCGCATCAAGGCCGAGCATCAAAGCCAGCAGGGCTACTCCAGCCAAACAGGATACCGGAGTGGAAATGGGATGAAATAGGAATGGATTTCATCGTCGGACTACCCCGATCACAGCGTGGAAATGACGCCATATGGGTCATCACAGACCGACTAACCAAGGTTGCTCATTTCATTCCCGTGAAGACTACCTACTCCACGCAAAGACTGGCCAAACTTTATCTCTCCCGTATAGTTTGTTTGCATGGAGTCCCAAAGACTATAATATCCGATCGAGGCACACAATTTGTCTCCAAATTTTGGGATCACCTACAACAAGCTCTGGGCACGCAACTAGCTTTCAGTACAGCGTACCACCCTCAGACTGATGGACAAACAGAACGTGTAAACCAAATCCTAGAGGATATGCTAAGAGCCTGTGTGCTTACCTAGGGATCCAGTTGGGAAGAGAGTTTGCCATATGCCGAATTTGCTTACAACAACAGTTACCAAGCCAGCTTGCAAATGGCACCCTTTGAAGCATTGTACGGACGGAGGTGTCGTACCCCACTGAATTGGTCAGAAACAGGTGACACCCGTATCTTCGGCCCAGACATGCTTAAAGAGGCCGAGGAGAAAGTTAAACAGATAAGGGACAGACTCAAGACAGCACAGAGCCGACAAAAGAGCTACTATGATCAGAAGCATCGTGAGGTCAGCTTTGAACCCGGTGATTCCGTATACCTCCGAGTATCTCCTATGAGGGGTCTGCAATGGTTCAAAATTAAGGGGAAGCTAGCCCCGAGATTTATTGGACCATTTTGTATAAAGGCACGAAGAGGCACGGTAGCCTACCAACTAGACTTACCCAAGGAGCTGTCGGACGTCCATGACGTGTTTCACGTCTCTCAACTGAGAAAATGTGTAAGTAACCCAGAGAAGCAGGTATCCCATGAGAGCATTGATGTGCAACCAGACCTCACCTACAGAGAGAGGCCAGTAAAGATTTTAGAAGAGTCTGAACGGAGGACCCGTCAGAAAACGACAAAGTTTTTCAGAGTTCAGTGGAGCAACCACACTGAGGATGAAGCCACATGGGAAAGGGAAGATTTTCTTCAGGCAGAATATCCATATCTATTTGAGGATCAGCAGAAATCTCGAGGACGAGATTTTTCCTAAGGGGGTAGGTGTTGTGACACCCAAATTTTATTTGGATTTTTCAAAAGATTTTATTTGACTTGAGGGAGGTGAATTAAAAAATTTCTTCAAAAGGACCCTCCCTTTCAAATATTTTTCTCATGACAAGAGTTTTATTTGGATTCACCCAAGACTTGCTTTTGGTCTTGGAGGTCCTTGCCTTTTTATTTGAACTCAAGACCAAATACTCTTCACTTGAGAAAAATGCCTTTTGAAAATCTCTTTGAAAATGCACTATGGCTTTTGGGTAAATCCTTTACCACTTTCAACATTTCTCTCTTGCCATGGCCTTAGTGCAAATCCACTCTCCTAAACCTTCCCTCACCTTTGGATCATGATTTGCATCAAATCCAGCAAGTTGAACCTCCCCATATGATTATTTTTCCATTTAAATCATATTCAAACAAATTTCTGTCTTCTATTCTAGCCATTGGTGATTTACAAAGGAACTCCACTTTTCTGTTTTGATTTTTGCCCCCAAACCTTTTTCCCTTCCTAGTCCCTTGAACCCTCAACCAAGATCCATGAAGATCCCCTGGTCTTCAGTTCAAATTTTTCAAACTACACTTGCTGCAAGTTTGGACCAGATTTGTCAAATTTGGTGAAATTCATTCAAATCTTTCTCCAAAAATTCCAAGTAAAATCAGGCAGCCTCTGGGTGCATTGAGTGGTCACCTCACCAAGTCCCAGCCCCAGGAAATTTTTTCTCATTGCCAAATCATTCTGTCGAACACCTGCAGTGCATTGTCAAAATCAGGTTCAGTAAAGTTCAGAGAACATTTCAGTGCACTGTCGTTTTCTTCAGAACCCGACGTCGATCTCGCCAGTGCCGCTGTGTCGCCGTGTTCCCTGTCCCCTCCCCCTTGTCCTCTGCACCGCACGAGCGTCTGGCACCTTGCGGACGTCGGCGACGAGCAGCAGAAGGTGCGCCGCCCCGTGACCGACGCCAGCGGCGGCTTTGCGGCCGCCAGAGAGAGGCGCGGCACTGACGGCGCCACCCAGCGCCGCCCAAGCCACCGGAGCTCGCCGCGTGGCCTTCCACTCCCCAGAACGCGCTGCCACTCTTGTCGTGAACCGCAGGGCGCGGAGCGCGCTCTCTGCCGCCGTCGTGCCCGTGCGGCCACCCCACCGTGGACCGGCGCCGTTACGCCAAGACCAGCCGGGATTAGCGGGGGAACGACACCAGTAACTTCAACTGATGCTGCCTGGCCACTCAAACCTCCTGCCAATCCACTGCATCGCCGTAATTGCTCGCCGGAGATTCTCCGTTCACGGCCACCCCGTCGATCCGCCTGTAAATAGAGGCCCCGAGCTTCAACTCGAACCCACACCACCTCCGCACTCCACCTAGAGCACGCCTAGCCACTGGAAGAGCCCCGAGGAGGTCTCCTTCCTCGCCTCCGGCCGCCGCGACCCGCCACGGGATCCAGCTCGATTCGCTCTCGTGTGTGCGCCTCTGCCTCCCATCTCGTGCCAGTAGCTTCACTATGCATCCCTCCTTCTGACCCGCGCTTCAATTCGAAGTTTGCAGCCCTCCACCGGAGTTCTCCACCATCACCCGAGCCGCCGTCCGCCGGAGAAAGTGTCGCCGTCGACGTGGTGCTCCCCGTTGGTCGAATCCACCACCCACCGACGCGGAAGAACACGCTGAAGCTCTTGGTACCCTTCGATCTTCCTGACTCGCCGTGGTTCGACGCCGGCGTCCACCGCAGTCTTCGGGCGCCGGCGAGCTTTTTGAACCTGACATGTGGACCCCCCATGTCAGCCTCTGTTCTATTCTCCCTCGAACCATTTTCTGTTGGCGCCCTCGGGCAAAATACGCTTTCCCTCTTTAGCTAGCGCATTTCTTTCCAAAGCGTTTTCTGGTTTCTCAGTTTAAACCCTGGAACTTTTCTGTTTCATTACAGATGAGTCCCTGGACAGAAACCTTTATAACTTTTTAATAAAAAGGGATTTTTGAGTGATTCTTTTTCTGACAGTCTTAAAATTTTGTCTAGTTTTTTATGAGATTTATTTGGAAAAAATTTGGAGAGATTTTTATGCACGCGTTGGTTTTCACGTTAGTGCCCGTTTTCGTTATTGCCGTAGGTTCCGGAAGAGGTGACGGAGCCGCGAACTTCGCCGAGCTAGACTCCGACTTCTCCGAACCAGGCAAGCATGTTTGAACCTTTGATATGATAGGTGTTTTGCATGTTTGCGTGAAAGTTTGTGCGTGGCATATGAGTATCGGTGAGTTCCCCGTTGCTTGTGAGGCAACTACCCGCATGTTCCAAAGTTGCGATGATCTCTGGTGAGAGATGGCCTAATCATGTGGTGACATGAAGGGCAGCAAGGTGGTACTGTTGTAGCATACCAGCCTTGCGTCATCCGACAAATCCCGACGTTAACGTGGACGGAGCCACGTTATCGTTCTTTTCCCTTCCGTGCTACCACATGTTTCTTTTGCCAGGATGCGGTTTAGTAAGTTGGTAACCTCTTTCCGTGTACACAGCAAACAGAGGGGCCGGGATGATGGTACCTTGGCCCAGGATTAAAGCCAGTCATCCGGTCAGGGGGCATGGGTGTTTCCGGTTGGGACCGAGAGGGGGGGCACCCCCTTAGAGCGCGCGTATAGAAATTTGATCCCATGCTACGCGAGGTTGTAGCCTCCCCGTCTCAAGGTTTTTCTTGAACGTTGCCGAGGGTGATCCCTGGCTTCGGAAGATTGAAAGGGTGTGTACTGGTTAGACATGTTTCTTCCAAAACACCGTAAACGGAACTAGTCCCTGTGACTACTGAAATCCGTTGGTTGTGGTTAAGTACAAACTCTGCAGAGTCAAATTCTTCCAAGTCATCGTATCCATGATCAAGTAGTGAAGTCAGTATATCCCTATCTATCCGCGTGGAAAACTTGTCCCCCGGTGAACAAGCTCAAGTGGTGAACCCAATTTAATTATTATTACTGTGGATGGACTAACCTTATATTTGTCTCGTACTTGTAATAATTTATAAATCCCGAGCTACTGAATTATTGAGCTACAATATAAGCCCTTTATGTGATGTCGCTCAGACGTCCGACTGTGGCGTGTTTTTATTTCTTACTTTAAATATAAGCCCCTTTATGTGATGTCGCTCAGACGTCCGACTGTGGCACGCATTGCCTTTATTTTCTGTTATAAGCCCTTTATGTGGTGTCGCCCCGACGCCCGACTGCGGCATTATTATTCTTGCAGTTTCCTCTCGAGGAGTCATTCAGACCCTCGTTTGGCACCAGTATTATTATTCTTGCTGTTTCCTCTCGAGGAGTCATTCAGACCCTCGTTTGGCACCAGTATTACTATTCTTGCAGTTTCCTCTCGAGGAGTCATTCAGACCCTCGTTTGGCACCCAGTATTTATTATCTCTATGCCTGAACGCACTGGTTAATCTGTACATATGCTCCATGTTTACATTTGTTATATCTTATGTCCGAACTGTCTTGCGAGTACTTTCATAGTACTCACCTGGCTTGTTGTTTTGGCCAGATGTTGACGAAGGCGATCTCTTGGATGAAGAGTTTGATAGTGCGTCCGACGCCTAGAGGAGTCCCAGTCAGTCCTGTGCGATCCCGGATATTGGTCACTTGTATTATATACGCTTCCGCCACCCGTGATAAGTCCCCTCGAGCCTCACTCCGACGCTCGAAGAGCTGTAGTCTTCATGAGTCATATCACTCGCTTCGCGGTGATATTTCCGCCTCCGTTATTATCGTGAGTTAGTAGTTATGCCACCCCATCCGCCGTCTTGTGTTATCGGCGTGCATGTAATAAATTGTTGGGCAGTCTCCGCTCAACCTTGTATTATATTCAGTACTCCTGGTATTTTTCTTCTGTGACCAAGATATTGTCTACCAGTGAGAAGGAATTCTTCCTTACTGGTCCATAAAAGGGATTGGTCTCTTAATAATTATTTTATTGAAAAACCGGTCGTGACAGTTATTATGAAGTAACCACGGACGCCGACCAGGGCCAGGCCCACCTCTCTCCTAGGTGGTCTCAACCTGCCCTGTCGCTCCGCCACAAAGTAACAGTCGGGGGCCGTCGGGAACCCAGGCCCACCTCTACCGAGATGGAGCCACCTGCCCCTTCAGCCCCCACATTGGAATCACATGCGGGTACTCAACGAGCCGACCCGGCTTTAGTCACCACTTGTATAGTATGTATGTATATATGTATATACCCGTGATCACCTCCCGAGTGATCACGACCCGATAGTATAGCATTGCAGACGGACAAGAATGTAGGGCCACTGATGGATACTAGCATCCTATACTAAGCATTTAGGTTTGCAGGTAAGGGTAACAACTGTAGCAACAATGACAGGCTATGCAGCAGAATTGGATTAACCGAAAGCAGTAACATGCTACACTACTCTAATGCAAGCAGTAGAGAAGGAATAGGCGATATCTGGTGATCAAGGGGGCTTGCCTGGTTGCTCTGGCAAGAAGGAGGGGTCGTCAACATAGTAGTCGATCTGGGTAGCAGCGGCGTCGGTCTCGAAGTCTAGCGAGAGAAGAGGGGGAAGAAACAATAAATATAATGCAAACATATGCACGACATGACAATGAGTGTTGCTAGGGGTGCCCAAACGCGGTAGTAGGTGATATCGGCGAAGGGGGGAAACATCCGGGAAAGTATTCCCGGTGTTTCACGTTTTTGGACAGATGAACCGGAGGGGAAAAGTCGTTTGTTTGCTATGCTAAGGATGTGCGGCGGATGAACGGGCTGTGTATTTGGATTCGTCTCGTCGTTCTGAGCAACTTTCATGTACAAAGTATTTTCATCCGAGCTACGGATTATTTTATATTAATTTTTAAATATTTTAAAATATTTTTAGAATTAACAGAATTAATTAAATTAGAAAATGCAATTATGACGTCAGCATGATGTCAGGGTGATGTCAGCGGTCAGCTTTGACCGTTGACCAGTCAAGCTGACGGGTGGGTCCCATTGTCATAGACTGTTTATCTAATCAGATAATTAAGGTTAATTAACAGGGTTAAGTAGATTAATTAACGGGATTAATTAAGTTAATTATTTAAATTTCATTATTATTATTAATCTTAAAAAAAAATACGTTCTCTAGGTGTGGGGCCCTTGTGTCAGTGGCCCAAAGGGGCCATGGCGGGCAAACGGGCGCACGGGTGCCGGGTGCGGGCGCACCCGAGCGGGCACTCGCCCGCAGGGCGGGACGAGGCTGCCGGGACACCTACTGCGGGGCAAGTCGGCGCGGCTAGCCGGGGCCAAGGCGGGCGAAGGCGAGGGGTGGCGCCGGCGCGGCCAGTGGCGCGCGGGCGGGCACGGTGGCGCGGCCACGGGAGGAGGAGAGGGCGGAGGCGAGGTGCGGGGCCATGGGGCGCCGGCCGGAGCAGGATGCGGGGAGGCGGCCAGCGCCGCGACAGAGAGGGCAGCGCAGCAACGGCGGTAGAGCAGCAGCAGGGGGCGTGCCCGCGAGGCTGTTTTTTGTTCTGCAGCCGCTTTGTTAGCGGCTGCCTTATTCGCCTTCGCCTCTTCCTTGGCCTCGGCAAGGGCGCTCTTGAGGGTCTTGACCTCGGCCACGCCAACTGCACTCATAATCACAGCAGTGCATGAGTTAATCTCTGAATTTGCATATTACTTCAGATATATGATCAACCTCTTAAAAGTATACACATACCTTGCGTCTCGTCGAATCGCTTATTGATGCGATCGATTTCATCATCAGCCACCTTCAGTTTCCGATTGAGTTCGGAAACTTCAGCCACCTAGGCGGTTGCTGCCAATAAGGAAGCCTATTATACAGTAGAAAAGTACGTTATCTCTTCCGATTACTATGTGATCCTTTGTCCGACTTTTTCAAAACTGGATAGAGTCTCAGGGGCTACTAACTATACACAGGTATATTCCTTTATATGAAAAAGAATCTAGAGCATTACGCCGCATACCTCAAAGCCTGTCAGTAGGCTGGTGAAGGCTTCGTTCAGCCCACTCTTGGTGGACTGAATCTTTTCTACCACCACACCCATTAGGGTGCGGTGCTCCTCCATGGTGGAAGCACGATGTAGTGCTTCCACTAGAGTATTCGGCGCCTCTGGAGTAGTGGAGTCCGCCGTCGGAGCTAATGCTCCCCCCTCCTTCAAGGGGGGTTGCTTGCCTGATTCCAGAGCCACATTGGTCTCCGGAACGATGTCCGGCTGGGAGCCGGATTGATCGGGGCCCCCGCCGTTGGCCGCCATGGGGATTGCCCCCCCCACCCATGTCTTCAGCAGCTGAGGTATTACCCTCAGGCGCCCTCTCGATAGCCTCGCTCGCCCCTCCGTGGCTAGGAGAAGTCCTTTGGGACAACACCTTAGTGTCATCCGCGGTGATTGGCGAAGGGGCTCGTGGTGGCGTCTCGCTCTCTGCCATCTCGGGCGGCAAAGAACTCCCTTCAGATAGCGAAGGGTTGGGGAGGTCGCGAGCAGGGCTAAAAGACACACGGGGTAATATGTTATATTATAAAAACATAGAGGACCAGAGACATATAATAAACCCTTTTGTACTTACGATTCGGCCAGGGGCTTCACCCTGGGAAGTCTCTTGGGGACGGGTTCAGCTTCCGAATCCGAACCATCTGAGAGGGTCATCTTCCCCCTCTTGGCCGCCTCCCCCTTTGGGTCTTCGGAGGCCGCCCTCTTCTTTTTCCTCCCCTTGCGGGGGGGGGTCGCTTTCCGCCTCCTCCTCCTCTTCTTCTTCCTCGTCTCCCTCATGGGAGGAGGGGCTTCGGTCTCTCCGAACATAGCATCCGCAGGACCCTTTTGTTGGGGACCGCTCTTGGTCTCCTTGCCCTTCTTCTTGGCCTTCTTCTCCGGCGCCTGATACGGCGCCGGGACCAGCATCTCTGTCAGCTAAGGTGTGGCCAGGTCTTCGGGCAACGGTGCCGGACACTTGATCCGCTCCGCTTTTGCTATCCAGCCCTGAACGAAGGACAAAAAATTCATTGTGTCTGAAAACTTATTGACCAAATAGATATTCGGGAAAAGCATACTTACCGGGGTGGCCGGATTCTCGATGTCAGGACGGATGTCTTCGGTCTTCTTCGGCCATGTTTTTTGGGCCTTGAAGAGTAGCTTCCAGATGTCTTCGTGCATTGTGCCAAAGAAACGCTTCAAGGTCCATGGATCTTCCGGATTGAACTCCCACATGTGAGAGGGCCGGTGTTGGCAGGGAAGAATCCGGCGGAAGAGCATCACCTAAATCACGTTAGTGAGACTGGTGTTCCTGCCTATCATATTGGTAATGCGCTTCTGCAGCATCAACACTTCCACCGTGGATCCCCAGTCCAAACCCTTAGCGGTCCACGAGGTAAGCCGCGTAGGGGGTCCGGATCTGAACTCGGGAGTGGCGCCCACTTGGCGTCGTGGGGTTCGGTGATGTAGAACCACTACTGCTGCCACACCTTGACGATCTCCACGAAGGCCCCCTTGGGCCAAACGGCGTTGGGGAGCTTGCTTACCATGGCGCCGCCGCAGTCCGCATGTTGCCCGTCGACCACCTTCGGCTTCAGATTGAAGACCTTGAGCCATAGGCCGAAGTGTGGGGGGATGCAGAGTAGCGCCTCGCACACGACGATGAACGCCGAGATGTGGAGGAAAGAATTTGGGGCTAGATCATGGAAATCTAGCCCGTAGTAGAACATAAGGCCCCGGACGAAGGGATGAAGGGGAAACCCTAGCCCGCGGAGGAAGTGGGGGATGAATACGACCCTTTCACTGGGCTCCGGAGTGGGGATGACTTGATCCTTGGCAGGGAGCCTGTGCGCGATGTCCGTGGACAGATATCCCGCTCCCCGGAGCTCCTTGACGTCCTTCTCGGTGACGGAGGAGGCCTCCCACTTGCCCTTTGAACCAGATCTTGACATGTGTAACACCCCGAGACCGACGCTTCAGAAGACTTCCTTATTTTCGTGATTGTCGTGTGTTCCTTTTGGTGCTTGTTCTTTTATTGTTGCATTGCATCATGTCATCATGCCATCATGTCATTAATCTTTGCATAAAACTCATCTAAATAAAGCTGTATGGATCTTCGGTCCATTTAAATCGAGGGATATTCACAATGGTGATTTCTCTTTATAACATACCCTCCCAATATAAGGGAGCTATAACAAAATATTCAATTTATTGGAGGCCCTCGAAACAAACTTGCATTTGAAATCTCTCTCGTTTTCAAATATTCTATGTCTTGATCTTTCTCCAAATACTTAAATTCCAGTTGTGGCACTTTGAAATATGTCAAAGTAGCTCAATGCCAGTTTTCAACTCAACTTGTATTTATTTTGCCCTCCAAAGAGATATTTTCTTCTATCTCTTTTCTGTAAATAGAGAAGGATTTTCCCCTTCTTTTCTTTTAATCCAGCCTGCTAGGCCTCCTGGCCTTTCCCCCTCCACCGAAATGGCCCAAGGCCCACCTAAGCCTAACCCTAGCCGCCAGGGACCGAGCCCATCCCTCCTCTCGCTCTCTCCCGATCCCCATCTCTCCCTCTCGTCCCTCCCTGCGCCGTCACGCACACACACGCACGCATAGAGCCAGGGAGAGGAGCTCCCTTCTGCTCGCACCCTCCATGGCGCTGCCTTGCTGCTCCCTCGCGCCGCCATCTTCCTCCTCTAGTCCTCCCTCAGCGCCGCCGCGCCTCCTGCCACTCCACCTCCGACCCCCACCGGAGCGGCCAACTCCAGCGGCCTCTCCTTCGCCCCGCTGCTCCTCTGCCTCAACTCCGGCCGGATCGACTCGGTTCCCCGCCGCCTCGCCAAGTCCATGGAGCCGCCTCCCCGTGTTCCTTCTCCTCGCCTTGTCGTTCGAGGACCGGCGCCGCCGCCGGCGACCACGAGGCGGGAGACCGCCATGGATCACCGCCCGAAGCTCCCGTTCCGCCGCCTGCTCTGCCTGGATCCGGCGAGTCCTTGCGCCTGCTCTGCTCCGCCCCCTCCTGTGTTCCACCTCCGTCGCGCCAAGGCCGCTGCGACCAGGAGCGCTGCTGCCCGTCTTCGTTGCCACCACAGGAGCCCCAAGCGCCATGGCCTGGGCTCGGCCTCGAGATCCTCAGCGCCGCCGTGGCTGCTGCTTGCTCCGTCGACCCAGCCGCAAGTTCCAGCCGCCACCATCTTCTTCCAGGAACGCCAAGTCTGTTTTCAAATGCCTCTGCACCCCCTGCTTCTCCAAGGGTTTTGTTCGTCGTCGCTGTCACCCGAGGCCCTTGTGTTGCTTTGTTTGGACCGTCAAGATTGACAAGATCGACAAGGACCGTACCAGGACCGCCAAGCATCTTCTCTGTGAGTTTTGCCAAGTACCACAACAACGCGTCAAGTACCTCTACCGCCGTCTACGGAAACACCAAGTACCCCTACGCGCGAAGACGCCAAGACCGTTTCGGGATTCACCAAGTACCGCTACCGTTGACTCGAATATCTACGAAAACGTGTACCACTACCGCCGTCAAGTTCGACTACCTTCGTGTACCACTACTTCCCTCGGCGACCCATGAACAACTACTTCCACTACCGTCGAACCCGACCCACTCCGTAAATGCATACTTCAAAGGTATAACCCCGAGACGATGACCCGTGGACGAGCGCTTGTGATGTGTTGTATGAGATGCCCGTGTTTGCACCATGTCCAATTGGTCCTTGCACGTTCCTCGTTTGCCATGCCGCCATTCCGTGGGAACCCGGTAACCGGGAGCACCCCACCATTCTCTTGCGTGTTTCACACATCCGCACAATTCTCCTTGTGCCGGTATCTCCGTGAGCTACCGGAACCGATATGTTGCCATGGCACCATTTTCGGATTCGTTGCCGTGGCACCCCTTCCTTCCGCCATGGTGACCAAATGCTTCATAACATGCTCTTGTCCACGTTTTATAAAATTGATTAAAACTTGCATTGTCATCCGCATCATGATAACAACATTTAAAAAGTCTACAATTGATGTTTGCATTAAAATTGCTAAATGTCATGAGGATTTTTCGGAAATTGTTGTTTGTTGTTCCGGCCTCATTTAAAATTGCTTAAATGGGTAGTTTCCTCATGCTTTACCTCTTGCCATGTTAATCAACATTTAATATTGTTGGGTACATGACCGAGAGAGAACTAAATAATTGATGTGGTGTTTCGTCAATATGCAACTCGTTGCATATTGAACTCCATTTAATTTGTAGTATTGTTTGTTGCACTTTGCCATGCATATTTAAACCGGACATGCATCATACTTGTTTGTGCATCATGCCATGTGTATGTGGTGGTTGTTTACTATGTTGTTTGTTTCTTTCCAGTTTGCTTCTCTCGTTAGCTTCGGTTTCTTTCCGGAGTGTGAGGATTCGTTCGACTACGTCCGTTTGTCTTCTTCATGGACTCGTTTTTCTTCCTTGCGGGATCTCAGGCAAGATGACCATACCCTCGAAATCACTTCTATCTTTGCTTGCTAGTTGTTCGCTCTATTGCTATGTCGCGCTACCTACCACTTGCTATATCATGCCTCCCATACTGCCATGTGAACCTCTAACCTTTGTCACCCTTCCTAGCAAACCGTTGTTTGGCTATGTTACCGCTTTTGCTCGACCCCTCTTATAACGTTGCTAGTTGCAGGTGAAGATGAAGATTGCTCCATGTTGGATTATGTTTATGTTGGGATATCACAATATCTCTTATTTAATTAATACATCTATATACTTGGTAAAGGGTGGAAGGCTCGGCCTTATGCCTGGTGTTTTGTTCCACTCTTGCCGCCCTAGTTTCCGTCATACCGGTGTTATGTTCCTTGATTTTGCGTTCCTTACGCGGTTGGGTGATTTATGGGACCCCCTTGATAGTTCGCTTTGAATAAAACTCCTCCAGCAAGGCCCAACCTTGGTTTTACCATTTGCTACCACCTATCCCCTTTTCCCTTGGGCTCTGCAGACTCAAGGGTCATCTTTATTTTAACCCCCCGGGCCAGTGCTCCTTCGAGTGTTGGTCCGAAACGAGTAGACTGCGGGGCCACCTCGGGGAAACTTGAGGTCTGGTTTTACTCGTAGGATGTCTCATCCGGTGTTGCCCTGAGAACGAGATATGTGCGGCTCCTATCGGGATTTGTCGGCACATCGGGCGGCTTTGTTGGTCTTGTTTTACCATTGTCGAAATGTCTTGTAAACCGGGATTCCGAGACTGATCGGGTCTTCCTGGGAGAAGGTTTATCCTTCGTTGACCGTGAGAGCTTATGATGGGCTAAGTTCGGACACCCCTGCAGGGTATTATCTTTCGAAAGCCGTGCCCGCGGTTATGAGGCAGATGGGAATTTGTTAATATCCGGTTGTAGAGAATTTGACACTTGACCTTATTTAAAACGCATCAACCGCGTATGTAGCCGTGATGGTCTCTTCTCGGCGGAGTCCGGGAAGTGAACACGGTTTCTGGGTTATGTTTGACGTAAGTAGGAGTTCAGGATCACTTCTTGATCATTGCTAGTTTCACGACCGTTCCGTTGCTTCTCTTCTCGCTCTCATTTGCGTATGTTAGCCACCATATATGCTAGTGCTTGCTGCAGCTCCACCTCATTACCCCAGCCTTTCCTTTAAGTTTAAATAGTCTTGATCTCGCGGGTGTGAGATTGCTGAGTCCCCGTGGCTCACAGATTCTACCAAAACAGTTGCAGGTGCCGACGATGCCAGTGCAGATGATGGCGTCGATCTCAAGTGGGAGTTCAACGAGGAACGTGGTCGTTACTATGTGTCTTTTCCTGATGATCAGTAGTGGAGCCCAGTTGGGACGATCGGGGATCTAGCATTTGGGGTTGTCTTATTTTCATCTGGATTTTGACCGTAGTCGGTCTATATGTGTGTATCTCTGAATGATGTATGAGTTATTTATGTATTGTGTGAAGTGGCGATTGTAAGCCAACTCTTTATCCCATTCTTGTTCATTACATGGGATTGTGTGAAGATGACCCTTCTTGCGACAAAACCACAATGCGGTTATGCCTCTAAGTCGTGCCCCGACACGTGGGAGATATAGCCGCATCGTGGGTGTTACAACATGGCTGGGGAGGCTGGTGGCGGTGTGAAAGATTGAAGTTTGGGCGCTGGAGCTTGAAGATGGGAAGGTAGGAGAAGGAAGAAGGCATGGGGAAAAAAGAGGAATCTTTACCCTCTTATATAGGCAGTGAATATCAAAAGCCCCCCTCAAGCCTTAAAACTCGCCTGTTCCCAAGGGGTCGTGCGAATGGCACGGTTGGATTACCCAAAACCATATTGATGAGGATCCCGTAATGGGCGGACATGATCTCTGTTTTGACAAGATGTACCAATGGAGGCTGTGCCTCGAAACGAGAAGCGGGAGGCGTGAAAACGGTTCAAAATATTAAGAGGCCAGACGTGACGTTTTTGCTAGAAAAAGTTGTCAGTGGAAAGACAATGTTTTGTTTGATATCTTGCCTTCGTGGCTAAGGGTTGCAACAAATATACAGAGCCGGATACAGTTCTCTTGTTCATAAAACTGCTTTGAAGTGTTTAGGAGGAGGAACCCGCCTTGCAATGCCGAAAACAATCCGTGTGCCGAACATATCATCATTGAAGACTGGTTTAGGGGCTACTGTGGGAGTCCTGGATTAGGGGGTCCTGGGTGTCTGGGCTATTCAATGTGGGTCGGACTGATGGGCCGTGAAGATACAAAGCGGAAGACTTTCCCCCGTGTCTGGGTAGGACTCCCCTATGCGTGGATGGCAAGACTAGTGTCCGGGTATGTAATTTCCTTCCTCTACAAACCGACTCTGTACAACCCTAGACCCCTCCGGTGTATATATAAACTGGAGGGTTTAGTCCATAGAGGCTATCATAATTCATATAGGCTAGACATCTAGGGTTTGGCCATTACGATCGAGGTAGACCAACTCTTGTAACCCCTATACTCATCAAATACAATCAAGTAGGACGTAGGGTATTACCTCCATTAAGAGGGCCTGAACCTGGGTAAACATTGTGTCCCACTCGTACTTTGTTACCTTTGATCCTCACACGCACAGTTCAGGACCCCCTACCCGAGATCAGCCAGTTTTGACACCGACATTACCAGCTCTATTGGCAATAAAATTCCCCTCAGAGTTTATTAGTCACTATGGGGCATTCGAAGCCAAGCTTCGACGAGGCCGAGATGGCGAATTTGCTTGCGATGAAAGCTGATGTGGTTGCGAATCAGGAGGAAACTGCAAAGCTTAAGGAAGATTCTTCTTAGGAAGGATGTATTATCCATAAACTCCAAACAAGGCAATACGAAGGTATTTTGGAGTGTGCAAACAGCAGTTATGGCTTCCAGTCAACACCTCTCTGCAATTCTAGATGTCCTTATATCCTTGACAACAATGATTCATCTATTTTGTATTCCCTCCTCAGAGTACATTGTGTGGCACTGATGCTCATCAGGAAACTGAACAAGAAGCACTGAAGAACCCCATGGAACAACAAAAGGAAGCAACAGGAATTCCTGCTAGGCCTTTGACTGAAGAATTATGCAAGTGTTTGCTAGTGGAACAAGAGAAAACAAGACAATTCACTATGTTAATTCATAGAGGTTACCTCCCATTAATATAAGACAACGTTTGGGACCTCCTTATTTTAGCAGAGTTACTGGCTTTGAGCTTCAATCTGAAGCTGCTTCGCCTATAGCACCCATGAGAACTGCAAGAACATCGGCTTTCAATGTAGCACCACAACCTAAAGTAAATGTTGTATGGGATGAATACTACAGAAACTATCAAAGAGAAATGAGAATCCAATTTCTAAAATGAATTATAATGGGCCCCAGAATTGAATTTCCCAAGTTTGATGATCAAAATCCAGGAGGTTGAATAAGGAAATGTGAACAATATTTCTAGATATATGGCAGGAGCACCAAATGATTACAAAGTTCCACTAGCTCAACTATATGTGACAGGCAAAGAAGATATTTGACTGCGAAGATCTGGCATTCTCAAGAAATAACTCACTTGGCAACAACTTTGTGAGGAAGTGTTGCACATATTTTCCCCCCTACTAGCTCCTATGACTTGACAGATAGATTTAACTCTTTGAAACAAAATAGTTTAAGCATCAATGAACACACTGGTAGATTTGAGGATTTGGTGGCATAAATCCAATAGGATAATCCCACATTGTGAGAGGAATGGTTTATAAAAATGTTATGTGAATGGGATGAGATCTCATATTAAGTTTCAGTTAAGACCTCTTCGTCCTCTTACTCTTACAAAATCTTATTGGTGGGCTTGTCCCCAAAGAAAGCTTATCAGTCACAGGGCCAGAGAATGGACAATCACCTTACAATGCTTAAAGTCTATGGGTTTTGGCAATAAACAAGCAGACTTAAGCTCAAGTTGCAATTCATAGAGCAAGAGAAAGAGTGAAGTGTTGGAGATATGAAGATGCTTGGTTCCATGGGTATAAATGAAACAAGCACTAGTAATGAACATGTTAACTGGGGAAGAAATAACAATCAAAATGAGGAACAATATAGTGGTTCAGAAGAGGAACAAGAAAACAAACAACCTGACCAAGAAAAGTGTATGAAAATATATTTGCAGGCTATGGCATCTGACAGTATGAATACCATATCTATCTTAATATCCATTGGAGAGAGACAAGTTGTCGCATTAGTAGACTCTGGTAGTAATTCTACTTTTATGAACCTAAAATTTGCACAAAAAACTTCATGTACTATCTTGAAAGACAAGACCAGAGAAGTGGCAGTAGCTGGGGGAGGCAAATTATGGTCTGGAGCTTATATTCCTGAAACTATATTTGCAATGGCTCAAGATATTTTTTTTGCAAACTTTCAGAATTTTGGAAATACCTGGTAATGATCTACTTTTGGGTTGTGACTGGTTGGCCAAACACAGTCCAACATCATTTGATCATATTCACAAATCAATAACTATAGTTAAAGGGAAATACCCTATCACTATTCCTGCCTGTGAGACTATAGCTGATGCAACTAAAATAGATGAAATTGAGTTGCCCAAATTGCTGAATGAAGGAGCATCAGGAGATTTGTTACACCTAATCGATGACAATAAACCTGCCAACAACAACAAGCATGAAACGCTAATTCAGTTACTGAATTATTAAATTTATTTCCTCGAGTATTTGCAGAACGAGAGGGGTTGCCTCCTGTGAGAGCTTTTGACCATAAAATTGCAACCTAAAGCGGTTCCTCCATATTCCACACCTTATAGAATTCCTCACAAGCATAGGAATGAGATGGAACACCAAGTAAAAAATTGCTAGAGTCAAAAGTGATCAGAGAAATCCAAGTTCCATATGCTACACCAGCAATTTTAGTTGGCAAGAAAGACAAGACATGGAGAGTGTGTCAAGATTTTAGAAAGCTAAATGTTGTCACTACAAAGAACAAAATTGCAATACCATAATAGAAGGTCTATTGGATGGACTTGGAGAAAAATATTTCACTAAGCTAGACCAAAGATCTGGGTATCATCAAATTAGAATGAGTGAAAATACAAACATAAGACTACTTTCACTACACATTTTTGACATTTTGAATACCTTGTAATGCCTTTTGTATTTTTCCAATGCACCTGGTACATTCCAAACTCTTATCAACATCATACTTGCTCCATAATCTCGGGAAATTCACATTAGTCTTCTTTGATAACATATTAGTATATAGCATGTGTTTTTCGTTCCTTAGACCATGAGAGTATCTTAGTCACTTCTTAACGTACGGTGGACTTTGGGGTTGCTCAAACATTGTCTGTAACACGATGATCATAACGACAATTTACAGGTTCATCGAAAAGTTTGACAAGGGACTAGATAGCTCAAGAGTGGAATTTGCTCCTCCGACGATGGAGAGATATTCTTAGGTCCGTCTTAGTGTGACGGCATCAATCATCGTCTGGCCAGACATAGGTGACTATGTCACGGAGATACCGGAACACTTCAACGAGAAAGAAGAACAAAACCGATAACGAGGATAATGGTTTAGTGAGCATGTGTATGACTCAGGAGGATACCAATGCATCTCGGGTTTTGTAAAGTATCGTGAAGCAAAGGGAACATCACATGATAACCAAAGCTTCACTCAAATGGCATTCGTGTATTCATAGGGATCGATATGGACGTCCACGGTTCCGCTATCGGTCATTAAATGAAGGGGTTTCGTTCATGTCTATGTTTTACTGAACCTATAGGGTCACAAGATTATGGTAATCATGAACTGCTGAGTGTTAGTAGGATGAGAGTATCGAGGATTTTGTGAAATTGTTTTATTAATATTCAAAATAGTTTCGAGAAGAACCATAAGCGTTTCGGGGTCACCGGAAGGGTTTCAGAGTTTATCGGGCAATAATAGGCATTACCGATAAATAATATATAGGTGGAAAATGTTTCTGGTGATGTTAAATTAATAATAAAAGACTCTAGTAATTTTTAGGAGACTTTTATATTTAATTTAATATCAAAGTGGCTGAAGGAGAATTGGGCCACATTGGCCCAATAGGGGAAGGCACCTCCCTTTCCTAGGAGGGGAGGCGGAATTAGACTAGGGGAGGGTTTCCCCTCCCCCTAGGCCGGCGCACGAAGGAGGGAAAACTCCCCTCCTTGTGTGGCGCCCCTCCCTCTCCCTCCAACCTATATATACTAGAGGTTTTTCCACTATTTGAACAAACAAGTTTTGGAGCCTCCTCTAGTTCTCTAGTTCTAGTTCTAGTTGGTCCATGTTGATCAATTAGAGCTTGATCTAGATCCTCTAATCCTCATAACTAGAAGGCCAGTGTGGTTCTAGTCTCATCCCTCTAATTCTCCAATGACAGTCAGCTCTGGATGGCGAAGCGCTGCCGGATCGTGAAGATTGTACGCTTGCAACCAAGTAGAGAGGCCGTGCTTTCGGTCTTCCGTTCGAGGGATCGTTCGTGGGTGGTTCGCGGGATCGTTCATCTACGGTTCGAGGGACTCCAAGTATGATCTACATCGACTCGTCTACTTCTGCTGCTACTCGGACTCGGTAATGATCGTGATCCAAACTATGTATGCATCTTCATATTGTTCCTGGGTGATCGTAGGGCAATTTTTTTTAGTCTTCTACTATGTTTCCCAACAGTGGCATCATGAGAGGTTCTATGAGTAGATGTAGGTTTCAATCTAGATCACATATGAATATGAGGGTTTGATGTTCTTCCTATGCTTCCCTCGAGTGTTGCTTCGTTTCAGTTCATTGGCGACATGATGTAGCTTTGTACGAAGTTCTAACAATCGACCGGCTCTGGCTGTCGACGATCTGCTAACAATTCTTTGGGCTTCATCATAATCAGTAATAGTGAACCATCGCAAACACAATAGGGTGATGAAGATAAACGATCTTCTAGGGGGTCATGCGTATTTGACGAATTTTAGTGTGGGGCTAGATATTTTTAATTAAGTCTCTTCCCTCACACACCCTGAAAAGTTAATCTAGCAACAAGACATATCGCCTTGATGGTGGACGTAGGTAGCTAGTGTTATCCGAAAACCCTAGAAGCCACATAATTAAAATTGCCAAACTGATTAGAGGACGTCTAATTTAGTTTTGCAGGATTGTGTGTGATGTGGTATAGCCTTCGTCATGATAATGAGCTTATGTATGGGATGGCTATATGTTGTAACGTTAAGTGGCCTACGCGTCACAGCATGATGGCTGGAGCCACGGGATTGCCACTTTAATGTAATAGATGTAGAGATAGCCTACAGGTTACAAGTGATGGTGGCAAGTGTACATGGAGGACCCGGAGCATCACCAGGCGCAGGGAGGAGGTGCTGAAAATTTTGTGCCACGATAGCGTTTTCTAAAATTGGTGCCACGGCAACGTTTCTGAAACAACCGCCACTGCAACATTTTCTGATATTGCCGCCACGGCAGTGTTTTTGTAACGGCTGCCACGACAACGATTTTTCTACCACCATGACGATGTTTCAATTGAGATTCAAGAAGGCCGTGAAGACTTCCCGACGCCCCGGGCTATACCATATCATGCTATTATGAATTGCCTGAGATGATTATCCCTTTGTTGTTTGCATCCTTTGATTGCGCAGTAGTCAATTATTAGGGTGGTCTCTCATGGTAAATATCAAGTTAAATGGTGTTTTCCCCAGTGTTGCAACTGGCTATAACATGTAGCACTCCGGAGTGCGTCGTGTACACATGAGTACAAACGGGTTGTGTGGTGTAAGACGGATGGATGGTATGATCATGCATGCAGATAACACTCAATTGTCTTGAAGTTCTGGCAGATTCGTTCTGAGCTCGGAGCAGGAAGCATCGAAAGATCAACAAGAGTCATATGGAGATGTGATCGGCAAAAGTTTTCCTACTGGTAAAAATTCTCGTCATCAGTGATGTCCACATCAATGGCTGAGAATAAGATCAGGGTCTTGAATCACTCACTATCAATTATTGATTTGGAGTGCACTTTCTATAAAAATTTGTTTAAACACTAGTGCAAAATAATTATGAATCAATGTCTAAGTGAATTTGTGCTTATCATTGTAGATCAATGGCTTGCAATATGTTCAACTTAGCACCTATGTTAGAGAGAGAAAAGTTGGTTGCAAATGGTGGAAACTGGGGGTGGGCGTTCGGTAGAAACCAAAAGTTCGGTTTCTACCATTCAATTTAATTTTAAATTCGGTTATGAAAATTGGAAACCTAATTTTCCAACAAATAATAGCTAACCGAAAATTCGGTTAACTGAGTAATTCAGTCCGGTTTTTGGTTTAAACCGAATGGACCGTGTTGTGAGCAGCTGCTTAACAATTGACAATGACATCCTCTTATATAGCTAGAACACACTGACTCTCGTGCTTACCCACGCAAGGTGGGACTAAAAGAGAGCAAGGTATCCAGACTCGGCTGGTGGCACACTCGCACGTGAGTTGATGGCTTCAATTCAGTCGATCGGCCCATGGTCCATGAGAGACGCACGAGTTTTGCCTAAAAATGGCTACGCACCAGCTAGTGGGCTACCTTAGCCTATGGGAAAACTAAAGTGTTGTTCGTCCCGTCCTCAACTTCGTTGTGTAACCCCGAGAACATATGTAACAGCCTGGTTTTTGGCCCCTTCTTTTTCTTTTGATTTTCTGAGGTTTTTGCCTGAGTTTTCTTTCTTCATGGCAGTGTGGTCTAAAAACTGAAGAAGATGAACTCTTCTTTGCTTCCAGAGTGGCTTGTCATACACAAATCCTTCCCTAGACCTTTCCATTTTCATCCTAGCCCAAATCCCAATATTCTTTTCATTGGGAATACTCCTTTTCTGTTAAAGGAATTATCTTTTTGCCCTAGGTTGTGAAGCAACCCATATTTCCCCCACTCCTTAATTTCCCCAATAATTATCATAAATTGTTTGGGTCATATCTTCATCAAATATGGCAAACCTTTTCATTGCCATGTTCAAAGGTAATCCCCAAATAATTCATTTCCTATTCTACCCTAAATGGCACATTGTGAAGCAAGTGCTATTTTCCTTTGCTCAGTTGACCTCAAACTCCTTGGACATCTTTTCCTGTCCATATCATTGCCACATGCCAAAAAGCAACCTCATTTGCCTAGTAGTTATTTAATTATGATTTTCCAAAGTTTATGTCCAGAAAAAAAAACTTTGTGAAGGAGGTACAAGCTAGGCATATCCAAATGAGTTGCAATTTTGCATGGTCCTCCATATCATCATATCATAGCCCTCCACCAAAGTTGAGCTCATGTCATGCCTCCATGTGAGCTCATCTTCAATTCTTTGATTCTGTCCAAATTTTCAGTTTGTGAAGCAAGTATATTTTATCTTGCTCCATTAAGGCTGAAAAATTTTCTAGGCCTTCTATTACCCATATAACCTACCTCCACCCATTTTGGGCATATTTCATCAAGCCATTACTCCTCTAGAATTTTTGCAAGTTTCTGTCCAAAACAGATGTTTGTGAAGCAAGTACCATTTTGGCTTGGGCAATTGGTATGAGACTTTTTGGGCATGTTCATAGGACCAAATGACTCTGCCTTGCCCAATTTGAGCTCAAGTTGATACTCCATGTGAGTGTATCATCATGCTCAAGTTTCTGGACTATTTTGGTCAGTTGCAAAGCAAGTGTATTAAACCTTGATCCATTTCTCTTCAAACTCCCTAGAACTGTAGTCCTTCCTACCCTAAACCTCCCAGACATCACATTGGACCCATAGCATATCTCTGTTGATCACACTAAGTTGATCAAATTCGCAACAACAAACTTCAGAGGTTACATCCCACTTAACCAGAGCACCTTTCAACAAGTCACCACCTCAGTTGGGACCACCACTGGAAGGAGTAAACCCCAAACACGTTTCGGCCGAACCCCATGCACTATGTGCACCAGTGCCCATGGTGACCATCGTTTTGGCATGCAATGGCCGTGTCCAGAGCGTCGTTTTGCCTCGGCCGTGCTCGTGCTCGTCGTCTTCGCGCGCATGAGCCTGTCCAGCGTGTTCCCCGCGTCGTCGCCGCCCCCTTGGAGCCATCTCCCCCTCCCGAAGCCTCCTCGCTGGTGCTCGTTGCCGTTTGCCCACGGGATCACTGTGGCCGACAACGTTTTTAATGGCGCTCGCCCTCTTCCTCTACTCCCCCTTGGCTCCTGCTGCCCCGTGCTCCTCTGTAGCTCGTCCGTTCTTCCCTCGTCGCGTTCCCGTGCCACCCCGTGCTCGCTGAGCCTCGCCAGAGCTTTGGCCGAGCTCGAGCGGCGGCAACCAGCTTGGCACCTCGTGCCGCGGCCATTTAAGTCCCTCCCCTCGGCCTCTTCTATCTCGTGAGGTTCGTCCGCTCCATGTCGTCGCGTTCCTTGCCCTCCCCATGATGCATCCGGCCATCACCGGAGCTGCCAGCGTGTCCTTGGCGGCACCCGAGCCACGGCCACACGTCCGCGGCCTCCCCTCCTCGGCCACGCCTATATAAAGGCCACCCCGAGCCACTCCGAGCTCATCAGCCTCCTCACCGCACTCCTCTAGGCCCTCCCCACCTCTAGCCCGAGCTCCAGAGCCTCTCCTGGACCCCCATGTCCATAGTGCCTCTCGCCGGAGCCCGGCTAAATTAGCTCGAAGCCGAGCCCCTCTCTTCCGTCCACCACCACCAGAGGCCTCCCCACTACCCACTAAGCCTCCCCCTCCCCTCAACTAGTCGCCGGAGTAGCTATGTCGTCATCCTCAAGATCGGCCACCGCCACCTCTGCTTGCTGTTGCCGCACGGTGCCGCCGTTCTGTCCCTCCCCGGTGCCTGATTCCCCTCCAGATTGACGCGGTGGGCCAAGCCTCGCTCGCCGGCACCATCCCCACGGCCGGAGCCGGTCAGGCCAGACGCTGGACAAGCCAGCCCCGCCTCTCCTCTGTTCTCTCTCGGGCGCGAGGAAGAAGCCAGGCGAGAAGAGTGAGAGAAAGAGATGGATAAGGCGGGCCCCACTCGTCAGCGGCACAGCGCCACGGGCCCCCACTGCCACGCTGGATAAGTGGAAACGTACTTTCTGAAAGTACGTTTTCGTCTTCAGAAAGCGTCTTCCTCTTCTGCTCCAGCCGTAAGTGCGCTTTCCTAGTTTGAAAACTTATTCTCTCCTTAGGCGTCTTCTGTTTTCTCATTCAGGGGCCTGTTTGTAGAAATCTTTTTATAGATTGGTCCCTAGACTTCGTCGGGCTATAACTTTTTGCTTGAGACTCCGATTGAGGTGAATCCAACGCCCACATCTTTGTATCGTCAAGCCCGTTCTGTTGGTATAATTTTCACTATGGTTTGACATACTAGAAATGACCACTTTGCCCTTGCCCGTAAACAGCCACCTCCGAGAGAGAACTGTTTCCGGCGATTCTTTCCGCGGCTTCACCGCACATCTTCCCGGAGCCTTCTTCATCCCCAGGCAAGCCACAACACCCACTTGCATGATGGCCATGCAGTAGCCATGGTTTTCAACTTGAACCTTTAGTAACTATCTGTTTGTTTATCTGCTACTGTTATCGTTGTTTCGGTACTACTTATGGTTTCATGTTCACCTTCGTGTTATGTTTCGATGCGTCTGGTTATCATTTGTCTTGCTAGTATTACTTTCATGCTTGGTAGTAGTACGTGTTGATGTTGGTGATGGTCTTCGGTACATGACTATCATCTGTTCCCAGTGCCGTTGCTATGCCTGTTCCTTTGCATCCAGTTGGTTAAATGCTTGCATGTAGTGTTGTCATTATGTTCTTGCATGATAGATGTTGTTGATGCTAGTAGTTATTCCATGAGTAGTGTTGTGCTCGTGATGCTCGTTAGTATGCCATGCTCATCTGGATAAAGGATTCACTGTTATTATGCTTAAGGCTTATGTTGCATCCATGTTTATGTTGGTATCATGCATTATTGTTACATCATGTTATTTTCATATGACTCAGTTTATTGCATTCAAGTTTAGCCGGACTTAAATGAACTTGAACAACTGTTGGCTGAGTCATAGTGCCATCGTATCGTGCTGACCAGTGTAGCCACACTTGCCTTTATGGGAGGGCCCTAACTGGGTCTATTGCCATGCCTCTCGCCGGTGCCTCCAACGAGGGAAGGTTATGCGCGGGCTCTACCTTGGCCGGGTAGGACGGCATAATCCTTGTGTGCCCATGTGTGGTTTTGAGCTCATGTCCTTGTTTGGGACCGTTTTTGCCACGACGGTGGCCGTTGATGCCTTTGGTAGGCACGGGGCCATCCATGACTTAGCCCAGTGGGGAGTTGGTCGGAGTGGCCGGGAGAGTGTCATGGCAGTCTGACGGATTTGTCGGAACACCGTTGGTCCACCCGAATGGGAGTGAGAGGCCATGGGTTCCATGGTGTGGGTACAGTGTGCTAACCTCTACAGAGTGTGTGTTAAATCTATCGATAGCCGCGCCCGCGGATATGGGCCCAGTTCGTAGTCGGTCACACTATAGTCAATAGTAATAATAATAACTTGGTTAATGACAACCCTTGTTTGACGATGAGGAAGAGATTGGTTGTGATCGCGAGAGGATCACCGTGGTATCGTGGATACCGAGTTGATGGATATTTGTGATGTTGTGCGAGAGTCAAGGGTAAAGGTCAAGCTCCTTGTGGTCATGTAATGATTACTACAGTATTGTAATGCCAAGCTTGATTTGATCCTGAGATGATCGTGTGATATCCTTGATGGTAAGCGTGTGGATGTGATGGTTACGAGGTAAACCCGGGCAGAGTAAGTTGATGCATGCTAGTGTCATCATGTTGCATGTTAGTATCATAATGTTTATATGTTCATGCCATGCTTATATTGTGCTATTGGTATCATGTTGTTCATGCCATGTTGTTTTGATGATATCATGTTAATCCTTGTTAACTTGTAATTGCCATGCTATTGTTTGTCTTGAATGCTTCTGGTTATTGTGAGCTTGCAAGTACATTCAATGTACTCACCTGGCGTGTCATGCCAGCTTGCAGGTCAAGCCGGATTTGATTTCTTGTTTGCCGTGGATTCTTTGTTTGCGAGCTAGGATAAGAGTTCCAGCCAGAGTGTCTGCAAAGTGGAGTTCACCACCGTCTTTGTTGTTCCACTGCTAGAGTTATTCCGCTGCTTCGAGTTGTTCTGCTGCTTGCATAGAGCAACAGTGGCAAGCATAGTGTCGCCGTGCCGATGTAACCCCTTGTACCCAGTATATATTGTAATAAAGAGCTGATTTGTTCTATGCTAAGCAGTGTCGTATTCCAAAAGACTTCTTCTCGATCTCTGGGCTGGAATACGGGGCGTTCCGGTTTCTCTGAGCCGGGGTGCCACAGGCTTGGTATCAGAGCCAGGTCTGGCTGTAGGACGCCCTAGCCCGCGCAAACGTTAGAAAGCGGTGTATAGAGCCCAGTTGGTTTGTTGCACTTGATTACTGCATTGGTTGGTTGCATAGCATGCATATAGATTATTATTTAGTCACTAACGGTTAATCTTGTGAGTGTAGGTGGCATCGGTTTCGATCCACTACCTGCACCCTCCTTCTCAACATGCCTGCTTTTCGGTGTTCGGCGTCATCTCTGTCCCAGCAGAGTGATGCCCTGGTACCGAGTGTTCCAGACACCATTTGTAGGAGTTATGCTCAGGTATCGCGTCATTGTCTTTCCGCCACCCACCCATATCGTTTCGGTGATAGACTAGTCTCTATCCTGAATCGTGCCATCCATCTCGTCCCTTTGGCAACCCTTACTAATCTTTGTTGTCAGAAAAGGGCAATGCTATCAAGCCTTGCTTTTCCTCCCCCATCTTGCCCTGTCATTCCATTCTTTGGACGTGTACGGTTTCCTTTCGTACGCTTGATGATGATATGGTCGTGACCGTTGCGTTTCTCTACATGATCACCAAGTTCGTCCTCGCCTCCGTATCCATCCAGATCCAGCAGGTGTTCAGCCAGCGCTTGGTGTAGCCTTGGTTACACCAACCCTTTCCACACATGGATTCCACTTTCGTGCACACCGCCACATCATATTAGACCGTAATACCGGAGTTTCCGTGAGATTTATGTGCTTAGGTGTGCATGCATATTATTGTGTGAATAGCAGTAATATGTGATGATGGCTTGAGATTATTTATATTGTTTGTAAGCTTGTGTGCTTTTGTTTTCGTTGTTTCATTCTTTGGGCCTTTGGTGTTACAAATTTTTCCCCTTATTAAAGTTGCTCGTTGATGACCCACAAGTATAGGGGATCTATCGTAGTCCTTTCGATAAGTAAGAGCGTCGAACCCAACGAGGAGCAGAAGGAAATGATAAGCGGTTTTCAGCAAGGTATTCTCTGCAAGCACTGAAATTATCGGTAACAGATAGTTTTGTGATAAGGTAATTGGCAACAAGTAACAAGTAATGAAAGTAAATAGGGTGCAGGAAGATGGCCCAATCCTTTTTGTAGCAAAGGACAAGCCTGGACAAACTCTTATATAGAGAAAAGCGCTCCCGAGGACACTTGGGAATTATCGTCAAGCTAGTTTTCATCACGCTCATATGATTCGCGTTCGTTACTTTGATAATTTGGTATGTGGGTGGACCGGTGCTTGGGTGCTGTCCTTTCTTGGACAAGCAACCCACTTATGATTAACTCCTATTGCAAGCATCCGCAACTACAAAAGAAGTATTAATGTAAACCTAACCATAGCATGAAACATATGGATCCAAATCAGCCCCTTACAAAGCAACACATAAACTAGGGTTTAAGCTTCTGTCACTCTAACAACCCATCATCTACTTATTACTTCCCAATGCCTTCCTCTAGGCCCAAATAATGGTGAAGTGTCATGTAGTCGACGTTCACATAACACCACTAGAGGAAATACAACACACATCTCAAAATATCGAACGAATACCAAATTCACATGACTACTTATAGCAAGACTTCTCCCATGTCCTCAGGAACAAATGTAACTACTCACAAATCATATTCATGTTCATAATCAGGGGAGTATTAATATGCATAATGGATCTGAACATATGATCTTCCACCAAGTAAACCAACTAGCATCAACTACAAGGAGTAATCAACACTACTAGCAACCCACGGGTACCAATCTGAGGCTTTGGGACAAAGATTGGATACAAGAGATGAACTAGGGTTTTAGAGGAGATGGTGCTGGTGAAGATGTTGATGGAGATTGACCCCCTCCCGATGAGAGGATTGTTGATGATGACGATGGCGATGATTTCCCCCTCCCGGAGGGAAGTTTCCCCGGTAGAACAGCTCTGCCGGAGCCCTAGATTGGTTCCGCCAAGGTTCCGCCTCGTGGCGGCGGAGTTTCTTCCCGAAAGCTTGCTTATGATTTTTTCCAGGGTAGAAGACACCATATAGCCAAAGATGGGCACCGGAGGCCTGCCAGGGGGCCCCCGAGGCAGGGGCGCGCCTCCCACACTCGTGGCCAAGGTGTGGGCCCCCTCTGGTATTTTCTTCACTCAGTATTTTTCATTAATTCCAAAAATGACTTCTGTGGAGTTTCAGGACTTTTGGAGTTGTGCAGAATAGGTCTCTAATATTTGCTCCTTTTCCAGCCCAGAATTCCAGCTGCCGGATTCTCCCTCTTCATGTAAACCTTGTAAAATAAGAGAGAATAGGCATAAGTATTGTGACATAATGTGTAATAACAACCCATAATGCAATAAATATCGATATAAAAGCATGATGCAAAATGGACGTATCACTTGTCAACCGATACTGGAGCCGAAGAGTCAGCCAGGAGTTAAAATGTTTGGAAGCTCAGCTAAACGGAATGGAATTATCAGCAGACAACAGTGAAATTGGGAAAATCTTGTCTGAATGCAAAAGAAATCCTGGATGGACTGTCAGAATAAAATCTCTCTCAGTGTGCACTCTTCATGGCAGTGATGATCAAATCAGCAATAAGATGAAATGTGTGCCAGATTGACAGTATATTATCAGTCAAAGGTATGATTCAGATATAAGGTCTGATTCTTCGTTGAGGATGATTTTGAAACATGATATGCTTGGAAGCAAGCAAGGATGTGCCATATACTCAGAAAAGAGGATCTGGCAGTCAAGTGAGGATTGTTAAAATAAGGAAGCCAGCTATACACCGCAGTGAGACAAAGGATTATGAAGATTGACGACAACAGTGAGCCCAGTACAAGTACCTGTGAACCTGGAAGATGATCCTGATGAGCCCTTGTCTCCTTTTCTTCAGTGCCGGCACCACGCCTGTGATCTGAGCTGTTTTTAGCTATCTAGGGTGGATGCCAATTTTTATTTCTCTATTGAACAATTGTCACGAGTTCTGAGCTGCTTTTCGGCCGTCTCGTACAGCTGTTGAGTTTCTCTTTGTGACAGTAGCCCTATAGCTGCTTTTCGGCTATCTTAGGGACCTAGCACCTTCTTCTTATCGACCCGGTCTCATGCTCTGAGCTGCTTTCGGCCGTCCTGAGCCATGGTTGAGTTATTTCAGTAATGTCCCAGATCTGAGTTGTAAAGGCCGTTCTGGTGGCTACTGAGTTATTTGCTGATTTCTTGCAAGGGTTTGGATGTTCATTTTCCTACAGTCAGAACTTGAGAGGTGCTGAACCTGCCAGTTAAACAATATTATCATGTCAGAAGATGCGGATAAGAGTACGCCTGTTAGAATATTGCACCCATGGTCACACGGATAAACCATATGACCCTGCTCCTTCAGCCAAGGATCCAGACAAGAAAAACAGTAATGGAGTAGCAAGACCGGTGATGCAGGTATGAAAATGGTTGCAAGACCCACATGGTGCAGATACCCGGATAGTCTGAGTCAGTATGGATCACCATGGATATTCACTTAAGGGGTTCTACTCAATTTTGGCAAGGAACCCATATCCAGACAACCCGCTCAGTCAATAGCATATGCTCAGAATTGTCAGTATCGCATATCTGAGTCTGTCAAGTCAGACTAAGGGTCAATTCAACAGTTTGACCCCGGCAACTATGATTAAGCATCACATAGCCTACTGTCCCCAAGATGAGTGATCAGTATGAGGAATAACAGTCTGGAAGCATGTGCCCTCAACTATGAGAATCACTAAAGGATAGCTTGGCATGAATAAAATTTCGTCTGTCAGAGCCACCGTCAGTCGAGTCTGCGGATATTATCATATAAGATCGTACCCCTTCATGCTGGCCCCGGCAAGCGACTGTCAAATATTTGGAACGGATCTGATACTCCAGAAGGTGGAGCCAGTTAAGATGATTCAAAAACTTCTGCGATGAGTCAGAATCTGTCAAGAAACGGTTATGCCTCAACTCACAGTTTGGAACCCAAAGGACCAGCATTCAGTGAAGAAACCCAATGCAAGGAGTCAGAGCTTGGGTGTTCATCAGGAAAAATCTGATCACCAATTCATGGAAGTCTGTCAGTACAGACACAACAATCAGAAATCACTCTCGGATTTGTGAGACAGGCATATATGGCAGTCATGATAAACTATCACATTCAGCTAAGGCAGCAGATATGAAAATAATTGGAGCCTGTATAAGCATGAACAAGCTAGGTAAGATCTGTCAGAATGTGGATATAGTGAATCAAACCACCCAGAGCCAGTCAGATAAAAATTTAGTGGGAACAACAATAAAGGAAAAAGGATACCCGAGTTGGAAAAGGTTTCCTTAAGTCAGTATATTCATACTTGTTCCCTGAGCAACAAAATCTCGAGGACGAGATTTCTTTAAGGGGGTAAGAGTTGTAACAGCCTGGTTTTTGGCCCCTTTTTTCTTTTGATTTTCTGAGGTTTTTGCCTGGGTTTTCTTTCTTCATGGCAGTGTGGTCTGGAAACTGAAGAAGATGAACTCTTCTTTGCTTCCAAAGTGGCTTGTCATACCCAAATCCTTCCCTAGACATTTCCATTTTCATCCTAGCCCAAATCCCAATATTCTTTTCATTGGAAATACTCCTTTTCTGTTAAAAGAATTATCTTTTTGCCCTAGGTTGTGAAGCAACCCATATTTCCCCCACTCCTTAATTTCCGAATAATTCTCATAAATTGTTTGGGTCATATCTTCATCAAATATGGCAAAACTTTTCATTGCCGTGTTCAAAGATAATCCCCAAATAATTCATTTCCTATTCTGCCCTAAATGGCACATTGTGAAGCAAGTGCAATTTTCCTTTGCTTAGTTGACCTCAAACTCCTTGGACATCTTTTCCTGTCCATATCATTGCCACATGCCAAAAAGCAACCTCATTTGCCTAGTAGTTATTTAATTATGATTTTCCAAAGTTTATGTCCAGAAAGAAACTTTGTGAAGGAGGTACAAGGTAGGCATATCCAAATGAGTTGCAATTTTGCATGGTCCTCAATATCATCATATCATATCCCTCCACCTCCATGTGAGCTCATCTTCAATTCTTTCATTATGTCCAAATTTTCAGTTTGTGAAGCAAGTATATTTTATCTTAATCCATTAAGGCTGAAAAGTTTTCTAGGCCTTCTATTACCCATATAACCTACCTCCACCCATTTTGGGCATATTTCATCAAGCCATTATTCCTCTAGAATTTTTGCAAGTTTCTGTCCAAAAGAGATGTTTGTGAAGCAAGTACCATTTTGGCTAGGCCAATTGGTATGAGAGTTTTTGGGCATCTTCATAGGACCAAATGACTCTGCCTTGCCCAATTTGAGCTCAAGTTGATACTCCATGTGAGTGCATCATCATGCTCAAGTTTCTGGACTATTTTGGTCAGTTGCAAAGCAAGTGTATTAAACCTTGGTCCATTTCTCTTCAAACTCCCCAGAACTGTAGTCCTTCCAACCCTAAACCTCCCAGACATCACATTGGACCCATAGCATATCTCTGTTGATCACACTAAGTTGATCAAGTTCGCAACAACAAACTTCAGAGGTTAGATCCCACTTAACCAGAGCACCTTTCAACAAGTCACCACCTCAGTTGGGACCTCCACTGGAAGGAGTAAACCCCATACACGTTTCGGCCGAACCCCGTGCACTGTGTGCACCAGTGCCCGTGCTGACCATCGTTTTGGCATGGAATGGCCGTGTCTAGAGCGTCGTTTTGCCTCGGCCCTGCTCGTGCTCGTCGTCTTCGCGCGTGTGAGCCTGTCCAGCGTGTTCACCGCGTCGTCGCCGCCCCCTTGGAGCCATCTCCCCCTCCCGAAGCCTCCTCGCTGGCGCTCGTCGCCATTCGCCCATGGGATCACTGTGGCCGACAACGTTTTTAATGGCGCTTGGCCTCTTCCTCTACTCCCCCTAGGCTCCTGCTGCCCCGTGCTCCTCTGTAGCTTGTCCGTTCTTCCCTCGTTGCATTCCCGTGCCACCCCGTGCTCGCTGAGCCTCGCCAGAGCTTTGGCCAAGCTCGAGCGGTGGCAACCGGCTTGGCACCTTGCGCCGCGGCCATTTAGGTCCCTCCCCTCGGCCTCTTCTGTCTCGTGAGGTTCGTCCGCTCCCCGTCGTCGCGTTCCTCGTCCTCCCCGTGATGCATCTGGCCATCACCGAAGTTGGCCAGCGTGTCCTTGGCGGCACCTGAGCCACAGCCACGTGTCCGCGGCCTCCCCTCCTCGGCCACGCCTATCTAAAGGCCACCCCGAGCCACTCCGAGCTCATCAGCCTCCTCACCGCGCTCCTCTAGGCCCTCCCCACCTCCAGAGCCTCTCCTGGACCCCCCATGGCCGTAGTGCCTCTCGCCGGAGCCCGGCTAAATTAGCTCGAAGCCGAGCCCCACTCTTCCGTCCACCACCACCAGAGGCCTCCCCACTACCCACCAAGCCTCCCCCTTCCCTCAACTAGTCGCCGAAGTAGCTGTGGCCATCGTCCTCAAGATCGGCCGCCGCCTCCTCTACTTGCTGTTGCCGCGCGGCGTCGCCGTTCTGTCCCTCCCCGGCGCCTGATTCCCCTCCAGATGGACGCGGTGGGCCAAGCCTCGCTCGCCGGCGCCATCCCCACGGCCGGAGACGGCCGGAGCTGGTCAGGCCAAACGCCGGCCAAGCCAGCCCCGCCTCTCCTCTGTTCTCTGTTGGGCGCGAGGAAGAAGCCAAGCGAGAAGAGAGAGAAAGAGATGGATAAGGCGGGCCCCACTCGTTAGCCGCACAGCGCCACGAGCCCCCACTACCACGCTGGAAAAGTGGAAACGTACTTTCTGGAAGTACGTTTTCATCTTCAGAAAGCGTGTTCCTCTTCTGCTCCAGTCGTAAGTGCGCTTTCCTAGTTTGAAACGTATTCTCTCCTTAGGCGTCTTCTGTTTTCTCATTCAGGGGCCTGTTTGTAGAAATCTTTTTACAGATTGGTCCCTGGACCTCGTCGGGCTATAACTTTTTGCTCGAGACTCCGATTGAGGTGAATACAACGCCCACATCTTTGTCTCGTCAAGCCCGTTCTGTTGGTATCATTTTCACTATGGTTTGACATACTGGAAATGACCACTTTGCCCTTGCCCATGAACAGCCCCCTCTGAGAGAGAAATGTTTCCGGCGATTCTTTCCGGGGCTTCACCGCACATCTTCCCGGAGCCTTCTTCATCCCCAGGCAAGCCACAATGCCCACTTGCATGATGGCCATGCAGTAGCCATGGTTTTCAACTTGAACCTTTAATAACTGTCTATTTGTTTATCTGGTACTGTTATCATTGTTTCGGTACTGCTTATGGTTTCATGTTCACCTTCGTGTTATGTTTCGATGCGTCTGGTTATCATTTGCCTTGCTAGTATTACTTTCATCCTTGGTAGTAGTACGTGTTGATGTTGGTGATGGTCTTCGGTACATGCCTATCGTCCGTTCCGAGTGCCGTTGATATGCTTGTTCCTTTGCATCCAGTTGGTTAAATGCTTGCATGTAGTGTTGTCGTTATGTTCTTGCATGATGGATGTTGTTGATGCTTGTAGTTATGCCATGAGTAGTGTTATGCTCGTGATGCTCGTCAGTATGCCATGCTCATCTGGATAAATGATTCACTGTTATTATGCTTAAGGCTTATGTTGCATCCATGTTTATGTTTGTATCATGCATTATTGTTGCATCATGTTATTTTCATATGACTCAGTTTATTGCATTCAAGTTTAACCAGACTTAAATGAACTTGAACAACTATTGGCTGAGTCATAGTGCCATCGTATCGAGCTAACCAGTGCAGCCACACTTGCCTTTATGGGAGGGCCCTAACTGGGTCTATTGTCATGCCTCTCGCTGGTGCCTCCAACGAGGGAAGGTTATGCGTGGGCGCTACCTTGGCCAGGTAGGACGGCATAATCCTTGTGTGCCCATGTTTGGTCTTGAGCTCATGTCCCCGTTTGGGACCCTTTTTGCCACGACGGTGGCCGTTGATGCCTTTGGTAGGCACGGGGCCACCCATGACTTAGCCCAGTGGGGAGTTGGTCAGAGTGGCCGGGAGAGTGTCATGGCAGTCGGACGGATTTGTCGGAACACCGTTGGTCCACCCGAATGGGAGTGCGAGGCCATGGGTTCCGTGGTGTGGGTACAGTGTGCTAACCTCTGCAGAGTGTGTGTTAAATCTATCGATAGCCGCTCCCGCGGATATGGGCCCAGTTCGTAGTCGGTCACACTATGGGTCAACAGTAATAATAATAACTTGGTTAATGACAACCCTTGTTTGATGATGAGGAAGAGATTGGTTGTGATCGCGAGAGGATCACCGTGGTATCATGGATACCGAGTTGATGGATATTTGTGATGTTGTGCGAGAGTCAAGGGTAAAGGTCAAGCTCCTTGTGGTCATGTAATGATTACTACGGTATTGTAATGCCAAGCTTGATTTGATCCTGAGATGATCGTGTGATATCCTTGATGGTAAGCGTGTGCATGTGATGGTTACGAGGTAACCCCGGGCAGAGTAAGTTGATGCATGATAGTGTCATCATGTTGCATGTTAGTATCATCATGTTTATATGTTCATGCCATGCTTATATTGTGTTATTGGTATCATGTTGTTCATGCCATGTTGTTTTGATGATATCATGTTAATCCTTGTTAACTTGTAATTGCCATGATGTTGTTTGTCTTGAATGCTTCTGGTTATTGTGAGCTTGCAAGTACATTCAATGTACTGACCTGGCGTGTCATGCTAGCTTGCAGGTCCAGCCGGATTTGATTCCTTGTTTGTCGTGGATTCTTTGTTTGCGAGCTAGGATAAGAGTTCCAGCCAGAGTCCCTGCGGAGTGGAGTTCACCATCGTCTTTGTTGTTCCGCTACTAGAGTTATTCCACTGCTTCGAGTTGTTCTGCTGCTTGCATAGAGCAACAGTGGAAAGTGTAGTGTCGCCGTGCCGATGTAACCCCTTGTACCCAGTATAGATTGTAATAAAGAGCTGATTTGTTCTATGTTAAGCAGTGCCGTATTCCAGAAGACTTCTCCTCGATCTCTGGGCTGGAATACGGGGCGTTCCGGTTTCTCTGAGCCGGGGTGCCACAACATCGCCCGGCGGAACCGGCGACACCGGCAGCTAGAGAGGGAAGCGGCGGCATCACAGGGAGCGGATGCGGACATGGACGAGTACCTGTCCCTCACATCGCGCCAGGAACCCCGCACCCCATCCATCTGTCCACCGACACGGATTGCACCATCGAACCAGGTTGGGAGAGAGGAGGATCCGGCCGCCGGGGGCATTCCAGAGAGCTTTCCTCCCACGCAGATGCCGATGGTGGACGTATGTCACTCGCCGCAGCTCGTTCAAGCACGGATAAGCATGGGCACCGACGACGCCCGGGATCCCCACAACCTGCTCGAAAGAATGACACAACAAGAGTCGGTACGTTCCTGTTTCTCATGTCCGATAAACTTTGCATATGGCATGTTCAATGTTTTGAATAGACCGCTAGTTCATATTGGACATGATGAATCACTACTGCAGGATGGTCCAAACGCGACACTACGATCAGAAACCCTTCGATGAAACTGTGTGCGATGCCATAATCACAAACGGTGGTGTAAAAAACTATCAAAAAAGGTGCAAAACATTTGTGATGACAGATGCATCAAACACGGTTCAGAATTTAGTTGTGTGTGGGATGCAGGGCATACGGTGCAGCTGAATTAACTGTTTGGGATGAGGAGGAACAAAGGAAATGGGCAGCCAGATGAAGGCGTGTGCGATATACAGCATACGGTTCACTGGGATGAACTGTGTGTGATTAGGCAACATAATGGAAACGGTTCAACTGAACAAGATGTGTGTGATATGCGGCAAACAGGTCCGTAATCAGAAATGCGTGCGAAGACCAATAATAACACAGACGGCTGCTGCTAATAAGCCGTGTGAATTGCTCTGTCTACAGTAGAATAACATGTATATATATATATAATTGAAATAAACATCCAATTACATAAGTGACTATACAGATCATTCGCACACACCTCAATAAACAATTGCATGCATTCTAAAGTAGGAGAAATGATCGTCTAGTCATCTACTTCTTGTGACGCTCCCGCCACTGCTATGTGGCTCGATCCCTCGTCTGGGTTAGGAAGAAGACAGTGCCTCATGTCAACGATCCGCCTGTACATCTCGTAGCTTGTGTACACGTCCATGGCCATGTACTTGACATGTTGTTCATCCAGTCTCTCATGCCACACAATGTGCCAAGCGTTCTTGTCCTTATTGCTCTCTTCCTTCATCTTCACGTAGTAGGGGTCGATGATGGCCGAGGCAAGGTCAACCAGGGAGTTCAGTTTGTTTTTGTCGCTGCCCCAGACCTTGTACTGGTGCTCGATGTTGACAAGATTCGGGCATTTCAAGTCCGAAACCTTGAGTGCTTTTAGATCGTTGGTGGTGTCCACCGTAGCGAAACTGTAGTCGGAGCTGTTGATAAACCTGGAGAAATGCTCACAAGGCCTCGTGGCAAGGTGGTAGTGGTAGACGAGGACGTCATGTCGCACGCACAACTGGGCGACGACAACCTTCTGAGCATGCCCAGCACGACCGACGGTGTACTCGAGGTCGAAGCTGACCACTCGGTACTTGTCCTCGGCAAGGAACTGCTCCATAGTTTGGATGGAGCTCTCCACCGAGACCGGATCGTTCGTGTACACCACTGAGAGGGCCTTCCCCCTCATGTGGGTGTCCACTACGTGATGCGTGGTGAACTGCCCGCCGTTGTCATCGTCGGCCGCTGGGAGCGCCATTGGAGCCACGGAGAGCGCCATTGGAACCGCTGGATGTCCTCTTTGTATGTGTCCTCGTGGGTGTGCTTATTGTGTCGTGTGACACGAGAGATGAAGGTAAATGGCCGCGGGAATAAAACGGGGCCGGGCAGCGTGGATTCTCGGCGCGTCCGCATGGCAATTTTTGCAGCGGGTAACTGCATCGTCGCGCCGCGCCCATGCAACCGCTTGCACACGAACGTGCGTGATCGTGCGCCGGCCCCAAACACTGGCAGTGCGCATGGAGGGACAAGGGCAGATCACCCGGAGGGACGCGAGAGCAGAGCGCGCGCGGCGGGACGCGAGCAGAGCGCGCTGCGGCCGCCAGAACCGCAAGCAACCACACGCATAGAGCAGTTGAACACGCAGGAAATGGTCGCCTACAAGCCGGCCGACATAGTTCCTTTATATTATGTGCCATACTTTGCCCTCAAATTTAACCAACAAAATGTTAATGCATATTTTAAAAATTATATAATTGGAAACTATGTTCAAATACAAATCCAACTATATAATCTTTGGCGACATGCATTCATATTTTATTAGTTAAATCATACTTATAAACCAGGACGGTGGTATAGTAGGTAATTAAATCGCAAACGTTTTTTTATTAACCATATGTGTACGTGGCCTTTCGTCCTCCTCTCGCACGTCTTGTCACCCCGCTACCGCAGACGACTTACAGCGCAAGCTTGCGCAGCGCGCGGGGACGTTCTTTTGGCAAAACGGTGGCGCCAATGAATTGTCGGTGAGCCCGTTCCCGCGCAACCTCGCAGGTTCCTGCGCAAGCTTCTTGCCCGACTTGGTGAAATCCCCCAAAATCCCAATGCTTACCGCCTTCTATAAAAACCCTCACGTCCGGCGAGTCCTGCGTCGCATTTTTCCCTCCCTCCCTATAGCTTATCTCGTCTGCTTCTCCCACAATCGCCAATGGCACCAGTCCGTCGTCGTCGCTCAGCCACTCCGCCGTCATCAGAGGACAGCTCCAGCTGGGAGGCTACACCGCAGCGGTGGTGCAGTCCCCGGCGTAGTGTAGTGCGCGTGGCATCCCTGTTGGGTGTGCGCGGAACACCCACCACACGCTCCACCACCGCTGCCCGTCGGCAGCTGTTGCCGGCCGCCGTTGCCGCCACACCACCTTCGAAAGCCAGGGCCATCACCCGCTCCGCCGCCGCGGCCCAAAGGCGAGAGGTGGCCATCATGGCCGCCACCCCACTGCCGGCCACTGTGGCCATCACCCACTCCGCCACCGCGGCCCGAAGGCGGGAGCTGGTGGTCGTGGACGCCACCCCGTCGTCGGCCGCCGTGGCCGCCAGCCCACCGTCGACCGCCGGGGTCATCACCCACTCCGCCACCGCCGCCCGAAGGCGGGAGGCGGAGGTGGATGCCCGCACGTGCGTCAGCGACCTTGCGCGCTACACCGAGTTCCTGCGGGAGGAGAAGGAGCGCCTCGTCGAGCACACAAAGAGCCTTACCGCCGTCGTGGCTGCGGCACACGCCGCCTCAGAGGCGAGGAATCAGGAGATCTACGAGGAGAACCACCGCTTCAAGAGGGGTCATCTGGAGCGGCAGAGGACGTTCGAGGTGAGCGTCGTTGAGGCTGCAATAGCGGCAGGCACCGTATTGTGGTTGCCCAGCTCATCGGTAGGCTCCTCCTCCGCCGCCTCTTACTGAGCGCGCTCGGCAGAGGAGAGGCGGCCGGAAGTAGTACAAAGCCCCTCCGCAGTAGTAGTACTAAGAGTAGTATTTAGGGGCTATTGTTCAGTTCATCTGACTATAGATGTGGTGGAACTGTACAACGTACTTAAAATTAGCTAGTATATATAGTTGAACTAGCTATTTCAGTACGTGGTTGGCAACAATTGGGGAAAAGTTTGGTCGGTTCTGTTGGGGAACGTAGTAATTTCAAAAAAATTCCTACGCACCCGCAAGATCATGGTGATGCATAGCAACAAGAGGGGAGAGTGTCGTCTACGTACCCTCGTAGACCGTAAGCGGAAGCATTATGACAACACGGTTGATGTAGTCGTACGTCTTCACGATCCGACTGATCTAAGTACCGAACGCACGGCACCTTCGAGTTCTGCACACGTTCAGCTCGGCGACGTCCCACGAACTCACGATCCAGCAGAGCTTCGCGGGAGAGTTCCGCCAACACGACGACGTGATGACGGTGATGATGATGCTACTGACGCAGGGCTTCGCCTAACCACCACTACGATATTACCGAGGTGGATTATGGTGGAGGGGGGCACCGCACACGGCTAAAAGATCATCTGATCAACTTGTGTGTCTATGGGGTGCCCCCTTCCTCCGTATATAAAGAAGTGGAGGAGGGGGAGGGCCGGCCCTCTATGGCGCGCCCTGGAGGAGTCCTACACCCACCGGGAGTAGGACCCCCCTTCCCTAGTTGGACTAGGAGAGAAGGAAGGGGGAGAGAGGGAGGAAGGAAAGGGGGGCGCCGCCCCCCTCCTAGTCCAATTCGGACCAGAGGGGGCGCGCGGCCTGCCATGGCCTCCTCTCTCTCTCCACTATGGCCCAATAAGGCCCATACACTTACCGGGGGGTTCCGGTAACCTCCCGGTACTCCGGTAAAATCCCGATTTCACCCGGAACTATTCCGATGTCCAAATATAGTCGTCCAATATATCGATCTTTATGTCTCGGCCATTTCGAGACTCCTCGTCATGTCCGTGATCATATCCGGGACTCCAAACTACCTTCAGTACATCAAAACACATAAACTCATAATACCGATCGTCACCGAACGTTAAGAGTGCGGACCCTACGGGTTCGAGAACTATGTAGACATGACCGAGACATGTTTCCGGTCAATAACCAATGGCGGAACATGGATGCTCATATTGGCTCCTACATATTCTACGAAGATCTTTATCGGTCAAACCGCATAACAACATACGTTGTTCCCTTTGTCATCGGTATGTTACTTGCCCGAGATTCGATTGTCGGTATCCCAATACCTAGCTCAATCTCGTTACTGGCAAGTCTCTTTACTCGTTCTGTAATACATCATCCCGCAACTAACTCATTAGTCACATTGCTTGCAAGACTTATAGTGATGTGCATTACCGAGAGGGCCCAGAGATACCTCTCCGATAATCGGAGTGACAAATCCTAATCTTGGTCTATGCCAACTCAACAAGTACCATCGGAGACACCTGTAGAGCACCTTTATAATCACCCAGTTATGTTGTGACGTTTGGTAGCACACAAAGTGTTCCTTCGGTAATCGGGAGTTGCATAATCTCATAGTCATAGGAACATGTATAAGTCATGAAGAAAGCAATAGCAGTAAACTAAAACGATCAAGTGCTAAGCTAACGAAATGGGTCAAGTCAATCACATCATTCTCCTAATGATGTGATCCCGTTTATCAAATGACAACTCGTGTCTATGGCTAGGAAACTTAACCATCTTTGATCAACGAGCTAGTCAAGTAGAGGCATACTAGTGACACTCTGTTTCTCTATGTATTCACACATGTATTATGTTTCCGGTTAATACAATTCTAACATGAATAATAAACATTTATCATGAATTAAGGAAATAAATAATAACTTTATTATTGCCTCTAGGGCATATTTCCTTCAGTCTCCCACTTGCACTAGAGTCAATAATCTAGATTACAGAGTAATGATTCTAACACCCATGGAGTCTTGGTGCTGATCATGTTTTGCTCGTGAGAAGCGCTTAGTCAACAGGTCTGCAATATTCATATCCGTATGTATCTTGCAAATCTCTATGTCTCCCACCTGGACTTGATCACGGATGGAATTGAAGCGTCTCTTGATGTGCTTGGTTCTCTTGTGAAATCTGGATTCCTTTGCCAAGGCAATTGCACCAGTATTGTCACAAAAGATTTTCATTGGACCCGATGCACTAGGTATGACACCTAGATCGGATATGAACTCCTTCATCCAGACTCCTTCATTTGCTGCTTCCGAAACAGCTATGTACTTCGCTTCACACGTAGATCCCGCCACAACGCTTTGTTTAGAATTGCACCAACTGACAGCTCCACCGTTCAATATAAACACGTATCCGGTTTGCGACTTAGAGTCATCCGGATCAGTGTCAAAGCTTGCATCGATGTAACCATTTACGACGAGCTCTTTCTCACCTCCATAAACGAGAAACATATCCTTAGTCCTTTACAGGTATTTCAGGATGTTCTTGACCACTGTCTAGTGATCCATTCCTGGATTACTTTGGTACCTCCCTACTAAACTAATAGCAAGGCACACATTAGGTCTGGTACATAGCATTGCATACATGATAGAGCCTATGGCTGAAGCATAGGGAACATCTTTCATTTTCTCTCTATCTTCTGCAGTGGTCGGGCATTGAGTCTGGCTCAACTTCACACCTTGTAACACAGGCAAGAACCCTTTCTTTGCTTGATCCATTTTGAACTTCTTCAAAACTTTGTCAAGGTATGTGCTTTGTGAAAGTTCAATTAAGCGTCTTGATCTATCTCTATAGATCTTCATGCCCAATATATAAGCAGCTTCACCGAGGTCTTTCATTGAAAAACACTTATTCAAGTATCCTTTTATGCTATTCAGAAATTCTATGTCATTTCCAATCAACAATATGTCATCCACATATAATATTAGAAATGCAACAGAGCTCCCACTCACTTTCTTGTAAATACAGGTTTCTCCAAAAGTATGTATAAAACCATATGCTTTGATCACACTATCAAAACGTTTATTCCAACTCCAAGATGCTTGCACCAGTCCATAGATGGATCACTGGAGCTTGCACACTTTGTTAGCACCCTTTGGATCGATAAAACCTTCAGGTTGCATCATATACAACTCTTCTTCCAGAAATCCATTCAGGAATGCAGTCTTTACATCCATTTGCAAAATTTCATAATCATAAAATGCGGCAATTGCTAACATGATTCGGACGGACTTAAGCATCGCTAGGGTGAGAAGGTCTCATCATAGTCAACTCCTTGAACTTGTCGAAAACCTTTCGCAACAAGTCGAGCTTTGTAGACAGTACCATTACCGTCAACGTCAGTCTTCTTCTTGAAGATCCGTTTATTCTCGATGGCTTGCCGATCATCGGGCAAGTCAACCAAAGTCCATTCTTTGTTCTCATACATGGATCCCATCTCAGATTTCATGGCCTCAAGCCATTTTGCAGAATCTGGGCTCATCATCGCTTCCTCATAGTTCGTAGGTTCGTCATGGTCAAGTAACATGACTTCCAAACAGGATTACCGTACCACTCTGGTGCGGATCTTACTCTGGTTGGCCTACGAGGTTTGGTAGTAACTTGATCTGAAGTTACATGATCATCATCATTAGCTTCCTCACTAATTGGTGTAGGAGTCACAGGAACAGATTTCTGTGATGAACTACTTTCCAATAAGGGAGCAGGTATAGTTACCTCATCAAGTTCTACTTTCCTCCCACTCACTTCTTTTGAGAGAAACTCCTTCTCTAGAAAGGATCCATTCTTATCAACGAATGTCTTGCCTTCGGATCTGTGATAGAAGGTGTACCCAACAGTCTCCTTTGGGTATCCTATGAAGACACATTTCTCCGATTTGGGTTCGAGCTTATCAGGTTGAAGCTTTTTCACATAAGCATCGCAGCACCAAACTTTAAGAAACGGCAACTTTGGTTTCTTGCCAAACCACAGTTCATAAGGTGTCGTCTCAACGGATTTAGATGGTGCCCTATTTAACGTGAATGCAGCCGTCTCTAAAGCATAACCCCAAAACGATAGCGGTAAATCAGTAAGAGACATCATAGATTGCACCATATCTAGTAAAGTACGATTACGACGTTCGGACATACCATTACGCTGTGGTGTTTCGGGTGGCGTGAGTTGTGAAACTATTCTGCATTGTTTCAAATGAAGACCAAACTCGTAACTCAAATATTCTCCTCCACGATCAGATCCTAGAAACTTTATTTTCTTGTTACGATGATTTTCCACTTCACTCTGAAATTCTTTGAACTTTTCAAATGTTTCAGACTTATGTTTCATTAAGTAGATATACCCATATCTGCTCAAATCATCTGTGAAGGTGAGAAAATAACGATACCCGCCGCGAGCCTCAATATTCATCGGACCACATACATCAGTATGTATGATTTCCAACAAATCTGTTGCTCGCTCCATTGTTCCGGAGAACGGCGTTTTAGTCATCTTGCCCATGAGGCATGGTTCGCAAGTACCAAGTGATTCATAATCAAGTGATTCCAAAAGTCCATCAGTATGGAGTTTCTTCATGCGATTTACACCAATATGACCCAAACGGCAGTGCCACAAATAAGTTGCACTATCATTATCAACTCTGCATCTTTTGGCTTCAACATTATGAATATGTGTATCACTACTATTGAGATTCATCAAAAATAGACCACTCTTCAAGGGTGCATGACCATAAAAGATATTACTCATATAAATAGAACAACCATTATTCTCAGATTTAAATGAATAACCATCTCGCATCAAACAAGATCCAGATATAATGTTCATGCTCAACGCTGGCACCAAATAATAATTATTCAGGTCTAAAACTAATCCCGAAGGTAGATCTAGAGGTAGCATCCCGACGGCGATCACATCGACTTTGGAACCATTTCCCACGCGCATCGTCACCTCGTCCTTAGCCAATCTTCGCTTAATCCGTAGTCCCTGTTTCGAGTTGCAAATATTAGCAACAGAACCAATATCAAATACCCAGATGCTACTGCGAGCTTTAGTAAGGTACACATCAATAACATGTATATCACATATACCTTTGTTCACCTTGCCATCCTTCTTATCCGCCAAATACTTGGGGCAGTTCTGCTTCCAGTGACCAGTCTATTTGGAGTAGAAGCACTCACTCTCAGGCTTAGGTCCAGACTTGGGTTTCTTCTCCTGAGCAGCAGCTTGTTTGCCGTTCTTCTTGAAGTTCCCCTTCTTCTTCCCTTTACCCTTTTTCTTGAAACTGGTGGTCTTGTTAACCATCAACACTTGATGCTCCTTCTTGATTTCTACCTCCGCAGCCTTTAGCATTGCGAAGAGCTCGGGAATTGTCTTATCCATCCCTTGCATATTATAGTTCATCACGAAGCTCTTGTAGCTTGGTGGCAGTGATTGAAGAATTCTGTCAATGACACTATCATCTGGAAGATTAACTCCCAGTTGAATCAAGTGATTATTATACCCAGACATTTTGAGTATATGTTCACTGACAGAACTATTCTCCTCCATCTTGCAGGTGTAGAACTTATGAATGTCAATTAGATTAATAAATGGATTATGAATAATCGGATAATTAGCCTGCTAATTGGGTTTTGCTATTGCAAGCGGTTATTGAAAAAATACCGTGGGCGATGACCTCAGGCAACCCACATAGTTTCTAGGAATAAACTGTGTTGGATCAATGAACAATCACACACGACTTTCTCTTGAAAACTGTTTGCGCTAGGCCACCTTGCGCAAACGTTTACCACATAAAAACTGTGTGTCATGGACAGCCTTTGCCACACAGTTTGTTCTACGGACAGTGTGTTATACATTCAATAACGCAAACGATTTAACGGGAAAAATTGTGTGTGATGTACCTTTGAACGGAAACGTTTTCCTTGGAGCGACTGTGTGGGATGTACATACGAACGGAAACGTTTAGCGGGGACTGACTGTGTGGGATGTACTTGCGACCGGAAACAATTTTGCCGTATAATTGTATTTTTTTAGCTCTACTGTATGTATTTCTGTATTTGAGCGCTCGCCGGTCGCACACGACCTCATTTTGCCGAGCGTGTGTGCCAGGAGGGCATATCCCCGACGGTTTCTGGGTCGTGTGGGAAGGACCCCCCTATCGCCCACACTCACTTGGCGACGGTTCCAAATGTCGTCACGGAAAGGGGTTAAAAACCGTTTGTTTAGGACCGACGTGCACCAGTGAATGCTGCAAACCATGATCATTTTGGAGGTGTTCCTGTTGGACATGATCAATGATAATCAAGGTCCGACCCAAATGGAGTACGAATTGGGGGATCCAACTTGCCCTTCATTTTGGAGGTGTTCCTGCCGGACATGATCAATGACAATCAAGAAGAAGACAAAGGCAAGAGGTCTGGCATTCTCAACTTTTGTCAAAGCTTGGTTGGCCACAACAATGGATCCAATATGCGGCACCGAGCAAAAGGGGAACAAGTATTGGTAGAAGATTTGGACGGAATATCACGAAAAAAGGAATATGTGGAGCCGCATCCTATCGTCACCAACCGCAGTGTGGCATCTGACTAGTATCGGTGGGGGGTCATTCAAGAGGAAGTGAACAAGTACCCCGGGTACTACTCACAAGTGACCCGCCCTCAAAGTGGGATGGGAGTGGAAACTCATGTAAGCTACTTCATCTTGTCATCATTTTCGTATGCTTGTTTGTTTTGCATTCTCGTGCTCATACGTATGTTGTTTGCTAGACGGTGGTGGCGGCCACTATGTATCACAATACGGAAAAGAATACATTTGCTTTTAGCCATTGTTGGATCATATTGAATGGCAAGCCAAAGTGGAGACAACCTATGGTCGATCTCAAGGCCGACAAGAAGAGGAATGGTGGCTTAAGCTCCCACCAATAAATTGGGTTAGATGATGAAGAGGAAGATAATATCTTCGAGAATAGAAGAGCCACTGTGCCAAAGGATAACCGGCAAGTCATGGGAAATAAGTGGGAGAAGGCAAGGGCCTCCCGTGACGCCGCGACTACAAAAATATCCTCCACATGGACGGGCGTTTTTGGCAAGGGAGAACAAGAAAGAGGAGAGCTACAAGCCCATGTTGGATGCGCAAAAGGAGAGGATGGATTGCTACCGGAAGAGGACGGAGAAGAAGCTGGAAATTGAGAGGGAGAAGATCGAGTTGGAGAAGCATGAGGCGGTAATCAAATGAGAGCTCGAGAAGGCCAAGACATTCGCACGGGACACGAAGGATGCGAAGATCATGTTGGCGGACGAAACCCTCTTGGATGAGCATGCAAAGAAGAAGAAGAAGAAGAAGAAGAAGAAGAAGAAGAAGAAGAAGAAGAAGAAGAAGAAGAAGAAGAAGAAGGAGAAGGATATAAATGATCGTAGGGAGTACAAGACGGTGAGGGCGGCTGGGGCAGCAGCGGAACATGCAGCAAGGATGCAGGCGGAGCAGGATGCAAGGATGGCCTCGGAACAGACATCATGGATGGCGTCTGACGAGTGATCTGGCCAGCCAACGAAGCATGCGTCAAGCTCGGACATTGATTTCATTTTGGCATGTTCGGATTGTTGAACTGTGATTCGGTGGACGCCGCTGGTCTGCGCCCCGAGGCCGACGGCGGTGGCGGGGGTTCTCCTCTCTCCCGCGTCTTAGGGACAGTGCGGGGCACCTATGCGCGTGGAGGCGCGGCCGATCTAGCGAAGCGGCGGCGATGGCTGCGGCGCCGGCTGGGGTGGCCGGTCCTGCCTCGGGCGATGGCGAATGCAGGCACGTTGGACTGCCTGGTCACGGGCATCTGCGCGCAATGGCTGGCTTGGTTCGGGCGGCAGATACGGTCTATGCTACGTCGGCGCGTCATCCGGGTTTGGATCGGCGGCGGTGTCAAGGGCTTGGTGGATTTCTTGGCGGCACCTCCGGTCAAATTTGTTCTAGCCGGTGTAGCCGGCGGTGGTGGTCATCTTCTCTGTTGGAGGTGGCTGGCCAGAGGCTGGGTGCTCGGATCTCGAGATCCGTCATCTAATCCCAGCATTAGTTGGGGATACATAGTTGCCGGTGAAAACCAAGCCGACAGCACGCGATGGCGGCGTTCTGTGCCATTACCTTGATGAAGGCATCGTTGTGTAACTACTGTCGACCCACTCATGCTGCTTCGGAGGAAACCCTAGGATCTGGTTTTCCAGATCGGACGATGGCGGCACTACGGTGTCGTTTCTCTCTTGGGAGCATCGTTCGTGGAGCAGCCCTGGAAGACAGAGGCAATAGGCGGAGCGGCTTCGTCTTGAATGGAACTTCGATGGAGATGTCAAGTCATGACTGGCCGACAGGTGCTACGCTGTGTCATGCCTGGTCGGCAAGTGCTACGCATGACAGATCTTCCAGACTCTCCGCGTTGGGATGGACGAGAGCAGGGCGGTGGAGTCGTTGGGTGTCGTGGTGTCGTCGACAGATGGCCAGACTAGCAAGGATGATGCGGATCTCTCTCCTGAAGATGGGACAGTGGTTCAATGATGATGGCGGCTTCTAAAACGTGTGCATGTGGTGTATGCTTTAGGTTTGCTGCACCGGTTGTTGGTTCCGATACGTTATATGGATGGATCGGCGACGACATCGGTTATAGATATGAGGAGTGAGAGCACTCCACATTATCAAGTTTGTACGTGTAAGTGGTGGCTTCGGGTGGCTTGATGTATGTTCTTGTCAGACCTTCATGGAATAATTAATAAAGATGGCCGCATGCATCGATTGATGCAGAGGCCGGGGGTTTAACCTCTTTTCTAAAAAAAAGTTGTCTACTAGTAAAGTGTATGAAGTGTGTTTCATAAATAATTTGGAGGCGACGAGCAATCTCGAACTCACCGTAATAGAGCTTTCAAATTTATTGTCTCGGTTCTTTTGTTTGAATTTTATAGATATCATTTTAGGCAATCAAACAAAAATTAAAGTTAATTAAACATACTACATTCGAGAGTTATAATACGGGTCAAAATTCATCCCATTTAGATATATTTTGCAACGTTGAAATGTTGTGAAGTGACGTTGTCAAAATATGCAATGTTGTTATTCAACAATGCTAGCTACCACTACCGCTAGCTACTCTGATGCTGACGCCGTCTAGCCCTGGTCATCGTCGCCTTTCTACCTCTCCTCCTCCTCCTCCTCGATCTCGTTGAGGTAGTCGAAAGTGTGGTCGTCGAGTGGCAGCCCGAGCCTCTAGTGGTGGTCACACTTTGCCTCGACCGCGACCTCCTCCTCGAAGAGGCGAGCGAGGAGGGTGATGTGCCTATGGTCGTCCCATGTTGGTTGTGGGGCCGAAGTGCTCGCGAAGCCAGTCCTCCGCTTCGTGGGCGAAGAGCTCCATGATGATCAGTGCGGTTCCTCGGGCTCTGGCTAGGGTTGAGCCTCTGCGGGTAAGCAGACGAGGGGGCAACAGAGGCAACGACCTCCTCCTCCTCCTCCTCCTTGTCGTTGTTGCCGGATTTGACCCACCGGTGTGGCGTCGACGAGGACATCATCATGATGGGGACGATGGCACCAGAGGCGCCAGATCCACCACACCCCCGCCATGAGAGCCGTCAGGCCCACCGCCGGCGGTGCGCACACCGTGACCAGAGGGGGATGCTCCGATGACCACGGGAAGATAGAGAGGGGAGAGGTCTGCAACGCAGATTTTCATTCGCAAGAATGAAGAGCCGGTATGTTGCGTTATGGTGCAACGACATTATCTGATTGCTAGGTGATGAGGAAGAGGGGGTGGCTAGGGGGAGGGGGCAAGCTAGGGTTTAGGTGACAGGGGCGCCTCGCCTCCGGGCTTCTAGACGGGGGTGCGAGGAGATGATGTGATGTGGCGGCCATCCGACGGACCGCTACGACAATTCGTTCTTTTGTCCGTCAAGACCATGATCCGTTACCCAAAAAAAAGCATGATTCGTTTATATTATCTATGTGTTGTGATTTGTTTGTTTGTTTGTTACAGCTAGATCTAAGACTAGGTGATACATGTCTTAACTTTTTTTTAGATGAAAAGGGATCACCATTCCCGGTTCAATTGCATGAAAGAAACCACCAACAAGGCTACATGTCTTAACTGAATTCAGGCATCTTTTGGTTCATAGGGTAGGAAAATTATAATAGGGTAGGAAAATTATAGAAATAGAAAAATCATAGGAAATGAGATGAAATGTATCTCAAGTTCTATGAATAGGAATAGGAAAGGAGATGCCCTTTCATGCACACCATAGGATTTTTTTCATTGAGTCTAGGCTCGTATCATTTTCCTATAAAATGTGGAGGATAGGAAGAATTTCTCCATAGAAATAGATTTTCATTCCTACAAACTGAAGGGCTCTAAAAATTTTTATTTAGAAAACCCCTCCAAACCAAAGAGGCGTCAGTGTTCAAATTAACCTGCACGTAGTGCCTTAGATTTATCCCTTAGAGGTTGTATCAAATTAGGGTGACAACTGGTAGATGCAAAATTAACAACCATGCTTTACAATCTGTATGTGATGTTTTCCATGTTTCGGAGAGACAGAGGGAATCGCCTCGCTAGCAAGTAGTATCTTCTTATTTGTAGGCACGTTAGTCCAAGTAGTAACTAGCAAGTCTCGAGTCTATGTTTATAGAGTGGACCAGCTTGAGCCGAATAAGCTACAGTAGCACTAACTCGGTTGCTTCATCGCTGCTTTACCCGCTTGTGCCACTCTGATCTCTCTCACTTCCATTTCTGCACACTACCACAAAAATAAAGCTGTGGCTATTGCTCCAGGAACGAACATGCCAGATGGATGGATAACCACGGCGTTGATCTATCCGAATTTAGGAACAAAAGTGTTGTTTAATAATCTAGTAAAAAGAGACGCCTTTCAGCACACCAGCCGCATAAATTTTTGTGATCCGTGACATCACGAACGCTCAAGTTTTACAGTTGGGATTTAGGGGGACAGGCCCATGCCTTATCTGGTAGTTTAATAATTCCGGGCGCATCTCATCAGATGATGCAGATTGGCGGTGGCTTGGGCGTTGGAGATAAGTAGTAATAACTCATGATCCGAGCTTAGCTCTCCTTTTACATCTGAGCAGGGAGGTTAGATGCTTTGGCCCAAAGTCACCATCACATGCCTCTCCCCTCTCATGATGCGTGGGTTGCTATCAGCGCAACCATGACAGCACAGGCAGCAGCGGTCCAAGCTTGAGATTAGACTGACTGACACTAAAGAAAAGCCCAGTGGAGTGGAGTGCTGCGGTGGCCCTTTTCCTTTCCTCTCATCTCCCCTCCCCTGCTTTTATTCTTCTTTTAGCACAGCATGAGCGGTTTGTGACGTTGATGATGCCTGGGCCTGGCAGTAACAGGAGGAGGACCCCTCGTGCAACATCCTGGGGAGGTTTTGAGCAACTGAGGGGGTGTTTGGTTCAGAAGTCTTAGGACTTTTTCTAGTCCCAGGGACTAATCAAAAAAGACTCTCTAGTAAAGTCTTTTTCTAGTCCCTGTAGAAAAAGTCCCTCCCGTTTGGTTCCTAGGGATTTTTTAGGGACTTTTTCTAGTTTCTGGGACTAAAAAGTCCCTGAACCAAACACCCCCTGAGTTTTTTATGGGGGGTGATTGCGAGTTTGTGGTTGCTCAATCGACTGGCTGGGAGATGATGTCAACACATTGGTGATCCATGGGGCCTTCTGAAATGGGCAGGTCGCATCGCATTCCCCTTCTGCAAAAATATTTGGACAGCACATGCTTTGATGCAGTAACTATTTGGTGTTCTATTCTGAGGACAACGAAATAACCTTTGCTCCACTGCTTCACTGGTGCATAAAGTTTGCCCCGAGTTCATCCAAGAATCCTGACTGTCAACATGACAATCCGTGGAAAATTCCATGACCGTTGTTATGCTGCGCCTACTGTTATAAGATGCACTTGTTTGTTTAGAAAAAGTACCGCTCTGTTCATGGGAACAAATTAGAGTTAGATTGTTTTGGTCATCTCATTCTTGTTCTCACGTTTGATCTCACATATTCCAGGATGAAGCAGTGGCCAATTGCATATTTTAATAGTGACGGCTCATCAAGTACCCCCAACTGTATCTTAGCCAATATTTGTATGAACAACATAAGCAGCACAAAATGTCTGCCATTTTATTCACATGCGGGATTTTTCTATGAGGTCGTTCAGCTTTTTTTTTTTAGAATTAGAACACGCTAAACGGTAAATACGACACACTGGCCACCAGTTGCTTTTTTTAGGGGACCAGTTGCTAGGCAGGTGCGATATGTAAACTTGCAACTTAATTATCAGCCCATCATCGCACAAATATGTGGATGGGTCTCTCAGAGGGGAGTTCCTATGTGGCGCCTGACGAACTGGCGAACGAGCCAGCGCGCACACCCCCTCCCGCGTGCCCCTATAGGGCCGACCCATGAGCGGGGCTGGACGACCCGCAGTTTCATTATTTTGTTTTGTTCTTTTTGTTTCATTTCTGTTCTTATTTTTTTCTTCTTCAAAATAATTCCAATTTCAAAGAACTGAACTTTGAAAAAATGTTACAGAAATCATAAAATGTTCGTAGTATAGAAAAATGTTCATGATTTCGAAAAAAATGTTCGTGAATTTAGCAAAAATATTCACAAATTTGGGGAAAACATTCATCGGTCCAAAAATGTTCGTGATTTCAAAACAATTGTTTGGGTGTTCAAAAAATATTCACAATTCCGAAATTAGATCATAAAATTTAAAATAAATTAATGATTTTTTATAAAATAATCAAAATGTTCACAAAAATCAAAAAATGTTCGCTGATTCAAAACATATTCACGAAAAGACAAAATGGCTTTGAATTTCAAAAGTTGTTTCCGACATTCAAAAAATGTTCACCTATGCCAAAAACTTGTTCATGAGTTCCAAAATAGTGTACACGATTCAAAAAATGATAACGGTTTTGTAAATAAAATGTTCGCAGTGTTAAAATTATGATGAATATTTTCTAAATTCGATGAATAAATTCTGCATTCAAAAAATGTCCACCCCAATATAAAAAACATGTTCCTGGATTTCCAAAAATGTTCTTGAAATTTGGAACAGAAAAAACAAGAAAATTAAAAGAAAAAGGAAATAATGGGAGAAAACTAAAATAAAAAAGGAAATAAAAAATGAATAAAGAAGAAAAAACCGCAGTGAGAAACAAAAAAAAACAAAACAAATGGTCTGGGAACCTTCCCATAACCGGAATGGAGCTAGTTTGGGCGGCCTATTTACAATTTTTTCTGCTTTAAACTCCAAAAAACATGTGCATGTTTTGAACTGCAAAACTCCAAGTGGGACACCTGACCTATTGTGCTTATTATACTTTTTTTACTTCTTGAAATGCAACGCCAAGAATCTGTTTGCTTTTTTTTTTCTTGCCCGATTTTTTCTCGTGTTTTTTCCTTTTCTCATTCTTCTTCATTTTCGCATTTTCATTTTGTTTTTCAAATTTTGTGAACTTATTCTAAATTAATGAACTTTTCCAAGTCCGCGAACTTTTTTCAAACCCAATGAGCTTTATTCAAAATTGATAAAAAAAATTCAAATTCAAGAACATGCTTTCAAAATTGATGAACAGTTTTTTAAAAAAGATGATTTTTTTCACATTCATGGATTTATTTTGAAAATTGAATTTATTAAAATCAGTGAATTGTATTTCAAATTAATGGACTTTTTAAAATCAACAAACTTTTTTCAAAATGATGATTTTTTTTTCAAAATCAAAGAACTTTTTCAATTTTTATGGACTTTTCTGCAAACTTTTTAATTTTTATATGAAATTTTTCCCAAATGGATGACCTTTTTATATAAAATCTGTAAACCTTTTTTGATTTCACAAGTTTTATTCAAACGTATTTAAAAACCGGCTGGGTTTTTTCTACCAGACCAACAACACAATAAATAAAAAATAAAATAGCCCACGAAGCGTGCGGCCGAGCAGCTGGAGCGAGCAGGGGGGCAGGTTTGCGAACTCGCGTTGCGGGGCGGAGGCCCACTTGGGCATGTGTTAGCTCCAGCACTCCTTTCCGTTGTTGAAGGCGCGGAATATGAGCTCTCGGTCATCACATGGGCGCATATGCATCTCGCCTCCCTCAAGACCACGGGGGCGGGAGGAGCACTGGCTCCCTAGCTCGCTCTTTCGTTATTCCTTTTTTACTTCTATTTATATTTGTAAAATAGAAAAAAATTATTAAAATTTAACAAATGTTGACCACACGTTCCAAAAATGTTGAGTCGGTGTTAAAAAATGTTGGCCAACTTTTAAAAAATGTTAATAGAATTCAAAAAATATTGAGGACAACATAACATGGTCCCGTGTTTAAAAATGTGTATGATATTTTATTTTAAATGTGTCTAAAATGTAAAAAATTATGTGCTTAATGCAAAAAAAATGTTCATGCCATTCAAAAATATGTTGTACCCCAGAAGTGTACGTGACATTTCAAAAATATGTTCATGCTTTCACAAATATGTACGTCAATTTTTTAGAAAATAATTGATACAACGTAAAAACTATTTTCTTAGTATAAAAAAATGTTTCGTACCCTTCAAAAAATTGTACGTGTGTTTTAACGAAATAGTATCTCCTTTCAAAAAAATGTTTTTTCAATGTAAACAAATGTTCCCCTGGTTTGACAAAAATATTTCGTGACATCTTAAAAAAATGATCGATGTGTATTGGAAAAAATATGAACATGCATCGAAGCAATCTTCGAAACATCTATTTTAAAAAATGTACATCATGGATTTACAAAATATTCAATGTGTACCGAAATATTGTGTAAGTGGAAAGGTACATTGTGTTTTGGAAAAAGTAAATATGAGTTAAAAACGGAGAAAACCAGTGAAAAAACGCCAAAAAGCAAGAAAATGAAATAAAACAGTGAAAAAATGCAAAAGTAATCTAAGACACCAAAGAAAACCAATGCCTGGTGAAGAAACGCAGAAAACCTGTGAAAAAACAAAGAAAACGGAAGGAAAAAAACCAAGAGCTACATCTGTTACTGTCCAATGGCTTCGCACGGTAGGCGACCAAGAGCTACATCTTGCCATATGCGAGATACAGCTCTCACGTGAGACCAAACAATCACTCTGGCTCAAGGAACCGCTGTATTGGGCTGGGCCATTTTGCTTTGCTTTGCTTTGTTTCTTTTTTTATTTAAAAATATTATAAATACATACACTTTGAACTTTAATTTCTAAAAAGGTACTTGACGATGACATGTACCTAGGCTAGGGTCATAGGCCTGACCTAGGCGCCCTATCCAAGGACATTGCCCTAGAGTCAAGAGCATTCGAAGCACTACAGAAGATACCGACTGAAATCACCTTGGAGTGCAATCCACTCAACCAGATATACCACTCGGATACCCCAGTTCCGCTCAACCAAGATAGAGTCACTCGACCATACGAAGTATCACTCGGAGTACAGAAGATCTAAAGCCACCCCAGGATGGCAACGGTCTGGCGTTCACTCAGTAGTCTTAAAAGTCATTTATAGTCCTTTATAGTTAGCGTTACCTGTAACGCTCTGTCTTAACGTACATTGAACCTTGTGTAACTGAGGGCTGAAGGGGTCCAGCGCACTCTATGTAAGCCACCCCCCTCCTCTGGTACAAGGGTTCGCACCCCCTATAACTCTCACGCATAATCCAGTCGACCAAGCTCCGGGCACCGAGACGTAGGGCTATTACTTCCTCCAAGAAGGGCCTGAACTCGTAAAACTTGCACTGGTACGCGTCGGTCCTAAACAAACGGTTTTTAACCCCTTTCCACGATGACATTTGGAACCGTCGCCAAGTGAGTGTGGGCGATAGGGGGGTCCTTCCCACACGACCCAGAACCGTCGAGGATATGCCCTCCTGACACACACGCTCGGCAAAATGAGATCGTGTGTGATCGGCGAGCGCTCAAATACAGAAATACATATAGTAGAGCTAAAAAATACAATTATACATGCGAAATTGTTTCCCGTCGCAAGTACATCCCACACAGTCAGTCCCCGTTAAACGTTTCCGTTCGTATGTACATCCCACACAGTCGCTCCAAGGAAAACGTTTCCATTCACAAGTACATCACACACAATTTTTCCCGTTAAATCGTTTGCGTTATTGAATGTATCACACACGGTCCGTAGAAGAAACTGTGTGGCAAAGGCTGTCCATCACACACAGTTTTTATGTGGTAAACGTTTGCGCAAGGTGGCCTAACGCAAACAGTTTTCAAGAGAAAGTCGTGTGTGATTGTTCATTGATCCAACACGGTTTATTCCTAGAAACTGTGTGCGTTGCGGTCATCGCCCACATTATTTTTTCAATAACCGTTTGCAATATCAAAACCCAATTAGCAGGCTGATTCGCCATTAGTAGGCTAATTTTCCTATTATTAATAATCCATTTATTAATCTAATTGACATTCATATTAAGCACATAATATATTTTATTTCCATATTAAGGAAGCAGAATTTCATAATTGAAATACATAGAGTACAACATGATATAGCTTCAGCACTCAGCTACCCCATTACACAATTGCACCAGCACCAAGTTCCACATGCAACATGTAGAACCTTTCGGAATTAGCATCATAGACGGTATATAGACAGATGCATATCATCTGGAAAACTGCTGAAGTGGAAGGCGAATGTTGAGCCTTCATTCATGTTGAAGGTCTTTGCAACTTTAGGCCAGTGCCTGTTGATAATTGACCGTCCGCCCTTCGTCCTCTTCAGGAACACTTCAATATTGAACCATGGGTGTTGTATGAAAACCTTCCTCGCCTCCTGACCATAGAGGTGGTTTGAGAGGTAATCATCAGTGAACTGCTTTGGAAAGGTCTGAAAACAAGGATGTGCATAAATATCTTCTCTATATTGGAAATGGGGCAAAGGAACAAAAAAGGCAAGGTATAATAGTTAGTACCATCTTGTAGTGAACTGATGTCTTCTTCATTGTGCAGACAAAGATCTTGTTGTTTTTTGTCGCTAATTTCTTTATCCTAACAATCTTTCTGAGTTTCTTGATTTGATTGATATTCATGGACAACTCATTTCCCCATATGCAAAAAGGGTCGAACAGTGGGTCAAAACCTCTGAGAGCAGGACCTACATGTGCAAGACCAAATTGTTAAAAACCAAAATATTAGAATGGTTCCTGCAATTGCACAATATGCTATTAGAGAACGGACCATGCACGTGCTAACCTCGATTGTAAACCTCAGTGCTTCCCATTGTTTTCCTGCAACACATATAAGGTAGTTAGTCATCAGGTTAAGTAAGGGTTCGCATGCTATCAGTAAAATATGTTGATGAAAAATAAGCACATTGCAGATTCATCAGATTGATTCAAGTCACACGGAAAACTCATTTATCCAAACCAAGCATAATTAAGAACTAGGAAATATAGCACTTGTATATGTTTCTCATGTATTAAGTGCAGCTAAATTCGATTTATTCCTCACATGCACAATAATACAAAATTCTACCAACGACAATTGGACATCGCATTGCAGAATTGAACCAAGCAGTTAACTAAACACCACAACAAATGAACGAAACATTAACTGGGCACCACATTGCACAATATAACATACTCCTAATAGAAGATCAGAAAGTTAACCAAACAGTTAACTACATCCAATTATAGCAATTGTATTTGTTTCTCATGTATTACTACAGCCAAATTCAATTTATTCCTCACATGGTATACAATAACAGAATGCACCCACAACTATTGAACATCGCATTGCAGAATTGAACCAAACAGTTAACTAAACACCACAACACAAATGAACCAAACTTTAACTGAGCACCACATTGCACAATGTACAACCAAACCAAGCATGCTTGACAACTTGGAAATATAGCAATTGTATTCGTTTCTCATGTATTTTGTAAAGATAAATTCGATTTATTTCTCACATGGAAGACAATACAAAATTTCAGCCTCAAGAATTGAACATCACATTTGCAGAATTGAACCAAACAGTTAACTGAAGATGACAACTAATGAACAAAATAGTTAATAAGTGAGCACCACACTGCACGACATATAGAACATATACACTAGAGTAACAGATTGCATGGTAAAATTAGATAGCACAATTCACTAGAATTTGTGAAGGAAAGGCAGGAGCAGCACACGCAACGGGTAAACCGAGCATGCTTAACCGGCGTAGCTAGCAAATGTCAAGGTGCTCCTCCAAGATCTGGGGGTCGGCACGAATGACAGCCATTGCGACCTCATCCGTGCGTGCAGCCGCGATTTGCTTCTCCGCTGTCAAATGCTCCTTGAGATCCTGGCTATACTGCGTGCACCATGACTTAGGCCGGCGCTTATTTGGTGGAGGGGTCGGTGATTTGGGTGGAAGGTGTCGTGCTCGCGCCGGCGGTCGGGGCATGTGGGATGTGGAAGGAGGAGGAGGATGGGGGTCGGGTGTGGATTACATGCCTGGATAGACGAGGCCGAGCAGCGTGAAGGAGGGTCGCCGACGAGGAGGTGGCGCTGCAAGCAAGGAGTGAAGGTTTCAACTTGGAAAGGAAGGCGGAAAGAGGAGAAATGTGGCTTTTGGTAAGGGGGAGGGGGCGGGGAGGTAGATATTTCCGTGGAAGCCAAAAATTTGGAATCGCTTCAGCCAAAAAATGGCACGCAAAGTGTCATCAGACACGGTCCCTTATTCAGAACTATGTACGACATGTGGACATCACAAACGATTCACATAGCTTCACCCGTGTGTGATGAGTTTGAACGTAAAAAGTTTTGGTTCGAATTTCCATGGTTACAGCGGTCATCCACATCATTGCATAATTTGGGTACACAAAGGAGACGACAACACACCCACACTTCTTAATCGAGCAAGTTCAGCAATTAAACAAAGCTAGCTGACCTAAACATTACTCTAACAAATTAAAGACCGGCGATCTTAATTAAACAAAACAAAGAGTACTACTACGGCTGGTGCTCGTCGATCTCCGCTGCCGCCTCCATGTCCAGCCCGCGCCCGACGGTCCCCTGGGAAAGGGGCTCCATGGCATCCATCACACCATACTCGGCAAGCATCTCGCCATCCGCGTCCGCCATCTCTTTGGAAAAGGCCGCCATGAGCTGGGCGTGGGCGGACGCGATCTGGGCTTGGACGGGTTCCGTCGTCGCAAGGAATGCGGCGGAGGAACGGATGGCCGCTCGAACGCTCTCGGAGATTGCCAGCTCTTCGGCCGTGGGTTGCCGACCGTTGTCGGACAAGCTTCGTTCGATTTGTGCGGTGACCGCCAGGAGCTGGGCGTGGGCGGCCTTGACATGGTCGTGGGCGGCCTCCATCAGGGCTAAGGCCGCCGTTGCGGAACGGACAGCAGCTGTGCCGCTCTCGCCAATTGCTATCCCCGAGGCAGATGTTGCTGCCACCACCTGAGAAGCAACAGCGGCTGTTTGGGCTGCCTTTGCCGCCTGGTCGCAGATTGCGGCCGCGCTCATGCATCTTGTTAGCACGCGCATGGCGGCTGCGGCCGCGCTCTCGCCAGAGTGGGCCACCGAAGTTGCCCTCACGACGCGGGTCCTGTAACAGCCTGGATTTTTGCCCTTTTCTTTTTTCCTTTGATTTTCTTGGATTTCCTGTTTTGATTTGTTTTTCCATGGCTATGTGGTTCTGAAACTTGGGAAGATCATGTCTTCCTAGGTTTTATAGTGGCTTGTCACCCTCATCATCATCCCAAGATCATGTCATTTCCATCCTTGACCTAATCCCAATATTCTATTGTTGGGAATATTCCTTTTTTGATAAAGCAATAACCCTTTAAACCCTAGGTTGTGAAGCAACCTATATTTCTGTCACTCCCAAAATTCCCAAATAATTCTCATAAATTGTTTGGGTCCAATCTTGCTCATATATGGCAAAATATTTCATTGCCATGTTCAAAAATAATCCTCCAATAATTCTTTTCCTATTCTGTCCTAAATGACACTTTGCAAAGGAAGTGTTATTTATATTTGCTTTATTGACCCCAAATTCTTGGACACCTTTTCCTGTCCATATAATTGGCTCATGCCAAAATTCAACTCAATTTGCCTAGTAAATATTTTTCAGCAATTTTCCAAAGTTTCTGTCCAGGAAGGAACTTTGTGAAGGAGCTTTATTCTAGGCATATCCAAATGAGTTTCAATATTGCAAGGTCCTTCATATGAGCAAATAATGACTCTCCACCAAATTTGAGCTCATGTAACTTATCTATGTGAGCCCAGTCCCAAATCTTAGTTTCTGGTCAGATTTTCAGTTTGTGAAGCAACTATATTTTATATTGCTTAAATTGAGCTGAAACTTTACCAGGACATGCTTCTACCTATATAAACTCCCTCCACCAAGTTTTAGCTCAATTAGTTAATCCAATTGCCCTGTGCAATTTTTCCAAGTTTCTGTCCAGAATGAAGCTTTGTGAAGCAAGTGCCACTTTGGTATTTCCAAATGGCATGAAATCTTTACAGCAGCTTCATACCATCATATAACCCCTCTCTGCCAAATTTCAGCTCATGACAATCAAGTATGTGAGTGTATCATCCAAATACCTAATTCTGGCCAGTTTTGCACTTTCTACAGCAACCCTCATCTAAACTCCTCCTCTTAGTCTGATTTTTGGTGATCAACATCACCTTAGTGTGTGATCATCACCAGACAAACCATTTACCATCTTACCAAGCTGGTTTAACCACAGCAGGTTACAAACACCTTCCTGTTGATTTACTTTGGAGCTAAGTGCAAATCTCTTCTTTGCCCCTGGACCGATTTATTTCCTCATTTTGACTAAGGGCACGACGGTCTATCTACTGGACATGGTCGGCCCGGCCAGAACGCGCCATTCGCACCAGTGGCCATGGTGATCACGCTGGTGTCACGCACAGTGCAAGCTCTGGCTCGGTCCGGACACTGTGCTCGTCTCCTCCCTCCTTGTCTCGACCTCCATTCATGTCCTGGAGCTCGCCTGTGCTCGACTGCATCGCCCTGCATCGCTGCTTCGTCGTCGTTCGCCTTAAATGTGCCGCTAGCGCCATGCCCGTGCCGCGTCCAGCCTCTGCCCGCCATTAAAGCTCGGTCGGGAGCTCGCTCGTGAGCTCTCCCCCGCGCCTATATAAGGACCCCCGAACCCCTCCGCAGCTCATTCACTCCAACCTCGCCTCTCTAGTCTACCGGAGTCCTCGGCCCCTCCTCTGTTCACCGGAGTTCGCCTCGGCCATCGCCGGTCTTCTCGTTTCCAGCGAACCTAGCCCTCCCCTCTCCTCCCGAGCTATCCACCGCGTTCTCCTCGTCTCCGCGAGTCGCCCCAACCACTCGTTCGACCCCGGAGTGCCTCTGGCCGCGCCTCCCCACCGTTCGGCCACCCGCCCGTCCGGCCGTCCCGAGCTCCCCCACTCCCTCCCGACCACCTAAACATCTCCTCCACTCTCTGGAGAGCCTCCCCACACCTCCGCCAGCCTCCCCATCTCCTCCGTTCGTCGCCAGAGTGCCAGCATCACCGGAGAACCCCGCCTCCCGAAGCTTCCTCTGCTCCCCATGGCGCCGTCCCTACCCTCCTCCACGCGCCTCCCCGGTGGGCGTACTCCCTCTGGATGGGTGCGGTTGGTCGCTGTGTCTCGCCGATGGCCGCGCCGTGGCCAGAGGCCACCGGAGCTGGCCGGCCCCCCGGCGCCCATCTCCCCTGCTCCCTTCCTCTGCCTCACGCGAGGCACAGCGCGGGGAAGAAGACGAGCGCGCCTGGACCCCCTCCTCCCCGCGGACCCCACCGGTCAGCCTCTCAGGCGTTGACCACGCGCGGGCCCAGGCGCATAAGTGGAAGCGCCCCCGGGTGAGTGAGTTTTCATCTACCCGAAGGCGTATTTCCCTTTGTACGCTTTCATTTGCCCGAAAGCGTACTTCTTTCCTTCATCTGCCAGGAATGCGCTTTCTCTGCTCAGAAAGCGTATTTTCTAATATGTGCCTCTGCCTTATCCACTCAGGGACCCGTTGGTGATGAAAATATTCACAGATTGGTCCTTCTTCTTCCACACCTCATAACTCTGCAACCGTAACTCCGTTTGAGGTGAAACCAGCGCTCACTTCTTCGTCTCGTCGAGCTCTATCTTTTGGTAACATTTTCACTAGGTGTTCTCACTGTGAAAATGACCATTTTGCCCTTGCCTCTAATCAGCCCCCTCCGAGAGAAAACCGTCCGGCGTTTCGTTCCGAGGCTTCACCGCACTTCTTCCTGGAGTTTCCGTCACCCCAGGCAAGCCACAATACCCACTTGCATGATATTCATGCAGTAGCCATGGTTTTCAAATTGAATATTTATTAAATGATTGCTTGTTTAAAATTTGGTTATCGTTGTTTCGGTAATGCTTCTGGGTTAGTGCTTACTTTCTTGCTATGTTGTTATGCACCTGGTTATCTTGCCCTGCTAGTGGCTAGTATTCCTTTCATATGATTAAGCTTGCTAGTAGTACATGTTGATGTTGTTGATGGTTTTCGGTGCATGACTGCCGTCTGTCCCGAGTACCGTTGTTATGCATGTTCCATTGCATCCAGCTGGTCAAATGCTTGCATGATGGCATTGTTGATATATTCTTGCATGATATTTATTGATTGATGCTGGTGGTCATGCTATGTCTCGGAGAAGTATGTACTTGTGATGTTCATGCTAGTCAGTATGCCATGCTCAGTTGGATATGATTCATTGTGGATATGGTGTATAGTTATGTTGCACCCGGTGCTTATGTTGATATCCTGCTCATGCATTGTAATTGCATCATGTTATTTTATCATGACTCAGCATATTGTATTCAAGTTTAACCACATTAAATTGAACTTGAACAACTGTTGGCTGAGTCATTGTGCCACCATATCGAGCTGACCAGTGCAACCACGCTTACCTTTATGGGAAGGTCCTAACTGGGTCTATTGTCATGCCTCTCGCCGGTGCCTCCAACAAGGGAAGGTTATGGGCGTGCGGTACCCTGGCCCGGTAAGAAGACATAACCTTGTGTGCCCGTTGTTGTTGTTATACCTGGGTGGTTCCTGTTTGAGACCGTTTATGTTTTGGCCACGATGGTGGCCGTTGGTGCCTTTGGTAGGCACGGGGCCACCCAGGACTTAGCCCAAAGGGGAGTTGGTCGGAGTGGCCGGGAGAGTGTCATGGCAGTAGGACGGTTTTGTCGGAACGCCGTTGGTCCACCCGAATGGGAGTGCGAGGCCATGGGTTCCGTGGTGTGGGTACAGTGTACTAACCTCTGCAGAGTGTATATTAAATCTATCGATAGCCGCGCCCGCGGATAAGGGCCCAGTTCGTGTCGGTCACACTGTGAGTCAACAGTAATAATAATAATAATGTGCTTAATAACAACCCCGGTTCAAAGATGAGATAAGTTGGTTGGGATCACCGGAAAGATCACCGTTTGAGACCTAGTGTTGGTCATGGTTGTGATCGCCGGAAAGATCATTGTTTGAGACCAAGTGTTGGTCATGGTTGGGATCGCCCGAAAGATCACCGTCTGGTTACGAAGTAACCCGAGTAGAATAAATAGTGCATATAGTGTCATCATGTTGCATGCTAGCATCGTCAGATTTATATGTTCATGCCATGCTCATATTGTTCTAGCTGTATCATGTTCATATTGTTGATGCCATGTTATCCTGATGACCTCATGATAATTCCTGCTTAACCTATAATTGCCATGTTGTTGTTTGTCTTGAATGCTTCTGGTTATTGTGAGCTTGCAAGTACATTCAATGTACTGACCTGGCGTGTCATGCCAGTTTGCAGGCCGTGCCTGGATTGCTTGCTTGTTGGGTGTGGTTCCTGTGTTCGCGAGCTAGGATAAACGTTCCAGCAGAGTCCCTGCGGATTGGAGTCCATCATCGCCGTTCGTTGTTCCGCTGCCAGTAGTTGTTCCGCTGCCTCAACTTGTTATGCTGCTTGCATAGAGCAACTGAGGATGGCGTAGTGTCGCCGTGTCGATGTTATTTATTGTAATATCGGAGACCTTGTATTCATATTCGTGTAATAATAGAAAGCTGGTTTGTTCTATGCTAAGCAGTGCCGTATTCCAGAAGACTTCACCTTGATCTCTGGGCTGGAATACGGGGCGTTCCGGTTTCTCTGAGCCGGGGTGCCACAGGCTTGGTATCAGAGCAGGTCTGGCTGTAGAGCGTCCTAGTCCGCTGGAACATTAGAAAACGGTAGTATAGGGTCTGGTTGTTGCCCTTGCTTGCTGCATTTGGTTGTTGCATTTGTTTGCTGCATATAGTCTTACTTCTGAGTTAGTCTGAGACACCATTCAAGCCAGGAGATTGCTTGGTGCCGCTTTACCTCAGTCTCCGCCAGTTTCTCCAACCCCTCCGCCTCGTCCATCCGGAGTTTCAGAGTCAGCAGTTCCACTCGCTACTCCCTTAGCTTCCTCGTCAGTTCGCGAGCATTTGCTCAAGCGTAGGATGTAATCCTTCGTGTAGTGTTTGTGCATCTGCTGTAGTATCATGCTTGTGTGTGCCTGTGTGGAGCAGCTTTGTAGCTTGTTTGTTGTATGCTTTGTTGCAATAAATCGTTTTCTCGTGCTTCTTTGCTTTGAATCCTTGGTGTTACCCCCTTATGGAAATTACTCCTCGACCGACACCGAATCAGAAGAAGCCGTGAGCAGTACAAATATACACCAAGGAATTCAGTTAAAATCAATGAGGTTTTCAGCTGACAGCATTGTATCGCAGACATCCGTCTGGATACAAATTGTATTATGATCAGACTTTCAGCAACAAGTACCTGTCAGAGATACACTTTATCGCAGCAAAGATTAAATCAACAAGAGAACAAAATTGGATCGACAGTGCATTTCAAGTCAAAGGAATGGGCTATGCACAATGATTGAATCTGCCGTAAGGCAAAATTAAAACATTGCGACACCCAGAAGTCAGTCCAAATGCGCGGTGAATTCAGTAAGGACAGTCAAGCAATTCTTTTCATATAAATAATCAGCTGCCGATCTGACAAATATATATATATATATATATATATATATATATGTCATTCCATTTACCAAGAAAATCAGTCCCGTCCTTCTCCACAATTTATTGGCGAAGTGTACAAAGATAAGGTTCCCAGTCTACATCGGTAGGGAATGAATGGATTCCCATGCAAGATATTCAGTCTTCCTCAGCATGATACCCCGGTGGTTTCCAAACGCAAGCTGCCCAATATTCTTCAGTACGGCACTAGTACAAGACATTAAACAATGAATTGACAGCATATGACAGTGTTTTCTGAGTGGCAGATCTGCAATAGTTTGGTCTAAAACAAAAATCAGTCAGAACCAAGGTATGCCTCGAAAATCAGATATTTGTTCATTCAATGAGTATGCTGCCAAGTCCATGCAAGTCTCTCGCATAAGGAAGAATCCACGGAAAGACAACATTGAGACAATAATCTTGGCAGTGATTATCAAGATCAGTCCCGCACATCCGACAATATGATGTTATTAACCTTCCCACTGTCCGGCATAATCAACAACAGTATTGAGATCTGTATAACCACACGTGAGCCGGATAAATATACCAAGGCTTAAGACATAAATCAGACAAAGATTGCAAGATATAGTACATGGCAGTATTCAGGGCCGCAAAAATAATCAAGGATATAAGGCCCCTCCCTTTCAGTCAAAGATCTAGATAGAGAAAATAATAATGGAGGAGCAAGACCGACAACACAGGTATGCCGGTTATTGTGTGAAAAATGTGGATGCCCAAGACAGTCTTATTCCACAGCAAACCCAAGCAAAGATCCACCTAAGAGGTCTACTCCATTCTAGTAAGGACTTCATGGCAAGGCAACCAGCTTGGTCCATAGTATGCTCAGAACTGTCAGCATTAAATGCCCGAGTCTGTCAAGTCCGAACCCATGACAACTCAATATATTGACCTCATCCATGATGGAGCATCGCACGAACTATTATTCCCATGGAGATACCGGCAAAAATGAAGAATCGGTGTGAGAACACATACTATGGGGATTGTTATCTCTCGCATATGAGAAGCAATTAAAGAATAGCCTGTGCGAATGGGATTCTCTGCCAAGATCACCGCCAGTCAAGTCTGCAAATGTTATCATCGGGAGATGGTGCGTTTTTCTATCAGTCACGGCAAGCGATAGTCAAACCTTTGGTACAACTTGGATACTCAAGACTGTGAAGCCAGTCAAGATAAGTCAGGAACTCCTGCAAGATGTCAGCATCCGTTAGCAAAACATATATGATCCACATCACTGTTTTGAACCCAGAAGGCATGCCTATATTCGAGGAATCCGATGCCTGGATAGAAGAGATTCTTTGTTCCACGGGAAGATATGTTCCCCAACTCCGTGGAATATTCTCGGTACTTGATACTAGAATAACATTTCCAGCATGGATCAATATCAAGAAGAACAAGTATGTCCATAAAAATAATATTTCGGATGCTAGCTCAGCCAGCAGATATGAAAAGAAAATTTGAGTCAGTATAAACAGGAACATATGAGGTACGTCCGGTCAGAATGTCAGATCCGGCGAAGCAAACCACCCTAGATCAAGACAGTCAGTTAGATCCAATTCAGTGGAAATATTATATAAGAATGAATAAAAGAAACCTGAGTTTGAAACGGTTTCTTCAAGTCAGAAAGATTATTTAACCATGAGCAACCAAATCTCGAGGACGAGATTTCTTTAAGGGGGGAAGGTTTGTAACAGCCTGGATTTTTGCACTTTTCTTTTTCCTTTGATTTTATTGGATTTCCTGTTTTGATTTGCTTTTCCATGGCTATGTGGTTCTGAAACTTGGGAAGATCATGTCTTCCTAGGTTTTATAGTGGCTTGTCACCCTCATCATCATCCCAATATCATGTCATTTCCATCCTTGACCTAATCCCAATATTCTTTTGTTGGGAATATTCCTTTTCTGATAAAGGAATAACCCTTTAAACCCTAGGTTGTGAAGCAACCTATATTTTTGTCACTCCAAAAATTCCAAAATAATTCTCATAAATTGTTTGGTTCCTATCTTGCTCATATATGGCAAAATATTTCATTGCCATGTCCAAAAATAATCCTCCAATAATTCATTTCCTATTCTGTCCTAAATGGCACTTTGCAAAGGAAGTGCTATTTATATTTGCTTGATTGACCCCAAACTTCTTGGACACCTTTTCCTGTCCATATAATTGGCTCATGCCAAAATTCAACTCAATTTGCCTAGTAAATATTTTTCAGCAATTTTCCAAAGTTTCTGTCCAGGAAGGAACTTTGTGAAGGAGCTATATTCTAGGCATATCCAAATGAGTTGAATTTTTCAAGGTCCTTGATATGATCAAATCATGACTCTCCACCAAATTTGAGCTCATGTAACTTATCTATGTGACCCCAGTCCCAAATCTTAGTTTCTGGTCAGATTTTCAGTTTGTGAAGCAACTATATTTTATGTTGCTTAAATTGAGCTGAAACTTTACCAGGACATGCTTCTACCTACATAAACTCCCTCCACCAAGTTTTAGATCAATTAGTTAATCCAATTGCCCTGTGCAATTTGTCCAAGTTTCTGTCCAGAATGAAGCTTTGTGAAGCAAGTGCCACTTTGGTATTTCCAAATGGCATGAAATCTTTACAGCAGCTTCATACCATCATATAACCCCTCTTTGCCAAATTTCAGCTCATGACAATCAAGTATGTGAGTGTATCATCCAAATACCTAATTCTGGCCAGTTTTGCACTTTCTACAGCAACCCTCATCTAAACTCCTCCTCTTAGTCTGATTTTTGGTGATCAACATCACCTTAGTGTGTGATCATCACCAGACAAACCATTTACCACGTTACCAAGCTGGTTTAACCACAACAAGTTACAATGTAACATCCCAAATTTTCAATTTGGTATGTTATACATAGATCATCATTGCATATCATATTTTATTGCATGTTGACAAATTCTCGATAAATCCTAAGCAACTCAAGGACCCTCGGAGAGAGTTGGGGATTTTCTCGAATTTTCATATTTGATTTTCATCAAATTATAAAACGAGGATTTTGGTTTTAGTTATTTTCTCTCCGGAAAAATATTTCATTTAAAAATAAACGAGAGGAGAAAATATGACTTCTCCAAAACAATTGAAATACCGGAGGAAAAGTGTTAAAATCATTTATTGGAATTTATTCGGATTTTATTTGCAATTTTATTGCATTATAAAAATATTGCATGTTTTCAAAAAATTAATTTGTGTCAAAAAAATGTTCACCCTATTCTAGATTTTCTAACTAGACGGGGAAAATTTGTTTTATCTTTTTTGGACTTTTATTTATTTTTCTACGAATTTTTCTGCGGAACGTATTTAAAAAAAAAATTCGCCGCGCCCGACTGGGCCGAGCCCAGCCGAGCCAGGGCGCCGCCGGCCCGCCCGCCGTCTCCTTCCCCGCGACGACGCTCGCCGCCGCCCGGTGTCCATGGCGAGCACGGGAACCCCGGTGCCCCCTTCCCCAAGCCGCCGAACCCCCCCTTCTATATATACCCCCCTGTCTCCTCCCTCCTCGTCTCGACCTCCATTCATGTCCTGGAGCTCGCCCGTGCTCAACTGCATCGCCCTGCGTCACTGCTTCGTCGTTGTTCGCCCTAAATGCGCCGCTAGCGCCATGCCCGTGCCGCGTCTCGGTTGGGAGCTCGCTCGTGAGCTCTAGAGCTCTCCCCCGCGCCTATATAAGGACCCCCGAACCCCTCCGCAGCTCATTCACTCCTCCCTCGCCTCTCTAGTCCACCGGAGTCCTCGCCCCCTCCTCTGTTCACCGGAGTTCGCCTCGGCCATCGCCGGTCTTCTCGTTTCCGGCGAACCTAGCCCCTCCCCTCTCCTCCCGAGCCGTCCACCGCGTTCTCCTCGTCTCCGCGAGTCGCCCCAACCACTCGTTCGACCCCGGAGTGCCTCTGGCCGCGCCTCCCCACCGTTCGGCCACCCGCCCGTCCGGCCGTCCCGAGCTCCCCCACTCCCTCCCGACCACCTAAACATAGCCTCCACTCTCTGGAGAGCCTCCTCACACCTCCGCCAGCCTCCCCATCTCCTCCGTTCATCGCCAGAGCGCCCGCATCACCGGAGAACCCCGCCTCCCGAAGCTTCCTGTGCTCCCCATGGCGCCGCCCCTCCCCTCCTTCACGCGCCTCCCTGGTGGCCGTACTCCCTCTGGATGGGTGCGGTTGGTCGCTGCGGTCTCGCCGGTGGCCGCGCCGTGGCCAGAGGCCACCGGAGCTGGCCGCCCCCCGGCGCCATCTCCCCTGCTCCCTTCCTCTGCCTCACGCAAGGCACAGCGCGGGGAAGAAGACGAGCGCGCCTGGACCCCCTCCTCCCTGCGGACCCCACCGGTCAGCCTCTCAGGCGTTGACCACGCGCGGGCCCATGCGCATAAGTGGAAGCGCCCCCGGGTGAGTGCGTTTTCATCTACCCGAAGGCGTATTTCCGTTTGTACGCTTTCATTTGCCCAAAAGCGTACTTCTTTCCTTCATAAGCCAGGAATGCGCTTTCTCTGCTCAGAAAGCGTATTTTCTAATATGTGCCTCTGCCTTATCCACTCAGGGACCCATTGGTGATGAAAATATTCACATATTGGTCCTTCTTCTTCCACACCTCATAACTCCGCAATCGTAACTCCGTTTGAGGTGAAACCATCGCTCACTTCTTTGTCTCGTCGAGCTCTATATTTTGGTAACATTTTCACTAGGTGTTCTCATAGTGAAAATGACCATTTTGCCCTTGCCTCTAATCAGCCCCCTCCGAGAGAAAACCGTCCGGCGTTTCGTTCCGCGGCTTCACTGCACTTCTTCATGGAGTCTCCGTCACCCCAGGCAAGCCACAACACCCACTTGCATGATAGTCTTGTAGTAGCCATGGTTTTCAACTTGAATATTTATTAAATGATTGCTTGTTTAAAATATGGTTATCGTTGTTTGGGTAATGCTTCTGGGTTAGTGCTTACTTTCTTGCTATGTTGTTATGCACCTGGTTATCTTGCCCTGCTAGTGGCTAGTATTCCTTTCATATGATTAAGCTTGCTAGTAGTACATGTTGATGTTGTTGATGGTTTTCGGTGCATGACTGCCGTCTGTCCCGAGTACCGTTGTTATGCATGTTCCATTGCATCCAGCTGGTCAAATGCTTGCATGATGGCATTGTTGATATATTCTTGCATGATATTTATTGATTGATGCTGGTGGTCATGCTATGTCTCGGAGAAGTATGTACTTGTGATGTTCATGCTAGTCAGTATGCCATGCTCAGTTGGGTATGATTCATTGTGGATATGGTTTATTATGTTGCACCCCGTGCTTATGTTGATATCATGCTCATGCATTGTAATTGCATCAGGTTATTTTATCATGACTCAGTATATTGTATTCATGTTTAACCGGATTAAATTGAACTTGAACAACTGTTGGCTGAGTCATGGTGCCACCATATCGAGCTGACCAGTGCAACCACGCTTACCTTTATGGGAAGGTCCTAACTGGGTCTATTGTCATGCCTCTGGCTGGTCCCTCCAACGAGGGAAGGTTATGCGCGTGCGGTACCCTGGCCCGGTAAGCAGACATAACCTTGTGTGCCCGTTGTTGTTGTTATACCCAGGTGGTTCCTGTTTGGGACCGTTTATGTTTTGGCCACCACGGTGGCCGTTGGTGCCTTTGGTAGGCACCGGGCCACCCAGGACTTAGCCCAAAGGGGAGTTGGTCGGAGTGGCCGGGAGAGTGTCATGGCAGTAGGACGGTTTTGTCGGAACGCCGTTGGTCCACCCGAATGGGAGTGCGAGGCCATGGGCTCCGTGGTGTGGGTACAGTGTACTAACCACAGCAGAGTGTATATTAAATCTATCGATAGCGGCGCCCGCGGATAAGGGCCCAGTTCGTGTCAGTTACACTGTGAGTCAACAGTAATAATAATAATAATGTGCTTAATAACAACCCCGGTTCGATGATGAGATAAGTTGGTTGGGATCGCCGGAAAGATCACCGTTTGAGACCTAGTGTTGGTCATGGTTGTGATCGCCGGAAAGATCATCGTTTGAGACCAAGTGTTGGTCATGGTTGGGATCGCCGGAAAGATCACCGTCTGGTTACGAAGTAACCCGAGCAGAATAAATAGTGCATATAGTGTCATCATGTTGCATGCTATTATCGTCAGATTTATATGTTCATGCCATGCTCATATTGTTCTAGCTGTATCATGTTCATATTGTTGATGCCATGTTATCCTGATGACCTCATGATAATTCCTGCTTAACCTGTAATTGCCATGCTGTTGTTTGTCTTGAATGCATCTGGTTATTGTGAGCTTGCAAGTACATTCAATGTACTGACCTGGCGTGTCATGCCAGTTTGCAGGTCGTGCCTGGATTCTTGCTTGTTGGGTGTGGTTCCTGTGTTCGCGAGCTAGGATAAACGTTCCAGCCAGAGTCCCTGTGGATTGGAGTCCATCATCGCCGTTCGTTGTTCCGCTGCCAGTAGTTGTTCCGCTGCCTCAACTTGTTATGCTGCTTGCATAGAGCAACTGAGGATGGCGTAGTGTCGCCGTGCCGATGTTATTCATTGTAATATCGGAGACCTTGTATTCATATTCATGTAATAATAGAAAGTTGGTTTGTTCTATGTTAAGCAGTGTCGTATTCCAGAAGACTTCACCTCGATCTCTGGGCTGGAATACGGGGCGTTCCGGTTTCTCTGAGCCGGGGTGCCACAGGTCCACGTGCCCATCTTTCACCGGCGACGATTGAACAGTGAAATGATATTTGGGGAGCGAGCTGGTGTGCTTGAGACGCCGGCTGTGGACTGTAGCCGACGCACCTTCTCGCGTAAGCCATAGGCGTACTATACACCGACGGTGCTCCAGGATATTGTTGGGGAACGTAGTATTTCAAAATTTTACCTACGATCACGCAAGATCTATCTATGTGATGCACAACAATGAGCGGGAGAGTGTGTCCACGTACCCTCGTAGACCGAAAGCGGAAGCGTTAAGTAACGCGGTTGATGTAGTCAAACATCTTCGCGATCCAACCGATCAAGTACCGAACGCACGGCACCTCCGCGATCTGCACACGTTCAACTCGGTGACGTCCCTCGAACTCTTGTTCCAGCTGAGGCCGAGGGATAGTTCCGTTAGCACGACGGCGTGGTGATGGTGTTGATGAAGTTACCGACGCAGGGCTTCGCCTAAGCACTACAACGATATGACCGAGGTGGAAATATGTGGAGGGGGGCACCGCACACGGCTAAAACAATAACTTGTGTCTATGGGGTGCCCCCTCCCCCGTATATAAAGAGGGGAGGAGGGGGCCGGTCAGCCTCATGGTGCGCCCCCAAGGGGGGGAATCCTACTCCTACTAGGAGTAGGTTCCCCCCTTTCCTAGTCCTAATAGGAGGGGGAAGGAAGGGGAAGAGGAGAGGAAGGAAAGGGGGGGCCGGCCCCACTCCCAATTCGGATTGGGCTTGGGGGGGGGGGCGCCCCTCCTCTTGGCCTTCTCCTCTCTCTTCCACTAAAGATCATGTAGGCCCATTAAGCCCCCGGGGGGTTCCGGTAACCCCCCCGATACTCCGGAAAATGCCCGAAACTCATTTGAAACCATTCCGGTGTCCAAACATAGCCTTCCAATATATCGATCTTTATGTCTCGTCCATTTTGAGACTCCTCGTCATGTCCGTGATCACATCCGCGAGTCCGAACAACCTTCGGTACATCAAAACACATAAACTCATAATACCGATCGTCATCGAACGTTAAGCGTGCGGACCCTACGGGTTCGAGAACTATGTAGACATGACCGAGACCCATCTCTGGTCAATAACCAATAGCGGAACCTAGATGCTCATATTGGTTCCCACATATTCTACGAAGATCTTTATCGGTCAAACCGCATAGCAACATACATTGTTCCCTTTGTCATCGGTATGCTATTGTTGGGGAACGCAGTAATTTCAAAAAAATTCCTACGCACACGCAAGATCATGGTGATGCATAGCAACGAGAGGGGAGAGTGTGTCCACGTACCCTCGTAGACCGAAAGCAGAAGCGTTTTATCAACACGGTTGATGTAGTCGTACGTCTTCACGATCCGACCGATCCAAGTACCGAACGCACGGCACCTCCGAGTTCAGCACACGTTCAGCTCGATGACGTCCCTCGTACTATTGATCCAGTTGAGGCCGAGGGAGAGTTCCGTCAGCACGATGGCGTGGTGACGGTGATGATGATGTTACCGGCGCAGGGCTTCGCCTAAGCATTACGACGATATGACCGAGGTGTGTAACTGTGGAGGGGGGCACCGCACACGGCTAAGAAATCAACTTGTGTCTATGGGGTGCCCCCTGGCCACGTATATAAAGGATGGAGGGAGGAGGAGGCCGACCCTCATAGGGCGCGCCCAAAGTGTGGAGTCCTACTAGGACTCCCTAGTCCCAGTAGGATTCCACCTCCCACATGGAATAGGAAAAGGGGAAGGGAGAAGGAGAAGGAAGGAAGGGGGCCGTCCCCATTCCCTAGTCCAATTCGGACCAGTCCATAGGGAAGGGGCGCAGCCACCCTTGAGGCCTTTCTCTCCTTTCCCATATGGCCCATTAAGGCCCAATACGAATTCCCGTAACTCTCCGGTACTCCGAAAAATATTCCAATCACTCGGAACCTTTTCGATGTCCGAATATAGCCTTCCAATACATCGATCTTTACGTCTCGACCATTTCGAGACTCCTCGTCATGTCCCCGATCTCATCCGGGACTCTTAACAAACTTCGGTACATCAAATCACATAACTCATAATACAAATCGTCATCGAACGTTTAGCGTGCGGACCCTACGGGTTCGAGAACTATGTAGACATAACCGAGACACATCTTCGATCAATAACCAATAGCGGAATCTGGATGCTCATATTGGCTCCTACATATTCTACGAAGATCTTTATCGGTCAAACCGCATAACAACATACGTTGTTCTCTTTGTCATCGGTATGTTACTTGCCCGATATTCGATCGTCGGTATCCTTATACCTAGTTCAATCTCGTTACCGGCAAGTCTCTTTACTCGTTCCGTAATGCATCATCCCGTAACTAACTCATTAGTCACATTGCTTGCAAGGCTTTAGTGATGTGCTTTACCAAGAGGGCCAGAGATACCTCTCCGACAATCGGAGTGACAAATCCTAATCTCGATCTATGCCAATTCAACAAACACCATCGGAGACACCTGTAGAGCACCTTTATAATCACCCAGTTACGTTGTGACGTTTGGTAGCACACAAAGTGTTCCTCCGGTATTCGGGATTTGCATAATCTCATAGTCATAGGAACATGTATAAGTCATGAAGAAAGCAATAGCAATATACTAAACGATTAAGTGCTAAGCTAACGGAATGGGTCATGTCAATCACATCATTCTCTAATGATGTGATCCCGTTAACCAAATGACAACTCATGTCTATGGCTAGGAAACATAACCATCTTTGATTCAACGAGCTAGTTAAGTAGAGGCATACTAGTGACACTCTGTTTGTCTATGTATCCACACATGTATCAAGTTTCCGGTTAATACAATTCTAGCATGAATAATAAACATTTATCATGAAATAAGGAAATAAATAATAACTTCATTATTGCCTCTAGGGCATATTTCCTTCAGTCTCCCACTTGCACTAGAGTCAATAATCTAGTTCACATCGCCATGTGATTTAACACCAATAGTTCACATCACCATGTCATTAACACTCATAGTTCACATCGCCATGTGACCAACACTCAAAGGGTTTACTAGAGTCAGTAATCTTAGTTCACATCGCCATGTGATTAACACCCAAAGAGTACTAAGGTGCGATCATGTTTTGCTTGTGAGAGAAGTTTAATCAAAGGTCTGCCATATTCAGATCCGTATGTATTTTGCAAATTTCTATGTCAACAATGCTCTGAACGGATCTACTCTAGCTAATTGCTCCCACTTTCAATATGTATCTAGATTGAAACTTAGAGTCATCTGGATCAGTGTCGAAACTTGCATCGACGTAACCCTTTACGACAAACCTTTTGTCACCTCCATAATCGAGAAACATATCCTTATTCTACTAAGGATAATTTTGACCGCTGTCTAGTGATTTACTCCTAGATCACTATTGTACTCCCTTGCCAAACTCAGTGTAGGCTATACAATAGGTCTGGTACACAGCATGGCATACTTTATAGAACCTATGGTTGAGGTATAGGGAATGACTTTCATTCTCTTTCTATCTTCTGCTGTGGTCGGCCTTTGAGTCTTACTCAATTTCACACCTTGCAATACAGGCAAGAACTCCTTCTTTGACTGTTCCATTTTGAACTACTTCAAAAATTTGTCAAGGTATGTACTCATTGAAAAAAAACTTATCAAGCGTCTTGATCTATCTCTATAGATCTTGATGCTCAATATGTAAGCAGCTTCATCGAGGTCTTTCTTTGAAAAACTCCTTTCAAACACTCCTTTTATGCTTTCCAGAAAATTCTACATCATTTCCGACCAACAATATGTCATTCACATATACTTATCAGAAAGGTTGTAGTGCTCCCACTCACTTTCTTGTAAATACAGGCTTCATCCCAAGTCCGTATAAAAGTATATGCTTTGATCAACTCATCAAAGCGTATATTCCAACTCCGAGATGCTTTGCACCAGTCCATGGATGGATCACTGGCGCTTGCACATTTTGTTAGCACCTTTAGGATCGACAAAACCTTCTGGTTGCATCATATACAACTCTTCTTTAAGAAATCCATTAAGGAATGTAGTTTTGACATCCATTTGCCAGATTTCATAAAATGTGGCAATTTGCTAACATGATTCGGACAGACTTAAGCATCGCTACGAGTGAGAAAATCTCATCGTAGTCAACACCTTGAACTTTGTCAAAAACCTTTTTTGACAAGTCTAGCTTTGTAGATAGTAACACTACTATCAGCGTCCATCTTCCTCTTGAAGATCCATTTATTTTTTATGGCTTGCCGATCATCGGGCAAGTCAACCAAAGTCCACACTTTGTTCTCATACATGGATCCCATCTCAGATTTCATGGCCTCAAGCCATTTCGCGGAATCTGGGCTCATCATCGCTTCCTCATAGTTCGTAGGTTCGTCATGGTCAAGTAACATGAACTCCAGAATAGGATTACTATACCACTCTGGTGCAGAACGTACTCTGGTTGACCTACGAGGTTTGGTAGTAACTTGATCCGAAGCTTCATGATCATCATCATTAACTTCCTTACTAATTGGTGTAAGCATCACTTGAACTGATTTCAGTGAAGAAATACTTTCCAATTCGGGAGAAGGTACAATTACCTCATCAAGTTCTACCTTCCTCCCACTCACTTCTTTCGAGAGAAACTCCTTCTCTAGAAAGGATCCATTCTTAGCAACAAAAATCTTGCCTTCGGATCTGTGATAGAAGGTGTACCCAACAGTCTCTTTTGGGTATCCTATGAAGACACATTTCTCTGATTTGGGTTCAAGCTTATCAGGTTGAAGCTTTTTCACATAAGCATCGTAGCCCCAACTTTAAGAAACAACTTGGGTTTCTTGCCAAACCACAGTTCATAAGGTGTCATCTCAACGGATTTAGATGGTGCCCTATTTAACGTGAATGCAGCTGTCTCTAATGCATAACCCCAAAATGATAGTTGTAAATCGGTAAGAGACATCATAGATTGCACTATATCCAATAAAGTACGGTTATGACGTTCAGACACACCATTATGCTGTGGTGTTCTAGGTGGCATGAGTTTGTGAAACTATTCCACATTGTTTTAATTGAAGGTCAAACTCGTAACTCGAACATTTGCCTTTGCGATCCGATCATAGAAACTTTATTTTCTTGTTACGATGATTCTCCACTTCACTCTAAAAATCTTTGAACTTTTCAAGTGTTTCAGACTTGTGTTTCATTAAGTAGATATACACATATCTGCTCAAATCATCTGTGAAGGTCAGAAAACAATGATACCGCCGTGAGCCTCAACACTCATTAGACCGCATACATCAGTATGTATTATTTCCAATAATCAGTGGTTCGCTCCATTGTTCCAGAGAACGGAGTTTTAGTCATCTTGCCCATGAGGCATGGTTCGCAAGCATCAAATGATTCACAATCAAGTGATTCCAAAAGTCCACCCGCATGGAGTTTCTTCATGCGCTTTACACCAATATGACCTAAACGGCAGTGCTATGATACGTCTCCGTCGTATCTACTTTTCCAAACACTTTTGCCCTTGTTTTGGACTCTAACTTGCACGATTTGAATGGAACTAACCCGGACTGACGCTGTTTTCAGCAGAATTGCCATGGTGTTATTTATGTGCAGAAACAAAAGATCTCGGAATGACCTGAAACTCCACGGAACGTATTTTCGGAAAATATTAAAAATACTGGAAGAAGAATCCATGTCAGGGGGGCCTCCACCTGTCCATGAGGGGGGGGGGCGCCTGCCCCCCTGGGCGCGCCCCCTTGCCTCGTGGGCCCCCTGACGCTCCACCGACCTCAACTCCACTCCATATATTCATGTTCTGGGAGAAAAAATCAGAGAGAAGGATTCATCGCGTTTTACGATACGGAGCCACCGCCAAGCCCTAAAACCTCTCGGGAGGGCTGATCTGGAGTTCGTTTGGGGCTCCGGAGAGGGGAATCCGTCGCCGTCGTCATCATCAACCATCCTCCATCACCAATTTCATGATGCTCACCGCCGTGCGTGAGTAATTCCATTGTAGGCTTGCTGGACGGTGATGGGTTGGATGAGATTTATCATGTAATCGAGTTAGTTTTGTTAGGGTTTGATCCCTAGTATCCACTATGTTCTGAGATTGATGTTGCTATGACTTTGATATGCTTAATGCTTGTCACTAGGGCCCGAGTGCCATGATTTTAGATCTGAACCAATTATGTTTTCATGAATATATGTGAGTTCCTTGATCCTATCTTGCAAGTCTATAGTCACCTACTATGTGTTATGATCTGGCAACCCCGAAGTGACAATAATCGGGACCACTCCCGGTGATGACCGTAGTTTGAGGAGTTCGTGTATTCACTATGTGTTAATGCTTTGTTCCGGTACTCTATTAAAAGGAGGCCTTAATATCCCTTAGTTTCCGCTAGGACCCCGCTGCCATGGGAGGGTAGGACAAAAGATGTCATGCAAGTTCTTTTCCATAAGCATGTATGACTATATTTGGAATACATGCCTACATTACATTGATGAATTGGAGCTAGTTCTGTGTCACCCTATGTTATGATTGTTACATGATGAACCGCATCCGGCATAATTCTCCATCACCGATCCAATGCCTACGAGCTTTTCACATATTGTTCTTTGCTTATTTACTTTTCCGTTGCTACTGTTACAATCACTACAAAACCCAAAAATATTACTTTTGCTACCATTACCGTTACTTCCATATTACTTTGCTACTAAATACTTTGCTGCAGATATTAAGTTATCCAGGTGTGGTTGAATTGACAACTCAACTGCTAATACTTGAGAATATTCTTTGGCTCCCCTTGTGTCGAATCAATAAATTTGGGTTGAATACTCTACCCTCGAAAACTGTTGCGATCCCCTATACTTGTGGGTTATCAAGACTATTTTCTGGCGCCGTTGCCGGGGAGCATAGCTCTATTCTTTGAGTCACTTGGGATTTATATCTGCTGGTCACTATGAAGAACATGAAAGACGCAAAAACAACAATTTATCCCTCAACTACGAGGGGAGGTAAGGAACTACCATCTAGCTCTGCACTTGATTCACCTTCTGTTTTGAGTAAGCTTGCGACACCTAAACCTGCTTCTGCTATTCATTCTGATATGTCGCATGTTATTGATGATGTCACTTCTGCTATGCATGATACTTATGATGAAACTACTTTATGCTTGATACTACTGTGCCACTTGGTGAATTTCTTGATGAACAACTTGTTAGGGCTAGAGAGAATGAAACTATTGAAACTGATAATATTGATGATAGTGATGATGAAGACTCTCCCGCTAATAAATATGAATTACCTGTTGTTCCCGAGGGGTATGTTATGGATGAAGAAGCCGCTAGAGCTATTTTAGCTTGCAATGATAGATATGATCTTAAGAAGTTATTAGCTAAATGGAAGCAGCCATCTCTTAATGCTAGAATGAAACCTGACCCTGCTTTTGCTACTTCACCTATCTGTGTTACTGATAAGGATTATGAATTCTCTGTTGATCCTGATATAATTACTTTGGTTGAATCTGATCCTTTTTATGGCTATGAATCTGAAACCGTTGTGGCACATCTTACTAAATTAAATGATATAGCCACCCTGTTCACTAATGATGAGAAATCTCGCTACCTTTATATCCTTAAAATATTTCCGTTCTCATTAAAGGGTGATGCTAAGATATGGTTTAATTCTCTTGATCCTGGTTGTGTGCGTAGTCCCCAGGATATGATTTATTACTTCTCTGCTAAATATTTCCCTGCTCATAAGAAACAAGCTGCTTTAAGGGATATATACAACTTTGTGCAAACTGAAGAAGAGAGTCTCCCACAAACTTGGGGGAGGCTTCTCCAATTACTTAATGCTTTGCCTGATCGTCCTCTTAAGAAAAATAAAATACTCGATATCTTTTATAATGGACTAACCGATGCTTCCAAAGATTACCTGGATAGTTGTGCTGGTTCTGTTTTCAAGGAAAGAACACCGAATGAAGCTGAAGTTCTATTAAATAATATGTTAACTAATGAAAATAATTGGACACTTCCTGAGCCAACTCTTGAGCCTATTCCTAAACCAACTCCGAAGAAAAGAGGTGTTCTATTTCTCAGTCCTGAAGATATGCAAGAGGCAAAGAAATCTATGAAAGAAAAGGGTATAAAAGCTGAAGATGTTAAGAATTTACCTCCTATTGAAGAAATACATGGTCTTAATTTACCGCCTATTGAAGAAACATATGATCTTAATCCATCACCTATTGAAGAAACTCATGGTCTTGATAACCCGACACAGGTAGTAAAGGTAAATTCTCTCTATAGATATGATAAAGCTGAAATCCCTCCTACTAAGTTCGCTAGCCAATGTTTGGATGAGTTTGATAATTTTATGGTTAAGCAAGAAGATTTCAGTGCTTATTTTGGTAGACAATTAAAACAAAATGCTTATATGATTGAACACTTGGGTGATTATATGTCTAGAGTTAAAGGTGAACTTAAACTCATTAGTAAACATGCTTCTATGGTTACCACTCAAGTAGAACAAGTACTTAAAGCTCAAAATGATTTGCTCAATGAATTGGATAGTAAGAATAATGATTATGCTGTCAGAGTGGCTACTAGAACTGGTAAAATGACTCAGGAACCTTTGTATCCCGAAGGCCACCCTAAGAGAATTGAGCAAGATTCTCAGAGAAATAATATAGATACACCAAGTCCTTCTAAAAAGAAGAAAAAGAAAAATGATAGGACTTTGCATGCTTCTAGTGAACCTATTGCTGAACCACCTGAGAATCCAAATGATATTTCTATTTCCGATGCTGAAACACAATTTGGTAATGAACATGAACCTAGTGAAAATGTTAATGATAATGTTCATGATGATGCTCAACCTAGCAATGATAATGAAGTAGAAATTGAACCTGTTGTTGATATTGATAACCCACAATCAAAGAATCAACGTTATGATAAGAGAGACTTTGTTGCTAGGAAGCACGGTAAAGAAAGGGAGCCATGGGTTCAGAAACCCATGCCTTTCCCTCCCAAACCATCCAAGAAAAAGGATGATGAAGATTTTGAGCGCTTTGCTGAAATGATTAGACCTATCTTTTTGCGTATGCGTTTAACTGATATGCTCAAAATGAATCCTTATGCTAAGTATATGAAAGAAATCGTTACTAACAAAAGAAAGATACCGGAAGCTGAAATTTCCACCATGCTTGCTAATTATACTTTTAAGGGTGGAATACCAAAGAAACTTGGAGATCCAGGAGTACCCACTATACCATGCTCCATTAAAACAAACTATGTTAAAACTGCTTTATGTGATCTTGGACCCAGTGTTAGTGTTATGCCTCTCTCTTTATATCGTAGACTTGATTTGAATAAGTTGATACCTACTGAAATATCTTTGCAAATGGCTGATAAATCAACTACTATACCTATCGGTATTTGTGAGGATGTGCCTGTTGTGGTTGCAAATGTTACTATTTTAACGGACTTTGTTATTCTTGATATTCCCGAGGACGATAGTATGTCTATTATTCTTTGAAGACCTTTTTTGAATACTGCAGGGGCTGTTATTGATTGCAACAAAGGCAATGTCACTTTTCATGTTAATGGTAATGAGCATACGGTACACTTTCCGAGGAAACAACCTCAAGTCCACAGTATCAATTCTATTGGAAAAATTCCATCGATTATTTTTGGAGGTTTTGAATTTCCTCTTCCTACTGTCAAGAAGAAATATGATATTCTTATTATTGGGGATGTGCATATCCCCATTGAGGTAACATAGTGTTATTTGAAATTTCTCCGGTTCCATGTTATTCAGAATGAGTTTGTTAACAAGACTTGATCAACCTTGTTAGTGGATTCCTTTTGATGAGCATGAGATGGATTAAATTAGCAAACACAACCTTCTGTACCCTTCTTTTACTTTCTGTTATTTAGTTGAAATAAAGTAAAAATAGTATTTTTCTGTCTGTTTCCTGATTTATCCGTGCAATGTAAAAATACCCCAAAAATAAAAGTTCTCCAAATGCCCTGAAATTAAAATATGATTTTTCTGGAATATTTGAGAATATCTGGCACTGAGAACAAAGCAGGGGGAGCAAACACCTGGCCACGAGGGTCCAGGGCGCGCCCACCCCTACAGGGCGCGCCCCCTGCCTCGTGGGCCCACGGTGGCTCTCCTCCACTTATGTGAGCCACCACACACTTCTTCTTCCTCCCAAAAAAATCACCATCCAGCTCAAGCACGAGTTCTAGCTCATTTTGGTGTGATTTTTGATCTCCTTGCTCAAAGCACCTCTCACAAAACTGCTTGGGGGATTGTTCCTTGGTATGTGACTCCTCCATTGGTCCAATTAGTTTTTGTTCTAGTGCTTTATTTATTGCAAATTTGTGCTGCCTAGGTGACCATGTTCTTGAGCTTGCATGTCAAATTTATATGGTTCCAAGTAGTTCTAATGCATGATATAGTCTCTAGGCACTTGTAGGAGTAGTTGCTATCAATTTTGTTGAGCTTGGTTCACATTTATTTGAAGTTACTAAAAATTTTAGAAATTTTTCAGAGGAAGAAATATGCTTAGGAAAATGTACCAAGGTGGTTCTTCAAGGAAGCAAGGACCCAGGCTTGCAATGCGTGATGCTGACGATGAGCCACCAAGGAACGCTCCAGTGCGGCCTTGTGAATGGCCTTCAGAGGACTATATGGATCGAGCGGGAATCAAGGAAGAATTTAACGCATATTTGCGTAACGCTGATCTTGTGAGCTTCGAGGAGGAAAAGTGCCGCCAGTACCACTATCTCACTAGTTCCTTTGTGAGGAGGTTTGAATTTTCATCTTCACGCAATTCTCAAACTGTCCTGTTTGATCTTTATGAAAAATCTTATACAATGGACTTAGAGGATTTTACCACTGCTTGCAAACTTCCACAATGGGGTAGTGCTAGTGAACCTCGCAAATCTGAATTTAGAAATTTTCTTGCTAGTATAACTGTGGGGGAATCTAGAGATATAGCACAAGCTACCATAGGGAGCATTCATTTTCCTGCTATACATTATTTTGCTCTCTTCATAGGTTGGTGCATAAATGGTAAAGATGAAGCATGTCATATGTGTGTCCCTGACCTCAGTATTCTTAGGAGTGCTGTGTTAGGAGACAAATCTTATAATTTGGGAGCCATTATTGCACGTAGGTTGCATCATAATAGATTTAATGGAGATTTCTTTGGTAGAATTTATGCAACCCGCTTAGCTGATTTTCTTGGTGTAACCATATGTGATGATGATATTGAATTCCCTCATACTTATCTAGACTTTAATGCTATGGTTCACCACCAGTTTGTCGAGAGGAATGAACTACCTCTCCAGTACCGACTAATCTTTGACAGGCGTCGCCCTGTCAATATTATTCTCCCTGCTCCTGCTCTCTTTGACTTTCAGGCAAAAGGAAGACATTTTATAACCAGGGAAGAGGCAGATGAGTACGAGAGGAGGGCGGAGGCAGCTCGCCGCCACGCTGCAGCCCAGGAGGCAATAGCCGCCGCATCTCAGTACGACCCCGGTTACAACTATGGATATCCGCTAGGCCATCCGTGGCAATAAACCAACTTAGGCCAAAAGCCTAAGCTTGGGGGAGTACGTATTTCCCACCGACATTACATTTATGTTCACACACACTCATTGCTAGATGTCGGTGCTCATACTTTTCACTGTAATATCCATGCTAGTTTATTTATTTTTCTTGCTTTCTTCTTGTGTGTTTGAAAACCTTAAGAAAAACAAAAAAATAGTAATAGCTTTAGCTAGTTTACTTTTCTTGCTGTAGTAGTAATAATTAAAAGAAAACCCAAAAAGATTTCCCGTTCTTCTTTTGCTTGTTGGGAGCTTTCCCGTGTAAATAGTTTTATTTCTTTTCTTTTCTTTGGGGGTCGATAGGAGAAGACCATAATGAAATTGTTGAAGTGGCTCTTATATGCATTATTGTTGATTTAACCAAGAGCCCATATTGCCTTGTCTTCTCCTATTTATTGAATGCTCGCAGATTCCAGCTTAGTCCAATGCACGTGCACTCTTATTATTATTCACATCGTTCGGTCGTGCAAGTGAAAGGCAATTATGACGATATATGATGGACTGACTGAGATGAGAAAAGCTGGTATGAACTCGACCTCTCTTGTTTTTGTAAATATGATTAGTTCATCGTTCCTGATTCAGCCTATTATGAATAAACATGTTTGCAATGACAATTAGAGATCATAGTTGCACGTGCCATGCTTGATTAGCTATGAGTTATAATGGTTTACCTTGCGTGCCAACATGCTATTAAAATGGTTGTGATGTGGTATAGTGGGGTGGTATCCTCCTTTGAATGATATAAGTGGCTCGACTTGGCACATGTTCACACATGCAGTTGAAACAAATCAACTTAGCCTTCACGATATTTATGTTCATGGTGGATTATATCCTACTCATGCTTGTACTCAATGTTTATTAATTTTAATGCATGTTCATGACTGTTGTCGCTCTCTAGTTGGTCGCTTCCCAGTCTTTTGCTAGCCTTCACTTGTACTAAGCGGGAATACTGCTTGTGCATCCAATCCCTTAAACCCCAAAGTTATTCCATATGAGTCCACTATACCTTCCTATATGCGGTATCTACCTGCCGTTCCAAGTAAATTTGTATGTGCCAAACTCTAAACCTTCAAATGAAATTCTGTTTTGTATGCTTGAATAACTCATGTATCAACTAGGGCTATCCGTATCTTCCATGCTAGGCGGGTTATTCTCAAGAGGAGTGGACTCCGCTCCTCACTCACGAGAAAATGGCTGGTCACCGGGATGCCCAGTCCCATGCTTTATGCAAACTAAATCAAAATAATTGCAAACAAAACTCCCCCTGGGACTGTTGCTAGTTGGAGGCACTCGTTGTTTCGAGCAAGCCATGGATTGATGCTTGTTGGTGGAGGGGGAGTATAATCTTTACCATTCTGTTTGGGAACCGCCTATAATGTGTGTAGCATGGAAGATATCGCCATCTCTTGGTTGTTATGTTGACAATGAAAGTATGCCGCTCAAAATATTATTTATCTCTATTTTAAAATCAAGCTCTGGCACCTCTACAAATCCCTGCTTCCCTCTGCGAAGGGCCTATCTATTTACTTTCATGTTGAGTCATCACCCTCTTATTAAAAAGCACCAGCTTGAGAGCACTGCTGTCATTTGCATCCATTACTATTAATTTATATTGGGTATGACTATGACTAGATCTCTTTTACCATGAATTACAATGTCTAGTCAGTCCTTGATCTTTAAAGGTGCTCTACATTTATGTTTTGCGGTCTCGGAAAGGGCTAGCGAGATACCATCTTGTTATATCTTATCATGATTGTTTTGAGAAAGTGTTGTCATCCGAGATTTATTATTATTGCTCGCTAGTTGATTATGCCATTGATATGAATAAACATGAGACCTAAGTGTTATTGTGAATGTGGTTAGTTATAACTTTGCTGAAAAATTGAATGCTAGCTTTACATATTTACAACAACAAGAGCAAACAGAGTTTGTAAAAGGTTTTCTTTATCACTTTCAGTTTATCAACTGAATTGCTTGAGGACAAGCAAAGGTTTAATCTTGAGGGAATTGATACGTCTCCGTCGTATCTACTTTTCCAAACACTTTTGCCCTTGTTTTGGACTCTAACTTGCATGATTTGAATTGAACTAACCCGGACTGGCGCTGTTTTCAGCAGAATTGCCATGGTGTTATTTATGTGCAGAAACAAAAGTTCTCGGAATGACTGAAACTCCACGGAACGTATTTTTGGAAAATATTAAAAATACTGGAAGAAGAATCCACGTCAGGGGGCCCTCCACCTGTCCACGAGGGTGGGGGCGCGCCCCCTGCTTCGTGGGCCCCTGACGCTCCACCGACCTCAACTCCAACTCCATATATTCGTGTTCGGGGAGAAAAAAATCAGAGAGAAGGATTCATTGCGTTTTACGATACGGAGCCGCCGCCAAGCCCTAAAACCTCTCGGGAGGGCTGATCTGGAGTCCGTTCGGGGCTCTGGAGAGGGGAATCCGTCGCCGTCATCATCATCAACCATCCTCCATCACCAATTTCATGATGCTCACCGCCGTGCGTGAGTAATTCCATCGTAGGCTTGCTGGACGGTGATGGGTTGGATGAGATTTATCATGTAATCGAGTTAGTTTTGTTAGGGTTTGATCCCTATTATCCACTATGTTCTGAGATTGATGTTGCTATGACTTTGCTATGCTTAATGCTTGTCACTATGGCCCGAGTGCCATGATTTCAGATCTGAACCTATTATGTTTTCATGAATATATGTGAGTTCTTTATCCTATCTTGCAAGTCTATAGTCACCTACTATGTGTTATGATCCGGCAACCCCGAAGTAACAATAATCGAGACCACTCCCGGTGATGACCGTAGTTTGAGGAGTTCGTGTATTCACTATGTGTTAATGCTTTGTTCTGGTACTCTATTAAAAGGAGGCCTTAATATCCCTTAGTTTCCGCTAGGACCCCGCTGCCACGGGAGGGTAGGACAAAAGATGTCATGCAAGTTCTTTTCCATAAGCACGTATGACTATATTTGGAATACATGCCTACATTACATTGATGAATTGGAGCTAGTTCTGTGTCACCCTATGTTATGATTGTTACATGATGAACCGCATCCGGCATAATTCTCCATCACCGATCCAATGCCTACGAGCTTTTCACATATTGTTCTTTGCTTATTTACTTTTCCGTTGACTACTGTTACAATCACTACAAAAACCAAAAATATTGTTGGGGATCGTAGCAGAATTTTAAAATTTCCTACGCATCACCAAGATCCATCTATGGAGTATACTAGCAACGAGGGGAAAGGAGTGCATCTACATACCCTTGTAGATCGCGAGCGGAAGTGTTCCAATGACCGGGGTTGATGGAGTCGTACTCGCCGTGATCCAAATCACCGATGACCGAGTGCCGAACGGACGACACCTCCGCGTTCAACACACGTACGGAGCAGCGACGTCTCCTCCTTCTTGATCCAGCAAGGGGGAAGGAGAGGTTGATGGAGATCCAGCAGCACGATGGCGTGGTGGTGGATGTAGCGGGATCTCGGCAGGGCTTCGCCAAGCTTCTGCGAGAGGGAGAGGTTGTTCAGGGGAGGAGGGAGGCGCCAAGGGCTGTGGTGTTGCTGCCCTCCCTCCCCCACCCTTTATATAGGCCCCCTGGGAGGGGGGGGCGCCGGCCAAGAACCCATCTATGGGGGGGGGGCGGCGGCCAAGTGTCACGACCGGATTTTCGGGATATTAATTTCCCAGAAAGCGGCCTTTGTGCTCACCAGCCCCAGGATCACTGTTAGCTGATGAGGCACCAACTTGATACAAGAATTCCAAGCAAAGTACAAAAATATGTAGTACAAGACCATTGTGGCCTAGGAGTACAACACTTGGTTTCTAATGGTTGATGGCGGAAGCGGTTTGTGGTTCATCTGCGTCTATGGGACTCCATTTCCCACCAGAACAGCTGACCAGGATAACTCCTATCTTCGCGAGGCTGCTATCACCTTTACAGGGGTTCCGGGGCTGTCGTCGTAATGCTATCTCCATGCGCGAAATCTGGCCAAGACAATAGCCAGGGACAAGCCAGTGAGTGCGTTTGAATGTACTCGCAAACATTAAGAACACGGGTATAATATAACAAGGGATAATCATGCTCCGAAATAATCATGATTATACGTCTGTCACAAATTAAATGAAAATCTGAGATGCACGCATGCAGGAAGAAACATGAACATGCAATATGGGAGAAAAATAGAATGCTCTGACCGAGTGTCTGAAATGACTCCTCGAGAAGTTGCAAATAAATTAACAATGCCGCAGTCGGGCGTCTGAGCGACACCACATAAAGGGCTTATAAAGGATAAATAAATAACAAACATGCCGCAGTCGGGCGTCTGAGCGACACCACATAAAGGGCTTATAAAGGGTAAATAAATAACAACTTGCCACAGTCGGGCGTCTGAGCGACACCACATAAAGGGCTTATAAAGGGTAAATAAATAACAAGCATGCCACAGTCGGGCGTCTGAGCGACACCACATAAAGGGCTTATATAAGAATAATCACAGTGAATATCCAGGAGGTAGAACCGTCCCAGGGATACTCAATAATCCAAATAATGTAAATGGTTAGTCCATGGTAATAATAAACATAATCCTCATATGTCACAGGTCATAAACAAAATCTAGTCTAGCCGTTTCTCCATCCGAAGACCGTCACTAGAATCTAATTAAGTCGTCCTCCATCCGAATACCGTTACTATGATCCAGTTTAACCGTGTCTCCATCCGAAAACCGTTACTAGCTTCTAGTTTAGCCGTTCTCCATCCAAATACCGTTACTAAACCCTTCTCAGTCTGTAGTCCTTACCAATGAACATGGCTATCCAAAAGATATGACCTCTGCAGAGGGTGTACTCTTTACCCACGAGTAACGGATTTATTTAGTCCATCAGGACTAATTCCGCCTATGGCCTTTTAATTGAAAACACGCCTGACCTGCACACACCAGCTTAACTTACCGGTGTCTGGAATCACCCACAACACCTGTCAAGCCAAACTCTAAGTGGGGAGGCTACAACCTCGACGTAGCATGGGATCAAATTTATATACGCGCGCTCTAAGGGGTGCCCCCCTCTCGGTCCCAACCGAAAACACCCATGCCCCCGGACCAGGTGGCATGCCTACCGGAGGCCTCCGGTATCTTCCACCATGGCCTCTCTGTATGCTGTGTGCCTTGGTAAGGGGTTGACAACTTACTGAACCGCACCCTACCTGCGTCAGGGACAAGTGGTAGTACAAAACAAGTAGGGGAAGTTGCTGAACAAGACTCGTCCTACGACCGACTCAGGTGGTCCAAGTATTCTCCGAATGATTGGCATAACCAAAATATTTCCATAGACAGACAGAGTCATTGCTCATCAAAACTCATCATGCCATACCGGACACCCTCGTCCCGACGAGGGACTAGGGACAAGCTCGTGTCTACTCAAGACCATGACTTTCCCGGCTTCCTTCCGGTATGCATGAGAAGTTCACGAGGATGATCACTAACACCAGCACATCCATTACCAAAAGTAAAGCATTTCCAAAATGCACTCATGTGTGTGACTTTACCGTTACGCAAAAATAACGTATGCTCCAAGTCAAAGTGGTGTTGTAACCGTATCAAAACACCACACAAAATATTATGCCAGAGTTCAGAAATGCTTGCCTTCAAGAGTATGCAAAGGATGCACTTTTTGAAAGCTTTCTCTTCTCTCCATTTCCTATTTTGAAAAATATTCAAATAACAAATATTTCAAACACAGTACAAAAAGTTGTCTCAAATATTTTTGTAATAAATCTTAAAATAAACTAGATGAAATTTGAGAGAGGTAGGAAAAAGAATCAACTCATTTGGAGTTTTATTTTAAAAGATATAGCCAATCAAAGTTTGGTCAAATCTCTGTTTTTAATAAAAACCAGAAAAAGAAAACGTTTCGGGGCGCTTACGCTTTCGGGGTAGGGGATACGTACTCGCGGAAATACGCTTCCACTTAAGCACGCAGTGGCGGGGCTGGGTCACTGACAGTGGGTCCAGGGGGCCCACTGGTCAGGTTTGACCATTCTTCCCTCTCCCTCCTCTTCTCTGCCCGAACTGGAGCGGGACTCCGGCGATCGCTGGCGACGAACGGCGGCTCCTCGAGGGCACCTGAGGGCAGGGATGGACCCGCCAGACCGGGGCGGTCCTCTCGGTGGTCGTCGGGTCGACGGTGGTGGGAGGAGTCGCCGACGGCGAACTCCGCGGCGGAGGGGGCTACGGGAGTGAAGTGAGTTTTGGGCTCCGGTGGTCTCCGATCGAGGCTGTGGCGCTGGGCAGCTCCGCAAGGACAAGAGGAAGCGATTGGTGGCGTTGGATGGGCGGGAGGTAGCCTAGTTGCGACGAACGTCACCGGAGGGCAGCGGCGGCCGAACCAGCCGGAGTTGGGGAAGATGGTCTCTCTCGGCCAATCCACTGCTTGGGGAGCTCTAGGAGGAAGGCTGGAGTTCGCCTGAGCGCTCGGAGGGGCTCAGGGTCTCCTTTTATAGGCGCTCGAGACTGGACCGCGGCGGCTGTAGATAAGAACGCCGGCGACCGCGGTGCTGTAGCTGCAGGGCGACGTGGCGGCGACGAGCGCGTGCCGACGGGCGTCGGGATAAGCCCGAGCTGTTCATAGGGGCAGCTGGCGCGCTGGTGTGGTTTGGGCGGCGCCGTCCATGGCCGAGGCTCGCTGCCGACGCCGGCGTGCCGCCAAAAGCTCTGCCAGCGGCGCTGTAGGGCGCCAGGGGTGGCGTGGAGAGTGGGCGAGCGTAGTGCGCGGTTCAGCAGGCGAGCAGGGGCCAGGGACGGAACGCGACGAGGGCGGCAGTGCGACGCGGCGGCTCAGTGCGCGCGCGTGCAAAACGTGCGCTCTGGGCGCGCCCAGAGCACTCACGGGACATGCTCGACGAATTGCCAGGGCATCCTAGAGTGCGAGAGTGAGGCTGGCAATTAACAGGACTAGGATAGGGGTAGCTAGGAGCTTAGTGGACAAGGTTGCTGGGTCATTGGAGCAAGATCATAGTGCAAACTAGGAAACATGCCCCAAACTGACTATGCACACCAAGTGTTCGACAGAATGCCAAGTGCATCTAGACAACTCTTGGAGTGGCCAAAATCTCCAGATCAGGGTCTCTTTAGATGTAGATGATGATGGCAAGATCATTTGGGAAAAACCAGAAACTTACTAGTGCAAGTTTTGCAAAACTACAGTTTAGGACAGAAAGAAAGAGGTCTCATTGCATGCACTTAAAATCCTCCAATGGGTCCATACTCCTGGACTTAAGGGTTTGGTAGGGAGGGCTACTAGCAGAAAAAGGCTCAGGGTCACTAGAGCAAAATAAAATAGGGTTGCAATGCAAATCACCAAACTGGACCAGAATGAAAAGGAGGTTGCTTCACTCAAATTTTTCAAAGAACAACACTGGGTTTTTGCATGAAGTTGAATTGTATGCATCTACTGACATCTCCAAATACTTGGAAGAATTTTTAAAGAAATATTTAAATAGGTTGTAGTGCAAAAATACCCACTGGACCAGATTTGAAAAGTTAATGTAGAGCTCAAAAATCTTCAATAACCAAAAGATATTATTGCATAAAAGTGATGTGGAAACATCACATGACCTCCCCAAATTTTGGTGGAAATTTTAAATGCATTTGTCAATTGGTTGCAGTGCAAAACAGGCTCCAAATTCATGAAAGATCATTTTAAAAGAGTAAAGCTCAAGAAAAAGCAACCCTTGCAATTAAATCCACTGAATAAGAATTGTTTCTTATAGAGAGTGTATAAGTCCAACAATATCTTTGGAAAGTTTTTCACTAGAGGTAAAAATCCACAATAACAAGAGGGTAAAACTAGACAAATGGAAAAGTTTTATTTCCTGGAAAAATTTAAATTAATAAAACCAGGCAAAATTTTGGGGTGTCACAACACTACCCCCCTTAAGAAAAAAATCTCGTCCTCGAGATTTGTTAAAAGCTGTTTTGAACAAACATTGCTCTTACCAAAAGAAATCATTCAACTGTGCAAAAACAAAGCGGCTACTGTGAGAGGGCAATAAGTGGTGTAAAACCACAGTGTGGTATACTGGCGCTGCGTGGAAAAATCCAAGGTCGGAGAAAACGAGATATTTCTACGGGGATACAGTAAATTAGAATAAATTCTAAATCACTGAAATATGCTGGTCGTACCCGAGAGCACAGTGCTCTCTCTGGCTGACAGGTGGATCCAGGGCCCACTGTCGGCCTCTTCTTCTACCTCGCACCTGGCCTCGCTTCTACTTCTCCTTCCTTCTCCTCCATTGCTGTTAGCAGGAGCTCGAGACGAGGCTCCAATGGCTGAGGCGATGCCGGACTAGTACGTGGTCCTGTTGTGTGGAGGTCTAGCGACGCTGCTGGGGCTCTCCGTGCTCCTGTGCGCGATGATCCTGGATGATCATCGTGATGCTGCCGCTCAAGTGTTAGCTCTTCGCGGTGGCGACGATCACGAGGATTAGGTGCGGCGTCGAGTGCTAACTGCTCTCGGTGTGCTGGGGCAACTCGCGCCCGAATGATCACTCACAAATCTCTCTTACTGAGACTGTGGTGTCCTCGTGTGTGATCAGTTAGGCGCAAAAATGTGTGTGAGGATTTGCAATAAGTGCACGAGGCCGAGTGGTTGAGGTTGCGGGTCTGTTGCTATGGTGCTGCGCGAATAAAAATATATGTCATGAAGATATATACGCTGCAGCGACTCGGGGAAAGAAATCTCATCACAAAAATTTACCGCGAGCAAAAATTTGTTAAAACAAAATTAACAGCAGTAAAACTGCTGACATAATTGAAACCAAAGAAAATTGGATCCGTCGCACCAATTCGGATAACACGCACAAGTCACAGTACATAAATAAATACTTGGATAATAAACACAGCGGTGACGTTTACAAAGGAAACGGCAAAAAGACAGGGTCCTGAGAAAACGCCTCTGGTACTGGGGCACACTCTTCTTCTATCGGGGGAAGCGGGTTGACCAGTCGATGAATGCGCCCCTCCTGGTCAGGCCTCAGTGGTCTGCCAATAGCGATCCGAGGATTTAAATCAGCGAGGCTCTGGAGATAACCCATTACCCGCTGAGTCAAACGCACCTGCGCGATAACGTACTGGGCAAGGTTGGCCAGTACTGGATCTCTCTCAATTCGTCCACCGGGAAAAGATGCAACTTCTCCGGGTGCCGCACGACTCGGAAAATAATAATATCCTCGTTCGCTGGCATAGGGTACCGCGAATCGAAGACGCGCGAGTGCCTCGTACGCAGCAGCTTCTATGGCCATATGCGGAGTTGGCATGGATTTTCCCACGAAGGAAACTTCCGTTGGGTCTTGGTTTGGGTATGCGGGAGGGATGTGCACCACTGCCCAATATTTCGAGGTGGATGGGGTGATCCTCGATTTGAGCAACTCGTACTGGGGTGGGTGGGTGGCACTCATGGTACTGCAGGTAAAGTCCCACAATAATTTAACAAACTACCCGGGGTTGCGTCTGGGGTTCTCTGATAGATACTGGGGGTCGGCATGGCAAAGTAATGGCTGTGAGTGTTGTGCACAAGGTGAGGGGTACTTGGCAAGGTCACGAGGTGGCCTTTATATAGCATTGGGGCTGGGTTATCCAACGGGGTGAAGGATAACTGGTTGTCGATCCTGTTCTCGGGTCAAAGCCACAGATATACACATCACATAAAAGTGACGCATTACTGTGGGTGCCGTCGGGTTGGTCTTGGTAGCTGCGCCTGATATTTAAAAACGCAACTGTACGCCAACGTACATACGCCTGGCTAACATTCCAAAAACAGGAGCGTTCAAGCAGACAACATTAAATAAAAGCGATACAAGGTCACACCGTTACAAAGCGTAGGAAAACTAAGGCTCGATACAACTCGAGCGTCTTAGTCTACTTCGTTAATGTCTAAGTGGGCTGGCCTGGCGGATGCCGAGGTTTCTCCACGGGTTTCTTTGTCAGGATTTGCTGGTTGAGATTGAGGGGCCGCAGGGTCGGGGTAGTGGTGATGACCATCGCGGGGGTTGCTGGCCACAATCCCGTTGGAATGGGTTCCCAAAAGGCGACGAAGTGCTTCTGGGGACACCAAAGCACTCTGGTTGATGGCTGGGGCAGACCTCAAGGGATCGATCGGGTGTCTGAACAACACGACTGGGTTGTCGGCGTCGGGCTCCACTTCTCTTCTCGCTGGGGCTCGGCGAACCAGATCTCCACGAGCTGCGATCAGGTCAAGGGTGACTTGATCGAACAGTTGCTCTAGTGCTCTTACATAGCGCACCAGATGCAATAGTGCAGGATCTGTCTCGTGATCTCCGTTGGCAACCTGGGGCGGCCTACCATACCCGTCACGACTGGGGTAGTAGTAGAACGAGCGGCAGTTAACTCTGGGCGACAAGTGCCGGAGTTGAACTATAGCTTCTCGGGCTGCCAGTTGGATGGCTTGTGGTTCAAAGGAAGTTGTCCTTCCAGTGAACCTGTAGGGGCGCTCTGGCGACAGACCCCTACCATAGATGTGCACAGTGGCCCAGTACTGACGGCTCTCACCGTACATGGGTCCTTGGTACACAACATATTCAGGAGGCTCTTCTAATGTATAGGCACGGCGGGTGAGGTTTGCGAGCACGGTCACAAAACCTCCAAGGTTGGTTGCTGTGGTCTCATTGTGAACAATGGGGCCAGGCATCGTGGCTTGGTTTGGGGAAGGAGGCTGTGCTGTGCTGTGTTGAGGCTAGCGTGCCCTTTTTATAGGAAAAGGGGACGGAGTCTTCCTTCGCACGCTTGTGAATGAGACGGGTTGGGTGTCGGTCACTAGCGCGTGATCGACGGGCTAGGCTGATAGGTTGGGCACCGTCCGCCGAAAGGCGTCGGGTCACTGTGGGGCTATCTTATGCGAGAAGCTTGGCCGGGGTTAGGCTAAGGTCTGGTGATTTGGTTAACCTAGGTTCATTGACCTGGCTAAGATAGGATTAGCCAATGGTCAGCCTTGCTCTGATACCAAGTCTGTCACGACCGGATTTTTGGGATATTAATTTCCCAGAAAGCGGCCTTTGTGCTCACCAGCCCCAGGATTACTGTTAGCTGATGAGGCACCAACTTGATACAAGAATTCCAAGCAAAGTACAAAAATATGTAGTACAAGACCATTGTGGCCTAGGAGTACAACACTTGGTTTCTAATGGTTGATGGCGGAAGCGGTTTGTGGTTCATCTGCGTCTATGGGACTCCATTTCCCACCAGAACAGCTGACCAAGATAACTCCTATCTTCGCGAGGCTGCTATCACCTTTACAGGGGTTCCGGGGCTGTCGTCGTAATGCTATCTCCATGCGCGAAATCTGGCCAAGACAATAGCCACGGACAAGCCAGTGAGTACGTTTGAATGTACTCGCAAACATTAAGAACACGGGTATAATATAACAAGGGATAATCATGCTCCGAAATAATCATGATTATACGTCTGTCACAAATTAAATGAAAATCTGAGATGCACGCATGCAGGAAGAAACATGAACATGCAATATGGGAGAAAAATAGAATGCTCTGACCGAGTGTCTGAAATGACTCCTCGAGAAGTTGCAAATAAATTAACAATGCCGCAGTCGGGCGTCTGAGCGACACCACATAAAGGGCTTATAAAGGATAAATAAATAACAAACATGCCGCAGTCGGGCGTCTGAGCGACACCACATAAAGGGCTTATAAAGGGTAAATAAATAACAACTTGCCACAGTCGGGCGTCTGAGCGACACCACATAAAGGGCTTATAAAGGGTAAATAAATAACAAGCATGCCACAGTCGGGCGTCTGAGCGACACCACATAAAGGGCTTATATAACAATAATCACAGTGAATATCCAGGAGGTAGAACCGTCCCAGGGATACTCAATAATCCAAATAATGTAAATGGTTAGTCCATGGTAATAATAAACATAATCCTCATATGTCACAGGTCATAAACAAAATCTATTTTAGCCGTTTCTCCATCCGAAGACCGTCACTAGAATCTAATTAAGCCGTCCTCCATCCGAATACCGTTACTATGATCCAGTTTAACCGTGTCTCCATCCGAAAACCGTTACTAGCTTCTAGTTTAGCCGTTCTCCATGCGAATACCATTACTAAACCCTTCTCAGTCTGTAGTCCTTACCAATGAACATGGCTATCCAAAAGATATGACCTCTGCAGAGGGTGTACTCTTTACCCACGAGTAACGGATTTATTTAGTCCATCAGGACTAATTCCACCTACGGCCTTTTAATTGAAAACACGCCTGACCTGCACACACCAGCTTAACTTACCGGTGTCTGGAATCACCCACAACACCTGTCAAGCCAAACTCTAAGTGGGGAGGCTACAACCTCGACGTAGCACGGGGTCAAATTTATATAGACGCGCTCTAAGGGGTGCCCCCCTCTCGGTCCCAACCGGAAACACCCATGCCCCCGGACCAGGTGGCATGCCTACCGGAGGCCTCCGGTATCTTCCACCATGGCCTCTCTGTACGGTGTGTGCCTTGGTAAGGGGTTGACAACTTACTGAACCGCACCCTACCTACGGCAGGGACAAGTGGTAGTACAAAACAAGTAGGGGAAGTTGCTGAACAATACTCGTCCTACGACCGACTCAGGTGGTCCAAGTATTCTCCGAATGATTGGCATAACCAAAATATTTCCATAGACAGACAGAGTCATTGCTCATCAAAACTCATCATGCCATACCGGACACCCTCGTCCCGACGAGGGACTAGGGACAAGCTCGTGTCTACTCAAGACCACGACTTTCCCGGCTTCCTTCCGGTATGCATGAGAAGTTCACGAGGATGATCACTAACACCAGCACATCCATTACCAAAAGTAAAGCATTTCCAAAATGCACTCATGTGTGTGACTTTACCGTTACGCAAAAATAACGTATGCTCCAAGTCAAAGTGGTGTTGTAACCGTATCAAAACACCACACAAAATATTATGCCAGAGTTCAGAAATGCTTGCCTTCAAGAGTATGCAAAGGATGCACTTTTTGAAAGCTTTCTCTTCTCTCCATTTCCTATTTTGAAAAATATTCAAATAACAAATATTTCAAACACAGTACAAAAAGTTGTCTCAAATATTTTTGTAATAAATCTTAAAATAAACTAGATGAAATTTGAGAGAGGTAGGAAAAAGAATCAACTCATTTGGAGTTTTATTTTAAAAGATATAGCCAATCAAAGTTTGGTCAAATCTCTGTTTTTAATAAAAACCAGAAAAAGAAAACGTTTCGGGGCGCTTACGCTTTCGGGGTAGGGGATACGTACTCGCGGAAATACGCTTCCACTTAAGCACGCAGTGGCGGGGCTGGGTCACTGACAGTGGGTCCAGGGGGCCCACTGGTCAGGTTTGACCATTCTTCCCTCTCCCTCCTCTTCTCTGCCCGAACTGGAGCGGGACTCCGGCGATCGCCGGCGACGAACGGCGGCTCCTCGAGGGCACCTGAGGGCAGGGATGGACCCGCCAGACCGGGGCGGTCCTCTCGGTGGTCGTCGGGTCGACGGTGGTGGGAGGAGTCGCCGGCGGCGAACTCCGCGGCGGAGGGGGCTACGGGAGTGAAGTGAGTTTTGGGCTCCGGTGGTCTCCGATCGAGGCTGTGGCGCTGGGCAGCTCCGCAAGGACAAGAGGAAGTGATTGGTGGCGTTGGATGGGCGGGAGGTAGCCTGGTTGCGACGAACGTCACCAGAGGGCAGCGGCGGCCGAACTAGCCGGAGTTGGGGAAGATGGCCTCTCTCGGCCAATCCACTGCTTGGGGAGCTCTAGGAGGAAGGCTGGAGTTCGCCTGAGCGCTCAGAGGGGCTCAGGGTCTCCTTTTATTGGCGCTCGAGACTGGATCGCGGCGGCTGTGGATAAGAACGCCGGCGACCGCGGTGCTGTAGCTGCAGGGCGACGTGGCGGCGACGAGCGCGTGCCGACGGGCGTCGGGATAAGCCCGAGCTGTTCATAGGGGCAGCTGGCGCGCTGGTGTGGTTTGGGCGGCGCCGTCCATGGCCGAGGCTCGCTGCCGACGCCGGCGTGCCGCCAAAAGCTCTGCCAGCGGCGCTGTAGGGCGCCAGGGGTGGCGTGGAGAGTGGGCGAGCGTAGTGCGCGGTTCAGCAGGCGAGCAGGGGCCAGGGACGGAACGCGACGAGGGCGGCAGTGCGACGCGGCGGCTCAGTGCGCGCGCGTGCAAAACGTGCGCTCTGGGCGCGCCCAGAGCACTCACGGGACATGCTCGACGAAATGCCAGGGCATCCTAGAGTGCGAGAGTGAGGCTGGCAATTAACAGGACTAGGATAGGGGTAGCTAGGAGCTTAGTGGACAAGGTTGCTGGGTCATTGGAGCAAGATCATAGTGCAAACTAGGAAACATGCCCCAAACTGACTGTGCACACCAAGTGTTCGACAGAATGCCAAGTGCATCTAGACAACTCTTGGAGTGGCCAAAATCTCCAGATCAGGGTCTCTTTAGATGTAGATGATGATGGCAAGATCATTTGGGAAAAACCAGAAACTTACTAGTGCAAGTTTTGCAAAACTACAGTTTAGGACAGAAAGAAAGAGGTCTCATTGCATGCACTTAAAATCCTCCAATGGGTCCATACTCCTGGACTTAAGGGTTTGGTAGGGAGGGCTACTAGCAGAAAAAGGCTCAGGGTCACTAGAGCAAAATAAAATAGGGTTGCAATGCAAATCACCAAACTGGACCAGAATGAAAAGGAGGTTGCTTCACTCAAATTTTTCAAAGAACAACACTGGGTTTTTGCATGAAGTTGAATTGTATGCATCTACTGACATCTCCAAATACTTGGAAGAATTTTTAAAGAAATATTTAAATAGGTTGTAGTGCAAAAATACCCACTGGACCAGATTTGAAAAGTTAATGTAGAGCTCAAAAATATTCAATAACCAAAAGATATTATTGCATAAAAGTGATGTGGAAACATCACATGACCTCCCCAAATTTTGGTGGAAATTTTAAATGCATTTGTCAATTGGTTGCAGTGCAAAACAGGCTCCAAATTCATGAAAGATCATTTTAAAAGAGTAAAGCTCAAGAAAAAGCAACCCTTGCAATTAAATCCACTGAATAAGAATTGTTTCTTATAGAGAGTGTATACGTCCAACAATATCTTTGGAAAGTTTTTCACTAGAGGTAAAAATCCACAATAACAAGAGGGTAAAACTAGACAAATGGAAAAGTTTTATTTCCTAGAAAAATTTAAATTAATAAAACCAGGTCAAAATTTTGGGGTGTCACAACAAGGGGGGAAACTCCCCCCCCCCCCCCCCCCCGCCCAAGTCAAGTGGGGCGCCCCCCACCCTAGGGTTTCCAACCCTAGGCGCAGGGGGAGGCCCATGGGGGGCGCCCCAGCCCACTAAGGGCTGGTTCCCTTCCCACTTCAGCCCATGGGGCCCTCCGGGATAGGTGGCCCCACCCGGTGGACCCCCGGGACCCTTCCGGTGGTCCCGGTACAATACCGATAACCCCCGAAACTTTCCCGGTGGCCGAAACTTGACTTCCTATATATAATTCTTCACCTCCGGACCATTCCGGAACTCCTTGTGACGTCCGGGATCTCATCCGGGACTCCGAACAACTTTCGGGTTTCCGCATACTCATATCTCTACAACCCTAGCGTCACCGAACCTTAAGTGTGTAGACCCTACGGGTTCGGGAGACATGCAGACATGACCGAGACGCCTCTCCGGTCAATAACCAACAGCGGGTTCTGGATACCCATGTTGGCTCCCACATGTTCCACGATGATCTCATCGGATGAACCACGATGTCGAGGATTCAATCAATCCCGTATACAATTCCCTTTGTCAATCGGTATGCTACTTGCCCGAGATTCGATCGTCGGTATCCCAATACCTTGTTCAATCTCGTTACCGGCAAGTCTCTTTACTCGTACCATAATGCATGATCCCGTGGCTAACTCCTTAGTCACATTGAGCTCATTATGATGATGCATTACCGAGTGGGCCCAGAGATACCTCTCCGTCATACGGAGTGACAAATCCCAGTCTCGATCCGTGCCAACTCAACAGACACTTTCGGAGATACCCGTAGTGTACCTTTATAGTCACCCAGTTACGTTGTGACGTTTGGCACACCCAAAGCACTCCTACGGTATCCGGGAGTTGCACGATCTCATGGTCTAAGGAAAAGATACTTGACATTGGAAAAGCTCTAGCAAACGAACTACACAATCTTTGAGCTATGCTTAGGATTGGGTCTTGTCCATCACATCATTCTCCTAATGATGTGATCCCGTTATCAATGACATCCAATGTCCATAGTCAGGAAACCATGACTATCTGTTGATCAACGAGCTAGTCAACTAGAGGCTTACTAGGGACACGTTGTGGTCTATGTATTCACACATGTATTACGATTTCCGGATAACACAATTATAGCATGAACAATAGACAATTATCATGAACAAAGAAATATAATAATAACCATTTATTATTGCCTCTAGGGCATATTTCCAACAGTCTCCCACTTGCACTAGAGTCAATAATCTAGTTACATCGTGATGAATCGAACACCCATAGCGTCCTGGTGTTGATCATGTTTTGCTCTAGGGAGAGGTTTAGTCAACGGATCTGCAACATTCAGGTCCGTATGTACTTTACAAATATCGATGTCTCCATTTTGAACACTTTCACGAATGGAGTTGAAGCGACGCTTGATATGCCTGGTCTTCCTATGAAACCTGGGCTCCTTGGCAAGGGAAATAGCTCTAGTGTTGTCACGGAAGAGAGTCATCGGGCCCGACGCATTGGGAATCACCCCTAGGTCGGTAATGAACTCCTTCATCCAGATTGCTTCTTGCGCTGCCTCTGAGGCTGCCATGTACTCCGCTTCACATGTAGATCCCGCCACGACGCTTTGCTTGCAACTGCACCAGCTTACTGCTCCTCCATTCAAAATATACACGTATCCGGTTTGTGACTTCGAGTCATCCAGATCTGTGTCGAAGCTAGCGTCGACGTAACCCTTTACGACGAGCTCTTCGTCACCTCCATAAACGAGAAACATATCCTTAGTCCTCTTCAGGTACTTCAGGATATTCTTGACCGCTGTCCAGTGTTCCATGCCGGGATTACTTTGGTACCTTCCTACCAAACTTACGGCAAGGTTTACATCAGGTCTAGTACACAGCATGGCATACATAATAGACCCTATGGCCGAGGCATAGGGGATGACACTCATCTTTTCTCTATCTTCTGCCGTGGTCGGGCATTGAGTTGTGCTCAATTGCACACCTTGCAATACATGCAAGAACCCCTTCTTGGACTGATCCATATTGAACTTCTTCAATATCTTGTCAAGGTACGTACTCTGTGAAAGACCAATGAGGCGTCTTGATCTATCTCTATAGATCTTGATGCCTAATATATAAGCAGCTTCTCCAAGGTCCTTCATTGAAAAACACTTATTCAAATAGGCCTTTATACTTTCCAAGAATTCTATATCATTTCCCACCAATAGTATGTCATCCACATATAATATGAGAAATGCTACAGAGCTCCCACTCACTTTCTTGTAAACACAGGCTTCTCCATAAGTCTGTGTAAACCCAAACGCTTTGATCATCTCATCAAAACGAATGTTCCAACTCCGAGATGCTTGCACCAGTCCATAGATGGAGCGCTGGAGCTTGCATACCTTGTTAGCATTCTTAGGATCGACAAAACCTTCCGGCTGCATCATATACAATTCTTCCTTAAGAAAGCCGTTAAGGAATGCCGTTTTGACGTCCATTTGCCATATCTCATAATCGTAGAATGCGGCAATTGCTAACATGATTCGGACGGACTTCAGCTTCGCTACGGGTGAGAAAGTCTCATCGTAGTCAACCCCTTGAACTTGTCGATAACCCTTAGTGACAAGTCGAGCCTTATAGATGGTCACGTTACCATCCGCGTCTCTCTTCTTCTTAAAGATCCATTTATTTTCTATGGCTCGCCGATCATCGGGCAAGTCAGTCAAAGTCCATACTTCGTTTTCATACATGGATCCTATCTCAGATTTCATGGCTTCTAGCCATTTGTCGGAATCCGGGCCCGCCATTGCTTCTTCATAGTTCGAAGGTTCACCGTTGTCTAACAACATGATTTCCAGGACAGGGTTGCCGTACCACTCTGGTGCGGAACGTGTCCTTGTGGACCTACGAAGTTCCGTAGTAACTTGATCCGAAGCTTCATGATCATCATCATTAACTTCCTCCCCAGTCGGTGTAGGCACCACAGGAACATCTTCCCGCGCTGCGCTACTTTCCGGTTCGGAAGGAGTGACTATCACCTCATCAAGTTCCACTTTCCTCCCACTTAATTCTTTCAAGAGAAACTCTTTCTCTAGAAAGGACCCATTCTTGGCAACAAAGATCTTGCCTTCGGATCTGAGGTAGAAGGTATACCCAATAGTTTCCTTGGGGTATCCTATGAAGACGCACTTTTCCGACTTGGGTTCGAGCTTTTCATGTTGAAGTTTCTTGACATAAGCATCGCATCCCCAAACTTTTAGAAACGACAGCTTAGGTTTCTTCCCAAACCATAATTCATACGGTGTCGTCTCAACGGATTTCGACGGAGCCCTATTTAAAGTGAATGCGGCAGTCTCTAAAGCATAGCCCCAAAATGAGAGCGGTAGATCGGTATGTGACATCATAGATCGCACCATATCCAATAGAGTGCGATTACGACGTTCGGACACACCGTTTCGCTGAGGTGTTCCAGGCGGCGTGAGTTGTGAAACGATTCCACATTTCCTTAAGTGCGCACCAAATACGTGACTTAAATATTCTCCACCACGATCTGATCGTAAGAATTTTATTTTCCTGTTACGTTGATTCTCAACCTCACTCTAAAATTCCTTGAACTTTTCAAAGGTTTCAGACTTGTGTTTCATCAGGTAGACATACCCATATCTACTTAAGTCATCAGTGAGAGTGAGAACATAACGATATCCTCCGCGAGCCTCAACACTCATTGGACCGCACACATCGGTATGTATGATTTCCAATAAGTTGGTTGCTCGCTCCATTGTTCCGGAGAACGGAGTCTTGGTCATCTTACCCATGAGGCATGGTTCACACGTGTCAAATGATTCGTAATCAAGAGACTCCAAAAGTCCATCTGCATGGAGCTTCTTCATGCGCTTGACACCAATGTGACCAAGGCGGCAGTGCCACAAGTATGTGGGACTATCGTTATCAACTTTACATCTTTTGGTATTCACACTATGAATATGTGTAACATCACGTTCGAGATTCATCAAGAATAAACCATTGACCAGTGGGGCATGACCGTAAAACATCTCTCTCATATAAATAGAACAACCATTATTCTCGGATTTAAATGAGTAGCCATCTCGAATTAAACGAGATCCAGATACAATGTTCATGCTCAAAGCTGGCACTAAATAACAATTATTGAGGTTTAAAACTAATCCCGTTGGTAGATGCAGAGGTAGCGTGCCGACGGCGATCACATCGACCTTGGAACCATTCCCGACGCGCATCGTCACCTCGTCCTTTGCCAGTCTCCGTTTATTCCGCAGTTCCTGTTTTGAGTTACAAATATGAGCAACCGCACTGGTATCAAATACCCAGGAGCTACTACGAGTACTGGTAAGGTACACATCAATTACATGTATATCACATATACCTTTGGTGTTGCCGGCCTTCTTGTCCGCTAAGTATTTGGGGCAGTTCCGCTTCCAGTGACCACTTCCCTTGCAATAAAAGCACTCAGTCTCAGGCTTGGGTCCATTCCTTGGCTTCTTCCCGGCAACTGGCTTACCGGGCGCGGCAACTCCCTTGCCGTCCTTCTTGAAGTTCTTCTTACCCTTGCCTTTCTTGAACTTAGTGGTTTTATTCACCATCAACACTTGATGTTCCTTTCTGATCTCCACCTCCGCTGATTTCAGCATCGAATATACCTCAGGAATGGTCTTTTCCATCCCCTGCATATTGAAGTTCATCACAAAGCTCTTGTAGCTAGGTGGAAGCGACTGGAGGATTCTGTCAATGACCGCGTCATCCGGGAGATTAACTCCCAGCTGAGACAAGCGGTTGTGTAACCCAGACATTCTGAGTATGTGCTCACTAACAGAACTATTTTCCTCCATTTTATAGCTGAAGAACTTGTCGGAGACTTCATATCTCTCGACCCGGGCATGAGCTTGGAAAACCATTTTCAGCTCTTCGAACATCTCATATGCTCCATGTTTCACAAAACGCTTTTGGAGACCCGGTTCTAAGCTGTAAAGCATGCCGCACTGAACGAGGGAGTAATCATCAGCATGTGATTGCCAAGCGTTCATAACGTCTTGGTTCTCTGGGATTGGTGCTTCACCTAGCGGTGCTTCTAGGACATAATCTTTCTTGGCAGCTATGAGGATGATCCTCAGGTTCCGGACCCAGTCCGTATAGTTGCTGCCATCATCTTTCAGCTTGGTTTTCTCTAGGAACGCGTTGAAGTTGAGGACAACGTGGGCCATTTGATCTACAAGACATATTGTAAAGATTTTAGACTAAGTTCATGATAATTAAGTTCATCTAATCAAATTATTCAATGAACTCCCACTCAGATAGACATCCCTCTAGTCATCTAAGTGAAACATGATCCGAGTTAACTAGGCCGTGTCCGATCATCACGTGAGACGGACTAGTCAAGATCGGTGAACATCTCCATGTTGATCGTATCTTCTATACGACTCATGCTCGACCTTTCGGTCCTCCGTGTTCCGAGGCCATGTCTGTACATGCTAGGCTCGTCAAGTCAACCTAAGTGTATTGCGTGTGTTCCGAGGCCATGTCTGTGCATTCTAGGCTCGTCAACACCCGTTGTATGCGAACGTTAGAATCTATCACACCCGATCATCACGTGGTGCTTCGAAACAACAAACCTTCGCAACGGTGCACAGTTAGGGGGAACACTTTCTTGATATTATTATAAGGGATCATCTTACTTACTACCGTCGTTCGAAGCAAATAAGATGCAAAACATGATAAACATCACATGCAATCAAATAGTGACATGATATGGCCAATATCATTTTGCTCCTTTGATCTCCATCTTCGGGGCACCATGATCATCTTCGTCACCGGCATGACACCATGATCTCCATCATCATGATCTCCATCATTGTGTCTTCATGAAGTTGTCACGCCAACGATTACTTCTACTTCTATGGCTAACGCGTTTAGCAATAAAGTAAAGTAATTTACATGGCGTTATTCAATGACACGCAGGTCATACAAAAAATAAAGACAACTCCTATGGCTCCTGCTGGTTGTCATACTCATCGACATGCAAGTCGTGATTCCTATTACAAGAATATGATCAATCTCATACATCACATATATCATTCATCACATCTTCTGGCCATATCACATCACATAGCACATGCTGCAAAAACAAGTTAGACGTCCTCTAATTGTTGTTGCAAGTTTTTACGTGGCTTGTATAGGTTTCTAGCAAGAATGTTTCTTACCTACGTAAAACCACAACGTGATATGCCAATTTCTATTTACCCTTCATAAGGATCCTTTTCATCGAATCCGTTCCGACTAAAGTGGGAGAGACAGACACCCGCTAGCTACCTTATGCAACTAGTGCATGTCAGTCGGTGGAACCTGTCTCACGTAAGCGTACGTGTAAGGTCAGTCCGGGCCGCTTCATCCCACAATACCGCCGAAACAAGATAAGACTAGTAGCGGCAAGAAGAATTGGCAACATCTACACCCACAACTGCTTTGTGTTCTACTCGTGCATAGTAACTACGCATAGGCCTGGCTCATGATGCCACTGTTGGGGATCGTAGCAGAATTTTAACATTTCCTACGCATCACCAAGATCCATCTATGGAGTATACTAGCAACGAGGGGAAAGGAGTGCATCTACATACCCTTGTAGATCGCGAGCGGAAGCGTTCCAATGAACGGGGTTGATGGAGTCGTACTCGCTGTGATCCAAATCACCGATGACCGAGTGCCGAACGGACGGCACCTCCGCCTTCAACACACGTACGGAGCAGCGACGTCTCCTCCTTCTTGATCCAGCAAGGGGGAAGGAGAGGTTGATGGAGATCCAGCAGCACGACGGCATGGTGGTGGATGTAGCGGGATCTCGGCAGGGCTTCGCCAAGCTTCTGCGAGAGGGAGAGGTGTTGCAGGGGAGGAGGGAGGCGCCAAGGGCTGTGGTGTTGCTGCCCTCCCTCCCCCACCCTTTATATAGGCCCCCTGGGAGGGGGGGGGCGCCGGCCAAGAACCCATCTATGGGGGGGGGCGGCGGCTAAGGGGGCGCCCCCCACCCTAGGGTTTCCAACCCTAGGCGCAGGGGGGAGGCCCATGGGGGGCGCCCCAGCCCACTAAGGGCTGGTTCCCTTCCCACTTCAGCCCATGGTGCCCTCCGGGACAGGTGGCCCCACCCGGTGGACCCCTGGGACCCTTCCGGTGGTCCCGGTACAATACCGATAACCCCCGAAACTTTCCCGATGGCCGAAACTGGACTTCCTATATATAATTCTTCACCTCCGGACCATTCCGGAACTCCTCGTGACGTCCGGGATCTCATCCGGGACTCCGAACAACTTTCGGGTTTCCGCATACTCATATCTCTACAACCCTAGCGTCACCGAACCTTAAGTGTGTAGACCCTACGGGTTCGGGAGACATGCAGACATGACCGAGACGCCTCTCCGGTCAATAACCAATAGCGGGATCTGGATACCCATGTTGGCTCCCACATGTTCCACGATGATCTCATCGGATGAACCACGATGTCGAGGATTCAATCAATCCCGTATACAATTCCCTTTGTCAATCGGTATGCTACTTGCCCGAGATTCGATCGTCGGTATCCCAATACCTTGTTCAATCTCGTTACCGGCAAGTCTCTTTACTCGTACCGTAATGCATGATCCCGTGGCTAACTCCTTAGTCACATTGAGCTCATTATGATGATGCATTACCGAGTGGGCCCAGAGATACCTCTCCGTCATACGGAGTGACAAATCCCAGTCTCGATCCGTGCCAACTCAACAGACACTTTCGGAGATACCCGTAGTGTACCTTTATAGTCACCCAGTTACGTTGTGACGTTTGGCACACCCAAAGCACTCCTACGGTATCCGGGAGTTGTACGATCTCATGGTCTAAGGAAAAGATACTTGACATTGGAAAAGCTCTAGCAAACGAACTACACGATCTTTGAGCTATGCTTAGGATTGGGTCTTGTCCATCACATCATTCTTCTAATGATGTGATCCCGTTATCAATGACATCCAATGTCCATAGTCAGGAAACCATGACTATCTGTTGATCAACGAGCTAGTCAACTAGAGGCTTACTAGGGACACGTTGTGGTCTATGTATTCACACATGTATTACGATTTCCGGATAACACAATTATAGCATGAACAATAGACAATTATCATGAACAAAGAAATATAATAATAACCATTTATTATTGCCTCTAGGGCATATTTCCAACAAATATTACTTTTGCTACCGTTACCATTACTTCCATATTACTTTGCTACTAAATACTTTGCTGCAGATATTAAGTTATCCAGGTGTGGTTGAATTGACAACTCAACTGCTAATACTTGAGAATATTCTTTGGCTCCCCTTGTGTCGAATCAATAAATTTGGGTTGAATACTCTACCCTCGAAAACTGTTGCGATCCCCTATACTTGTGGGTTATCATGCCACAAGTATGTTGCACTATCATTATCAACTTTGCATCTTTTGGCATCAATATTATGTGCATCACTGTGATCGAGATTCAGTAAACCATTTACATTGGATGTATGACCATAAAAGGTTTTATTCATGTAAATAGAACAACAATTATTTTCTGACTTTAAATGAATAACCGTATTGCAATAAACATGATCGAATCATATTCATGCTCAACGCAAACACCAAATAACATTTATTCAGTTCCAATATTAATCCCGAAGGTAGAGGGAGTACGCTATGGAGATCTTATCAACCTTGGAAACATTTCCAACACACATCGTCGCTTCGCCCATAACTAGTCTTTGTTTATTTTGCAACTCCCGTTTTGAGTTACTACTCTTAGCAACTGAACTAGTATCAAATACTGAGGGGTTGCTATAAACACTAGTAAAGTACACATCAATAACATGTATATCAAATATACCTTTGTTCACTTTTCCATCCTTCTTATCCGCTAAGTATCTGGGGCAGTTCCACTTCCAGTGACCAGTCCCTTTGCAGTAGAAGCACTTAGTTTTAGGCTTGAGTCTAGCTTTCGGTTTCTTCACGGGAGTGGCAACTTGCTTGCCATTCTTCTTGAAGTTCCCTTTCTTTCCCTTGCCCTTTTACTTGAAACTAGTGGTCTTGTCAACCATCAACACTTGATGCTTTTTCTTGATTTCTACCTTCGCCGATTTCAGTATCGCGAAGAGCTCGGGAATTACTTTCGTCATCCCTTGCATATTATAGTTCATCACCAAGTTCTAGTAACTTGGAGATAGTGACTAGAGAACTTTGTCAATTACTATCTTATCTGGAAGATTAACTCCCACTTGATTCAAGCAATTGTAGTACCCAGAAAATCTGAGCACATGCTCACTGGTTGAGCTATTCTCCTCCATCTTGTAGGCAAAGTACTGTCAGAGGTCTCATACCTCTCGACACGGGCATGAGTATGAAATACCAATTTCAACTCTTGGAACATCTTATATGCTCCGTGGCATTCAAAACATTTTTGAAGTCCCGGTTCTAAGCCGTAAAGCATGGTGCACTAAACTATCTAGTAGTTATCATACTGAGCTTTGTCAAACGTTCATAACGTCTGCATCTGCTCTTGCAATAGGCCTGTCACCCAGCGGTGCATCAAGGACATAATACTTCTGTGCAGCATTGAGGATAATCCTCAGATCACGGACCAAGTCCGCATCATTGCCACTAACATTTTTCAACTTATTTTTCTCTAGGAACATATCAAAAATAAACGGGGAGCTACATCGCGAGCTATTGATCTACAACATAGTTATGCAAATACTATCAGGACTAAGTTCATGATAAATTTAAGTTCAATTAATCATATTACTTAAGAACTCCCACTTAGATAGACATCCCTCTAATCATCTAAGTGATCACGTGATCCATATCAACTAAACCATGTCCGATCATCACGTGAGATGGAGTAGTTTTCAATGGTGAATATCACTATGTTGATCATATCTACTATATGATTCACGCTCGACCTTTCAGTCTCAGTGTTCCGAGGCCATATCTGCATATGCTAGGCTCATCAAGTTTAACCCGAGTATTCTGCGTGTGCAAAACTGGCTTGCACCCGTTGTATGTGAACGTAGAGGTTATCACACCCGATCATCACGTGGTGTCTCAGCACGACAAACTTTCGCAACGGTGCATACTCAAGGAGAACACTTGTACCTTGAAATTTAGTGAGAGATGATCTTATAATGCTACCATCAATCTAAGCAAAATAAGATGCATAAAGGATAAACATCACATGCAATCAATATAAGTGATATGATATGGCCATCATCATCGTGTGCCTTTGATCTCCATCTCCAAAGCACCGTCATGATCACCATCATCACCAGCTTGACACCTTGATCTCCATCGAAGCATCGTTGTCGTCTCGCCAACTATTGCTTCTATGACAATCGCTACCGCTTAGTGATAAAGTAAAGCAATTACATGAAGATTGCATTTCATACAATAAAGCAACAACCATATGGCTCCTGCCAGTTGCCGATAACTTTGTTACAAAACATGATCATCTCATACAATAAAATTTAGCATCATGTCTTGACCATATCACATCACAACATGCCCTGCAAAAACAAGTCAGACGTCCTCTACTTTGTTGTTGCAAGTTTTACGTGGCTGAGCAAGAACCGTTCTTACCTACGCATCAAAACCACAACAATTTTTCGTCAAGTATGTGATGTTTTAACCTTCAACAAGGACCGGGCGTATCCACACTCGATTCAACTAAAGTTGGAGAAACTGACACTTGCCAGCCACCTGTGTGCGAAGCATGTCGGTAGAACTAGTCTCGCGTAAGCGTACGCGTAATGTCGGTCCTGGCCGCTTCATCCAACAATACCGCCGAATCAAAGTATGACATGTTGGTAAGCAGTATGACTATTACCGCCCACAACTCACTTGTGTTCTACTCGTGCATATAACATCTTCGCATAAACCTGGCTTGGATGCCACTGTTGGGGAATGCAGTAATTTCAAAAAAATTCCTACGCACACGCAAGATCATGGTGATGCATAGCAACGAGAGGGGAGAGTGTGTCCACCTACCCTCGTAGACCGAAAGCGGAAGCGTTTTATCAACGCGGTTGATGTAGTCGTACGTCTTCACGATCTGACCGATCCAAGTACCGAACGCACGGTACCTCCGAGTTCAGCACACGTTCAGCTCAATGACGTCGCTCGTACTCTTGATCCAGTTGAGGCTGAGGGAGAGTTCCGTCAGCACGACGGCGTGGTGACGGTGATGATGATGTTACCGGCGCAGGGCTTCGCCTAAGCACTACGACGATATGACCGAGGTGTGTAACTGTGGAGGGGGGCACCGCACACGGCTAAGAAATCAACTTGTGTCTATGGGGTGCCCCCTGGCCACGTATATAAAGGATGGAGAGAGGAGGAGGCCGGCCCTCATAGGGCGCACCCAAAGTGTGGAGTCCTACTAGGACTCCCTAGTCCTAGTAGGATTCCACCTCCCACATGGAATAGGAAAAGGGGAAGGGAGAAGGAGAAGGAAGGAAGGGGGCGCCCCCTTTCCCTAGTCCAATTCGGACCAGTCCATGGGGAAGGGGCGCAGCCACCCTTGAGGCCTTTCTCTCCTTTCCCGTATGGCCCATTAAGGCCCAATACGAATTCCCGTAACTCTCCCGTACTCCGAAAAATATCCGAATCACTCGGAACCTTTCCGATGTCCGAATATAGCCTTCCAATATATCAATATTTACGTCTCGACCATTTCGAGACTCCTCGTCATGTCCCCAATCTCATCCGGGACCCCGAACAAACTTCGGTACATCCAATCACATAACTCATAATACAAATCGTCATCGAACGTTAAGTGTGCGGACCCTACGGGTTCGAGAACTATGTAGACATGACCGAGGCACATCTCCGGTCAATAACCAATAGCGGAACCTGGATGCTCATATTGGCTCCTACATATACTATGAAGATCTTTATCGGTCAAACCGCATGACAACATACATTGTTCCCTTTGTCATCGGTATGTTACTTGCCCGATATTCGATCGTCGGTATCCTCATACCTAGTTCAATCTCGTTATCGAAAGTCTCTTTACTCGTTCCGTAATGCATCATCCCATAACTAACTCATTAGTGACATTGCTTGCAAGGCTTTAGTGATGTGCTTTACCGAGAGGGCCCAGAGATACCTCTCCGACAATCAGGGTGACAAATCCTAATCTCGATCTATGCCAACTCAACAAACACCATCAGAGACACCTGTAGAGCACCTTTATAATCACCCAGTTACGTTGTGACGTTTGGTAGCACACAAAGTGTTCCTCCGGTATTCGGGAGTTGCATAATCTCATAGTCATAGGAACATGTATAAGTCATGAAGAAAGCAATAGCAATATACTAAACGATCAAGTGCTAAGCTAACGGAATGGGTCATGTCAATCACATCATTCTCTAATGATGTGATCCCGTTAATCAAATGAAAACTCATGTCTATGGCTAGGAAACATAACCATCTTTGATTCAACGAGCTACTTAAGTAGAGGCATACTAGTGACACTCTATTTGTCTATCTATCCACACATGTATCAAGTTTCCGGTTAATACAATTCTAGCATGAATAATAAACATTTATCATGAAATAAGGAAATAAATAATAACTTTATTATTGCCTCTAGGGCATATTTCCTTCAGTTACTTGCCCGAGATTCAATCGTCGGTATCTCAATACCTAGTTCAATCTCGTTACCGGCAAGTCTCTTTACTCGTTCCATAATGCATCATCCCATAACTAACTCATTAGTCACATTGCTTGCAAGGCTTATAGTGATGTGCATTACCGAGAGGGCCCAAACATACCTCTCCGACAATCGGAGTGACAAATCCTAATCTCGATCTATGCCAACTCAACAAACACCATCGGAGACACCTGTAGAGCATCTTTATAATCACCCAGTTACATTGTGACGTTTGATAGCACACTAAGTGTTCCTACGGTATTCGGGAGTTGCATAATCTCATAGTCATAGGAACATGTATAAGTCATGATGAAAGCAATAACAACAAACTAAACGATCTCAGTGCTAAGCTAACGGAATGGGTCATGTCAATCACATCATTCTCTAATGATGTGATCCCGTTCATCAAATGACAACTCATGTCTATGGCTAGGAAACTTAATCATCTTTGATTAATGAGCTAGTCAAGTAGAGGCATACTAGTGACTCTCTGTTTGTCTATGTATTCACACATGTACCAAGTTTTCGGTTAATACAATTCTAGCATGAATAATAAACATTTATCATGATATAAGGAAATATAAATAACAACTTCATTATTGCCTCTAGGGCATATTTCCTTCAGTCTCCCACTTGCACTAGAGTCAATAATCTAGATTACATAGTAATGATTCTAACACCCATGGAGTCTTGGTGCTGATCATGTTTTGCTCGTGAGAGAGGCTTAGTCAACGGGTCTGCAACATTCAGATCCGTATGTATCTTGCAAATCTCTATGTCTCCCTCCTTGACTTGATCGCGGATGGAATTGAAGCGTCTCTTGATGTGTTTGGTTCTCTTGTGAAATCTGGATTCCTTCGCCAAGGCAATTGCTCCAGTATTGTCACAAAAGATTTTCATTGGACCCGATACACTAGGTATGACACCTAGATCGGATATGAACTCCTTCATCCAGACTCCTTCATTTGCTGCTTCCGAAGCAGCTATGTACTCCGCTTCACACGTAGATCCTGCCACGACGCTTTGCTTAGAACTGCACCAACTGACAGCTCCAACGTTCAATATAAATACGTATCCGGTTTGTGACATAGAGTCATCCGGATCAGTGTCAAAGCTTGCATCGACGTAACCATTTACGACGAGCTCTTTGTCACCTCCATAAACGAGAAACATATCCTTAGTCCTTTTGAGGTATTTCATGATGTTCTTAACCGCTATCCAGTGATCCACTCCTGGATTACTTTGGTACCTCCCTACTAAACTAATAGCAAGGCACACATCAGGTCTGGTACACAGCATTGCATACATGATAGAACCTATGGCTGAAGCATAGGGAATGGCTTTCATTTTCTCTCTATCTGCTGCAGTGGTCGGGCATTGAGTCTGACTCAAGTTCACACCTTGTAACACAGGCAAGAACCCTTTCTTTGCTTGATCCATTTTGAACTTCTTCAAAACTTTATCAAGGTATGTGCTTTGTGAAAGTCCAATTAAGCGTCTTGATCTATCTCTATAGATCTTGATGCCCAATATATAAGCAGCTTCATCGAGGTCTTTCATTGAAAAACTCTTGTTAAAGTATCCTTTTATGCTATCCAAAAATTCTATTTCATTTCCAATCAACAATATGTCATCCACATATAATATTAGAAAAGCTACAGAGCTCCCACTCACTTTCTTGTAAATACAGGCTTCTCCAAAAGTCTGTATAAAACCATATGCTTTGATCACACTATCAAAACGCTTATTCCAACTCCGAGATGCTTGCACCAGTCCATAAATGGATTGCTGGAGCTTGCACACTTTGTTAGCATCCTTTGGATCGATAAAACCTTCGGGTTGCATCATATACAACTCTTCTTCCAGAAATCCATTCAGGAATGCAGTTTTTACATCCATTTGCCAAATTTCATAATCATAAAATGCAGCAATTGCTAACATGATTCGGACGGACTTAAGCATTGCTAAGGGTGAGAAAGTCTCATCATAGTCAACTCCTTGAACTTGTCGAAAACCTTTCGCAACAAGTCGAGCTTTGTAGACAGTAATATTACCGTCAGCGTCAGTCTTCTTCTTGAAGATCCATTTATTCTCTATGGCTTGCCGATCGTCGGGCAAGTCAACCAAAGTCCACACTTTGTTCTCATACATGGATCCCATCTCAGATTTCATGGCCTCAAGCCATTTCGCGGAATCTGGACTCATCATTGCTTCCTCATAGTTCGTAGGTTCGTCATGGTCAAGTAACATGACCTCCAGAACAGGATTACCGTACCACTCTGGTGCGGACTTTACTCTGGTTGACCTACGACGTAGTAACTTGATCTAAAGTTTCATGATCATTATCATTAGCTTCCTCACTAATTGGTGTAGGAATCACTGGAACTGATTTCTTTGATGAACTACTTTCCAATAAGGGAGCAGGTACAATTACCTCATCAAGTTCTACTTTCCTCCCACTCACTTCTTTCGAGAGAAACACCTTCTCTAGAAAGGATCCATTCTTTGCAAAGAATATCTTGCCTTCAGATCTGTGATAGAAGGTGTACAGTCTCCTTTGGGTATCCTATGAAGACACATTTCTCCGTTTTGGGTTTGAGCTTATCAGGTTGAAGATTTTTCACATAAGCATCACAGCCCCAAACTTGAAGAAACGACAACTTGGGTTTCTTGCCAAACCACAGTTCATAAGGTGTCCTCTCAACGGATTTAGATGGTGCCCTATTTAACGTGAATGCAGCCGTCTCTAAAGCTTTGCCCTCCTCGACTGCGGGAGCCCTCCATCGTTGCAGTACAATAGACGTTAATTTCAAGCATAGCTTACTGGACATACGGTCAAGAACTTCTTGCAGCCTTCGAAAGAAGACTTTAGACATGACGCCAACACCTACGATAGGAATGCCGGCCGTTAGTGGTGGTTCATTGCCTATAGTGTTGTAATCCGGAATCCAAGTTTTGTGATAACCGTGTTGTTTACTTTCAGTGTTGTTTATTGTTCACAGCTGGATTGAGCAACGAACTTACAGATATGAACTGAGTGCCATTTGATGAGTAAGATCGAACAAGGGAGAGGGATATGGAAAGGATGAAGTTCCGGGGAGAATTCGCAAAACTCCGTTTCCATAAAGAATTTGATGGAGTTTTCCCGTTAGCTCAGAGGATTAGAGCACGTGGCTACGAACCACGGTGTCGGGGGTTCGAATCCCTCCTCGCCCACAGCCTTCCAAAGGGTCCTGACCTCAGCTGTCCATTTCTTATTCATTCACGGCGGGCTACTGCAGTCACAGCCCTCTCAGCACCTCTATCAATCGATGATTCAGCATCGCAAGAGTCATGTTTTAGCTGCCCTTCATAACGTCCCGCTGCCCGATACAAGGCCAAAAGCAGATCACATCTGAGTAGCTAAAGGAAGGAAAATCAACCGAGACCCCTCTTGCTTCCCTTGAAACATGCTGAGAGGACCCTAACCCCAAAACAATAGCGGTAAATCAGTAAGAGACATCATAGATCGCACCATATCTAATAAAGTGCGGTTACGATGCTCGGACACACCATTACGCTGTGGTGTTCCTGGTGGCGTAAGTTGCGAAACTATTCCGCATTGTTTCAAATGAAGACCAAACTCATAACTCAAATATTCTCCTCCACAATCAGATCACAGAAACTTTATTTTCTTGTTACGATGATTTTCCACTTCACTCTGAAATTCTTTGAACTTTTCAAATGTTTCAGACTTATGTTTCATCAAGTAGATATACCCATATCTGCTCAAATCATCTGTGAAGGTCAGAAAATAACGATACCCGCCGCATCTGTTGCTCGCATACATCAGTATGTATTATTTCCAATAAATCTATTGCTCGCTCCATTGTTCCAGAGAACGAAGTTTTAGTCATCTTGCCCATGAGTCATGGTTCGGAAGTACCAAGTGATTCATAATCAAGTGATTCCAAAAGTCCATCAGTGTGGAGTTTCTTCATGCGCTTTAGACCAATATGACCCAAACGGCAGTGCCACAAATAATTTGCACTATCATTATCAACTCTGCATCTTTTGGCTTCAATGTTATGAATATGTGTATCACTACTATCGAGATTCAATAAAAATAGACCACTCTTCAATGGTGCATGACCATAAAAGATATTACTCATATAAATAGAACAACCATTATTCTTAGATTTAAATGAATAACCATCTCGCATCAAACAAGATCCAGATATAATGTCCATGCTTAACGCTGGCACCAAATAACAATTATTCATGTCTAAAACTAATCTCGAAGGTAGATGTAGAGGTAGCGTGCCGATGGTGATCACATCGACTTTGGAACCATTTCCCACGCGCATCGTCACCTTGTCCTTAGCCAATCTTCGCTTAATCCGTAGTCCCTGTTTCGAGTTGCAAATATTAGCAACAGAACCAGTATCAAATACACATGCACTACTGCGAGCATTAGTAAGGTACACATCAATAACATGTATATCACATATACCCTTGTTCACTTTGCCATCCTTCTTATCCGCCAAATACTTGGGGCAATTCCGCTTCCCGTGACCAGTCTGCTTGCAGTAGAAGCACTCAGTCTCAGGCTTAGGTCCAGACTTGGGCTTCTTCACTTTAGAAGCAACTTTCTTGCCGTTCTTCTTGAAGTTCCCCTTCTTCCCTTTACCCTTTTTCTTGAAACTGGTGGTCTTGTTGACCATCAACACTTGATGCTCCTTCTTGATTTCTACCTTCGCAACCTTTAGCATTGCGAAGATCTTGGGAATTGTCTTATCCATCCCTTGCATATTATAGTTCATCACGAAGCTCTTGTAGCTTGGTGGCAGTGATTGAAGAACTCTGTCAATGACACTATCAACCGGAAGATTAACTCCCATCTGAGTCAAGTGATTATGATACCCAGACATTTTGAGTATATGTTCACTGACAGAACTGTTCTCCTCCATTTTGCAGTTGTAGAACTTATTGGAGATTTCATATCTCTCAATCCGGGCATTTGCTTGAAATATTAACTTCAACTCCTGGAACATCTCATATGCTCCATGATGTTCAAAACGTCGTTGAAGTCCCGGTTCTAAGCCGTAAAGCATGGCACACTGAACTATCGAGTAGTCATCAGCTTTGCTCTGCCAGGCGTTCACAACGTCCGGCGTTGCTCCTGCAGTGGGTCTTGCACCTAGTGGTACTTCCAGGACGTAATTCTTCTGTGCAGCAATGAGGATAATCCTCAAGTTACGGACCCAGTCCGTGTAGTTGCTACCATCATCTTCCAACTTAGCTTTCTCTAGGAACGCATTAAAATTCAAAGGAACAGTAGCACGGGCCATTGATCTACAACAACATAGACATGCAAAATAATATCAGGTACTAATGATAAATTAAAGTTCAATTAATCATATTACTTAAGAACTCCCACTTAGATAGACATCCCTCTAATCATCTAAGTGATCACATGATCCAAATCAACTAAACCATGTCCGATCATCACGTGAGATGGAGTCGTTTTCAATGGTGAACATCACTATGTTGATCATATCTACTATATGATTCACGCTCGACCTTTCGGTCTCAGTGTTCCGAGGCCATATCTGCATATGCTAGGCTCGTCAAGTTTAACCCGAGTATTCTGCGTGTGCAAAACTAGCTTGCACCCATTGTATGTGAACGTAGAGCTTATCACACCCGATCATCACATGGTGTCTCGGCACGACGAACTGTAGCAACGGTGCATACTCAGGAAGAACACTTGTACCTTGAAATTTAGTGAGAGATCATCTTATAATGCTACCGTCGAACTAAGCAAAATAAGATGCATAAAGGATAAACATCACATGCAATCAATATAAGTGATATGATATGGCCATCATCATCTTGTGCCTTTGATCTCCATCTCCAAAGCACCGTCATGATCACCATCGTCACCGGCTTGACACCTTGATCTCCATCGAAGCATCATTGTCGTCTCGCCAACTATTGCTTCTATGACTATCGCTACTGCTTAGTGATAAAGTAAAGCAATTACATGGTGAGTGCATTTCATACAATAAAGCGACAACCATAAGGCTCCTGCCAGTTGCCGATAACTTTTACAAAACATGATCATCTCATACAACAATTTATATATCATCACATCTTGACCATATCACATCACAACATGCCCTACAAAAACAAGTTAGCTGTCCTCTACTTTGTTATTGCAAGTTTTACGTGGCTGCTACGGGCTTAGCAAGAACCGTTCTTACCTACACATCAAAACCACAACGATTTTTCGTCAAGTGTGTTGTTTTAACCTTCAACAAGGATCGGGCGTAGTCACACTCGATTCAACTAAAGTTGGACAAACAGACACCCTCTAGCCACCTGTGTGCGAAGCACGGCGGTAGAACCAGTATCATGAACGCGGTCATGTAATGTCGGTCTGGGCCGCTTCATCCAACAATACCGCCGAATCAAAGTATGACATGCTGGTAAGCAGTATGACTAGTATCGCCCACAACTCTTTGTGTTCTACTCGTGCATATAACATCTACGCATAGACCTGGCTCGGATGCCACTGTTGGGGAACGTAGTATTTCAAAATTTACCTACGATCACGCAAGATCTATCTATGTGATGCACAACAATGAGCGGGAGAGTGTGTCCACATACACTCGTAGACCAAAAGCGGAAGCGTTAAGTAACGCGGTTGATGTAGTCGAACGTCTTCGCGATCCAACCGATCAAGTACCGAACGCACGGCACCTCCGTGATCTGCACACGTTCAGCTCGGTGACGTCCCTCGAACTCTTGATCTAGCTGAGGCTGAGGGAGAGTTCTGTCAGCACAACGGCATGGTGACGGTGTTGATGAAGTTACCGATGCAGGGCTTCGCCTAAGCACTACAACTATATGACCGAGGTGGAAATATGTGGAGGGGGGCACCGCACACGGCTAAAACAATAACTTGTGTCTATGGGGTGCCCCCCTCCCCTGTATATAAAGGAGGGGAGGAGGGGGCCGGCCGGCCTCATGGTGCGCCCCCAAGGGGGGGAATCCTACTCCTACTAGGAGTAGGTTTCCCCCTTTCCTAGTTCCAATAGGAGGGGGAAGGAAGGGGAAGAGGAGAGGAAGGAAAAAGGGGGGCCGGCCCCCCTCCCAATTCAGATTGGGCTTGGGGCGGCGCCCCTCCTCTTGGCCTTCTCCTATCTCTTCCACTAAAGCCCATGTAGGCCCATTAAGCCCCCGGGGGGTTTCGGTAACCCCCCGGTACTCCGGAAAATGCCCGAACTCATCTGAAACCATTCCGGTGTCCAAACATAGCCTTCCAATATATCGATCTTCATGTCTCGACCATTTCGAGACTCCTCGTCATGTCCATGATTACATCCAGGACTCCGAACAACCTTCGGTGCATCAAAACACATAAACACATAATACCGATCGTCATCGAACGTTAAGCGTGCGGACCCTACGGGTTCGAGAACTATATAGACATGACCGAGACTCATCTCCGGTCAATAACCAATAGCGGAACCTAGATGCTCATATTGGCTCCCACATATTCTACGAAGATCTTTATCGGTCAAACCGCATAACAACATACGTTGTTCCCTTTGTCATCGGTATGTTACTTGCCCGAGATTCGATCGTCGGTATCTCAATACCTAGTTCAATCTCGTTACCGGCAAGTCTCTTTACTCGTTCTATAATGCATCATCCCGTAACTAACTCATTAGTCACATTGCTTGCAGGGCTTATAATGATGTTCATTACCGAGAGGGCCCAGAGATACCTCTCCGACAAACGGAGTGACAAATCCTAATCTCAATCTATGCCAACTCAAAAAACACCATTGGAGACACCTGTAGAGCATCTTTATAATCACACAGTTACGTTGTGACGTTTGATAGCACACTAAGTGTTCCTCCGGTATTCGAGAGTTGCATAATCTCATAGTCATAGGAGCATGTATAAGTCATGATGAAAGCAATAGCAACAAACTGAACGATCTCAGTGCTAAGCTAACGGAATGGGTCATGTCAATCACATCATTCTCTAATGATGTGATCCCGTTCATCAAATGACAACTCATGTCTATGGCTAGGAAACTTAACCATCTTTGATTAACGACCTAGTCAAGTACAGGCATACTAGTGACTCTCTGTTTGTCTATGTATTCACACATGTACTAAGTTTCCGGTTAATACAATTCTAGCATGAATAATAAACATTTATCATGATATAGCAAATATAAATAACAACTTTATTATTGCCTCTAGGGCATATTTCCTTCAGATATTTTGTGCTGCATCTCACACGATTGGTGATAATAAACTGTGTGTGATCTACTTGATTTCTCATCTTGATTTGAATTGCATAATGGGGTCACAACGGAAATTGTGACACCCAAGTTTTTATTTGGATTTTTCAAAAGATTTTATTTGACTTGAGGGGAGTGATTTAAAATTTTTCTTCAAGAGAAATCTCCCTCTCATATATTTTTCTTTATGGCAAAAGTTTTGTTTTGATTCACCCAAGATATGCCTTTGGTCTTGGAAGTTCTTGCTTTTCATTTGGATTCAAGACAAAATGTTTTTCATTTGGGAAAAGAACTTTTGAAAATCTTTTTGAATTTGCACTATGGCTTTTGGAAAGTCCTTTGCCACTTTCAACAATTCCTTCTTGCCATGGCATTAGTGCAAATCCTCTCTCCTAACCACTTCCTCACCTTTGGATCATGATTTGCATCAAATCCAGCAAGTTGAACCTCCCCATGTGATTATTTCCATTCAAATTCTATTCAAATAAATTTCTGCCTTCTTTCCTAGCACTTGGAGAGTTACAAAGGAAATCCATTTTCTGTTTTGATTTTTGCCCCCAAACCTTCTTCCCCTCCTAGTCCTTTGAACCCTCAACCTAGAACCATGAAGATCCACTGGTCTTCAGTTCAAAATTTTCAAACTACACCTGCTGCAAGTTTGGACCAGATTTGTCAAATTTGGTGAAATTCATTCAAAACCTTCTCCAAAAATTCCAAGTAAAATCAGGCAGCCTCTGGGTGCATTGAGTGGTCATCTCACCAAGTTACAGCTCCAGAAAAATTTATCTCATAGCCAAAACCTTCTGTCGAACACCTGCAGTGCACTGTCTATGTCAAGTTCAGAAAGTTCAGAGAACACTGCAGTGGCCTGCTGTCGTTTTCTTCAGAGAAGGACGTCGATCTCGCCAGTGCCACCGCGTCGCCTTGCTCCTCGTCCCCGCCGTCTTGTTCCTGCACCGCACGAACGCCTGGCGCCTTGCGGGCGTCAGCGACGAGCAGCAGAAGGTGCGCCGCCCCGTGACCGACGCCGGCGGCGGCTTTGCGGACGCCAGCGGGAGACACGGCGCCGACGACGCCACCCAGCGCCGCCCAAACCACCGGAGCCCGCCGCGTGGCCTTCCACTCCCCCGAATGCGCTGCCGCTCTCGTCGTGAACCGCAGGGCGCGGAGCGCGCTCTCTGCCGCCGTTCAGCCCGTGCGGTCACCTCACCGTGGACCGACGCCATTACGCCAAGACCATCTCCGTTTAGCTGTGAAACGACTCCAGTAACCTCCACTGATGCTGCCTAGCCGCTCAAACCACCTGCCAATCCACTGCTCCGCCGTAATCGCTCGCCGGAGATTCTCCGTTCACGGCCACCCCGTCGATCTGCCTATAAATAGAGGCCCCGAGCTTCAACTCGAGCACCCACCATCCCTGCACTCCCCCTAGAGCAAGCCTAGCCACTGGTAGAGCCCCGAGGAAGCCTCCTTCCTCGACTCCGGCCGCCGCGTCCCGCCACGGGATCCAGCCCGATTCGCCCTCGTGTGCGCTCCTCCGCCTCCATTCTCTTGCTAGTAGCTTCACCTTGCATCCCTCGTTCTGACCCGCACCTCAATTCGTAGTTTGCAGCCCTGCACCGGAGTTCCCCATCCTCACCCGAGCCGCCGTCCGCCGGAGATAGTGTCGCCGTCGACGTGGTGCTCCCCGTTGGACGAGTCCACCACCCACCGACGTGGAAGAAGACGCTGAAGCTCTTGGTACCCTCCGTTTCTCCTAACTCGCCGTGGTTCGACGCCGGCGTCCACCGCAGTCTTCGGGCGCCGGCGAGCTTTTCAAACCTGACATGTGGACCCCGCATGTCAGCCTCTGTTCTTTTATTCGCGAACCGTTATCTGTTGGCGCCTTCGGGCAAAATACGTTTTCTCCTTTGCGCTTGCGCATTCCCAACCGAAGCGTTTTCTGTTTTCTCAGTTAAAACCCTGGAACTTTTCTGTTTCATTACAGATAAGTCCCTGGACAGAAACCTTTATAACTTTTTAATAAAAAGGTATTTTTGAGTGATTCTTTTTCTGGCAATCTTCAAATTTTGTCTAGTTTTTTATGGGATTTATTTGAAAAATATTTGGAAAAGTTTCTGTGCAAGTGTTGGTTTTCACGTTAGTACCCGTTTCGTGATTGCCGTAGGTTCCGGAAGAGGTGACGGAGCCGCGAACTTCGCCGAGCTAGACTCCGACTTCTCCGAACCAGGAAAGCATGTTTTGAACATTTGATATGACAGATGTTTTACATGTTCACGTGAGAGTTTGTGCGTGGCATATGAGTGTCGGTAAATACCTCGTTGCTTGTAAGGCAACGACCCGGTTGTTCCAAAGTCGCGATGATCTCTGATGAGAGATGGCCTAGTCATGTGGTGACATGAAGGGCAGCAAGGTGGTACTGTTGTAGTATACCAGCCTTGCGTCATCCGACTTTCTCCGACGTTAACGTGGTTGGAGCTACGTTATCGTTCTCTTCCCGCATGTTCCAAAGTTGCGATGATCTCTGATGAGAGATGGCCTAATCATGTGGTGACATGAAGGGCAGCAAGGTGGTACTGTTGTAGCATACCAGCCTTGTGTCATCCGACTTTCTCCGACGTTAACGTGGTTGGAGCCACGTTACCGTTCTTTCCCCTTCCGTGCTACCACATGTCTCATTGCCAGGATGCGGTTTAGTAAGTTGGTAACCTCTTTCCGTGTACACACCAAACAGAGAGGCTGGGATGACGGTACCTTGGCCCAGGATTAAAGCCAGTCATCCGGTCAGGGGGCATGGGTGTTTCCGGTTGGGACCGAGAGGGGGGCACCCCCTTAGAGCGCGCGTATAGAAATTTGATCCCATGCTACGCGAGGTTGTAGCCTCCCCGTCTCAAGGTTTTTCTTGAACGTCGCCGAGGGTGATCCCTGGCTTCGGATGGTTGAATTGGGTGAGTACTGGTGTGTACGTGTTTCTTACTTTATATATAAGCCTTTTATGTGATGTCGCACAGACGTCCGACTGTGGCATGCACTGTCTTTATTTTCTGTTGCAAGCCCTTTATGTGGTGTCGCCTCGACGCCCGACTGTGGCATTATTATTCTGCATTTTCCGCTCGAGGAGTCTTTAAGACACTCGTTTGGCACCTGTATTATCATTCCGCATTTTCCGCTCGAGGAGTCTTTCAGACACTCGCTTGGCACCAGTATCATTATTCCGCATTTTCCGCTCGAGGAGTCTTTCAGACACTCGTTTGGCACCAGTATTACTATTCTGCAGTTTCCGCTCGAGGCGTCATTCAGACCCTCGCTTGGCACCCAGTATTTATTATCTCTATGTCTGATCGCACTGGTTAACTTGTTCATATGTTTCATGTTTGCATTCGTTATACCTTATGTCCGAACTGTCTTGCGAGTACTTTCATAGTACTCACCTGGCTTGTTGATTTGGCCAGATGTTGACGAAGGCGATCTCTTGGATGAAGAGTTTGATAGCGCGTCCGATGCCTAGAGGAGTCCCAGTCAGTCCTGCGCGATCTCGGATATTGGTCACTTGTATTATATACGCTTCCGCCACCCGCAATAAGTCTTCTCGATCCTCACTCCGACGCTCGATGAGTTGTAGTCTTCTGGAATCATATCACTCGCTTCACGATGATATTTCCACCACCGTTATGATCGTGAGTTAGTAGTTTGCCACCCTATCTGCCGTCTTGTTTTAGCGGCGTGCATGTAATAAATTGTTGGGCAGTCTCTGCTCAACCTTGTATTATATTTAGTACTCCTGGTATTTTTCTTCTGTGACCAAGATATTGTCTACCAGTGAGAAGGAATTCTTCCTCGCTGGTCCGTAAAGGGATTGGTCTCTCAATAATTATTTTATTGAAAAACCGGTCGTGACAAGCTTGGTATCAGAGCCAGGCTGACTGTAGGAAGCCACTAGGTGCGATCGCTAATCGGTTATTAGCGTCTTTTGTGCTTTTTCAGCATTTTGCAATTGTAGCTATTTTCTGTTGGTCATCATAAATTTATGACATGACTACTCAGAATTTTTGCCTACTTTTGTAGATGGCTGGCAGCAGCTGTGAGAATCGAGTGTTCACCAACGTGCCCGAGGGGTTTGTCAAGCTCCTCGTCTCCATCACCAAGCTCGCGATCGGGCCAGCAGCTCGCCCGGAGTTCACACTCTATCAGCACAAGCTCAGTGACGACGTGTCTATGCACCAAGCCGTGGTGCAATTCAAGGGAGGACGTTCTGCTGCTCGCCACTTCCGTTTTGTGGGAAGGGCCATGCCTACGGAGAGGCATGCCATGCAGATGGCTGCCCGCGAGGCGATAGCTCGCCTTCGGGACATCCTTCCTACGATGAAGACTCGTCGCTACCGCTACCTTCCATGCCATGTGCCCTACACCAGCCACTATGCGTTCGCCTGCCATCGGGGAGAAAGAGATGAAGCCATCGAGATGGTTGTGGAGTATCTCAAGGCTCTGGAGGAGTCTTTCGACAACCTCGTAGATGATCTTGTGGCTGCCCGCATGGACTTAGTCCGGGGCGGTCCTGCCAGCAGGAAGGAGCTTCTCCACATGGCGCCGCCTCTGACTTTCGTCTCGTCTTCAGCCTCGTATGCACCGGCCGTTTTGGCCACTGCTCGCCGTCTGCCTACCACTGAGGAGTTCGACCGAGTCATCGCTCCTACTCCAGTCAGAGCCGCACCGCCTGCCGCACGCGCTCTACCACCAGTCGCCCCTGCACCATCACCGCAGCGCAGCGTCACGCGTCAGGAGCCAGCTAGAGAGGAGGAGGTTGACTCTCCTGGACCGCTGAGCCTTGCCATCGGCAAGGGGAAGGAGATCTTCACCATCTCCGACTGAGAGCACCGAGTAGCCGCGTGTTAGGCCTGCTTGTATGATGTGTTGTTTTATCTGTACGCTAGTTTGTATTGGTGTGTTTGCTGCCTTCCGGAGTAGTACGCTAGTTTTTAATAACATGTCAGGATTGTGTACGCGCATCCTGAGTGCTGTATCTTGTGTTTGCTTTTCGCATGTAAGATTTATGTTAAGCACTTCTTCTCCATGAAAAATCATTTGTGTTTCTTTGAAAACCTTGAAGCCTTTTTGATTATTGCCTTTGCGAGATTTTTCTTGTTCTACACAGTTTTTCTCATGGGTTTTGCAAATAATACCCCCAGACTGGAAAAATGTCTCGCCCGTGGACTCGCTCCATGCCCAATCAGCCAGAAGAGGTTTACGGGACACAGACCAGCAACAATTTCACTCAGGGTCAGTCCAGCCAACAAGACAACGAAGCAGCACTGTCTCAAGTATGCCGTCTCTTCGAGCAAAGCCAGCAACAGCACCAAGAGATGATGAACCATGTCATCAATATGGGAAACTACCGTGAACCCTATCAACCCCATTCCAAGTTATCTGAGTTACAGAAGACTCGCCCCTCAACTTTTGCTCACACCGACAGACCGCTGGAAGCCGATGATTGGCTTCGTGAGATTGAAAGGAAACTGATTATTGCTCAGTGCTCAGATCATGAGAAGGTGCTTTATGCACCACACTACCTTACTGGAGCAGCCGCAGCATGGTGGGAAAACTTCCTACACATGCATCCCAGGGAACACAACATCACCTGGGAAGAGTTCAAGGAAGGCTTCCATGGGGCACACATCCCCAGGAGCATCCTAAAGATCAAGAAGAGAGAGTTTGATGACCTGAAGCAAAGAGGCATGTCAGTGACAGAGTACAATGGTCAGTTCACCCAGCTGTCTCGTTATGCCTACGACGAGCACATGACAGAAAGCAAGAAGATGGAAAAATTCCTGGACGGCCTGGCACCAACACTGAGATGCCAACTGATTGTACACACCTTTCCGGATTTTAAGACGCTGGTGGACAAGGCCATCACCTTGGAGAATGAGCGCCATAGACTGGAAGATATCCGTAAGCGGAAGAGGGACAAGACGACTCTTACCCGCAGCAACCGAGGCAAGACTGGGGTCCCAAGGACAGACACAAGGAGATCCACGACTACTGAGCCAAGGCCCGTCGGACAATTTCATGCCAGGGACAAGGAGTTCACATACCATCCAGGGGTCACCTGCTATGCATGTGGTCAACAAGGGCATTATGCTAAACAGTGCCCGAAGCCAAGAGACTCGGCACCCAAGCCGAACAATGGTGGAAACAATCCCGCCCCCAAGCGCAACAACTTCAACCCCAGCAACAACCACAGGAAGGGTCACCTGAACCATGTGACCAGGGAAGAAGCGCAGAATGCCCCAGACATCGTGCTCGGTACGTTCCATGTCAACACAGTACCTGCCACGGTTTTGTTTGATTCTGGAGCTTCCCATTCGTTTGTTTCGAAGAGTTTTGTTTCCCAACATGGTTTTCCGATACTTCCCTTGGAAAAATCTATGATCATCAAGTCCCCCGGAAATAAGCAAATCGCTCAGGGTTACTGCCAAGGAGTGGTCATTGAGTTCGAAGGACTACAATTCCACGCGAATCTCATCGTGTTGGAAAGTAAAGGACTGGATGTCATTTTAGGGATGGACTAGTTGACCACCAACAAAGGATTCATCGACTGTTTCAATCGGACAGTGATTCTCACTCACCATCACGGCAAGACTATAAGAGTTTCCGCTCAAGAAAGGCCACGATCACAGCAGCCAAAGCTGAACAAAATGGACATTGCAGAACTGAGGAAGGTTCCAGTGGTATGCGAGTTTCCTGATGTGTTCCCTGAAGAACTACCAGGCATGCCACCAGACCGAAAGATCGAATTCAGCATCGAACTAGCACCTGGCACCGCTCCCATCTATAAGAAGCCTTATAGAATGGCACCCTCAGAATTGGTGGAGTTGAAGAAGCAGATAAAGGAGTTGTTGGACAAAGGATTTATACGAGCCAGCTCCTCACCATGGGGTTCGCCCGTGTTATTCGCCAAGAAGAAGGATGGGACACTGAGGCTGTGCATAGACTATCGAGCCCTCAATATGGTCACCATCAAAAACAAATATCCGATGCCACGGATCAATGATTTGTTTGACCAGCTCGCACAAGCCAAGGTATTTTCAAAGATTGATTTGAGATCGGGATACCATCAACTGAAGGTACGGACAGAAGATATTCCCAAGACAGCTTTCACTTCCAGATATGGGTTATACGAGTTCACAGTGATGCCTTTTGGACTAACGAACGCCCCCGCATATTTCGTCCACCTCATGAACAAAGTATTCATGAAATTCATGGACAAATTTGTGGTGGTATTCATTGACGACATTCTGGTTTACTCGAGGACACCAGAAGAGCATGCTGAACACCTCAGAATTGTTTTGGGAGAATTGAGGAAACATCAGTTGTACGCCAAATTTAGCAAGTGCGAATTTTGGCTAAGACAAGTTGGTTTCTTAGGCCACATACTGAACCAAGAAGGCGTGGCCGTAGACCCAGAAAATCTCAAGGCCATACTGGACTGGAAGCCACCCGCCAATGTCACAGATGTGCGGAGTTTCCTAGGAATGGCCGGGTATTACAGAAGATTTATTGAAGGATTCTCTACTGTGGCGAAACCTATAACACAGTTACTCAAGAAGGACAAGAAATTTGTATGGATGGAAGCATGCGAGCAGAGCTTCCAAGAACTCAAGAAGAAGCTGACAACCGCACCAGTCTTAACTGTGCCAGACATACACAAGAGCTTTGAAGTGTATTGTGACGCGTCCCGAAAAGGTCTCGGATGCGTGCTAATGCAGGATGGCAAGGTTGTCGCATATGCCTCCAGGCAGCTGCGAAAACATGAGGAAAATTACCCAACACATGACCTGGAGCTAGCAGCAGTCATACATGCACTCAAGGAGTGGAGGCACTTTCTGTTGGGAAATCACTGTGAAATATATACAGACCGTAAGAGCCTCAAATATATTTTCACACAGCCAGAGCTGAATTTACGCCAACGACGCTGGTTGGAACTGTTCAAGGGCTATGACGTCGGTATTCACTACCATCCAGGGAAAGCTAATGTAGTGGCTGATGCCCTTAGTCGAAACCCCAGCCCGGACAATGACGGTCCGCAAAATTTGAGGCCTGAGTTTCAGCGAGAGTTCGCTAGGCTCAACATGATGTTAGTCTCTGAGGGCACGGTATCAAATCTGGAGATACAACCCACCCTGGTGGAACAAATCAAGAAGGCTCAGCAGGGACATCCCAGCATCGAAGGCATAAAGAAGAAAATGAATCTTCGTAAGACTTCCGAGTTCGTCACCGACAGTGAAGGAACATTATGGTACCGAGACAGACTTTGCGTACCTAACATTGAGGAACTCAAGCAACAGATCTTGACGGAGAGCCACACCGCTCCATACTCGATCCATCCTGGAGGAACCAAAATGTACAAGGACATCCAGGAAAGATTTTGGTGGCACGGTATGAAAAGAGATATAGCCACATTTATTGCTTGTTGCGATTCATGTCAGCGCATCAAGGCCGAGCATCAAAAGCCAGCGGGGCTACTCCAGCCAAACAGAATACCGGAGTGGAAATGGGATGAAATAGGAATGGATTTCATCGTTGGACTACCCCGATCACAACGTGGGAATGACGCCATATGGGTCATCACAGACCGACTAACCAAGGTTGCTCATTTCATTCCCGTGAAGACTACCTACTCCACACAAAGACTGGCAAAACTTTATCTATCTCGTATAGTTTGCTTGCATGGAGTCCCAAAGACTATAATATCAGACCGAGGCACCCAATTCGTCTCTAAATTTTGGGATCACCTACAACAAGCTCTGGGCACACAACTAGCTTTCAGTACAGCATACCACCCTCAGACTGATGGACAGACGGAACGTGTGAACCAGATCCTAGAGGATATGCTAAGAGCCTGTGTGCTCACCTATGGATCCAGTTGGGAAGAGAGTTTGCCGTATGCCGAATTTGCTTACAACAACAGTTACCAAGCCAGCTTGCAAATGGCACCCTTTGAAGCATTGTACGGACGAAGGTGTCGTACCCCATTGAATTGGTCAGAGACAGGTGACAGCCGTATCTTCGGCCCAGATATGCTTAAAGAGGCCGAGGAGAAAGTTAAACAAATCAGGGACAGACTCAAGACAGCACAGAGCCGCCAAAAGAGCTACTATGATCAGAAGCACCGTGAGGTCAGCTTTGAACCCGGTGATTCCATATACCTCCGAGTATCTCCTATGAGGGGTCTGCAACGGTTCAAAATAAAGGGGAAGCTAGCCCCAAGATTTATTGGACCATTTTGTGTAAAGGCACGAAGAGGCACGGTGGCCTACCAACTAGACCTCCCCAAGGAGCTGTCAGACGTCCATGACGTGTTCCACGTCTCACAGTTAAGAAAATGTGTGAGCAACCCAGAAAAACATGTACCTCATGAGGACATTGATATGCAACCAGATCTCACCTACAGAGAAAGACCAGTAAAGATTTTAGAAGAGTCTGAACGGAGGACCCGTCAGAAAACAACAAGATTTTTCAGGGTTCAGTGGAGCAACCACACTGAGGATGAAGCCACATGGGAAAGGGAAGATTTCCTCCGAGTAGAGTATCCATATCTATTTGAGGATCAGCAGAAATCTCGAGGACGAGATTTTTCCTAAGGGGGTAGGTGTTGTGACACCCAAGTTTTTATTTGGATTTTTCAAAAGATTTTATTTGACTTGAGGGGAGTGATTTAAATTTTTTCTTCAAGAGAACTCTCCCTCTCATATATTTTTCTTTATGGCAAAAGTTTTGTTTGGATTCACCCAAGATCTGCCTTTGGTCTTGGAAGTTCTTGCTTTTCATTTGGACTCAAGACAAAATGTTTTTCATTTGGGAAAAGAACTTTTGAAAATCTTTTTGAATTTGCACTATGGCTTTTGGAAAGTCCTTTGCCACTTTCAACAATTCCTTCTTGCCATGGCATTAGTGCAAATCCTCTCTCCTAACCACTTCCTCACCTTTGGATCATGATTTGCATCAAATCCAGCAAGTTGAACCTCCCCATGTGATTATTTCCATTCAAATTCTATTCAAATAAATTTCTGCCTTCTTTCCTAGCACTTGGAGAGTTACAAAGGAACTCCATTTTCTGTTTTGATTTTTGCCCCCAAACCTTCTTCCCCTCCTAGTCCTTTGAACCCTCAACCTAGAACCATGAAGATCCACTGGTCTTCAGTTCAAAATTTTCAAACTACACCTGCTGCAAGTTTGGACCAGATTTGTCAAATTTGGTGAAATTCATTCAAAACCTTCTCCAAAAATTCCAAGTAAAATCAGGCAGCCTCTGGGTGCATTGAGTGGTCATCTCACCAAGTTACAGCTCCAGAAAAATTTATCGCATAGCCAAAACCTTCTGTCGAACACCTGCAGTGCACTGTCTATGTCAAGTTCAGAAAGTTCAGAGAACACTGCAGTGGCCTGCTGTCGTTTTCTTCAGAGAAGGACGTCGATCTCGCCAGTGCCACCGCGTCGCCTTGCTCCTCGTCCCCGCCCTCTTGTTCCTGCACCGCACGAACGCCTGGCGCCTTGCGGGAGTCGGCAACGAGCAGCAGAAGGTGCGCCGCCCCGTGACCGACGCCGGCGGCGGCTTTGCGGACGCCAGCGGGACACACGGCGCCGACGACGCCACCCAGCGCCGCCCAAACCACCGGAGCCCGCCGCGTGGCCTTCCACTCCCCCGAATGCGCTGCCGCTCTCGTCGTGAACCGCAGGGCGCGGAGCGCGCTCTCTGCCGCCGTTGATCCCGTGCGGTCACCTCACCGTGGACCGACGCCATTACGCCAAGACCATCTCCGTTTAGCTGTGAAACGACTCCAGTAACCTCCACTGATGCTGCCTGGCCGCTCAAACCACCTGCCAATCCACTGCTCCGCCGTAATCGCCCGCCGGAGATTCTCCGTTCACGGCCACCCCGTCGATCTGCCTATAAATAGAGGCCCCGAGCTTCAACTCAAGCACCCACCATCCCTGCACTCCCCCTAGAGCAAGCCTAGCCACTAGTAGAGCCCCGAGGAAGCCTCCTTCCTCGACTCCGACCGCCGCGACCCGCCACGGGATCCAGCCCGATTCGCCCTCGTGTGCACTCCTCCGCCTCCATTCTCTTGCCAGTAGCTGCACCTTGCATCCCTCGTTCTGACCCGCGCCTCAATTCGTAGTTTGCAGCCCTCCACCGGAGTTCCCCATCCTCACCCGAGCCGCCGTCCGCCGGAGATAGTGTCGCCGTCGACGTGGTGCTCCCCGTTGGACGAGTCCACCACCCACCAACGCGGAAGAAGACGCTGAAGCTCTTGGTACCCTCCGTTTCTCCTAACTCGCCGTGGTTCGACGCCGGCGTCCACCGCAGTCTTCGGGCGCCGGCGAGCTTTTCAAACGTGACATGTGGACCCCGCATGTCAGCCTCTGTTCTTTTATCCGCGAACCGTTTTCTGTTGGCGCCTTCGGGCAAAATACGTTTTCTCCTTTGCGCTTGCGCATTCCCAACCGAAGTGTTTTCTGTTTTCTCAGTTAAAACCCTGGAACTTTTCTGTTTCATTACAGATAAGTCCCTGGACAGAAACCTTTATAACTTTTTAATAAAAAGGTATTTTTGAGTGATTCTTTTTCTGGCAATCTTCAAATTTTGTCTAGTTTTTTATGGGATTTATTTGAAAAATATTTGGAAAAGTTTCTGTGCAAGTGTTGGTTTTCACGTTAGTACCCGTTTCGTGATTGCCGTAGGTTCCGGAAGAGGTGACGGAGCCGCGAACTTCGCCGAGCTAGACTCCGACTTCTCCGAACCAGGCAAGCATGTTTTGAACATTTGATATGACAGATGTTTTACATGTTCACGTGAGAGTTTGTGCGTGGCATATGAGTGTCGGTAAATACCTCGTTGCTTGTAAGGCAACGACCCGGTTGTTCCAAAGTCGCGATGATCTCTGATGAGAGATGGCCTAGTCATGTGGTGACATGAAGGGCAGCAAGGTGGTACTGTTGTAGCATACCAGCCTTGCGTCATCCGACTTTCTCCGACGTTAACGTGGTTGGAGCTACGTTATCGTTCTTTTCCCGCATGTTCCAAAGTTGCGATGATCTCTGATGAGAGATGGCCTAATCATGTGGTGACATGAAGGGCAGCAAGGTGGTACTGTTGTAGCATACCAGCCTTTTGTCATCCGACTTTCTCCGACGTTAACGTGGTTGGAGCCACGTTACCGTTCTTTCCCCTTCCATGCTACCACATGTCTCATTGCCAGGATGTGGTTTAGTAAGTTGGTAACCTCTTTCCGTGTACACACCAAACAGAGAGGCCGGGATGATGGTACCTTGGCCCAGGATTAAAGCCAGTCATCCGGTCAGGGGGCATGGGTGTTTCCGGTTGGGACCGAGAGGGGGGCACCCCCTTAGAGCGCGCGTATAGAAATTTGATCCCATGCTACGCGAGGTTGTAGCCTCCCCGTCTCAAGGTTTTTCTTGAACGTCGCTGAGGGTGATCCCTGGCTTCGGATGGTTGAATTGGGTGTGTACTGGTTAGACGTGTTTCTTCCAAAACACCGTAGACGGAACTAGTCCCCGTGACTACTGAAATCCGTTGGCTGTGGTTAAGTACAAACTCTGCAGAGTCAATTCTTTCCAAATCATCGCATCCATGATCAGTAGTGTAAACATTATATCCATATCTATCCGTGTGAAAAACTTGTCCCCGGTGAACAAGCTCTAGTGGTAAATCCAGTTTTATTGTTACTCCTGTGGATGGACTAACTTTATATTCGTCGCATGCCTGTGATAATTTATGTTTCCGAACGATTGTATTATTGAGCTGTGATATAAGCCCTTTATGTGACATCGCGCAGACGTCCGACTGTGGCGTGTACGTGTTTCTTAATTTATATATAAGCCTTTTATGTGATGTCGCACAGACGTCCGACTGTGGCATGCACTGTCTTTATTTTCTGTTGCAAGCCCTTTATGTGGTGTCGCCTCGACGCCCGACTGTGGCATTATTATTCTGCATTTTCCGCTCGAGGAGTCTTTCAGACACTCGTTTGGCACCTGTATTATCATTCCGCATTTTCCGCTCGAGGAGTCTTTCAGACACTCGCTTGGCACCAGTATCATTATTCCGCATTTTCCGCTCGAGGAGTCTTTCAGACACTCATTTGGCACCAGTATTACTATTCTGCAGTTTCCGCTCGAGGCGTCATTCAGACCCTCGCTTGGCACCCAGTATTTATTATCTCTATGTCTGATCGCACTGGTTAACTTGTTCATATGTTTCATGTTTGCATTCGTTATACCTTATGTCTGAACTGTCTTGCGAGTACTTTCATAGTACTCACCTGGCTTGTTGATTTGGCCAGATGTTGACGAAGGCGATCTCTTGGATGAAGAGTTCGATAGCGCGTCCGATGCCTAGAGGAGTCCAAGTCAGTCCTACGCGATCCCGGATATTGGTCACTTGTATTGTATATGCTTCCGCCACCCGCAATAAGTCTTCTCGAGCCTCACTCCGACGCTCGATGAGTTGTAGTCTTCTGGAATCATATCACTCGCTTCGCGATGATATTTCCACCACCGTTATGATCGTGAGTTAGTAGTTTGCCACCCTATCCACCGTCTTGTTTTAGCGGCGTGCATGTAATAAATTGTTGGGCAGTCTCTGCTCAACCTTGTATTATATTTAGTACTCCTGGTATTTTTTTCTGTGACCAAGATATTGTCTACGAGTGAGAAGGAATTCTTCCTCGCTAGTCCGTAAAAGGGATTGGTCTCTCAATAATTATTTTATTGAAAAACCGGTCGTGACAGCAATGGACAGTGTTTGAATTGCCAGACCTTTTATCTGGAGTGAACATGCAACTATATGTGTGTCGTAAAAGAATTGGAATTATTCAGGGTTCGTTTGCACATTTTATACATTAACTTGGTTTTCTAGCCATTTCAGGTGCACAATTCAAAATTAAACTACATGCACATGCTTCGGTGCACCAACATGGGTTGTAAAATCATACATGTGTTCATGGGTTTATGCTTATCTCCCATGCAAGAAATGGGGATGAAATTTGAACACCACGACACCGTGGCTCTCCAGCAAATGTCTACGTACTTGCTTTTGTAATTCTAGTAAATTCAAAATTCATCCGAAATTCATGAAACTTGGCATGCTATCATGGAGCGGCATCAACATGCCGTGGTAAAAATTATGTCCCATTTGGGGCAGTTTTCGGTATAACCTTCTCATAAACCAGAGCTTCTCACAAGTGTGATGGTTTCGGTAGGGAACGTTTCACCTTTCTGGACGAAACGATATCCGTTGCCTCTTCTCGATTTCAAATTTTTTCCTAGTGTCAACATAGAACAACAGGAGTGTTGTGTCAATTTTGGGATTTTTTGGGGTTTGCTTGGACATTTTTATACACTAACTGAGTTTTCTATGCATTCATGTGCATAATTCAAATTTGAACTACAGGCACATGCTCTAATGCATATAAATTAGTTGAAAATTCAAATCCGTGTCCTTGGTTGCCTGCTTAGGTCCCATGCAAGAAATGGGAATGAATGTCAAACACCCTACCACCGTCACTCGGTCGCAAACATTGAGATACCAAGTTTTTAAATTCTAGTAAATCCAAAACTCGTCTGAAATTCATGAAACTTGGCATGCTATCATGGAGCGGCATCAACATGCGGTGGTAAAAATTTTGTCCCATTTGGGGCAGGTTTGGGTATATGCTTCTCACAAACGAGAGCTTCTCACAACAAGCATGGTGGTTTCGGTAGGGAACGTCCCACCTTTGGGGACGAAACGATATCCATTGCCTCTTATTGCTTCCAAAAAATTTCTCGTTTCAACATAGAACAAGAGGAGTGTTGTGTCAATTTTTGTGATTTTTCGGGGTTTGTTTGGACATTTTTATGCATTAATTCAGTTTTCAATGCATTTATGTGCATAATTCAAATTTGAACTACATGCACATGCTCCAGTGCATATAAATTGGTTGAAAAATCAAAACTGCGTCCTTGGGTTCATGCTTAGGTCCCATGCAAGAAATGGGAATGAATTTCAAACACCAGGGCACTGTTGATTGCCGGCAAAACATTGAGATGCCTGGTTTTTAAATTCTAGTAAATCCATAACTCGTCTGAAATTCATGAAACTTGGCATGCTATCATGGAGCGGCATCAACATGTCATGGTAAAAAATTTGTCCTATTTGGGGCAGGTTTGGGTATATGCTTCTCACAAACCAGAGCTTCTCACAACAAGCATGATGGTTTCGGTATGGAACGTCCCACCTTTGGGGACGAAACGATATCCATTGCCTCTTATTGCTTTCAATTTTTTTTTCTCGTGTCAACATAGAACAACACGAGTGTTGTGTCAATCTTTGTAATTTTTTGGGGTTCATTTGGACATTTTTATGCATTAACTGAGTTTTCAATGCATTTATGTGCATAATTCAAATTTGAACTACACGCACATGCTCCAGTGCATATAAATTGGTTGAAAAATCAAAAATGTGTCCTTGGGTGCATGCTTAGGTCCCATGCAAGAAATGGGAATGAATTTCAAACACCAGGGCACTGTTGATTGCCGGCAAAACATTGAGATACCTGGTTTTTAAATTCTAGTAAATCCATAACTCGTCAGAAATTTATGAAACTTGGCATGCTATCATGGAGTGGCATCAACATGTCGTGGTAAAAATTTTGTCCTATTTGCGGCAGGTTTGGGTATATGCATCTCACAAACCAGAGTTTCTCACAACAAGCATGATGGTTTCGGTAGGGAACGTGCCACCTTTGGGGACGAAACGATATCCATTGCCTCTTATTGCTTTCAAATTTTTTCCTCGTGTCAACATAGAACAACAGGAGTGTTGTGTCAATCTTTGTGATTTTTCGGGGTTCGTTTGGACATTTTTATGCATTAACTGAGTTTTCAATGCATTTATGTGCATGATTCAAATTTGAACTACATGCACATGCTCCAGTGCATATAAATTGGTTGAAAAATCAAATATGTGTCCTTGGGTGCATGCTTTGGTCCCATGCAAGAAATGGGAATGAATTTCAAACACCAGGGCATCGTTGATTGCCGCTAAAACATTGAGATACTTTATTTTTAAATTCTAGTAAATCTAAAACTCGTCTGAAATTCATGAAACTTGGCATTCTATCATGGAGCGGCATCAGCATGTCGTGGTAAATTTTTTGCCCATTTGGGGCAGGTTTGGGTATATGCTTCTCACAAACCAGAGCTTCTGACAACAATCATGATGGTTTCGGTAGGGAACGTCCCACCTTTGGGGACGAAACGATATCCATTGCCTCTTATTGCTTCCAAAAATTTTCTCGTGTCAACATAGAACAAGAGGAGTGTTGTGTCAATTTTTGTGATTTTTCGGGGTTCGTTTGGACATTTTATGCATTAACTGAGTTTTCAATGCATTTATGTGCGTAATTCAAATTTGAACTATATGCACATGCTCCAGTGCATATAAATTGGTTGAAAAATCAAATATGTGTCCTTGGGTGCATGCTTAGGTCCCATTCAAGAAATGGGAATGAATTTCAAACACTAGGGCACCGTTGATTGCGGCAAAACATTGAGATGCCTATTTTTTAAAATTCTAGTAAATCCAAAACTCGTCTGAAATTCATGAAACTTGGCATGCTATCATGGAGCGGCATCAACATGCCGTGGTAAAAATTTTGTCCCATTTGGGGCAGGTTTGGGTATATGCTTCTCACAAACCAGAGCTTCTCACAACAAGCATGATGGTTTCGGTAGGGAACGTCCCACCTTTGGGGACGAAACGATATCCATTGCCTCTTATTGCTTTCTAAATTTTCTCGTGTCAACATAGAACAACATGAGTGTTGTGTCAATTTTTTTGTCATTTTTCGGTGTTCGTTTGGACATTTTTATGCATTAACTGAGTTTTCAATGCATTTATGTGCATAATTCAAATTTGAACTACATGCACATGCTCCAGTGCATATAAATTGGTTGAAAATCAAATCTGTGTCCTTGGGTGCATGCTTAGGTCACATGCAAGAAATGGAATGAATTTCAAACACCAGGGCACCGTTGATTGCCGGCAAAACATTGAGTACTTTATTTTTAAATTCTAGTAAATCCAAAAGTCGTCTGAAATTCATGAAACTTGGCATTCTATCATGGAATGGCACCCGACATGCTGTGGTATTTTTCGTGTCCATTTTTGAGAGAAGGTGCACTCGAATAATGACAACCAACAAAGGCATTTTGAACAAACAGCTGCCACTTTAATATCTCAAACGTTTGTATAATTCAAACCGTGTGCGTTCTGTTAACCATTCACGTGACGCCACGTGTCTTGGTTTTAATGGCCGTAGGAGGTGCCGTGCGGACAGGTGCTTGACCTTGACTGAACGGGAGGCGTGCGAGCACCGTCCGGTGCGCAGGCTGACCGAGAGGCGTGCAAGCTGTCCTCGGATGCGCAGGCTCACCGGGAAGCGTGCGAGCTGTACGCTGCGTAGGCTCAGGTGGAAGCGAGCCCTTTGACTTCCATGGCCGCCCGCCGTGCTCGCATCCTCTCCATTAATGGCGCCCAAGCCGTAATTTAATTTAGTTTTTAAATATAAAACACTCATCGCAAACGTTTTAGTTAGAACTACCGTATCCAAACCGACAGCGGCGAGCCCTTTGACTTCCATGGCCGCCCGCCGTGCTCGCATCCTCTCCATTAATGGCGCCCAAGCCATAATTTAATTCAGTTTTTAAATATAAAACACTCATCGCAAACGTTTTAGTTAGAACAACCGTATCCAAACCGACAGCTTCCCCAGGAAGCCAAGAGAAAATGTGCCGAGCAGGATTTCTGCAGCTCTTGATCGCAAACGTTTGAGACAGAACACCCGTATGCAAAGTGAGAGTAGCGCAGGATTTCTGCATCCCTTCAACGCATACGGTTGTTTTGGATGACCCGTGTGCAACCACGTACAAACAATTTGGTAAGATTCGTCAATCCTTGTAACACTGTGATTTGTCAAAATATGAAGCTAAAAATCACTAGAAGTATCTAATTTTTGCAACTAAAATTCAGTAATTATGCATAGATTCCATTCATAGATTGAGCGGTCGTTCTTAATTTATACAAACAGTTCAACTCGACAGCTGAACCGACCAAACTTTTCCCCAATTGTTGCCAACCACGTACTGAAATAGCTAGTTCAACTATATATACTAGCTAATTTTAAGTACGTTGTACAGTTCCACCACATCTATAGTCATATGAACTGAACAAAATAGCCCCTAAATAATAGCTCGCAAATAGCTTCCCCGTTTTATTGATGATATGTTCCTAGAGAAAACCAAGTTGAAAGATGATAGTAGCAATGATGCGGACTTGGTCCGTGATCTGAGGATTATCCTCATTGCTGCACAGAAGAATTATGTCCTTGATGCACCGCTAGATGACAGACCTATTGCAGGAGCAGATACAAACGTTAGAAATGTTTGACAAAGCTCGGTATGATGACTACTTGATAGTTTAGTGCACCATGCTTTACGGCTTAGAACCGGGACTTCAAAAATGTTTTGAACGCCGGAGCATATAAGATGTTCCAAGAGTTGAAATGGGTATTTCATACTCATGCCCGTGTCAAGAGGTATGAGACCTCTAACAGTAATTTGCCTACAAAATGGAGGAGAATGGCTCAACCGGTGAGCATGTGCTCAGATTGTCTGGGTACTACAATTGCTTGAATCAAGTGGGAGTTAATCTTCCAGATAAGATAGTAATTGACAAAGTTCTCTAGTCTCCTACATGATCAATGCACTTATGTAAATGTTTTGCTCTTGCTATGCTATGTTTGCTGGGATCCGATGGATTGTGAGATTATGTTCAGATCGTGATGAGTTATATATTTGGTTCTCCTTTTATATTTTGTTCTTGAGTAATTCTTGCATGTTCTCCGTTGCTTTTTATTGCTTTGGCCAAGTAGCAGATAGTGACTCCAAGAGGGAGCGTTATGCTTGATTGTGGGTTCATGCCCCCCGATGTCTAGCTTGAGTGACAGAAACATGAGACTAGGGGGTGTGCTGTTGCCACCGGGGAGAAAACAACGGTGCTTTTAACTGCAGTTGCAAGGATTGTTTACCTTACACAAAGTTTGTTAATGCAGTTGTCTGTTGCTTTGGGTTTACACTTTGGGTGGGGCTCGCAACTTAATACCAGCGAGATGTTCTGGATAGATATCTCAAGGTGGATGATTAGTGAGTAGATGCTGATGAATAAACGGTCTACTTGTCTTGGCGTACTGTCCATACTTTTAAGCCTCTAACTTTCTTGCGCATAATTAGCATTGCGGTGCGTTTATAATTCTGTCAATTGCCCAGCTGTAATTTGTTCACCCAGCTTAGCTGTTTTATCGTCTTTTAGTGAACATCATGGGATCCGGTCCATATTTCCACCATTGTTTACACCTCCGTTATTTACAGCTTTTGTTTTCTTTCCGTCGCAATCACCATTACTATTTCCCCTTGTGTTTGATCCTTTGTAAACAACAAGACCGGAGGGATTTGCTACCCCTCTGAACTCGTTGGGAGCAAAGTTATTTGCTGTTGTGTGCAGGTCCAGGTCAAGTAAGCAACCTTGGTTGTAAACGGCGTGTCGGATCACGGGTTCCGGCAAAACCCTCAAGGTTCAAACACTCGGGTGCGCGCGGAGATTTCCTCCCTACCGATCTACGCCCTAGCTCGCCAAGATCTCGCGGACGAACTCGACGAACTCGCAACACAAAGACACAAGATTTATACTGGTTTGGGCCACCGTTGTGGTGCAATACCCTACTCCAGTGTGGTGGTGGATGGATTGCCTCTTGGGCTGATGATGAACAGTACAAGGGGAAGAACAGCCTCGCGAGGTTGAGGTGTTCTTGTGCTCTGCGGACTTGTGGGTGTGTGGATCCAGTCCAAGACGAGTTGCCTCCACTATGGTGGCTAGTTCTACTTATATAGGCCCTGGTCCTCTCCCCAAATATTGAGCGGGAAGGGAGCCAACAACGGCGGCCAATTTGAAAGGGGACAGCTAGTACAGCTTCTCCTGACAAAAGCGGTCTTCGCCTGCGAAAGGCTCTGTGATGACGCCGTCTTGGGCTCCATGGTGACCTCCGTCCTGCTGTCCGGCTGGTCTTGGTCTCGTTGCACTGATATGGAAACCTTTGCTTGATGCCTCGGTACTCCGCGCCTGCGCTGGCCTCCTTAGCACCAAAGAGGAAACAAGGACACTGCGCGCGCTGGCGCCCACCTGACGCCCACCTGATCTTGATCGTCATGGCTCACGTCACGAGAGCCTCGCGAGGTTTGCCCCGCCTTGATTTCTCCGCTCCTCGCGAGGCAGCCTGGTGAGGCAGCTCCGGAGGAGGTCTTGCGTCGTACGCCTCGCGAGGCTTGGCCCCTCGCGAGGGTCTTGAATGTCTCGTTGATGAAGATGGGCCGTACAAGCCTGCAGCACAGCCACGCCGTGGGCCACAGGCAGGCAAGTCTGGGGACCCCCGTTCCCAGAACGCCGACAGTAGCCCCCGGGCCCAAGGTGCGCTCGGGCTTGGCTTCGCGGCGAAGCCAAAGGTCAAGCGCGGAGCGCCGCGGGCCCCAAAATCCTGCGGCCTTGGTCGACGCGTGGCGGTTGATTGGACGTGGGCGTCTCCGCTTCCCCACGCTGCCTTAGAATCCGCCTGGCTACGCGGCCCCCGCAACTACACAGTTATTCCTCCATCGCCCACGCCTTGCTTCCCCAATCTCTCTGCTTCCTTGAGACTCTGCTTCTCCTCTCCAATCGGTCCTGCCCCTGCCCGCTTCATCGCCATGGCGCCGAAACAAGCAGACAAGGGGAAGAAGCCCCTGTCTTCGCCAAGTGCGCCTCCGACCGTTGAGCCTGCGGTCGGCCGATCCTTGGTGCTCAACGATGAGGCCATGGGCAAGGTGAGTCCAATGCTCGCTTCTAGCTTCAACGAGTGGGGGGAGACGGTGGCTTGGCCTGCGTCCCGTGCTCGCGTTGTCCGGGCAGCCACCGAGATCCCAATCTTCGTCGACGCCCTTTGGGCTGGCTTGATTCCTCCTTTCTCCGCCTTCTTCAACGCGGTGCTTGAGCATTATCAGATCCACATGCTGCATCTCGATCCTCAACCAGTGACTCTCATTGCCATCTTCGCCTTTGTGTGTGAAGCCATGGTGGGCATTGCTCCTTCTGTGGCCCTCTTCCGCCATTTCTTCTCATTGCATCTGATTGACCCTCGGCAAAGCTCGGGGTGCGTGAGCTTCCAGGCCGTGGCTGCGACTGCGGGCGCGGGGATCGACTTCAAGCTTCCTCCATCCACGAGCGAGTTTCGGACGCGGTGGGTGTTTGTCGATGCTGGTGTGCTCAGCCCCCTGCTCCATGCCCCGTCAGCGCCGGCCGTCTCCCATGTCGGCTGGGGCCACGAGAAGCTCGTGAGTCCCCATCTTGCTCAGGCTGAGGAGGCTGAAGGATCGCGGCGTTACCGCGCCTATGATGGTGAAGGAGTTCATCAAGCGCCGGGTTGCTCCGCTTCAGAGCCATTCTCGCCCAATGTGGACCTTGCTCAGCAGTCAGGACCACATGAGGTTTCAGGAGTCCGGGCTCCCCCGTGGGACGCAGCGAACGGTGCTCAAGGTCCTGACAGGTGTCCCTTCATCGGACGACTTGCCCGGAAAGAACTGTCTGCTGTACCGCTGTAAGAACAAGGCTGAATTTGCAGATAGCATGGCTCCCTTTGACGAGTGGGGACTGCGTCCGAACGGCCTGGTGGGGTCCCACGAGAACCCTGTCAACGTGGTTCCCTTCTTCGTTGCCGGCGACGAGCCCGTCCCGAATGTGGGTGTAGGGGGATGAGCGCCGCCAAAGGCTGGCGGCACGAGTGCTGATGTGCGGACACCACCCGGGGCTCCCGGGGCGTCGTCCTCAGGAACCCGTGATCCTGAGGCGTTGGTCGCCGAGACGATGTAGCACGCGGCTCCCGAGGCCGTAACTCCGGATGCCTCGGGGGGTCGTGGTGAGACGGCGCCCGATTGTTCTCCACAGCCAAGCGCCCCTGAAGTCGTTCTCTCGAGCACTTCTCCGGCTGCGCCCCGCACTGGGCGCCACGTTCAGCGCTTCGGTCGGCTTTGTGTGGACTTCGAGGGACTCCGCAAGAGGAAAGGACCTCCAGGCGGCAGCGGCGTCTTCGGGCCATTGAAGCGACGAACGTACATCGCCGTCGACGAGTGAGTACTGCACCTTGTGATCTCGTGATTGCTGCTTTCCTTCCTGATGCTGGCTCTTCAGGTCCCCTTCTACCAAGGCCGTTGAGTCTCCTGAGGAGCAATCCCCGCCTTCTTCGGCACCCCCGTTGGCCTTGAGCATCCTGAGCCTACATGCCGCGCCTGGAGCTGGGCCGGCCGAGGGGGTGCGCTCACCTTCATGGCGCCTTGAATCCGCGGCTTCGTCGCCCTTCCTCCACGTTCTGGCTTGGAGCTTGGCGGGCGTTCCCCATACTCCTCCTTCGGTCATGGACAGCAGCTGGTTGGCTTCGGCCTTTAGCTCCTCCTCAAGCAGCGGGGCCCGACTGGCCGGGGCCCCTCGCGAGGTTGGGCCGGCACCTGGAGCGGCACCAGCCCCCAGCCCCCCGCTGAGAGGGGGTGCGCCGCTTCACGCCCCGCTTGCAGCCCCCGTGGCGGAGGACGAGGTGGGGCGTGCGTTGGAGTACGAGCGCGGGCGGAGCATCGTTCGTCATGAGCTCTTCCGGGAGGCGATGGACGTGATGAGCCGACTTGGTGAAGAACTCGTGGGTGTCGACTCGCGTCTTAAGGCAGAAGGTCTCCGGCTGGTGGAGGAACGGCGTAAGCTGAGGGTGGCCATCAACCTTGGCCGCTACCAGCATAATCTTGACAATGCGAAGGCCGAGGCGTCCCTCAGTTTTTTCCGTGAAGCTTGCTCCCGAGCCTTGGAGGAGGCTCGCGAGGCTGACCGCCGTTGCGAGGCCGCGGAGAAGCGCGCGTGGGAGCTCCAAGCCTGGAGTGCGTCCCTCGAGCGCCAGGTGGAGGCGCGCAAAGCCGCCCTTGCATCGCTGAGGGGGACGCCCAGCGAGGAAGATGAGATCCGGAAGCGTGAGGAGGCGCTGGCTCTGGAGGCCGTGGAGCGCAGCCTTCAGCTTGAGTAGCTGGAGACAAGGGAGTGCCAAGTTGCCCAAGCGGAAGATGTCGTCGGCGCACGCGAGGCGAAGGCTCGGGAGGAGATTGATTGCCGGGTGGCCGAGGCTCGTGCGGATCTGGAGGGTAGGTATGACTTGAAGTTGAAGCTTGCGGGGACGGAGGATGCGGGTAGGGCCGCCGCCCTCAGGCTCAAGCTGGCCGAAGTGGAGAGGCGCGAGGGGGCCACGGCTGCCGCCCTGGTTACGGCGCAGGCAGAGCTGGCTTTTGCCCGCACCGAGCTGCTCTCCCTTCGGAAGCGGGTTGATGACGCCGAGTCCGTTGCGCGGCAGAGTCGGGAGGACTTGCTCCTCCGGTGGACGCTGGAGCGTGAGCACGCCCCCATGCTCCAGGACCTCAGGGTCAGGGCCAACGTGGCGTTGGGCCATGTCTGTGACGAGAATGCTCCGCAGCCGCATTCGAACGACTATGCTAGTCATCTGTGCTTCTTTGGTGACGTAGTGACGCGCCTGGAGGCTTGATCTGACAGAGCTCGCCAGCTCGTGGAAGAGAGGAGCCGCGGCCTGCTCGGGCGCGCGTTCTCCCGCGTCTTCAGTCATCTCCGGAACACCTTCCCTGACTTCGACTTCGACGCCGCCATTGCCCCCGTACCGCAGGCCATCCGTGGCGACCTGACGCGGTGGGTGGAGGACAGTGTGGATGCGCTGGTCAGAGCCTTCGCTTCTGAAGACGACTCGGTGGTGGTCGCCGCAGACCAAGGCGACGTGGTCGACGATGGTGATGCCGGCGTTGGTGAAGGCGGAGGCGACGTCAACAATGGTGGCAGCGACGCCAGTGATGCGTCTGAAGACGACGAGGAGGACGCGGCGAGCGACTTCTCTGGCTGATCCCTTGCTCCTTTACTACTTTGTCCTGTACAAGAAAAACTTGGGCATGGTCCCTAAGAATTGTGAGAGCATTTTGAGAGGGGGAGCCCCTCATGTAAATAAACCGCTGCCTTCATTCTCTCATGTCAAACTGAGTGTGTACCTCCGTGAAACCGCAAATCTGGCAGCAAGTTCCCATCGTGGCTTACCTTAGTTGGGGCGGGTCACGAACCGAATCGTGAGGTCATGAGCTTTCGAGACTCCTGGAGAGCCCGTCAATCCACCCGAAGGGACCTCGTGAGGGGTGAGCGCCAGCCGTGGCGTCAGCGCGCGCGCGTGGCGCACATGTGCCTCGCCCAGTCCAGCTTGCGAGGGGCTCGTGAGTGGAAGGCGTGGTGTGTGAGTCCAAAACAAGGTGAGAACCAGATAACGAGAAATCGCTCCGAATGAGTAAAGGCACCCCCCAGCGCGCATCGATGAAAACTCAGCTTCAACTTAAATCCAAATCCAAAAAGGCAAGGCTACAGAAAAGGGATTCAAAGCAAATGGCCGCGTCCGGCACCTAGTCTAGTCTTCTTGTCTTCAAGTCTTCTCACCAGCGTGGAGCTAAGTGCTGCCACTAGGCGTGGGAGGGAGCCCCAGGGCCTGAGGCCGGCACCCCTGAGACTCCGGGGCGTGTACAGCCCCACTCATTATTACGTGAGAGTGTCACGGGCGGCGATCTTCACAGGCACTGGGCCTTCTTCACAGGTACCGGCCTTGCTTCATATCACCAGACGAGGGCCCCGCCTTGCGCCACCCTTGACCACCTTTGAACCTACCGGCAACCAGGACGGCGCAAAAGGGGGGAAAGGGGACGCTAGCGGCGCCCTCGGCGACCACGGGTCCTCTGCCGAGGGAAGGCTCGCCGGCACCTCCCTGGCAGAGGGCCTACCTCCGGGTGTCGCCTGGCTTCGCGCGACGTGGGGTGAGGCCTTGCTCCTGGCTCCCTCCAAGCAGCCCCCAGCGTGCTTCCCCTGGCGGAAGGGGTGTTGCTGCGCCGGGGTCGTCGGTCGAGGCTGTGACCTGATTCACTGGTAGCCCATGGTTAGCGTAAGCTTGCTCATGAGAGATTAGCGGTACCCTGTAGCTGTTGTTGCTGGCGCGGTTGTTGCGGTTCCCCGTCGGTTCCTGGAAGGCTTCAACTTCTAGTGCCCCTTCTTCCCTATCTTCTCCGAGGAACGAGCCAGGGCCGTCCTCCGGCGTATACAACTGGTCCATCATGTGGGGCACATAGGCTTCCGGGGCCGTTACCCCGAACACCTCGCCGTAGTGCCCCACACTCCATGTTCCTCGGCCCAGCGCGGCGTCCTGAGGATGGTAGCGCGACATTTCACTGGGACCATGGGAGGCGATGCTTGTGCCCACGCTTGCCGCAGGCGGCATGGGGGTGACGGGGCCCCCGGCACCGCCGGCCGTGCTGGTGTTGACGAAGCCCCCAGGCACACCTGAGGACGCGTGGTTGCGGCGACGCCCGCCGTGACTCCCCGTAGTGGCCTGAGAAGGAAGCAGATAGCAGAAGGGCGGTGCTCCCGATGCCGCTGCATCCAGCAGCTCGGCGACGCGTTCCAGTAGTGCATCCCGGCCGCTCTCCATTAATCGGCACCGCAGCAACTCCCGCGCCACCGTGAGCGCGGCCCGCATGTTCGCCTGCTCCCGCCGTGTGTGTGGTGCCGTTGCTGCGGCGTGGCTTGCTGCCCTTGCAGCGGCTCGCGCTTGTCGTGGGGTGAGGGCGGACGACGCCCCGCCAAGCCGCCCGCGCCCTGCGGCGTTAGGCGGCGCTCAGGCCGCCTAGAGCGCGGGGTTGAGGTCTTCATGGGCAGGTGGCGCCGCCCGGGCTGGCCAGGCTGCCCAGCGGTCGGAGTCGGCCCTCGGGTCGCCGGACATCTGTGCCCCAGAGCGTTGGCGGGTCGATTGGCGGGGAAGAGGCTCCTACCTGGCGCGCCAAATGTCGGATCGCGGATTCCGGCAAAACCCTCAAGGTTCGAACACTGGGGTGCGCACGGAGATTTCCTCCCTACCGATCTACGCCCTAGCTCGCCAAGATCTCGCGGGCGAACTCGACGAACTCGCAACACAAAGACACAAGATTTATACTGGTTCGGGCCACCGTTGTCGTGTAATACCCTACTCCAATGTGGTAGTGGATGGATTGCCTCTTAGGCTGATGATGAACAGTACAAGGCGAAAACAGCCTCGTGAGGTTGAGGTGTTCTTGTGCTTTGCGGACTTGTGGGTGTGTGGATCCAGTCCAAGACGAGTTGCCTCCACTATGGTGGCTAATTCTACTTATATAGGCCCTGGTCCTCTCCCCAAATATTGAGCGGGAAGGGAGCCAACAACGGCGGCCAATTTGAAAGGGGACAGCTAGTACAGCTTATCCTGACAAAAGCGGTCTTCGCCTGCGAAAGGCTCTGTGATGACGCCGTCTTGGGCTCCATGGTGACCTCCGTCCTGCCGTCCAGCTGGTCTTGGTCTCATTGCACTGATATGGAAACCTTTGCTTGATGCCTCGGTACTCCGCGTCTGCGCTGGCCTCCTTAGCACCAAAGAGGAAACAAGGACACTGCGCGCCCTGGCGCCCGCCTGGCGCCCGTCTGATCTTGATCGTCATGGCTCACGTCACGAGAGCCTCGTGAGGTTTGACCCGCCTTGATTTCTCCGCTCCTCGCGAGGCAGCCTGGTGAGGCCGCTCCGGAGGAGGTCTTGCATCGTCCGCCTCGTGAGGCTTGGCCCCTCGCGAGGGTCTTGAATGTCTCGTTGATGAAGATGGGCCGTACAGGCCTGCAGCACAGCCACGCCGTGGGCCGCAGGCAGGCAAGTCTGGGGACCCCCGTTCCCAGAACGCCGACACGGCGCCATTGTTTTATTGCCACCTACTTGTCGAACTTGGAGTCCTACTAGAGACATAAACCTTGGTATCTTCACCAAGGGAAACTTGTTGCTGTCTACTTCTTAACCTTTCACTTGGGGTAACCAACGAGGGGCGAGAAGCCGTTGCCGGGGAAGCAAACAAAACTACACCCGTCAACTCTCGAGCCATCACCTAGTCACATGTTGCGCAACTTTACATATGTATTCTCACCGAGTGGGCCTAGAGTATCTACCCGTCACGCGGATGGACAAATCCCGATCTCGATACATATGCCTCAATATATCCCTTTGGAATACCTGAATGACATATTTATGATCACCCTGTTACGGTGTGACTGTTGATGCTATCAAAGCAGCCTCCAGAGATAGTGATTAGATATGATCTCATGGTCTAAGGAGTAGGTTAGTACGTTTCATAATTATCGCAATGATGAACTTTTGTGACTTGATAGTGTTGCAATACTTATATTGGCTATGTCCATCATATCATTCACCTAATAACATGACCTCATTGTCAATCGACATGAATGTCTCGGGAAAGCTTGATCAATGGTTAACACATGAACTAGTTTGTCTAGAAACTTACTAGGGACTCTGGTTTGTTTACATACCACACGTGTACCAATGTTTCCGATTGATACAATTATAGCACAACATTCCTACTGTCTACACCAGCCCACCACTCCCCTCTCGCTATCACAAATGTTATGCCCCATCTAACCGGTCCCTCAAACAAGAATTCCTCAACGAACTCGTAAATACCCAGCAACCTAACCATATACTGTGGCATCATTGGCGACTTTAACCTCCTAAGGTTCTCCTCAGAAAAAAAACAACTCATTTCGGCAGGCCGAGGCGAACTGCTCCAATAACACAATTGACGCCTTGTTCATCATCAAACTACCTCTACTTGATCGACAATTCACGTGGACAAACGCTTAGCCACCCCCACGCTCGAACGCCTTGACTGGGCTTTTATCAACATCACTTGGAATGATGCCTTCCCAAACACCACATTTTCCTCCTTACCCCGCTAATCGTAAATGTCAACACCTCCATCCCCCGCTCTTGCCACTTCAGGTTCTAGCCTGGGGCCAAATTTACTGTTTTGACCCTTTTGGCAGAGATTAGCACAATCTGACCCCTTCAGGATTTTATTTCACAATCTAACCCTTTTAATAAATGCCAAGCATCATGGCGTTTTTAATCTATATAGACACGCCATAGTTTTTGGCGTTTCTTCCTTCCACAACCTGCCAGCTGTTGACATGGCTGAGCAAGACATGCCATCAAGCTTGGCGTTTCTAAGGGGCTGGACACGCTATAAAGCTTGGCGTTTCTAAGACTTGCTCCAAAGCCCAACGGTATGATGTTAGTGTATGATTCCATTTTTTCATTGTAGCTGAGTCTAACGCAAAAAATTATATACTTGTATGACATTTAATGGATAGATGCTAAAACTTATTTATTAAAAAAGTTAATAATCTGATTGATGCATAAGTGTAGATACTACCTCCATTTCGATTTATAAGACTTGCGCGTATATCTAGGTTAACAAATAGACCAATGTAATGCAAATTATATATCACAAAAAATATATCATTAGAAACTTTAAATCGTATATTTTCTAATGGTATAATTTTTAGATTATACAACTCATCTTATGTTGGTTAAATTGACGATCTAGGAACATCGTCGCTCACCCCAACTCGCTATTGTCGTCCCTCATTGCCGTCGTCGCTCGCCGCTGTCGTCATTCGCTGCAACTAGCTGCCGCCGTCATCGCTCACCGTAGTCGTCGCTCGTTGTAGCTAGCTGTTGTCGTTGCTCGCCGTAGTTAGCCGTCATTGTTGCTCGCCCCAACTCGTCGTTATCGTCCCTCATCACCGACGTCATTCGCTGCAGCTAGCCGCCACCGTCATCGCTCATCGTAGTCGTCGCTCGTTGTATCTAGCCGCCATCGTCGCTCGCCGTAGCTAAGCCGCCGTCGTCGCTCGATGTAGCTAGCCGTTCGCCGCAACTCGCCGTTGTCGTCGCTCATCACCGTCGTCGCTCGTCGCTGTCGTCATTTGCTGGAGCTAGCCGCCGCCGTCATCGCTCGTCGTAGCTAGTCATCGTCGTCATCCCTGATCGCCGTAGCTAGCCGCCATCGTTGCTCGCCGTAGCTAAGCCGTCGTCGTCGCTTGCTGGAGCTTGTCGTCGCCGTCGCTCACCGTAACTCGCCTTTGTCATTGCTCACCGTAACTCGCTGTTATCGTCGCTCATCATTGTCGTCGCTCGCCCCTGTCATCATTTGCTGCATCTAGTCATCGCCGTCGTCGTCGCCCACCGCCATCATTGTCGCCGCAGCTCGCCGCTGAGTTCTCTGACGGCGCTGATGCACTCTTCGACGATGTTGCCGCGCTCTCTTACGACGTCGACGCGCTTTCCGACGATGCCGACACACTCTCCGACGACGCCGACGCGCTTTCCGACGATGCCGACGCACTCTCCGACTACGCCGCCGCTAGCAAAATCAATTTTAGCACGTCATAGATGAGTTTTTCTCTACTAGTGTAGTGCAGTGGATGGTGAGGGGTGCCCTAACGAGGCAGCGTGGTGAGGCGACCACCGGGAAAAGGCGGCTGAAAGTTTCATAATGATTTTTTTACCATCAAAAGTTAGGAGAAGGACAACGTCTTATAAAACTAAGATAAGAAAAATTGGAACTAAATTTTAAAAGTTCTCTAATTTTTTTTTTATGAATATAAGATCTATTAATAACGCGCTTAGCTAGTACATCATCTGTGTAATTTTTCATGATATACATAATTTATATATGTATACAACAAACTAATATATGAATGCACTAGATAAACTTTTGCATGTATACAACAGATTGTTGCATTAATGTCTAATGCATGCATGCAACATGCAACGTCAGACTTTGGGGCGTTTCTATGCCAGCATCTTTGGCGCTTCTGCATGCCACATAAACAGCTAAGTTGATGTACGCGCCAGGCTGCAACCCCAATAGCTGTGGCGTTTTCATATAGAGATGTAACGCCAGAGAGCTTGGCGTTACTGAAAGAGGTCAGATCATGCTATTATTTATGCGGTTCTGCCTAAAGACTTAACAGCGCAGCTGTGCTCGTTTGCCGCGACTGGACGCACATTTACTCGCATGCACTAAATGACAATTCAACATTTATTGATGATAGTGATAGCTAAGGGGACCGCGTCCCATAATTACGAAAGAGATACTAACGCGCATGCATGTGCTGACACACTTTTTATTCCGTTTCATTTTTCTTTAAAAAATAATAACTTTTCAACCGAGCGTCGAAACAAAGATCTGTTTTCACCGTTAGGTTTCTCGCGACGAGATCTTCAAAACTAGATCCCATATGAGCACGTTTTGATAATTTTTAAAAAACAAGCAACTTTGATCCTAAATGAGGCAACTTTAGTTTTAAACATAAGCAACTTTTATTAAATTATATGTACTAATGAATTTATCAAGCAAGTATGTCATATACCACTTAGAAATCACGGCAAATAATATTTTTGATCGTATATGGGCAACTAAGCATCTTCGGTAGCCAAGTTTGGTGATGACAACATATTTTGATAGGATAGTTGCATGGATTTGCCAGGACAGTTGCTTGGTTTTGTTAGGATAGTTGCTTAGTTTTGTTAGGACAATTGCTTGATTTATTAGGACAATCGATTGGTTTTGTTATGACAGTTGCTTGGTTTACTAGCACAGTTGCTTGGTTTGTTAGGTCAGTTGCTTGGTTTGTTAGTACAATTGCTCTGTTTTGTTAGGACAGTTGCTTGGTTTTGTTATTGAAATTGTTTGTTTTTTGTTAAGATGGTTGCTTGGTTTGTTAGGACAGTTGCTTGGTTTGCTTAGACATTATGCATTGTGTGTTTTGATAATGTAGTTGCATGGATTTGCCAGGACAGTTGCTTGGTTTTGTTAGGATAGTTGCTTAGTTTTGTTAGGACAGTTGCTTGATTTATTAGGACAATCGATTGGTTTTGTTATGACAGTTGCTTGGTTTACTAGGACAGTTGCTTGGTTTACTAGGACAGTTGCTTGGTTTGTTAGGTCAGTTGCTTGGTTTTACACAAACCAAGATGATAGGAAGTCATATTAGACAAACAAGAAGAGTTGCTTACTGATAACACTAAAGTTGCCTATATACCACACAGAGTTGCTCAAAAAAAAGTTCATCGAAACCTATCCATATGGGATCTAGTTTTGAAGAACTCGTCGCAAGAAATCCAAAGGTGAAAACGGGTCTGAATTTCGATACTCGAATCAAAAGTTACGGCTTTTTAATTTTTTTGAAACTCAAATTAATGCATGCAAACTGACGTGGCAGAGCATCTTCCTAATCACGCGGGGGACAGCAGAGTGGGGGACCGGTTCTTCCCTTTTCCAGCAGTCGGACAGCACGCGCAGTGGTCCCTTCCATATTAGGAAGGTCCGCTCGGCTAGACTGTTGGGCGCGCGTGCGCCAGCTAGCCACGTCCTTATTTCTGAGGTGGGTCAGATCGTGCTAATTTTAGCGCAAAGGGTCAAAACAGTGATGTACGACTACTGCCACTATATTGTACAAACCTGCGGGGAGGCGTTGTTGGTTCTGTTGTACTGCCCGATCAAAGCCGTAGCGAAGGTCTTAACCAATAGGTTAAAACCACTGATCCCTCTCCTCGTTCACGAAGACCAAACTGGTTTCATTACTGGGAGGAACATAGCTGAAACTTCGTCCTCGCATCCAATATCCTTAAGGTTTGTCACTTAAACAAAAAGCCTACCATGGTCCTGAAACTGGACTTCCGCAAAGCCTTCGACTCAGTTGCCTGATCCTCTCAACACCATCTTATGAACGCGTGGCCTACCCGGGCCCTTCTGCGACTGGATCGCTGACATCCTAACCACTGACAAGACAACCATCCTTCTAAATGGCATCCCGGGGAGCTGGATTACCTACAAAAACGGCCTCCGCCAGGGCGACCCTCTCTCTCCCTACCTATTTATCATCGTCGCTGACCTACTACAACAGCTCATTCGCCAAAACACTGACCACTGGTTCTCCACCACCCCGTATTCTCGCACCTCCCTCCAACGACGCTTCAATACATCGATGACACCTTGATTTTCGCGGATGCCACGCCAGCGGCCGCTATAGCCCTCAAGTCTATTATTGTTAACTTTGCGCTCGCGACAGACCTCTCTATTAACTTTGCGAAGACCACCTTTGTACACCTGCACGTTCCAACCACCATAGCTGAGTCTATATCTGCCATCCTGCAGTGCCCCATTACTGCCTTCCCACAACTACCTTGGCCTTTCGCTCGCCCCCTCTAGGCTGCCAACGCACGCCTTCCATCCAATCCTGTAGAACTGTCACACATACCTTGCTGGCTGGAAAGCCAAGCTTCTAGACAAAGGAGACAGACTGGTTCTCATCTCTGCGGTTCTAGACTCCTTAGCCACCTACTTCATGTCTGTCTTCGCTATACCCCGCAAAGTCCTAAAAAAGATTGACGCGTTACGAAGGGCTTTCTTCTGGGCTGCTGAAGACACCTGCTCATGCGCTCAATGCCTAATTGCTTGGAAAAATGTGTGAAAACCTAAAATTCATGGTGGTCTTGGGCTAAAAAATCTACGCTTACAAAACAACTGCTTGCTAATGAAATTTGCCTCTAAAGCTCTTGACCCCCCCCCCCCAAACCACTCCCTAGCTACACTGGATGAAGCTTCAACACCAAAATGCACCAGTCGACCCTCACTCCACTACCTCCTTCATAGGTAAAACAATTAGCCTGCAGCTACCAACACTACACCAAATTTCCTTCGTCCTAACCTAAAATGGCCAACAAACCTACTTTTGGCTTGATACATGGCTTCTCCACTACTCCCTCACAGCCGAATTCCCAAACCTATACTCACACTTGTAAGGGCATTTTTATCCCTTAGTTAGTTTTGGTGATTGATGACAATGCTTTTGCGGACTAATCATGTGCATCGAATATTTCAGATATATTGACTAGGCACAAGATGATTTGGTTCCCCTCGAAGGCTATGGAAGACGGCGTTTCTCTTCGTTTCTTTTCGGTGGTATTGAGTCGTAGGGAAGCCGTACTATTAAGAGGGGGTCCGCGTTGGAAAGGTTGGGTGGATTCTTCACGTACACATCTTCCTTTGCACCTCCTTTCCTCTAGCCTTTGGAGTATCCTATGTTTTCCTTGTCTATGCAAATATTGCTCTTGCTTGCTGAACTAGGGCGTGCGGTAGTACTGCTCCTTAGAGCGGTAGTACCGCAGGACCTTGCGGTAGTACCGCCCACTGGTGCGGTAGTGCCGCAAGGGCCCACGGTAGTACCGCTTCTAGTAAGCGGTAGTACCGTGGTATCTGACTTAGTTACGCAAGTACGCGGCAGTAAGGGGCGGATGTAATTTTTTACATCCGCGCCTCGCGTGGTAGTACCGCTGCTGGCTTACGGTACTACCGCGTCGGGTTTTTGCATCGACTCCAGCTTTGCGGAAGTAGCCACGGATGTAATTTTTTATATCCGTGCCTTCCCATCTCTGGACAGCCACTGCCTTGCGGTAGTACCGCAAGGGGGAGCGGTAGTACCGCGCCAGCAGTACTACCGCCCTCTGCTTTAGTGCATTTTAGGCTGTTCTGGTCTCTGTTGCGTGGGCGGTAGTACCGCGGGGCCCTGCGGTAGTACCACGTGCCCCTGCGGTAGTACCGCGCCTCAGGTACGGTAGTACCGCATTGCGCAGGCTGAGTTGGTGGATAACGGTTGGATTTGTTCTTCCACTATATAAGGGGTGTCTTCCTCCTCTAGTTGACTATCTCTTCCACCTCCAAGCTCCATTGTTGCTCCAAGCTCCATTTTCGCCCGATCTCCTTCCCTAGCCAATCAAACTTGTTGATTCTCTAGGGATTGGTTGAGAAGGCCCCGATCTACACTTCCACCAAGAGAAATTTGAATCCCCCCACTAATCCCTTGTGGATCTTGTTACTCTTGGGTGTTTGAGCACCCTAGATGGTTGAGGTCACCGCGGAGCCATAATCCATTGTGGTGAAGCTTCGTGGTATCGTTGGGAGCCTCCAATTAAGTTATGGAGATTGCCCCAACCTTGTTTGTAAAGGTTCGGTCGCCGCCTCCAAGGGCACCAATAGTGGAATCACGGCATCTCGCATTGTGTGAGGGCGTGAGGAGAATACGGTGGCCCTAGTGGCTTCTTGGGGAGCATTGTGCCTCCACACCGCTCCAACGGAGACGTACTTCCTCTCAAAGGGAAGGAACTTCGGTAACACATCCTCGTCTTCACCGGCTCCACTCTTGGTTATCTCGTGCCTTTACTTGTGCAAGCTTATTTGTGCTTTATCTCTTACTTGCGTGTGTGCTTATTGTTGTTGCATCATATTGGTTGCTCACCTAGTTGCATATCTAGACAACCTACTTTGATGCAAAGTTTAAATTGGTAAAGAAAAGCTAAAAATTGTTAGTTGCCTATTCACCCCCCCCCCTCTAGTCAACTATATCGATCCTTTCAATTGGTATCAGAGCCTTGTCTCTTTATTAAGGACTTTACCGTCCGAAGAGTATGGTTGACGTCGTAGACGGTGTGGAGGAGCACTCCGGCGTGAATCCGGTCTCGTCTACGGGAGATGGGGGAACCGCGGTCTCTCCTGAGGAATTCAATGTGGCGTTGGACACATTGAAAACCTCCATGATGACCGAGGTCGAAAGCATGTTTAATAAATTCTTAGAAGGGCTTAAACTTTCCACCGCACCGTTGAAAGTGGGTGATCCCGCTAACAAGGTGACGGATGCTACCTCCGACAAGGGGGGAGCTACTAGCGAGAAAGCTCCTTCTTCTAGTGGTAAAAATGGCACCGGCATCTTTGCCCATGTGGAACCTCCACTTGTCTATGGTGGACCGCTTCCTTCCACACATTTGAATCATGCCGGACCGGCCCCTAAGATTGAGAAGAATGTAGAATTTGATTCTTGGGTCTATCGTTTTAAGCGTCATTTAAATCATGCGAACACTAACCTTTGGATAATCATTGAAGAAGGTTTCTATCCGCATGACCAAAGTAACCTCACTCCTAGAGAAGCCGTGGATAATCAATTCAATGAGAATGCTCTCTTCATCATCCAAGAAGCAATCCCACCCGAAGATCTTCCTCATCTCCGGCCCTACACCATGGCCAAAGATGCTTGGCACCAAGTGGTTTCCCTCTATCGGGGAAGCGCAAGCATTCAACGCTCCAACTATGAAGTGGTGCAAGATGAAGCCGATGAGTTTGCAATGAAAGAAGATGAAGAACCTCGTGAGCTTTATCGGAGAGTAACTAAACTCGCGGTCTCTCTCCGAGATCATGGAAGTAAGGACACAGATGACAATTGGATCAAGCGCAAATTCCTCAAGGCAATGATGCCCTACCACAAAGCCATGTCCTCCGTCATTCGTCAAAGGCCGGACTTCCACACCTTGTCCACAAGTGAAGTGTTGGATGAGTTCGTTGCTATGAGCATCTTGGACAAGACCGCCGACAATGCGGTTCTTCGCTCTCAAAGAGTAAAGAAGCCCAACCTTGCTCTAAAGGCCAAGGTTGGTATGGAGGAAGAGGATGAAGAGGAAGAAGAGGAGAGCAACCTCGAAGATACGGAGTATGCCTATCATGAACACATGGCGCTTGCTTCAAGGCAATTTTGGAGCAAGAAGAACTCAAGGCCCAACTTCAACAAGAACAATTCAAGTGGCGCAAAGGGCAAGCAACGAGTGAGGACTTGCTTCAATTGTGGCAATGTGAGCCACTTTGTTGCGGAGTGCCCTTATGAGAAGAGGGAATACAATGGTGGCAAGCTCATCCGAAAGGACAAGGCCAAGTCGTTCTCCAACAAGAGCAACTTCACCAAGAAGACTCCTCCCAAGGCATTGGTGGCACAAGAAGAGTACAATGAGGATGATGACGATGAGGAAGATGGTGAGTCGGTTGCCATGGCCTCCGTTTCCATTGCGACGACTCCACGGGTGTCTCTCTTTGACTCACCCAATGAGAACATCACCGCCAAGTGCCTCATGGCTAAAGCCACCAACAAGGTAACCCCCAACATCAAAACTACCATCATTAATCATCCTTCTTCGGATAGCATTGATGAACATGAGGGGACAAATGTGGAGGAGAATGAGTTTGAGACCTTTATGGGTAAACTCAAGGGTAAATCCAAGAAGCACTTTGTTGCTCTCTTGGAACAACTTGGTGAAGCCAATGACATGATCGAGGCTCACGAAGATACCATCTCTAAGATGGAGGGGCATAGTCGTGACTATGCCGATGAGATTTCGGATCTTTCCAATGCTCTTGACGAAGAGCGTGGTCTTCGTTTGGCTCTTGAGGAGTCACACAACGATGATCATGCTAAGTTAAAGAAAGATCTTGATCATGCTCTTATTGTTTCTCGTGTGCTAAACTCCGAGAAGGCAAAGCTTGGGGTTGATCTTGCTAGACTCAAAGAGGAGTTTGACATTCTCGACAAGGCTCACAAAGTCTTGAAGGGTGTTCATGCTAGCCTCAAGGAGTCTCATGATCAACTCCAAGTGAAGCTAACCAAGGAGAAAGCCACCTTTTCTCATATGGTGCTAATTGATAATGCAAATGCTACTAACCCTTGTTGTGAGCATGTGCATCTTGTTGAGGAAAATTCTAAGTTGAAGGAGCAACTTGAGAAAGGCCTTGTGTCATGCATACAAGGTGAGAAGAACCTCAATGACCTTTTGAGCAATCAAAAGGAAGTTGTGGCCAAGGAGGGGATTGGGTTCGCACCCAAGCCCAAGAGCAAGAAGAAGAATGACAAGACCAAACGACCTCCTCCTCTCAAGCAAACTTTTGTGAAGGAGGGAGAGGGTGCTTCCAAGGAGAAGAAGAACAATGCGAAGGGTGGCGGTGTCAAGAAGGGCAATGCCATCCCTTCCAACAAAGCCAGCGACTTTAATCCTTCTTATGTGTTATGTCGTGCTAGTGATGGGCATGTTTATGCCAAATTTGTTGGTTCTCCTCATGAGTATATTGAATGGTCTATTTGGGTTCCTAAGACCCTTGTTACTAACATCAAAGGACCCATTACAAAATGGGTACCTAAAACCAAGCGTTGATCTCTTGTAGGTGTTTGCTTCCAGTGGGGGATCATGGTTGCTCGATAGTGGAGCTACAAATCATATGACCGGAAGCAAGGACTTGGTGGTGGACGTGCACAAGATTCCATCTATGCCCACCAATGTCGAGTGGGGTGATGCCTCGTCCTCTAAGGTATTGGGACTCGGCAAAGTTGTCATGTCTCATGATCTCACGATCGAGAAGGTCATGCTTGTTGAGTCCCTTGCATACAATTTACTTTCTGTTCGTCAACTTGCAATCATGGGCTTTGCCACTTTATTTGATATTGATACCGTGGCCCTCTTGTGGAGCAAGACTCTTAAAGTAGCCTTTGTTGGGCATGTCGAGAACGGTCTCTATGTGATTAACTTTTCGGAGCGACCCACTAAGACCGCGACATGCCTAGGCTAAAGTTGACGTGGGATGGCTTTGGCATCGCCGTTTAGCCCATGTCAATATGAGATCTTTGCAAAGTCTTCTCAAGGGGGACCATGTCCGTGGACTAACGAATGTTAGTTTTGCTAAAGATCGTGCTTGCAGTTCTTGTATCGAAGGAAAGCTACATGAGAAGGCTCACCCTCCCACGACTATCATTTACTCGAAGAGGCCTTTGGAGCTCCTTCACTTGGATCTCTTTGGGCCTCCATCCTTTGATAGTCTTGGGGGTAGGAAGTATTGCTTGGTGATTGTGGATGACTATTCAAGATACACTTGGGTGTATTTCTTCAAGAGGAAGAGCGAGACCCAACAAACCGTCATTGACTTTGCAAATGAAGCCCAACGTCAACACAATGCAAAGATCTTGACAATAAGAAGTGACAACGGCACCGAGTTCAAGAACTACACCTTGGATGAGTTTCTTAGTGATGAGGGGATCAAGCATCAATATTCCGCACCTTACACCCCTCAACAAAACGGTGTTGCGGAGAGGAAGAACCGGACGTTGATGGATGCGGCAAGGACCATGATGGCGGAGTTCAAGTCTCCATACAACTTTTGGGCCAAAGCCATCAACACCGCGTGTCATGCATCCAATCGGCTCTACCTCCGCAAGGGCTTGAACAAGACTCCATATGAGATACTCACCGGTAACAAGCCCAACCTCAAGTACTTTCGGGTGTTCAGGTGTAAGTGTTTCATTCTCAAGAAAGGTGTTCGGTTGTAAAAATTTGAGGCTAGAGCTTATGAGGGCATATTTGTTGGTTACGCTACAAACTCTCATGCTTACCGTGTCCTCAATAAATCCACGGGACTTATTGAGGAGACGTGTAACGTGGAGTTTGATGAGAATAACGGCTCCCAAGTGGAGCAAAGTGGCACTTGTGATGTAGGTGATGAAATTCCTCCTCAAGCCATAAGAAGAATGGGTGTTGGTTTTATCCTACCCATTGAGGAACCCCTTGTGGCCGAAGGAGAAGGACAATGCTCCACTCAAGTGGAGCCATCACCAACCCAAGGCCCACACGCTTTCGAAGAACAAAGTGAAGGCCCTCAACCTCATGAACAAGACCAAGGGCAAGATGATGCTCAAGACGGTGCTGACACACCAAGTGATGCCCAAGGTCAAGTTCTCTCCTCCGAGCAAGTTCAAGATCAAGAACAAGCTCAAGACGGCGCTCAAGATGATCAAGTGACCGCTCCTCAACTCACCACCGAGGAGTAATTGGAGCGTCGTGCCGCCAAGATTGCATCCAAGCTCTCCACCAAGGGTCATCTCATGAAGAATGTGCTTGGAAGCATTCAAAAGGGGGTAAGCACTCGTAGACAATTGGCAAACTATTGTGAACATCACGTGTTTGTCTCTTGTGTTGAACCCCAAAAGGTATATGAAGCACTCGAAGATCCGGATTGGCTTAATGCCATGCATGAAGAACTCAACAACTTCGAGTACAACAAGGTGTGGAGATTAGTGCCAAGGCCAACGGGGAACCACAATGTCATTGGAACCAAGTGGATATTCAAGAACAAGCAAGATGCTCATGGGACCATCATCCGCAACAAGGCACGATTGGTGGCACAAGGCTACTCCCAAGTCGAGGGTATCGACTACAGTGAAACCTTTGCTCCCGTTGCTCGCCTTGAATCTATTCGTTTGTTGATTGCTTATGCTTCTCATCACAACTTTAAGTTGCAACAAATGGATGTGAAGAGTGCTTTTCTTAATGGTCCTATTAATGAGTTGGTTTATGTCAAACAACCCCCCGGGTTCAAGGATCCCTACTTTCCCGATCATGTGTATCAACTCGATAAGGCACTCTATGGCCTTAAACAAGCCCCACGTGCGTGGTATGACCACCTTACCGAGTTGTTACAAGATCGTGGGTATGAAGTTGGGCTAATCGACCCCACTCTTTTTACTAAGAAGGTCAAAGGGGAGTTGTTTGTGTGCCAACTATATGTTGATGACATTATCTTTGGTTCCCCTAACAAAGCTTTCAATGAGGAATTTGCCGCACTCATGACCTCAAAGTTCAAGATGTCTTCCATGGGAGAGTTGAAGTTCTTTCTCGGTTTCGAAGTAAAGCAAAGAAGAGAAGGAACCTTCATCAACCAAGCCAAATACACTCAAGACATGCTCAAGAGATTCAAGCTAAGTGATGTCAAGCCGGCGTCCACTCCAATGCCCACCAAGTGCCAACTTGACATCGATCCCAATGGTAAAGCGGTGGATCAAAAGGTATATCGCCCCATGATTGGTTCCTTGATTTACCTTTGTGCATCTAGACCGGATATCATGTTGAGTGTGGGAATTTGTGCACGGTTTCAAGCCGCACCTAAGGAAAGCCACTTTGTGGCAGTCAAGCGAATCTTTCGATATTTGGCTCATACCCCAAACTTTGGCTTATGGTACCCAAGAGGAGCAAACTTCAAGCTTGTAGGGTATTCGGACTCCGATTGGGCGGGAGACAAAGTGGATAGGAAGTCCACTTCCGAAGGGTGCCAATTCCTTGGTTGCTCTTTGGTAAGTTGGTCTTCTAAAAAGCAAAGTTGTGTGTCTCTCTCATCCACCGAAGCGGAGTATGTGGCGGCGGGCAGTTGCTGTGCACAACTCTTATGGATGAGGCAAACTTTAAAGGATTACGGTGTCATTTGTGACAAAGTGCCTCTTTGGTGTGATAATGAAAGTGCCATCAAGATTTCTCTCAACCCCGTGCAACACTTCAAGACGAAGCATATTGAGATTCGATATCACTTCATCCGAGATCACATTAGGCGAGGGGAGATCGAGCTCAACTACGTCAACACCCATGATAACCTTACAGATATTTTCACGAAGCCTTTGGATGAAGCAAGATTTCGCGAGTTAAGGCATGAGCTAAATATCATTGATTCGAGCAATGTTGCTTGAACCCTTGCACACCCCACCACACTCAACTTATTGTCTAATCTAGGTGTAGGTATGGACATAGGGGGAGTGTTGTTCTCTCAATGAACTCTCCCTCCCCCCATTATGCATAAAGTGATCAACTCTTTCACATTAGCCATTTTTTATGGTACTTGTGCTTCAAAGACGAGTTTTGGTCATGGGCCCAAGGATAATTCTTCATGGTGCCATACCAATTGACTCAAACATAGTGTTGGGGAATGTAGCAGAAATTCAAAATTTTCTACGCATCACCAAGATCAATCTATGGAGTAATCTATCAACGAGGGGAAGGGGAGTGCATCTACATACCATTGTAGATCGCGAGCGGAAGCGTTCAAGAGAACGGGGTTGATGGAGTCGTACTCGTCGTGATCCAAATCACCGATGATCCTAGCGCCGAACGGACGGCACCTCCGCGTTCAACACACGTACGGAGCAGCGACGTCTCCTCCTTCTTGATCCAGCAAGGGGGAGGAGAGGTTGATGGAGATCCAGCAGCACGACGGCGTGGTGGTGGAAGTAGCGGGATCCCGGCAGGGCTTCGCCAAGCGCAAGCGGGGAGGAAGAGGTGTCACGGGAGGGAGAGGGAGGCGCCAGGGCTTAGATCTTGCTGCCCTCCCTCCCCCCCCCCCCCCCCCCCCCGCACTATATATAGGGCCAAGGGAGAGGGGGGCAGCCTTGGACCTTCCTCCAAGGAAGGGTGCGGCCAGGGAGGAGTCCTTCCTCCCCAAGGCACCTCGGAGGTGCCTTCCCCTTTTAGGACTCTCCCTTTTTCTTATCTCTTGGCGCATGGGCCTCTTGGGGCTGGTGCCCTTGGCCCATATAGGCCAAGGCGCACCCCCTACAGCCCATGTGCCCCCCGGGGCTGGTGGACCCCCTTGGTGGACCCCCGGACCCCTTTCGGCACTCCCGGTACAATACCGATAAAGTGCGAAACTTTTCCGGCGACCAAAATAAGACTTCCCATATATAAATCTTTACCTCCGGACCATTCCGGAACTCCTCGTGACGTCCGGGATCTCATCCGGGACTCCGAACAACTTTTGGGTTACCGCATACTAATATCTCTATAACCCTAGCGTCACCGAACCTTAAGTGTGTAGACCCTACGGGTTCGGGAACCATGCAGACATGACCGAGACGTTCTCCAGTCAATAACCAACAGCGGGATCTGGATACCCATGTTGGCTCCCACATGTTCCACGATGATCTCATCGGATGAACCACGATGTCGGGGATTCAATCAATCCCGTATGCAATTCCCTTTGTCTATCGATATGTTACTTGCCCGAGATTCGATCGTCGGTATCCCTATACCTTGTTCAATCTCGTTACCGGCAAGTCTCTTTACTCGTTCCGTAACTCACATCATCCCGTGATCAACTCCTTGGTCACAATGTGCACATTATGATGATGTCCTACCGAGTGGGCCCAGAGATACCTCTCCGTTTACACGGAGTGACAAATCCCAGTCTCGATTCGTGCCAACCCAACAGACACTTTCGGAGATACCTGTAGTGTACCTTTATAGCCACCCAGTTACGTTGTGACGTTTGGTACACCCAAAGCATTCCTACGGTATCCGGGAGTTGCACAATCTCATGGTCTAAGGAACTGATACTTGACATTAGAAAAGCTCTGAGTAAACGAACTACACGATCTTGTGCTAGGCTTAGGATTGGGTCTTGTCCATCACATCATTCTCCTAATGATGTGATCCCGTTATCAACGACATCCAATGTCCATGGTCAGGAAACCGTAACCATCTATTGATCAACGAGCTAGTCTCCTAGAGGCTTACTAGGGACATGGTGTTGTCTATGTATCCACACATGCATCTGAGTTTCCTATCAATACAATTCTAGCATGGATAATAAACGATTATCATGAACAAGGAAATATAATAATAACCTATTTATTATTGCCTCTAGGGCATATTTCCAACAGTCTCCCACTTGCACTAGAGTCAATAATCTAGTTCACATCACCATGTGATTAACACTGACAGGTCACATCACCATGTGACCAACATCTAAAGAGTTTACTAGAGTCAACAATCTAGTTCACATCACTATGTGATTAACACTCAATGAGTTCTGGTTTGATCATGTTATGCTTGTGAGAGAGGTTATTAGTCAACGGGTCTGAACCTTTCAGATCCGTGTGTGCTTTACGAATATCTATGTCATCTTGTGGATGCTACCACGCGCTATTTGGAGCCATTTCAAATAATTGCTCTACTATACGAATCCGGTTTACTACTCAGAGTCATCCGGATTAGTGTCAAAGTTCGCATCGACGTAACCCTTTACGATGAACTCCTTTTCACCTCCATAATCGAGAAAATTCCTTAGTCCACTAGATACTAAGCATAAGTTCGACCGCTGTCATGTGATCCATTCCCGGATCACTATTGTACCCCTTGACCAACTCATGGCAAGGCACACTTCATGTGCGGTACACAGCATAGCATACTGTACAGCCTACATCTAAAGCATAGGGGACGACCTTCGTCCTTTCTCTCTCTTCTGCTGTGGTCAGGTCTTGAGTCTTACTCAATACTCACACCTTGTAACACAGCCAAGAACTCCTTCTTTGCTGATCTATTTTGAACTCTTTCAAAATCATGTCAAGGTGTGCGTTCTTTGAAAGTATCATCAGGCGTCTTGATCTATCTCTATAGATCTTGATGCCCAATACGTAAGCAGCTTTATCCAGGTCTTCCTTTGAAAAACTCCTTTCAAACAACCCTTTATGCTTTCCAGAAATTTCACATCATTTCGGATCAACAATATGTCATTCACATATACTTATCAGAAATGTTGTAGCGCTCCCACTCACTTTATTGTAAATACAAGTTTCTAACAAACTTTGTATAAACCCAAAAACTTTGATCACTCCATCAAAGCGTATATTCTGACTCCGAGATGCTTGCTCTAGTCCATGGAAGGATCGCTGGAGCTAGCATACCTTTTAGCATCCTTAGGATCGACAAAACCTTTCTGATTGTATCACATACAACCTTTCCTTACGAAAACTGGTAAGGAAACTTTGTTTTGACATCCATCTGCCAGATTTCACAAATGCAGCTAATGCTAACATGATTCCGACAGACTTAAGCATCGCTACGGATGAGAAAATCTCATCGTAGTCAACTCCTTGAACTTGTGGAAATACTCTTTGCCACAAGTCGAGCTTCATAGACGGTAACATTACCGTCCACGTCCGTCTTCTTCTCCATTTATCTCGGATTTCATGGCTTCTAACCATTTGTCAGAATATGGGCCCACCATCGCTTCTCCATAGCTCGTAGGTTCATTGTTGTCTAACAACATGACTTTCAAGACAGGATCACGTACCACTCTGAAGTAGCACGCATCCTCGTCGTCCTACGAGGTTTGGTAGTGACTTGATCCGAAGTTTCATGATCACTATCATAAGCTTCCACTTCAATTGGTGTAGGTGCCACAGGAACAACTTCCTGTGCCCTGTTACACACTAGTTGAAGTGACGGTTCAATAACCTTATCAAGTCTCCACCATCCTCCCACTCAATTCTTTCGAGAGAAACTTTTCCTCGAGAAAGGACTCGTTTCTAGAAGTAATTACTTTTGCTTCCAGATCTGAAATAGGAGGTACACCCAACTGTTTTGGGTATTCTATGAAGATGCATATATCCGCTTTGGGTTCGAGCTTATCAGCCTGAAACTTTTTCACATAAGCATCGCAGCCCCAAAATTTTAAGAAACGACAACTTAGGTTTCTCTAAACGGTGTCGTCTCAACGGAATTGCGTGGTGCCCCTTTTAAAGTGAATGCGGTTGTCTCTAATGCCTAACCCATAAACGATAGTGGTAATTTGATAAGAGACATCATGGTATGCACCATATCCAATAGGGTGCAGCTATGATGTCCGGACACACCATCACACTATGGTGTTCCAGGCGGTATTAATTGTGAAACACTTTCCACAATGTCTTAATTGTGTGCCAAACTCGTAACTCAGATACTCATCTCTATGATCATATCACAGACATTTTATCCTCTTGTCACGACGATCTTCAACTTCACTCTGAAATTACTTGAACCTTTCAATAATTCAGACTTGTGTTTCATCAAGTAAATACACTCAGCATCTACTCAAATCATCTGTGAAGTAAGAACATAACGATATCCACTGCATGCCTTAGCACTCATTGGACTGCATACATCAAAATGTGTGACTTCCAATAAGTTGCTCTCTTGTTCCATCTTACTGAAAAATGAGGCCTTTCAGTCATCTTGCCCATGTGGTATGATTTGCATGTCTCAAGTGATTCAAAATCAAGTGAGTCCAAACGATCCATCTGCATGGAGTTTCTTCATGCATATATACCAATAGACATGGTACGCATGTCTCAATCTTTTCAAAAACGAGTGAGTCCAAAGATCCTTCTACATGGAGCTTCTTCATGCGTTCTATACCAATATGACTCAAATGGCAGTGCCATAAGTATGTGGTACTATCATTACTATTTTATATCTTTTGGCACGAACATGTGTATCACTACGATCGAGATTCATTTTAGGTGCAAGACCATTGAAGGTATTATTCAAATAAACAGAGTAACCATTATTCTCCTTAAATGAATAACCGTATTGTGACAAACATAATCCAATCATGCTCAACGCAAACACCAAATCTCGATGGTAGAGGGAGCATGCGATGCTTGATCACATCAACCTTGGAAACACTTCCAACACATATCGTCATCTCACCTTTAGCTAGTCTCCGTTTATTCCGCAGCTTTTATTTCGAGTTACTAACACTTAGAAACCGAACCGGTATCTAATACCCTGGTGCTGCTAGGAGTACTAGTAAAGCACACATTCATATAATGTATATCCAATATACTTTGTCGACCTTGCCTGCCTTCTCATCTACCAAGTATCTAGGGTAGCTCTGCTTTAGTGACCGTTTCCCTCATTACAGAAGCACTCAGTCTCGGGTTTGGGTTCAACCTTGGGATTCTTCACTAGAGCAGCAACTGATTTGTTGTTTCATGAAGTATCCCTTCTTCCCTTGCCCTTCTTGAAACTAGTGGTTTTACTAACCATCAACAATTGATGCTCCTTCTTGATTTCTACTTTCGCGGTGTCAAACATCGCGAGTTGCTCAAGGATCATCATGTCTATCCCTGATATGTTATAGTTCATCACGAAGCTCTAATAGCTTGGTGGCAGTGACTATGGAGAACCATCACTATCTCATCTGGAAGATCAACTCCCACTCGATTCAAGTGATTGTAGTACTCAGACAATCTGAGCACATGCTCAACGATTGAGTTTTTCTCCCTTAGTTCGCAGGCTTAAGAAATTTGTCAGAGGTCTCATACCTCTTAACGTGGGCACTAGTCTGAAATCCCAATTTCAGTCTTCGGAACATCTCATATGTTCTGCGACGTTTCAAAAACGTCTTTGGTGCCACAATTCTAAACCGTTAGCAATACGCACTGAACTATCACGTAGTCATCAAAACGTGTATGTCAGATGTTTCGTAACATCTACAGACAACGCTGAGGTTCAGCACACCGAGCGGTGCATTAAGGACATAAGCCTTCTGTGCAGCAATGAGGACAATCCTCAGTTTACGGACCCTGTCCGCATAATTGCTACTACCAACTTTCAACTAAATTTTCTCTAGGAACATATCTTAAACAGTAGAACTAAAGCGCAAGCTATGACATAATTTGCAAAGACCTTTTGACTATGTTCATGATAATTGAGTTCATCTGATTAATGAACTCCCACTCAGATAGACATCCCTCTAGTCATCTAAGTGATACATGATCCGAGTCAAACTAGGCCGTGTCCGATCATCACGTCAGACGGACTAGTCATCATCGGTGAACATCTCCATGTTGATCGTATCTACTATACGACTCATGTTCGACCTTTCGGTCTCTTGTGTTCCGAGGCCATGTCTGTACATGCTAGGCTCGTCAAGTCAACCTAAGTGTTTCGCATGTGTTCCGAGGCCATGTCTGTACATGCTAGGCTCGTCAACACCCGTTGTATTCGAACGTTAGAATCTATCACACCCGATCATCACGTGGTGCTTCGAAACAACGAACCTTCGCAATGGTGCACAGTTAGGGGGAACACGTCTCTTGAAATTTTAGTGAGGGGTCATCTTATTTATGCTACCGTCGTTCTAAGCAAATAAGATGCATAACATGATAAACATCACATGCAATCAAATAGTGACATGATATGGCCAATATCATCTTGCTCCTTTGATCTCCATCTTCGGGGCACCAAGATCATCTTTGTCACCGGCATGACACCATGATCTCCATCATCATGATCTCCATCATTGTGTCTTTATGAAGTTGTCACGCCGACGATTACTTCTACTTCTATGGCTAACGCGCTTAGCAATAAAGTAAAGTAATTTACATGGCGTTATTCAATGACACGCAGGTCATACAAAAATAAAGACAACTCCTATGGCTCCTGCCGGTTGTCATACTCATCGACATGCAAGTCGTGATCCCTATTACAAGAATATGATCAATCTCATACATCACATATATCATTCATCATATCTTCTGGCCATATCACATCACATAGCACATGCTGCAAAAACAAGTTAGACGTCCTCTAATTGTTGTTGCAAGTTTTTACGTGGCTTGTATAGGTTTCTAGCAAGAACGTTTCTTACCTACGTAAAACCACAACGTGATATGCCAATTTCTATTTACCCTTCATAAGGACCCTTTTCATCGAATCCGTTCCGACTAAAGTGGGAGAGACAGACACCCGCTAGCCACCTTATGCAACTAGTGCATGTCAGTCGGTGGAACCTGTCTCACGTAAGCGTACGTGTAAGGTCGGTCCGGGCCGCTTCATCCCACAATGCCGCCGAAACAAGATAAGACTAGTAGCAGCAAGAAGAATTGGCAACATCTACGCCCACAACTGCTTTGTGTTCTACTCGTGCATAGAAACTACGCATAGACCTAGCTCATGATGCCACTGTTGGGGAACGTAGCAGAAATTCAAAATTTTCTACGCATCACCAAGATCAATCTATGGAGTAATCTATCAACGAGGGGAAGGGGAGTGCATCTACATACCATTGTAGATCGCGAGCGGAAGCGTTCAAGAGAACGGGGTTGATGGACTCGTACTCGTCGTGATCCAAATCACCGATGATCCTAGCGCCGAACGGACGGCACCTCCGCGTTCAACACACGTACGGAGCAGCGACGTCTCCTCCTTCTTGATCCAGCAAGGGGGAGGAGAGGTTGATGGAGATCCAGCAGCACGACGGCGTGGTGGTGGAAGTAGCGGGATCCCGGCAGGGCTTCGCCAAGCGCAAGCGGGGAGGAAGAGGTGTCACGGGAGGGAGAGGGAGGCGCCAGGGCTTAGATCTTGCTGCCCTCCCTCCCCCCACTATATATAGGGCCAAGGGAGAGGGGGGCGCAGCCTTGGCCCTTCCTCCAAGGAAGGGTGCGGCCAGGGAGGAGTCCTTCCTCCCCAAGGCACCTCGGAGGTGCCTTCCCCTTTTAGGACTATCCCTTTTTCTTATCTCTTGGCGCATGGGCCTCTTGGGGCTGGTTCCCTTGGCCCATATAGGCCAAGGCGCACCCCCTACAGCTCATGTGGCCCCCCGGGGCTGGTGGACCCCCTTGGTGGACCCCCGGACCCCTTTCGGCACTCCCGGTACAATACCGATAAAGTGCGAAACTTTTCCGGCGACCAAAATAAGACTTCCCATATATAAATCTTTACCTCCGGACCATTCCAGAACTCCTCGTGACGTCCGGGATCTCATCCGGGACTCCGAACAACTTTCGGGTTACCGCATACTAATATCTCTATAACCCTAGCGTCACCGAACCTTAAGTGTGTAGACCCTACGGGTTCGGGAACCATGCAGACATGACCGAGACGTTCTCCGGTCAATAACCAACAGCGGGATCTGGATACCCATGTTGGCTCCCACATGTTCCACGATGATCTCATCGGATGAACCACGATGTCGGGGATTCAATCAATCCCGTATGCAATTCCCTTTGTCTATCGATATGTTACTTGCCCGAGATTCGATCGTCGGTATCCCTATACCTTGTTCAATCTCGTTACCGGCAAGTCTCTTTACTCGTTCCGTAACTCACATCATCCCGTGATCAACTCCTTGGTCACAATGTGCACATTATGATGATGTCCTACCGAGTGGGCCCAGAGATACCTCTCCGTTTACACGGAGTGACAAATCCCAGTCTCGATTCGTGCCAACCCAACAGACACTTTCGGAGATACCTGTAGTGTACCTTTATAGCCACCCAGTTACGTTGTGACGTTTGGTACACCCAAAGCATTCCTACGGTATCCGGGAGTTGCACAATCTCATGGTCTAAGGAACTGATACTTGACATTAGAAAAGCTCTGAGTAAACGAACTACACGATCTTGTGCTAGGCTTAGGATTGGGTCTTGTCCATCACATCATTCTCCTAATGATGTGATCCCGTTATCAACGACATCCAATGTCCATGGTCAGGAAATCGTAACCATCTATTGATCAACGAGCTAGTCTCCTAGAGGCTTACTAGGGACATGGTGTTGTCTATGTATCCACACATGCATCTGAGTTTCCTATCAATACAATTCTAGCATGGATAATAAACGATTATCATGAACAAGGAAATATAATAATAACCTATTTATTATTGCCTCTAGGGCATATTTCCAACACATAGGTGGCTCCGGCCACCGCCCTCTCCTTGGAGAGTTTGTGTCTCGTTTTTGGTCTGTGTTGTCTCTTGCCTCTCTTCCTTCGTGCCGAGCTTGTGATTATGGTGTCCAGTGTGTTAGCTCTTTGGTGTGGTCTCTCGCTTGAAGGTTCCGTGCTTCGATGTTCTCTCTTTTGGTTGAAACTGTCTTTTCTTGAGCTCACGGTACTACCGCGGCCTGCCATGGTACTACCGCAAAGGGGGGGACGCGCGGTACTTCCGCACTCAGCACGGAAGTAAGTTTTTACTGCTGCCTGGGGGAGCGGTACTAAGGCCTCGGTGCGGTACTTCCGCCCGGGCGGTACTACCGCAATGACGTGCGGTACTACCGCGTGAGGAGAACACGGTACTTCCGCACCCAGCGCGGCAGTAATTTTTTACTGCCGCCTGGGGGAGCGGTACTTCCGCCCTTGGCGGTAGTACCGCGATGACGTGCGGTACTACCGTGCGGTCGAGGGCGCGTGGGGGGTTAAACACGGGCAGGGGGAGTTCTAACTCCCCCATACCCATTCGTCTCTCTCCCCACTCCGTCTCTCTCCCTCTCTCGCTCAAGAACGGCGCCGGAGGTCCTCGCTGGATCTCCATCTCCGACCACTCTCCTCGGATTCGTACCGGTGGGATTGTTCCCCACCACTCCCTCTTGCCATGGAACAAGGTTTCTCCCCAATCCCTCCATTTTTCTTGTTCGTCTTGTTGCTTTTAGGTTTTGGGGAGATGCAAGTTGTTCTTGAGATTTTAGGCCAAATCTATGCAAGAGTAGGACGTAGGAGAGTAGTATTGTGTAGTTATGGTACTTGCTATAGTTGTCCCGTGATGGATTTGATCGACCGTAGTACCGCGTGTTGACACGGTTGTGCTCAGATCTCCGTGGCCGTTTCAGATCTGCAACCGTGCGGAACTACCGCTCTTTAGGTGCGGTACTACCGCACGTCCAATACTACCGCCCTGCTGGTGCGGTACTACCGCGTCTACGGTACTACCGCTCCTTGGAGCTGTACTACCGCTCATGGCGCAACACACGATACTACCGTTGTCTCAAATCCCTCTTGTGGCACTTCTCACGTGCCATGTCTACTTGTTTCACCTGCTTTGCATTGATCCTTCTCGCGTTTCGTGCGTGTTTGTTTTGTGGTGTGTGTTTTAGGTGGTGGCTCAGGTGCTCCGGCTCGCCGCTCCAATCCAAGCCGTGACATGGGATCCAAGCGTATGCACAACACAGAGGCAACAGAGGGCTCCAATGCCCCCCCAACGCAGAACCAAGACCACCGCCACCAAAGAGAAGGAACCCGCCAAGGGTATGGATGAGATACCGCTTGCTGAGTTCATCTCTCGGAGGAAGATCAATCCATATGGAAATCCTCGTGCCAACTTTCGAGGGAATGAGCTATTCTGGACCAAGCAGCAGAATCTCATTTATCTGGATGTCATCAAGGCCAAGCAAAACACCTATGTGGAGGTGAAGTGGATCAACATGCATCACATGCGGAAAGAGGCGCACCGGGAATACTTTGGTGAGGCTTTAGACCTAGTGGAGCAATTTGGCATTGAGCATATCATCTCATTCCACAAAGACTATGATCCTGAGATCCTTGCTCAGTTCTTTGCCTCAGTGCATTTTCATCCCAATGAGGAAAGGACCATGACTTGGATGACCAATGGTCGGCAGCTGACTGCTACTTGGAAGGAATTCATGACTTTACTTGGGGTTCCGGATGAGGGGCTCGCCACACCCCAAGGTGTTCGCCCTCATGCCAATCCCGAGTCTGCCAACAAGAACAAGCTTATGCCCTTCTATGTGGAGAAGAAGCTCTCCAATGGCAAGTCATCTTGGGTACTCAACTCCTTTCTTGACATCATGCACCGGATCTTCCGCAACACTCTCTTCCCACGCATTGGGGACAAGGACAAGGTGCATGCCTATCTTGTGGATATGATGCTCCTGTGTGAAGATGCTCGCAACTCTCAGACACTACCACTTGATGTCTCACATATCATGTGGCATGAGCTTCGGTTTGCGGTCTACAACCGCAAGGTCCCCATCTATGGACCTTATCTGTTTCAGTTGATCTCGGCTACTTGGGAGTGGGTCTACCCTCACGATGAGTTTGAGGCCCCTGGTTGGATCCGGCATGAGCCCATCAACCTCCGTATCAAGCCTTAGTGGGCCAACACTACCTCTCGTGCTGATACTGCGGCTGCCATGGACGTGGATGCAAATGAAGATGAGGAGGAGGCAGCAGACGAGGACAGCTCTAAGGGTTACATCCCTCCCACCTTTGAGCCTTCTTGGGCCAAGCGACTGAAGAACAAGATGAAGGTTTTGTTCTGTATGCAGGCAAAGGGGCAGTACCAGACCCATGTGGCTTCCAAGGAGACTCGCCGCCGCGACAAGCGGATTTTCAGGACCTTTGGCGAGAACATATCTAGCGGGTCAGAGGTGCACATCACCCCAGAGGCAGAATGGATGCGCAAGCAGGGTTATCGGTCGACCGAGTCTGAGGAGGAGTCCGTCCCAGCTGCAGAGTCTGACGGGGAGAGTGCAAGTGACTACTCCGCTTGAGCCACCACTATTGCTGTAGGTGTCCTCTCTGCCTTTTTGGCGTCTCGATGCCAAAGGGGGAGAGAGTGTAGGATTTTCGAGTTGTGTCGTGTTTGGGTCAGTTGAAATTCGTTTATTTCGTTTGCTTTGGTTTGCTTTGGTTTGTGCTCATGAGACCTACTATCATATGGTGTAAGACATATGCACTCTATCGTACCGTAGTGAGCTTATTCTATCTTGTGCTTATTACATTATGCTCCTGTCTATCTTGCTTAGCTTTAGCCTTATTGCAAGATTTGCCATGTCTATAAAATATAGGGGGAGTGTTGATCCTAGTATGTGTGCCGTGCAGTCCAAAGCACTCATCGAGATAGCACACATCTAGGGGGAGCCCGTCTATATTTTAGAGACTTGGGGTTTGCCCTTGCTCTTTGCGTTATACCCTCGTGCAAATCCCGTGTTGTCATCAATCCACCAAAAAGGGGGAGATTGTAAGGGCATTTTTATCCCTTAGTTAGTTTTGGTGATTGATGACAATGCTTTTGCGGACTAATCATGTGCATCGAATATTTCAGATATATTGACTAGGCACAATATGATTTGGTTCCCCTTGAAGGCTATGGAAGACGGTGTTTCTCTTTGTTTCTTTTTGGTGGTATTGAGTCGTAGGGAAGCCGTACTATTAAGAGGGGGTCCGCGTTGGAAAGGTTGGGTGGATCCTTCACGTACACATCTTCCTTTGCACCTCCTTTCCTCTAGCCTTTGGAGTATCCTATGTTTTCCTTGTCTATGCAAATATTGCTCTTGCTTGCTGAACTAGGGCGTGCCGTAGTACTGCTCCTTAGGTACCGCAGGACCTTGCGGTAGTACCGGCCACTGGTGCGGTAGTACCGCAAGGGCCCACGGTAGTACCGCTTCTAGTAAGCGGTAGTACCGTGGTATCTGACTTAGTTCCGCAAGTACGCGGCAGTAAGGGGTGGATGTAATTTTTTACATCCGCGCCTCGCACGGTAGTAACGCTGCTGGCTTACGGTACTACCGCGTCGGGTTTTTGCATCGAATCCAACTCTGCGGAAGTAGCCACAGATGTAATTTTTTAAATCCGTGCCTTCCCATCTCTGGACAGCCTCTGCCTTGCGGTAGTACCGCAAGGGGGAGCGGTAGTACCGCGCCAGCAGTACTACCGCCCTCTGCTTTAGTGCATTTTAGGCTGTTCTGGTCTCTGCTGCGTGGGCGGTAGTACCGCGGGGCCCTGCGGTAGTACCGCGCCTCAGGTACGGTAGTACCGCGTTGCGCAGGTTGAGTTGGTGGATAACGGTTGGATTTGTTCTTCCACTATATAAGGGGTGTCTTCCTCCTCTAGTTGACTATCTCTTCCACCTCCAAGCTCCATTGTTGCTCCAAGCTCCATTTTCGCCCGATCTCCTTCCCTAGCCAATCAAACTTGTTGATTCTCTAGGGATTGGTTGAGAAGGCCCCGATCTACACTTCCACCAAGAGAAATTTGAATCCCCCCACTAATCCCTTGTGGATCTTGTTACTCTTGGGTGTTTGAGCACCCTAGACGGTTGAGGTCACCGCGGAGCCATAGTCCATTGTGGTGAAGCTTCGTGGTATCATTGGGAGCCTCCAATTAAGTTGTGGAGATTGCCCCAACCTTGTTTGTAAAGGTTCGGTCGCCGCGTCCAAGGGCACCAATAGTGGAATCACAGCATCTCGCATTGTGTGAGGGCGTGAGGAGAATACGGTGGCCCTAGTGGCTTCTTGGGGAGCATTGTGCCTCCACACCGCTCCTACGGAGACGTACTTCCTCTCAAAGGGAAGGAACTTCGGTAACACATCCTCGTCTTCACCGGCTCCACTCTTGGTTATCTCATGCCTTTACTTATGCAAGCTTATTTGTGCTTTATCTCTTGCTTGCGTGTGTGCTTATTGTTGTTGCATCATATAGGTTGCTCACCTAGTTGCATATCTAGACAACCTACTTTGATGCAAAGTTTAAATTGGTAAAGAAAAGCTAAAAATTGTTAGTTGCCTATTCACCCCCCCCCCCCCCCCGCTCTAGTCAACTATATCGATCCTTTCAACACTCCACCCTACAGCACATGCGAGTGGCAACTATTCTATGTGATGATTTGGAATCTAATCTACAGGATCACCTTACCTCCGTGGCTTCGCAAGAGTTGGTTTCTCTATCGATGATTTTGCAAGATTTCATGCCCTCGGCCGACCAAGAACTCCGGTTCCTCCACGGTGGGAAGGCCTTCTCAACAAGGAATGCATATGTCATCCTTGCATGCGAGGACGAAGAGGACCTCAACGCCAAGCTCATCTTGGAAACTCGCGTCCCCACCAAGGTCAAGATCTTTGCTTGGCTCCTATTCAACGGAAGACTCAATTGCAGGGCCAACCTCTTCCACAAGAACATCTCCGACAGTTCCACCTGCCCAAGATGCAATGCACCCCTGGAAGACACGGGGCACGTCTTCCTGGACTGTCCCCTAGCGATCAGGGTTTGGAACTGGCTGGGACTACCCACGCCGCTGTCCATCGCCACTGTCTGGGAGACGAAGACACCTGGGCTCCCGCAACATCTACACCACTTGTCATCCTGATGATTCTCTGGAAAATCTGGGCAGTCATAAATCCCATGACCTTCCACGACATTGATACCCACTCTTCATCAACAATCTGATTAATGATCGCCGACCTAGACCTCTGGATACATTGTCTTCACAAGGCTGGCGACAAGGACTGTGCCCTCCTTTGGCAGGCATTCCTTTTCTCACGCGCCAGTATCCCAATGTAACCCCTTCCCTCATGTAATTATAACTCCTTGTAATCGGTTGCGGCCGCGTTACACTTTGAGCAATATATTCAGGTGGGGGAACTCCCCCCGGTGAGTTACTCAAAAAAATTATAGCACGACATAAAACTTATTATGAACTAATGAGATACGATAATAAACACGCTTTATTATTTGCCGCTAGAGCATATCTCCAACAGTCTCCCACTTGCACTAGAGTACAAATAATCTAGTTGCATTTGTTACTCATCATAACTTCTTATCATATAAGTGTTATTTCCCAGAATCGTGTGTTCTTTTGCAAATCGTTAATGTCACATTGTTTGACATTTATTTCATTATCAGAAGATAATGTTGAAGTATATATTTGGCGGTGGAGTGAGACTTTCTTTGGTCACGTGGACTTTCCCATAATCATGTAAACCGAAACACACTCAGGTAGAAGTCAAACTTCCTAAGCCAAACTATCATATTTTCCACTTCTGAAGTAGCTACATACTTCTATATCAATGTATATTTAATCGATAGTGCATTGTATGCAACTTCGATGTCTAACCATTTTTCTTTCAATTTGAGCCTTTCATTAGCATGAGATCTCCAATTTTACTGGTTTAGTGTTAAGACGTGTACTAGCGTAGTTCTTGAACCATGTGTGAAATTCTTTCTGAAGCTCTTTTTCAATGTTTGGCACCCGTTTTCTCTTGAACTCATCTCTGAACATTCTGTGAAATAAGATAAAACATATTAGTCAATAGATCACATATGTACAAGACAAATGCAACATACATAAGTTCAGAAGTGAGAACATATGCGATATATTTCTGATCTTGGCCACAATTGTTCAACACATACCACACCATTTGATCATATTCTTTTTTCTCATCTACGTATTTATATTCATATTCTGAAGTAAAATTTACTCCATGCCCAAAAACATCAACACCATATCGGAATAACCTACATTTCTCGGTGTATGATTAGATATGGTTTCGAAATCATCCATGTACTTGGAACAAAATGTGAGGCATTCATCGGCAAATTGAACCTTCTGGTCTTGCCCTATTCCTCACGTATCGCTTCAAAGTATACAACCTCCTTTCAACTGGGTACATCCACCAATATTGTACGGGACCTCGGAGCAATGCCTCTTCGGGTAAATGTACGGCAAGGTGCACCATCACATCAAAGAAAGCAGGGGGGAATTTTTCTCTAGCTTACACAAAATTACAGGGATTTCTTTCTTCATTTCAGCCAACACATCCCTGTTAACAGTGGCGGAGCTTGGTGGGGGCCAACCTGGGCCATGGCCCCCCAGCTCATATGAATTTTTTTGTATATACCTTAGTATTAGGCCTATTTATCCACCAAAAATCATTCAAAAGAAATTATGTTTGCCCCCCCCCCCCATGATTTCAGCTCAAGCTCCGCCACTGCCTGTTAAGAGTTTTGCTGCAAAGTTCCCTGAAAAACTTGCCTAACTCAGCTATTGCTTCATATACATCATTGTCCAGAAATCCTCTCATGCCAGCAGGTAAGATTCTTTGCAAAAGAATGTGACAATCATGTGTTTTTAGGCCTTGGATCTTGGTTCCATCAACACTTGTACATCTTGATACATTGGAAGCAAACCCATCTAGAAACTTTAACTCTCGTAAAAATTGACAAAATGCAATCACTCGTTCTTTAGACAAGGTATACCGGGCCGGAGGCATCATATATGAGTTTCCATCCTTCCTCAAATGCAACTCCTCTTTAATATTCAGATCTTGGAGATCAAGCCTTGCGTTAAGTGTGTCCTTCGTCTTCCCCTCCATGTTCAGAATTGTCCCAATGAGATTTTCACATATATTTTTCTCGATGTGCATGAAATCAAGATTATGTCTCAGCTTCAAATTCTCCAGTTCTGCTTGCAGCTCTTCCTTGGAGAATTTACCCGGCTCATCATTGCGTTCATGAAGACCAACAAATTCATTGTTTCTTCGCAAACGATGTCCCTTTGGAAGGAAACGATAATGCCCAATATAACCAATTTTGTTCCTTAGGTTGTACGAAAGAGGGTGTTTGTCACAATGAATACATGCAGCATAGCCTCTTGTGGTACACCCTGAAAGTGCGCTTAGAGGTGGGTAATCATGAATGCACCATAGAACTGCAGCATGAAGATCAAACATTTTTCCTTCACCAGCATCATATGTACACACACCGTTCCAAAGCTCAATTAAATCTTCTACAAGTGGCTGTAGAAAGACATCAAAGTGCTTGCCTGGTGATTTAGGACCTGGAATTAATAGAGCCACCATGAAATTTGACTGATCCATGCATGCCCAAGGTGGAAGGTTGTATGGCACAACAAATACAGGTCACATACTATAGTTTGTGTTAAAGTTTCCGAAAGGTTTGAACCCATCGGTGGCGATGCCAAGCCTGATGTTTCTGGCATCCTTAGCAAATTTCTTATATTTTTATCAAAGTGTTGCCACGCATCACCGTCAGCTGGATGACTCATTTCCTTCTCACCGGGCTCCCTATTTAGCTTGTGCCACTGTGCTTCTTCTGATGATTTTTTGGAAAGAAACATCCTCTTCAGCCTAGGCACCAATGGAAAATGTCTCAAAACTTTCTGTGGTATCTTCTTTCTAGCAGGGTCTTTCCACCTTGACATGCCACAAACTGGGCAATTGTCATGCTTGGCATATTGCTTTCTAAACAAAACAGAATTATTGATGCACACATGTATAGACTCATACCCAAGGCCTAATTCCTTTAGAAGATTCTTTGCTTCGGCATACGATTTTGGGAGTGTATTGGGTTAAGGGAATGCTTCAGCCAACAGCTTCAAAATATCAGTAAATGCACTATTTGTGATCCTATGGCATGACTTCAAATGAAGAAGCTTTACCACAAATGAGAACTTTCAAAACTTGGTACAACCATGATAAAGGTGCCTCTTTCCTCACATTCTCCAGAAAGGACTCATTCTCAGAAGGGTTTGCATCATTGTTACCATCTTCATTTTCATTTTCATTCTGATCTTGTTCTAGTGCTGTGCATAGGTCTCCAAACATCTCTTCAAATCGGTCATCAGCACAATTGTTACCATCCTCGGAGTCATGCACATCAACAGGATGTTCATAACATCTGCATTGAAGTCTTCTCCATGATATATCCAGCGGGTATATGTACTTTCCATGCCATTCGTCAATATGTGCTTGTTCACAATGGCCTGATGCCAGTATTTGTGATTAAGGCATTGTCTACATGGGCAGAGTATTTCTTCATCCTCGCTGAATTTTGCTTGAATGAAGTTCATACACTCTTTGACACCATCGATGTACTCCCGAGAGAACAGTGTGCCACAAATCCAACGTCTATCCATCTGCATTGCAGAAAAAAGACCAACTTAATCAAAGGTAAATAATCATTGAGGAAACATGTTTACTAGCATTTCCCAGGAAACATGCTGTGCAAAACATCAATTCCCTGCAAGATACATGACCTACAAAAACAACTTGCACACAGCAGAAAAAGCAAGTCCACTTATACTGTTACATAATGTACAAAATCACAACACAAACATATAGCAAAATTGACATGTTTATGAGTCTACTACCAGGTGCATCACTTGCATAACGTATAGAAAAATCACAACACAAACGTATAGCTAAATCGACATGTTTATGAGTCTACTACCAGGTGCATCACCTACAGGTTCAGAGGTCCAATACCAGGAACACACCGAACCACTGGAAATTGTTTTTTAATGGCACCACTTGAATCTGTAGTACCCAAAAAGACATTCAGCTCAACCAATTCAACTACAATGGAATAACAATACTAAGGATTAGAAATCTGTATGCTCAAGCATTCAAAAACAGAACAGATTCAATTCTTTTTGCCTGAGACGTACCTAGCTGCCGGCCGGCGTTGAGTCGGGGAACAACGGGGAGTGACTGCTGAAGAAATTGCGGGCGGTGGCTGGCTCGTACGCACAACAATGGTGGGCGGCCGTCGGCTCGTCGCCGCGGCAATGGGGGCCGGCGGCCGGCTCGTCGACAGTTGGGCACGGAAACCCCAGGCAGCGACGACTCCGACGGGATCTAGAAGATGGCGCCACAATTACCAACTCGCCGGATCTAAGCACCCTCGCCCGGGAAATCGACGGCGGCGGCGACCAGCGAGGGGATCGATTGAGCGGGTGTTTTTTTTGTTTCGGCGGCTTGAAGAATACTATAAGATCTTTTTTTCTTAAGTCGTGTTTGACTAATGCAACTGACATGTGGGTCAAACAAGGCGAGGCACGCCACATCAGCGGTAATCCATGACGGTATGTCTATTCTATATAAAATAAATACTAAGCCCGATTCGGCCCCGTTGTTCAATCCTTAACGATTTGTGTGACAGTTCCTGCACGGCCGTCATCGAGTTGTAGCCCTTCGTAGGCCCATCCGCGGCTTGCTAACCGGTGACGTTTTCCATGACTGTGTGCGAAGGGCCGTCATAGTCTGTGATAGAATCCCAGACTGTCATCAGAAATCCGTCACAGATAAGCAGGTTTCTTGTAGTGTTTTCATTTTATAATTTTTTTGAGCCAACTTTTCATGAAAAAACGATTTAAGGTTTGGATGACTCACAAGCAGTATACAACAAGTATGATACCTTCAGAGTCTTCAGAGCAAAATCTGAGACATGAAAATTAGTGAGGGCTTCCTCAGTTGGACATAAAAAAGGTACCTCACAAGAATGTGTACCAAATAATGTACTTACTGACCTATACCATAATTCCCATGTACTAATTTCTTCATATCAAGTAGTAGCAGTCATGTGGAAACTTCTTTTCACTTGGCAAACATGGAAAGTGTTTATAATCATGAAAGGTCAGAAAAGTGAGGACATCGTTTGTCTATTTTCAAATCTTACCGCTCCAGCTGTGGGTAAACTTAACCCTTATAATTGCAGATCATACATCAATTCGTTTCACATAATTTCCGTATCCCAATACAGTTGATTTGAAATGAATTAGTGAAAATTATGCGCAATTTGGAAGAACAAAATACAGTATGACTGATGGTCAAGGGAAGGAAACTAGAGAAACCATACCTTTGATCCTTGAACTGCATCAAACTGTCAATTCATGTTCCTCTAAAGATTCAACGTCGACGAGCCATCACTCCCAATACCTCGATATGCAAAGTAGCTTCAGAGGAACGAGGGGCGCTTAGGGCCTGTTTGGCAGCTCTCCAGCTGCCAGCTTCTCCAACTCCGTGGCTAGAGCCGAGCCAAACGGGGCAACTCCAAGAAGCTGAGAAGGAGAAGCTGGCAGCCCACCTGCGTGTAATTTTGCTGGTGTTGAGGAGCTGGACTTTTCCATCTCTCCAAAATCAGGGAAGCTGGAGTTCATACAAATTACAAGCCCCTTGCCACCGCCAAGTGAAGGCTAGCATACCGGTTCGCTATCTAATTCCCTCCCGGTCCCTTTCTGCGCTTGAGCTCGTTACCATTCCTTCAGCTAGCAGCCCAACAACTGCTGTCCACTGGGCCACAAAACAATAAATGGGCTTGAGCTGGAAAAGACGCACAAGAGTTGGAAGCTGCCGTGACGAACGAAACACAACTTCCAGTTATTTGTACGCAGGGTTGGGAGCTGGCTGTTGGCTGAGGATTTGAGGAGTTGGTGGCCGTGGGACGTTACCAAACAGGCCCTTAATCTTCTATGGCGGACAACCACCCCAGGTAGAATAAAGGGGCGGGATGGGGATCCCTGCCTACGTACAGGAGAGGGAGGAGAAGAAAAGATACGGCAGTCACATGGGCGATTTGAGCGGCGGCACACGATAGAAGACGGCGAACGGAGGAGAAGATGATGGGTACAGAATTCAGGTGCACTTCAAGGTCCGTTTCGCAAATTTACCCTCAGCCTCTCTCATATCTGCATCTCGTCCGTAGCTTTTAAATCTAATGGTCTAGAACCTTGTGGTGCACCTGGTGCATGAGTTGACCCGTTTCACTGGATATGTTCTGGGCGGTGGCGACGCACCAACCTAAATCGTCAGGTCAATCGCCACCAGGACGAGAGAAAAAAATGTTTGTTTCACATGAACAATTCATTCGTGCCTTTGATTGTAAAGCTAGCTCTAAAAAACCCAATAAATGGGTATGAAGAGGAAGGTGAGCTGTTAAATGCTAGTATATACCAAATCTATCTCTTTATAGTGGTAGAGATATAGTAACATTTAACTATCCACCTACTCCACAATTATCTCACCTACCCAGTCTTTTTTCTAGCTCACCAACCCCCTATCACAATCTTAATGCACACGGACAGTCTTGATAACCCAAATTCCAATTTCAAAACAAACCCTCCTGCTATAGAGTTGCAGTTGCAGGCAGTCATTCCCTCTCGCAATCTCGCTCATACTGTACTAACGAGACGCCCACGCCCACCTGCGCGACGCGAGCCGAATCTCGACGCCGTCGCTGCATCGCCTGCGGATTCCGCAGTGGTGGTGGGATCCTTGCGAGGGAGGAGCAGGAGAACCGGAGGAGGAGATGTGGCGGCTGAGGATCGCGGAGGGCGGGGACGAGCCGTGGGTTTTGAATTTCGGCCGAAAAAAACGGATTTCGGCCGAATTTCGGCCATCTCGGCCTGGGGCGAAATCTATCCTTGGCCGAAATTGGTCAAATTTGACAAATTTTGGTCGAATTTGAGTCAATATTCAGTCAACTTTTGGTCAAATTTCGGCCGAAATTTTTGAAAATGGCCGAAATTCGGCCATCTCAGCCTCGGGCAAAAAAAATCTCAAACCGAAAATCAAAACACAGGCCGTGGCTGCGCACGACCAACGGCTACTTGGGCCGCCAGGTGTGGGAGTTCGACGCCGCCGTGGAGCCCGACCCCGAGGAGGTCGACGCCGTTGAGGCCGCGCGCCAGGGGTTCGTCGCGCGGAGGCACCAGCTCAAGCACAGCGCCGACCTCGTCATGCGAAACCAGGTAATGGTTCCCGGCTGTCCTGGTTCGTCGCCGATGCCCTGATGCGTCTCCTTGCCTTGCCTGGCTGGCGCGAGCTGCGTGTTAGTCGATCAATCCATCGATCAGTGGCAATGTGGCATCATGCGTTCGACTGGAACAAGCGGTAGTAGCATCACTTTGGCAGATTCTAGAGGAGGTCCCGTCTCCCGTGAACCAGCCCTTAACCACCATTGCTTTCAATTAGCGATGGGTGAACTGAACTTGTGATATTGTGGGATTATGGCTAGTTTATTTTAATGATCGGTACGGTGTGTGAGCCGGGATAGGCTCTCACTGGTTGCAGAGCTTCAGCCTTCATCTGTCAGATTAGCAGATGGCTGCAAAATTGTGGCATTATTCTTCTTCCGTTACTGTTGTGTGTTAAAACGTGCGCAGTGCTTCAATTCCATCTTTCAAACCATAGTTTACCATCAGTCCATCACACAGCACACGTTTGTCAAGCGTGCGATGCTTGATGACTTGATGTCAACGTGTTCTTCTTTTACTAATTTATCCTACTTCCATGTCAAATTCACTGAGCCCCTGAAAAATGGTTACAAAGTTGAGCACTGAGGGTTTTTTGCATGATACGTACTGTTACTGACCAAACACATGCATCGAAATCTTCTTTACCATGGCATATTATCTCCAATCACTTAAAATGTTTATTCTCTTGTATACTGCAGTTTGCTAAAGCAAATCCTCTTGAGCTGGACCTTCCTGCTGTCAAGCTGGAAGAGCATGAAGATGTTACTGAGGAAGTTGTATCTACTACTTTGAAAAGGGCCATCAGTCGCCTTTCTACTCTCCAGGCACATGATGGACACTGGCCGGGGGATTATGGTGGTCCAATGTTCCTTATGCCAGGCTTGGTACTTCCTTGAACATAACAGTAAAATGTCAAACTTGCTTGCTTTATTTGGAGAGATTTTTTACGGTGCATCATACTACCTATGAAACCGAGTAGTATTGAATCATCTCAACCGTTGATTAGCGGGGTAGTTTTGTCTTTTTTTTTCTTAATTAGTAAAATTCCACGCGGTGTCGGTGACCATCCTCCTGAGGCCTAGTCGTTGCCATCGCCGGTCATCAACGCGCATGTCCAACAATCGATCAGAAGAGCTAGCCTCCATGCCATTAAGTTGGAGATCCAAGTCGCCGGCCGGGCATCGAATCAACCAGCAGGCCGCGGAGCCGCCGCTGTAGCGTCCTGAGTAGTGGCGCCGTCGTCGCATTTGTGCCTGCTTCGCTTGCGTGCAGCGGCCGCAGGCGCCGCTTAATCACCGAAAAAACAATCAGCTAATCATCGACATACTAGTGCCTGCTTCGCTTGCGTGCAGCGGCCGCAGCCGCCTCTTGATTGCGGGAAAACAATCAGCTAATCATCGACGTACTAGTGCCTCATGACACTGATCAATCAACTTTTGTGCATGGTTATTTCCTTGGCAAAAATACCGTCCGGCAAGGATCCGCCGGAAAGTATTGAGACGGACCCCCGAGAAGAAAACACACGGATTTCTCAATGCGTGTAGAGTTTTGGTATTTACTTTGTAAGTCTTCCAATTTTACCCCTTAAACAAAATATACTACTCATTCTTTCTAGTAGTATCAGTGGATCTAGTCCATTAAATGACTTGAAATGGACGGCTCATATTATTTTGATGTACCGTAAAAGGTCTTTATTTGGATACACATTGCTCAACCGCATTCTGTGTCTAATCTTGTCATATGCTTTATAGGAAATTGTCTTACTTGTCTCGTATTTGTGTGTAAGCACGAATATGGATTCTTTCTAAAATGGAAACTGTGACAGGAATATCATCTTTGGATTATGTGGAAACATATTTTCCACGTTTCTTGTCCTAAATGAAAGCTACTCATTGTCTTTTCCCCTTCAGATTATAACCTTGTATGTGACTGGAGCACTGAACACTGTCTTATCATCAGAACATCAGATTGAGATCCGCCGGTATCTCTATAATCATCAGGCAAGGTTTCAGTTCTAAATTTTGTCACCCATAATTTGGGTAAAAATTACACTTTTTTTTTTACTGGAAGCATAGAACGGAGATGGAGGCTGGGGTTTGCACATTGAGGGACCAAGCACCATGTTTGGTTCAGCCTTGACCTATGTCAGTTTGAGATTGCTTGGAGAGCGAACAGATAGTGGATATGGAGCTATGGAGAAAGGTCGAAATTGGATTCTAGACCATGGAGGAGCAACGTTTGTAACATCATGGGGAAAATTTCGGCTCTCGGTAGGGAATTAACATTTCTTTGTTTGTTTCTTAGTCGATTCCTTCTTTGGTGGGATTGAATTAATCTAACTCCCCAACTATTTAAGGTACTTGGTGTATTTGATTGGTCTGGTAACAACCCAGTGCCACCAGAAGCATGGTTGCTACCATATTGCCTGCCATTTCATCCAGGTTCTGGTTTCTTTCTTTAATCATCCATAACTTTACACAATGTTATACTTCCTCCGTCCCAAAATAAGTGTCTCAGATTTGTCTAGATATGGATGTATCTAGACTTAGTTTTTCTATATACATCCATATCTAAACATATTTACGACACTCATTTTGGGACAGAAGGAGTGTATGCTAGCACTCAGATGACAAACATTGCCAAGTGTGTACTCTTTTACAAGTGTCCAGGGCATAAAATATTTGAGATACAAGTTTGCCCTGGCCGCTGACTTTAATGAAACAATGACATAGTTTATATGCTATGGGTTCATATAGAATTTGCATTAAATATTAAACAATAGATAGCAAACAAGCTCAGAGTAGTGGTTGTGATGCTTTAGACCTCCAGGCCCTGGGTTGGCCTCCCCATAAGAGCGAATTTCAGGTCTCCTTAAAAAGGTCACTTGCTGGCTCCCCTGGTTGGCATGAGTCGAACCGACCTGTGTGGTGGGAGGGCCCTCATGTATGGGGCTAGGCCTCAAACCACATGGGGCGGACTCCCCATTTGGGTGTGGGCAGCTTTGATGAGCTTTCTAGGTCGGGCTCCGTTTGAGCTTTTCTTATTGAGAATACCGTGGGGGAAGTCTTTCCCCTACTGGCCCAGTTTTTTTTATTAAACAATAGATATTTCGACCCTCTGTCTTACAGGTGTGAGCATCGGCGCATGATTTTGTCCTATGTTAACTTACCACATAGAGTTCGATTGTATCTTTAGTACCATGACTTGTTTGTATGTTCTAATTGCCATTAATCTCACACAATAAAATTCTTCATCCATATATCAATTTTACTTCATTTAATGGCCAACAATCAACTTTAATTACTGCATATTAATCTGCATTCTTTTCTAGGTTGCTATGTTGTTCCTTGCTGATAGCTATTACGCTTTACAACACCTTGCAGGGCGAATGTGGTGTCACTGTCGAATGGTGTATTTGCCAATGTGTTACATTTATGGAAAGAGATTTGTCGGACAAGTTACGCCACTTGTTTTGGAATTGAGAAAGGAACTTTACAAAGGCCCCTATAATGAGATTGATTGGGACAAGACTCGCAATCAATGTGCTAAGGTTCATTAACTTTTATGCTTAATCTTACCTATTGGTATTAGTATATGGGATAAACTGTGGCACAAGTTCGTTGCATGATGTGCCACAGAGCACAGATTTTTTTCCATTAGTTTTCAAGTTGATCTTGGCCAAGGTGGTCGTCGCTTCTAGTTCTTGAGAAGTCCCACTGCCAAAAATAGTATGCTGAGTTGCTGAAATAGCCTCATTTTAACCGTGTCTGTGTTAAAAACACAGTTTCAGAAGTACATCTAGGGATGGATTGTTTACTTATTTATTATCTGTGGTCAATTATAGCTTTGACTCATACTCAGAAGATATAAACTGCCAAGAATCTTGGAGAGGTTTCCTAGCATGCATGTATTCCCATGCTTAGAAGTCTCCGTGGGCACAGCTTGGTGCAGGAAATATTAGTTCAGTCAAAATGTAAGTAGATTGATGAGGTCGAGTGATCCAGATCTGTAATGCCAAATACCATCATGGGACATCTTTGACACAAATTTGTGTCAAAGTCCTTCTGTTCACATGAGCTTCTAATTAACAGGTGATAGATGCTATTTGAAAAGTTGTCAGTCTTGAAGCTTATATAAGCTTTCATACAATAATATTTATCTCGCTTTGTTTGTGAGATGTCCATTTAGTTCTGTCTGGAGTTCTTATATGACTGCACTGCAGGAAGACTTGTACTATCCGCATCCATTCGTTCAAGATATCTTATGGGCCACTCTCCATAAATTTGTTGAACCACTTATGATGCATTGGCCTGCGAGCAAACTGAGGGAGAAAGCTTTGGAAACTGCCATGAAGCACATTCACTATGAAGATGAGAACACTCGATACATTTGCATTGGTCCTGTAAACAAGGTTCGTTGGGGAGTGACACGTTCAATCTTGACAAAAGGAAAGGAGTCATTTTCTTTTCTCTGTTCCTTGCTTCTGATATAAAAAACTTTGTTACACAACAAGGCCATTCTCTTGCAACTTCAATATACATTTATTTATGTCTCATGTTTGCGGTGCTTTGTAGCATGCAGTTTTCACTGCCCTTCTTTTTTCCACCTTACTTGCTCTGTGGACTAAAAATATTTCCGCTATAGCTTTCGGTTAAATTAAAGTTGCAACAGAATGTTTCATGAATTGTTAATTTTGCCATCACTGCTTGTACCATAATTACATATTGTCAGCTCTAGCGTCCAATTGGTAAAAGAATCATTTTGCTGTGCCATGAGGACTGCTGAATAGTGCTGAACATGCGAACTATTGCCCTTTATTTAGTTTCATTTTTCTCCAATAATCTCGAAATGTTATCTGTTTTTCATCTTGATATCTTGAGTTCCTCGGTCATGTTGAACTACATTGTGTTTCTGGCTTTCTGCTTGTCACTTTTTGTGGAGTTACTTCTTCTCCACTTCATGTTGCTTTACTGGAGAAAGGATCTGTATATTTGTGGAGTTATTCTCTTTAGTTCAAGAAAATGAACTAACTTTTTCAAAATGATGATGTCATTGGAAAAGTTAGTTCATTTTGTTGAACTAAAAAGAGTAAAGGGTACCCTCATCCTGACCCGCTTCCATCTCTAGCTGATTTGATTTCATGTTTGTAGGTTGCAAACTGGTATAGAATTGTAGATCTATCTTACTATATTTATGCAATATTTGTTAATTGGTTCTTTAAACATGATTGAACTTATAGCTGAAAGAAATTCTTTGCAGGTAATGAATATGCTTGCGTGCTGGATTGAAGATCAGAACTCAGAGGCATTCAAACTCCATATTCCACGAGTCTATGATTACTTGTGGATTGCTGAAGATGGCATGAAGATGCAGGTATCTACTATTTCTTCTATGGGCCATTTCTTTTCACATCTTTTTCTTACCATTCTATGGATTTTCCAGTAACAAACTTATTAATGTATATACTTGAGTGATCATTTATGGAACTGACAAACTGTTTCCCTGTGCTCGGTTACCCCTTACTTTTGCTTTATTTATTCAGTCTTCCGAATGATAACCGAGCAGCAGGTTGGTTTGTTAGTATCTCCAGTGAAGGGGACGGCCAACTGGGCTTGGTTCCAGGCCTCACCATTTTGGGATGCCTCCCTGAGAAACTTGTTTTTTCGATCCCTACCTTGAAAAACTTAACGTTGTCGAGAAAAATAATTATTTAAAATATTTTGCATATCATAAGTTTTGAGAAGTTTGCAGAACTAACATACCTTTTGCTTTGGTAACAAGAGACTTAACGTCTGTCCGTGTAGGGTTATAATGGCAGCCAACTTTGGGACACAGCTTTCACTGTTCAAGCCATTGTAGCTACCAATCTTATTGAAGAGTTTGGGCCCACCCTTAAACTAGCACATGAATACATTAAGAATTCACAGGTACATGCTCCTTTTTTTATCAACTATAGGTGAATATTTGGCCAATTTCCGTACTTATAAATGGCAATTTTTGTATGGAAGGTTCTTGATGACTCTCCTGGAGAGCAGAAAGACTGGTACCGGCACATATCTAAAGGTGCATGGTCATACTCTACGGCTGATCAGTTGGCCTATATCGGACTGCACTGCAGAAGGACTAAAGGTGAATTTTGTCCAAACATTACTTATAAGGGTTATTCTAACTCAATATTTCGCTCCCGTTTGGTAGTGAATCGGTTTCTCAAGGAAACATTTTCTAGTTTTTGAAAAACTAAGAAACCCTTTTTCTGGTCTTTGGTTAGAAATTAAGAAATGTTCCTAATTCTATCTTAAGAAATTGTTTTTGATTGGTGTGATTTCTTGGTTTCTCTCTAGAAACTGGAACCATAATGTGACATCTTGGCTTAATAGGAATGATAGGCTACTCATATCAACAAGGTGCACCTTCTTTTCCGGAAGCCCATCTCCAAAGAACTTCAAAGTTAAGCATGTTTGGCTTGGAGCAATTTGAGGATGGGTGACCGACTGGAAAGTTGATCCCAGGTGCGCACGAGGGAGGACAAAGTGCGCAGAAAAAATTAGTGTTGGTCTGTGGGGTCAGTCTAGATTCCACCAGGCCTAATGGTCAAGGACCGGTGGCTATGGCCGGAGCGTTACACATAAACCTCGCAAACATGCCTGAGAGGAAAACCAAAACTGTATACAAGCAAAATAAAAAAATAACTTCAAACGAAAGCTATACCGAAATAGGGGAGGAGGAAAAGGTATAGAAGAGAATCGAGCGAAGACAACAAAAAACAGGTTTCAGACTTTGTTTGATTCTATTAGTTTGCATGAGGAGATAATCACCTAATCCTCTTTTCCATGCCTGAAAATTAGGTTATCTATTTCCAAAAATACATATTTCTTTGCTTCCACATTTTCCATGCTGCAATATGAAGACTTCCATGAAGAACGAGAGCTGCTTGTCCCTTATAGCTGTTTGCATCATGCTAAAAGAGTTAATCCTGAAGTCACTCAAGAAAATCCTGAAGTAGTTTTAATACTTTTGCTGTTTTTTCCGATAAAGGTAATATATTAATATCAAGTAGATACTAATTATACCCAGCCTTTGCAATAATGTAATGTCAAGAGCTGAGTCTAGACATTAAGGATGCACACAGCCAAAAAAACAAAAAAGAAAGAAAAAAGGCCATGTCGAGATAGAAAACACCTTGTAGCAGGAACATCCACCACCAATGGCAACATGTGGACTTCGAAAAGGTTCTCCAAAGATGATGCCTCCGGGAAGAGAACAGTGCACTAGCGCCGTCGTCGCCCAATCTTGAGTTTTCACCCCGGAGAAAGACAGCGCAATCTCAGAACCAAACCAGGACAATTCTCCCCCTAAACCTTGTGTGACAACTTTGAGTTGATTTGGACCATTCCAATTCCTACACGAAGCTCCTGGAATGGAACTCGCCCTAGTTCCTTTTGTAGGATGTCTATGACCTGGTCCTTGGTGCCGAAAAATTCAACATTGATGCTTGTACAATACCTTCTTGAGGCATAGAACTTGCCTTCTTCTTCGGCGACGACGAATCTGGGAGCCTAAATCACATATACCACATCCTTGAGCATGCCGTTGAGGAACGCTGGCTTAAGTTCATGTGATGGATGGACCACCCCTCCTAGGCAGCCAGGCGAGCAGCAGTCGCACGCATCTCGTTCGAGATGCGTGCCGGGCGCGAGCACTTAGTCAAAGTCAATGCCAGACTGCTGCAGGTATCCCTTGGCGACGTGGCATGCTTTTTGCTTGATCACCGCGCCCACCTCTTTCTTCTTCAGCTTGAAGACCCAGTTCAGCCCAATCAGCCGATTGGTCAACGAGCTCCCAAGTGCGATTCTTCTCGATTGAGTTTATCTCCTCACTCGATGCCAACCAAGCATCATCGTAGGATTCCTTCGCGTAAGAGATTAGCTCGCCAGCACATGCCAAGTGAAGTTTGCTGTCGTCCAACATTCGCGGTGCATGGCCTGTACGAGTTGCATCTCCTAGAATGTTGTTGACGATAGCGGACTAGCGTGTTGGCGCGGTGCGCGTCGAGATAGTCTTCATCATTCAGCGGTGCCTACACAAACTCTGGTGCTGCTGTAGGTGAAGGGGCGTTGAGAGGTATCAAAGGTTGGGGCGTAGGGGATGCTACCGTACCGATAGGAGGTGGAGATCCCCGCAGGTACCTCTTCGTTCACTGCCTATGTGATGATGAATTCGCAGGTTGGAGCAGCAATTGCCGGCTTCTGCCGCCCAATCCCAGTTGGCGCCTTCGTCGAAGATGGCGTCACGGGTCAAATGCACACGCACGCATGGTAACCCTTGATGTTGTCGTCATAGACGATGAAGACCATGGCAGTGATGTGGTCATTGAGGTTCTGTAGGTTAGGGCGCACGTCATTCAAGTACACCACACCTGAAGGAGCAAACATAGTGAGTCGCCGGCTTGCGGCCATGCCAAGCCTCAAAGGGTGTCTTCCCGGTAGGACTCTTTGTGGGTGCACGGTTGAGAAGGTACACCACCGCGTTTACTTCCTCCCCCCATAACTCAGCTGGAAGACAATACTGCTTGAGCATGAAGTGGCGACCACGTATGGTTTCGGAGCTTTACAATCCCATTTTTTAGGGTGAGTATAGCACGGAGAAGTGCCGCTGGACTCCACTCTCTTCGCAGTAGCGTGCGAACTCTGCCGAGGTGAATTTGTCATCATTGTCTGTGCGGAAGACGTGCAACTATTGCCTAGACCTGTTTTCTACGGCCGCCTTGATCTACATGGTGGTAGCTAATGTGTCGCTCTTTGTGGCTAGGAGAATCACCCACAGGAAGCTAGTGGTATTGTTAACCAACAATAGAAAGAAGCGCTGCCCTCCTGGTGTCACCGGCATGATAGTGCTGCAAATGTCATTGTGGACAAGGTCGACGTGATCATTGGCACGGAAGTTCGCTTGTTTGGGGAAGGACGAACAGCAACGATGCTTAATAGTGATGCAAACGTCATATAACTATCCAACGTGCTCTAGCTCTAGCAAGCCATAGACTGTGTCCTGGCGCGCCCTGTGGCGCAGCGCCTCGAAGTTCAGGCGGCCGAAGTGGTCATGCCAAAGCCATGCATCGCCATTGTGGTGAGCAGGTAGATTAAACGAGCCAAGCGGAGGTGCATCATGTACAGGCGATTGACGCCTCGACTGATCGAGCCATGAGGCAGCGCTGTTGATCCTAGATGAAAAGCAGCCCATCCTCGATTAGCACCTTGGAGCTGCTCTCGTCCAGTTGCTCGACGGAGATGATAGAGTTCTTCAAGCACGGGATGTAGTACACCCCGGTGAGCGCCTTGTGTTCTCCCTGCATCGCCCCGCACCCTTAGATGCTGACAATTGATCCATCTCTAAACCAGACGGACCCGTGATAAGTCAAGCTCAGAGAAGATGTCTGCTCGGCCCATCATGTGGTTTGTCGCACCGATGTTGAGGTACCAACCCTCCAGGCGTTGGGCATCATCGGTGGTCCAAGGAACACCCGAGCATCGGTCGTCGAGGTGAACTTGGCTTTGCGAAGGCTTTGGCGTGATGGAGAGCGCACAATCTTGTGCCATGATCAGCGTAGGGCGTGATGGAGAGCATACAATCCTATGCCATGAGCAGAGTAGGCACTGTGGACGTCGTCTTTCTCCTTGGCCAGATTGACCTACTCACGCTTGGGCTGGCGGCAGTCCTTGGCCCAGTTGCTATAGTGGCCACAATTTAGGCACCATCCTTCAAATTGTTGCCTCCACCGCCTCCCTTGTTCCTTGGTTGATAGCCATAGCCACCGCTCTTGGTGGCCTTAGGACCTCCTTCCTTGTCCTGATGCTCCTTGCAGCGTGCAAGCCACTGCTCCTTTGCGAGCCGCAACATGCCATGCCTCAGTGCAGACCGATCCTTTGTCACCTTTAGTCCTCCAACCACCTCTTCGATGGACTGCGTCGAGAGGTTGAGAAGAGTCTCGATAGCTATAGCAATCTGCGTGTATTTGGAAGGAACAACATGCAGAAATTTCCCTACTACTTTTGACTCGATCGTTTCTCCGAGCGTGCCAATAGGCGATAGGGTGATGAGATGAGAGTGAGAGGCGCGACTGAGAGGCGCAGCGCGAAGTCATCGATGGTTTCTTGTCGCAGAACAAGATCAACTTGAACTCCTTCAGCTGCTGCGCCTCGGCCTTCTGGACATAATCGCCACTGACGCCCATCACCTTTATCGTTGTTGATGTATAATGTGCTGCCTAGTCTCTTCCATTAGATCGGTCTTTTGGTTGCATTGGCTAGAGCATGCATTTCTACATGGTATCGGAGCCAAGAGGTCTTGAGTTCAAGACCCGGCTGGCGCAATTAAATTGCAGCCCATTTTCGGTCCACGTTTAGGCCTGAGGGAGCCACACGTGAGGGGGAGTGTTGACGTATAATGTGCTGCCTAGTCTCTTCCATCAGATCGGTCGCCTTGATAGCAAGCTTTGGCATCATGTCCACAGGTACAGCATGGAGGATGGCCTCCAGTGCCATGCGAGTCTTCTTGGAAGTCTGCATTGCCGAGCTCCACCACGTCCCATAGGCCACGAGCCTTTAGCATGACTTTCATGAGCAGGCTCATGTCGCCATAGTTCATCCGCGTGAGCGCCGGGTACTTGGCCAACCCACCAACCTACTTGATCACCCGCTTGACTCGCACCTCACAGCCATCGACGTCTCGGTGCAAACCACGGAGCGGATGCGGTGATATGGAGCGACGCGGTTGCGCCTTAGAGACTCATGGACGGACCTCTTAGTGGAACAAGCATGTCTCCAGGAGCATTGGCACATGCTCTGAATACCAAATGTTAGAAAAACACACAGGCTGACGCTCTGCACAAACGGTGGATATTGGGGCTGCTTGAGCTAGAGCTTGCTGGTGTTCTACTCCTCTATTTATAGGAAAGGATTACAAGGCAGAAGCGCTAGTGGCTTGTTTGCTAAGCTAAAGACTTGATTTAGACTTGGGACTTGCATCCTAAGGAAACTTTTTACATCACAAGGGGAAGCTATTAGGAAGCTTACACAAGGTTTATGCTAACATAGCTCTCTCAGGTTGAAGTGTGTTCTTTGGCATTCATGTGCTGGTATGCTTGAATATAGGCCTAAGCACACCATAATGATTATTTGCTTATATATTTTCATTGTTGCCTTTTCTTTTACCTGCAGGCCTCATTATTGTTAGCGAAGATTTCTCCACAAGTTGTAGGAGATCCTCTGGAAGATAATAGGCTTTATGATGCTCTCAATTGTTTGATGTCTTATATGGTAGGCATCTTTTTTTTCTTCGAAAAGGGGGATCTCCCCGGCCTCTGCATCAGAATGATGCATACGGCCATCTTATTACCGAAATAAAAGGTTCCAACAAGGTTCCAAAGTCTCCGACTGAAAAGTAGTGAAAAGACAGCTCACACAGAGCTAAAGAGGCTGGACACACAGACTAGCCAAGATAAGACGCCACAACCGGCTGGCTAAAGATAGAAAGGTAAACTAATTGCCTATCCTATTACATGACCGTCATCCAAACCGGTTGAAGATATCCCGAGCTACCATCTCCCAGCGGATAGATCCAGTAACCAAATGCTCCCTGGCCTCCATCGGAGTGAGTAGCGACCATGAACGGATCACGGCCGTGGCTCGGAAAATAACCTGCAAAAAGTGAATACGTGATGTTCTGTTAAAAACCAAATCATTCCTGCAAGTCCAGATAGTCCACAACAAAGCGCAAACTCCAACACGAATATGTCTCGCTAATTCAGGCTCAATTCCAGTGAGTCATGTCCCAAATAACGTAGTGACAGAATTCGGTGGAGTAATATTAAAAGCAATGTGAACCGTCCGCCAAAGTACTCTGGCTAACGGGCAATCAAAAAAGAGATGTTTGATCGTCTAGTCCCGATCACAGAAGCTACACCTCGTAGGTCCTGTCCAATTACGCTTAATCAAGTTATCCTTGGTTAAAATAACCTGTTTATGGACAAACCACATAAACACTTTTATTTTCAAAGGAACTTTGACAGCCCAAACATGCTTGGAGGTAGGAATGGAGCTTGAATTAATTACATCAATATACATTGATTTAACTATGAATACTCCAGACCTAGTCAGTTTCCAGCATAATTCATCGGGTTGTTGAGAAAGCTGGACATCCATTAGTCTCCGAACTAGACGAAGCCAATCTTCCCAACGATTGCCCATTAACGACCGTCTGAATTGAATATTAAGGGGGATGGATTGAAACACCGTAGCAACGAACACCTCACGTCGTTGAACAATGCGATATAAAGACGGATATTGAATGGCCAAAGGTGTCTCGCCGAGCCAAGTATCCTCCCAGAAGCGCGTACTAGCGCCGTTGCCAATAACAACCTTTGTCCTATTAAACAGAGATTGTTTGACTTTCATCAGGCCTTTCCAGAAAGGCGAGTCAGTTGGCCTGACTGTGACCTGGGACAAGGACTTTGTCTGTAGGTACTTGCTGCGAAGGATTTGGGCCCACATGGCATCAGTCTCAAAAGAAAGCTTCCACAGCCACTTGCTAAGAAGGCATATGTTCTTAACTTCAAGATTCTCAATACCAAGACCCCCTTGGTCTTTCGGCCGACAGATGATATCCCATTTTGCAAGTCTGTATTTTCTTTTGAGATCATCACCTTGCCAAAAGAAACGCGATCGATAAAAGTCCAGTCTTTTCCTAACACCAACTGGGACTTGAAAGAACGATAAGAGAAACATAGGCATACTCGTGAGCACCGAATTAATCAGAATTAATCGGCCTCCATATGACATGAGCTTGCCCTTCCAGCAACTCAGTTTCTTCTCAAACCGGTCTTCGATGCATTTCCATTCTCTATTGGTCAGCTTTCTATGGTGGATTGGAATACCTAGGTACGAGAAAGGTAAATCCCCCAAGTCGCACCCAAACAATTGCCGATAAGCCTCCTGTTCGTCTTTGGCTCTACCAAAGCAGAACAGCTCGCTCTTATGAAAGTTAATCTTTAACCCGGTCAATTGTTCGAAAAGGCATAGCACCAGCTTCATATTTCTCGCCTTGGCTAGGTCATGCTCCATAAAGATGATTGTATCATCAGCGTACTGAAGGATGGATACACCTCCATCAACCAGATGAGGTACCAAGCCACCCACTTGACCATTCTCCTTAGCCCTTCCTATCAAGATGGCTAACATATCAACCACAATGTTAAACAAGATAGGGGACATCGGGTCTCCTTGTCTTAGGCCTTTATGTGTCTGGAAATAATGACCAATATCGTCATTCACTTTAATTCCCACACTACCTTTTTGCGTAAATGATTCAACCTGGCGTCGCCAGACTTCATCAAAACCTTTCATACGCAATGCCTGTTGGAGAAATGGCCATTTAACCTTATCGTACGCTTTCTCGAAATCCACCTTAAAAATGACACCATCTAACTTCTTAGAATGGATTTCATGGAGCGTTTCATGAAGGACAACCACCCCTTCAAGGATGTTTCTGTCCGGCATGAAAGCAGTTTGGGAGTGCTGCACCACAGAATGCGCAATCTGTGTGAGCCTATTAGTCCCGACCTTGGTGAATATTTTAAAACTAACATTGAGAAGGCAGATCGGCCTGAACTGCTCAATTCTCACAACATCCGTCTTCTTAGGAAGCAGTGTGATAGTTCCAAAATTCAAGTGAAATAATTGAAGCTGTCCAGAGAACAGATCATGAAACATAGGTAGCAAATCCCCCTTAATAATATGCCAGCACTTCTTGTAGAACTCCACCGGAAATCCATCCGGCCCGGGAGCCTTATTATTTTTCAACTGTGCTATAGCATCAAACACCTCCTTCTCCGAAAACGGGGCAACCAGAATATCATTTTCAGCAGCCGAAAGTTGAGGCACATCCTCAGTTCTGGACTCATCGAGAGATACACAATTATCCTCCGGAGGTCCAAATAACTGCCTATAATACTCGGTTATATATGTTTTTAGGTTATCCTGTCCTACAATAGTGCCCTCATCTTGTTCAAGTTGGAATATTCTCTTCTTTCTGTGCTTACCATTAGCAATCAGATGAAAGAATTGAGTATTCGCGTCCCCTTGGACCACTTTGCGAACCTTAGCCCGCAAAGCCCACTTCAATTCTTCTTCGCGAAGGAGTTCTTTCAACCTCTTCTCTGCTTTAGCTTTAACCTGGAGCTCAGCAGGCATCAAAATCGTGGATTCGGCCTTAACGTCCAGATTCTGTATAAGAGAGAGGAGCCTGTCCTTTTCAATCTTATATACCCCACTAAGGTGCTTAGCCCAACCCCGTAAGAAGCTTCGCAAACTCCTAATCTTATTTTGCCAACGCTCAACCGCGGTCCTACCGCCTACACCCTTCGCCCATTCACTAGCGATCAGGTCTAGGAACCCTTCGCGTTCGAACCAGGCCATCTCAAAAGAAAAGGTGTTTTTGTTTCCCACGTGGTTCGGCTCCCCTGAGTCAACGAACAGGGGTGTGTGATCGGAAAAACCCCGTGAAAGAGCTTGAAACGTCACAAGCGGGAACTTCTGCCCCACTCCACACTCGCCAGAACGCGATCAAGCTTCTCGTAAGTCGGGTTGGGCAAAGAGTTAGCCCAGGTAAACTTTCTACCAGAAAGCTCTATCTCCCTCAGATCCAAGCTTTCAATAATAGTATTGAACATGAACGACCACCTGCCGTCAAAGTTATCATTATTCTTCTCCTCTCTCCTCCTAATGATGTTGAAATCACCCCCAACTAAGATTGGAAGCTGTTCGGACCCACAAATCCGAACAAGATCCGCCAAAAAATCCGGTTTAAGCTCGGGCTGTGCGGCACCATAAACTGCCACCAACGCCCAGTTGAAACCATCAACCTTAGACCTGACTCGAAACTTAACCGTGAAGTCACCCATCACTACACTCCGGATTTCAAGCGAATCGCATCTCACACCCAGCAAGATACCACCCGATCTTCCTCGCGGAGGAAGGCAATGCCAATCAAAATCAACACCACCCGCAAGAGAGGAAAGGAACTGGGGCGCGAAGTTGTCTCTACCAGTTTCCGATAGAGCAATAAAATCTAACCGATGCTCCAGAGAAGCCTCAGCAAGAAACCTTCTTTTAGCCAAGTCTTTCAGACCTCTGCTATTCCAAAAGATTCCTTTCATCACTCATCATGAAATTTTTTAGTCGTCCGAATCCTAGCACTCCTACGAACTGCAGAAGCGGGGTAAATTTTCCGTTTCCACTTACGCTTGGGTTTACTAAGTCCTGACTCCCGATCCTCATAACCGGGCTCAGCGGAACAAACAACTGCATTCTCTATGGGCATATCATCGTCCTCAGACTCATGATTGGATGGTGCTAGATCCACACACATATTATCGAGCACTCTAACCCCTAATGCATCAATCTCATTGTCATTCATGGGTGTAACCGCTGCAAGATTACGAATAGTTTCTAAGGCACGCTCCACCTCCAAATCTAACAAATCATTCACCAAATTGGAAATCTCACTATCTGTAGCCCCGAGTGAAACTCCTAATTGGTTTGCATTATTTATAATTTCCTCATTAGAAAAATGCAATAAAGAATTCGATATGTTGACGGACATACCAGTAGAGATCGCAGCATCATGAAGCTTGGCTGCCCTCATAGCGCACCTCTGCTGCATATCATCAACCTCCGGAAGCTCCTGAATGCGGGCACTCATCCGCCTCCCCGTCGAGGCTGGGTCCGGGATCCCGCCAAAAGCAACGACCTCTTCCCTAGTAACCCCTCGCGCTGACCGCGAAGGGTCAACCAAGGAAACCGGAGGAGGCGATTGCGGGCTCCCATGCCCCTCGGACAAGTGCCCCAAGCCGAGACCCATAGCAACGGGTACGCCGGGAGGATGCTCGGACCTCCTGACCGCCGACGAGGAAGGAGGAGTCAGGGCCGCCTGCCCCATACCCCCCTCCCCCAACGCCACCAAAGGCGCGGGCGCCGCCACAGGCGAAGGAGATGCGGTCCTCCTGACCGCCAGCGAGGAAAGAGGAGTCAGGGCCGCCTGCCCCAGATCCCCCTCCCCCGACGCCACCGAAGGCGCGGGCGCCGCCGCCACACCCGAAAGAGAGAGAGCCGAGGCCGCCTGCCTCGGGCCTCCTCTCCCAGCACCTGCCGGTCCCGTCATGACCAGCGATGCCGATGGCGGAGAAGTGAAGGGGGAAGTGGGAGTCAAAGCCGATGGTAGGCATCTTTGGACTTTCTTTTTTATAGAGAGGACCCGGATTTCATTCCTTACTAGCAACGTAATGCATCTTTGGACTTTTTGTCAATTGTAGATTTGTAGCTACTGAATTAGTTTTTCCCGGCAGAATGGTAACTGTGAGATTAAAAACTTCAGTTACATACATCATGGAAATATTCACTGAGCCCTATAGATAATAGTACTGGGATAATAAAGCTTTTCATATTTTCCATAACAGCAGTTAGGTAAATGCAAATAGGTTACCTCTGTTTTTAAGTTTCTTCATGCCTTTAAGACAAGGGCTGCTAACGTAGCAAAATGTCATGGAAAATGACGGCTATGTATGTTCATCTTCTGTTGATTATTGAAATGGTCACAGAATGTCGAATATGGTAGTTGTCTCCTTGAAATGGCAGCAACACACTTATATTCGGTATGGATGAAATCAAGTTTTCGTTGCCAGCAGTTTCTGTTTGATTTCACCATTTCTTCTATTTATATATGTTTGAAATATCTGATGCATATTCATTATAAAAAAAATTGTTAACCTTCACAGAATGATAATGGCGGTTTTGCATCATATGAACTCACAAGGGCTTATACGTGGCTGGAGGTGAGCCGTGAACTCTTTTCAGGACCCTTGTTTACTTGTTTGTCATGTCTAAGCACGGCAGTGCTGTAAATCAATTTTTGATGTGCTAGCATCAAAACTGGGGAGTTACCCTTCTCTTTTGTACTTTTCGAAGTAATTGGTACCGTAGAATGCCGAAGGCCAAGTCCATCAGGTTGCTTGTAAACTTCTTAATTATTCAAGTTGAATTGAATACAAATTTCCTTGTCACTTCAGTTAGATTCTTGCAAAGTTCAAAAATAGAACTAAACAATATTCATTTAAGCTCCAACTCATTTATCTAATGTTGAATATGTTACTTCCATACTGAGACACTTCATTGAAATCATCCAGATTATTAATCCCTCTGAGACCTTTGGGGACATTGTGACTGATTACCCGTCAGATACAATATCTCTTCAATCATCAATCCTTAGTGCTAATTGTCATGTGTGAAACAAACTGAATAATGCAACACTCAATTGGCAGGTATGTTGAATGTACATCAGCAGCAATCCAAGCTTTGACATTATTCAGAAAGTTCTACCCTGGGCACCTCAGGAAAGAGGTGGACAACTGTATCAGCAAAGCTGCTAATTTCATTGAGTCTATTCAAAAAAGTGACGGTTCATGGTTAGTATTTGGGCATTAAACATGCTTTTTATAATACGGTGCATCCAGATAGTTACAGGTAAAAAAAGGTCTACTTTAGCTGATTTGGAGCTGCTCAAGGAAAGTGCCAACGGAACGTTCCAACCTTGTCGTTTGGCTTGGTTGGTTTTGCTGATTTTGCAGTCTAATTAGTTGGTCGTATCAGTTTTAAGACTTTTATATTATTTATCCTTATTCACATATTGAGTTGGTCCTCCTGTACTGTTCTGAAAAAAGAATACCACTACTAAATGCATATAATTAACATCGATGTTCTCTATTTTTCTCCAACAGGTATGGTTCTTGGGCTGTTTGTTTCACCTACGGCACTTGGTTTGGAGTGAAGGGATTAACTGCTGTTGGTAGGACATTCAAGAATAGTCCTGCAATCAGAAAGGCTTGTGAATTTCTGCTGTCAAAAGAGCTTCCTTCCGGTGGTTGGGGAGAAAGCTATCTATCATCTCAAGACCAGGTAATTTTTACAAGTTTCTTCAAAAAAGCCGCCACCTCCCCACTACCAGTATCATGGTTATATTTATGGTCTTTTTTGCTGCATTGTGTGCTACAGTCAAGGTTTCATAGTATTATCTGTATTGGGATTTGATATTCCTAATTTATGTACTGATACAGTGAAAACTAAGTTCAGGGAGGAACTCTTTATATTCTGTCCGTGCACATTCCAGAATGTTACATTATTTATCTTAAGTGTTCTCTGTCCGTTCTTCCCCGCTTTCACCTGACAGAAATGTTGATCAGCTAGTGGCCAAATCCCACTGGATACCATTGTGGCAGGGAAGATAAGTTTATTTCTTGCTTAACCAACTGGCACTGACAAACCAATCTCACTGGAAAAAGGCTAATCAATCCAGATCTTTGGAAGGGAAATAAACTAACCAACTCTCTTTTCTCCTGGTTCTTGGCCTATCTGGTACTCCCTCCGTTTCACAATACTTGCCTTCCCTTTATCAAAATATAGATGTATCTAGACATGTTTTAGTATATAGGTACATCCATTTTTGGACAAATGGAAGTCAAGTATTTTGGAACGGAGGGAGTACTACTTTGGCGCATCAGGCAAGCCAGCCGTGTGTCACTGCTTTGTCCTGGATCCTTGTGGCCCTGGTGATGCCTTTTGTATGGAATGCACAGCATGACCTCTCTCGTCTCTCCCCTTCTTTTTAAATAGCTCGTCCTCGACCTTAATTTGTGAGCACCACTGCACTAACCATCTTCTGGCTTATATTCAATCAGGTTTACACCAATCTTGAAGGAAAACGTGCTCATGCAGTGAACACTAGTTGGGCCATGCTGGCCCTAATTGATGCTGGACAGGTCTCCTTTGTTTCTATGATTTGCTTTATGGGCTCTGGCACTTTGATACAATGTGCTCGTTCATAATGTACTAAAATCTTGTTGGTACAGGCTGCAAGAGATCCATCGCCTCTACATCGAGCAGCCAAGGTTTTGATCAACTTGCAATCAGTGGATGGAGAATTTCCTCAGCAAGTAAGTTGCAGTTTTTCCAAAGAATAAAATTAGTTCATTCTTCCATACAATATTCTCCTTTTAAGTTCCTAAAAAAAATCTCTTTTTAACGTTTACCCTTAAAACGAAATCAAAATATATGTATGAATATTCAGGCATACACTATATATTCCTGAGAAAGAAAAAAATCAGTCTTAGACTCTTAGTACTGATTGATGGATTGTAATCTACTCCCTCCGTCCCACAATATAAGAGCGTTTTTTGCACTGCGTTTTTGTAAAAAACGCAGTGCAAAAAACGCTCTTATATTGTGGGACGGAGGGAGTACTTTTTTCTGGATCTCTTTCTCGGTTGCACGTCCCACCCTGTTGTCAGTTTGTCACTGCCCAGTGCCCCTAGGTATTTCTCTTATGCACGCCTCGGCAGCGTATCCATGTTGCCCACCACTGCTTCTTAGAGGCCACGGATCTGAGGTCGTGGGGGACCTGCGAGGTGAAATCCTAGAATTAACTGTGTGGAATCATCCACCACAGAGCTACCTCACTAAATGTAGCCTAGTGAGCTCCATTTCACTGTGTTGGGCCCTTGCATGTGCATGAGTGCATCTCATGCGTGTGGCCTCCTTGTGGGCGCTGGAGCTCCGATGAGATCTATCCACACCTAGTCTTGTGAAGCCAAGGTTGGTACATTGATGGCATCAACATGGGCACCGGGGTACATCGCCTGGCCAGCCATGGTGTGGCCGACGGGGGCGGCATCCGCGGATGGTGTAACCTTCTTGAAGGCTTCATTGCGGCGTTCACCCTCCCTCCGTCTTGCTCCGGGTGAAAACTTGATCTACGGGTCGGGCGGTGGCCGCCATCTAAGGTCATTACCTTCTTGGAGGCGCCGCCTTGGAGACCTGGCTTCGTCGTGGGGTACCCGACACTGTGTATCTTACCTTGGGTGTGTGTTGTGTGTGGTGGTGGTGTGTGTTTGTATCAGTTTCGAAGTTGTTATGCGGTGATGGCTTTATCTATAAAGCGGGGGAAACCCTTTTTCGATAAAAAATTTCTTTCAACTGGTTTTGGATGAAGCGCTCCTTTAAAACCAAGTTCTTAGATGAAGCACTCCTTTTAAACCAAGTTCGAGTTACATCAATACTAACTTGTAATTCATGATTATCTACCATGCACTTTAGTTAATAATCAAGTTCTAGATGTTGAATAACTTTTTGTGTGCATTACACAGGAGATAATAGGAGTGTTCAACAAAAACTGCACCATCAGTAACTCCCAGTACAGGAATATCTTTCCAATTTGGGCTCTGGGAGAGTACCGGTGCCGAGTCTTGGCCCCTGGCAATTACTCCCTCCGTTCCTAAATATAAGTCTTTCTAGAGATTTCAACAAGTGACTACATACGGAGTAAAATGAGTGAATCTACATTCTAAAATATGTCTACATACATCCGTATGTGGTAGTCCATTTGAAATATCTAAAAAGACTTATATTTAGGAACGGAGGGAGTAGTACTGGAGCACCAACTGGACAGCACCGCAAGGATTTGGCTGCACCCCAGTTGGGTACGCTTGAAGAGGAGGCTTGGATAAATATTGTGAATCTACTTGTAGCTCTTTGTTCAGGTGCTGGTCTCGTAGTTTCTAATAATGTACTCCCTCCGTTCTGATTTACTCGTCGTGGGTTTAGTGAGTAAATCAGAACGGAGGGAGTATCTAGATTAATGACAATTAATTCAGTTTTAAGCTGTCTTGCATGACATCTTGTTTCGCACATGAGCAATACTAGCAAACATGTCCATGTGTTGCAACAAAGATAAATAATGCTCAAGATCCTCCACAGATGCACACCCTTTATTTTAATATGATGAGCAATGGATCAGCTGTGGGTAGGTTCTTTTCGGGTGCGAGTTTGAAATATGAGATATTGTTCTGAGTCAACTTATAGTTCCGCTTATTAGTTCATACTAAGATTTCAAAGTAAAATAGAAAAACATAATTATAACAATTTTAGACTTGAATGCAAGAGTTTTTTTTAATAAAAGAAATATAAATAACACTATCAATAAATTTAAAGTAACAACAACGTCAAGCGGATTAACCTGAATTAACAGTGGCATCAAGACACCTCTATTTGTTTGTGTTAGGTAAGATTAATTAGGATTGTTATCTTGTCGAGACCTTCTCCCCTTCCAATGGCCGCATGATGTAAATACCCTCGCGAACTATTCCTACAACTGCACATTAGCGGCCTTTTGTTCCCACACTCAAGGTGTTTAATTAGAACATCATCCACATGCATTGTGTTCCTTTAATTATGTCATTTACTTAATTCATCCTTAATTTTCATTAGCCAACACAACCACCATATATGGAATGGCATTCCTTTAATTATGCCATCTAATTACTCCACCTTTATTTTATGGAAAACATTTGTTTTCAATCGAATGAAGTGTAAACCGCTCACTTTGTGCGCCACGAGTCCCGATAGAGTGTTAGAACCGGCTTTTCGGGATTATTAATTTTCCAGAAAATGGCCCTTGTGCTCACCAGCCCCAGGATTACTGTTAGCTGATGAGGCACCAACTTGATACAGAAATTTCAAGCAAAGAACAACATGTGTAGTACAAGACCAAAGTGGCCTATGAGTACAACAATTGGTTTCTAGTGGTTGAAGGCGGAAGCGGTTTGTGGTTCATCTGCGTCTATGGGACTCCATTTCCCACAAGAACAGCTGACCAGGATAACTCCTATCTTCGCGAGGCTGCTATCATCATTGCGTAGGTTCCGGGGTTGTCATCGCAATGCTCTCTCCATGCGAGAAATCTGACCAAGACAATAGCCAGGGACAAGCCAGTGAGTACTTTTGAATGTACTCGCAAACATTATGAACACGGGTATAATATAATAGTGGATAATCATGCTCCGAAAGATTCTACGATCATAACGTCAGTCACGAAATAAACAAAAAAAAAATTATGATGCACGCATGCAGGTTGTTCATGTAAGATGCATTACGGGAGTAAAAATAGAATGCACCGATCGAGTGTGTGAAGCCACGCCTCAAAAGGAGAATAAAATAAATCCTGCCTCAGTCGGGCGTCTGAGCGACACCACATAAAGGGCTTATAAATAAAAGAAAAAACAAGCATGCCACAGTCGGGCGTCTATGCGACACCACATAAAGGGCTTATAGATGATAGAAATAACAAGCATGCCACAGTCGGGCGTCTATGCGACACCACATAAAGGGCTTATAAGGAATAAATAAATAACAAACATGCCGCAGTTGGGCGTCTGAGCGACACCACATAAAGAGCTTATAAATAATAATCGCAGTGAGTATCCAGGAGGTAGAACCGTCCCAAGGATACTCAATAATTCAAATAATGTGAATGGTTAGTCCACAATAATAATAATAATAATAATCATAGTCCTCATATGTCACAGGTCATAATCAATAATCTAGTTTAGCCGTTTCTCCATCCGAAGACCGTCACTATAATAATCATAATCCTCATATGTCACAGGTCATAATCAATAATCTAGTTTAGCCGTTTCCCCATCCGAAGACCGTCACTATACCTATCTCAGACTGTAGTCCTTTCCCATGGACATGACTATCCGAATAGATTTAACCTCTGCAGAGGGTGTACTCTATACCCACGAGTAACGGATTTACTTAGTCCATCGGGACTAATCCCGCCTACGGTCTTTTAATTGAAAACACGCCTGACCTGCACACACCAGCTTAACTTACTAGTGTCTGGAATCACCCACGACACCTGTCAAGCAAAACTCTAAGTGGGGAGGCTACAACCTCGACGTAGCATGGGATCAAATTTATATCGCGCGCTCTAAGGGGTGCCCCCCTCTCGGTCCCAACCGGAAACACACATGCCCCCGGACCAGGTGGCATGCCTACCGGAGGCCTCCGGTATCTTCCACCATGGCCTCTCTGTACGGTGTGTGCTAGGACGGGGTTGACAACTTACTGAACCGTACCCTACCTGCGGCAGGGACAAGTGGTAGTACGAAACAAGTATGGGGGTTACTGAACAAGACTCGACCTACGGCCGACTCAGGAGGTCCAAGTATTCTCCATATGACAAATATATTTCCATTAACAGATAAAGTCACCACTCATCAAACCTCACCATGCCATACCGGACACACTCGTCTCGACGAGGAACTAGGGACAAGCTCGTGTCTACCCAAGACAGCGACTTTCCCGGCTTCCTTCCGGTATGCATGAAAAGCTCACCAGGATGATTACTATCACCAGCATATCCATTACTAACAGCAAAGAATCTCCATTGTGCACTCATGCGAATGATTTTTATCGTCACATAAAAATGACGTATGCTCCAAATCAAGTGGTGTTGTAACCGTATCAAAACACCACACAAAAATATTATGCCAGAGTTCAGAATGCTTGCCTTCAGGTTGTGGAGAGGAAGTGTGCATTCCAAAACTTTTTGAAAGTTTTCTTCTCTCTCCATTTCCTATTTTGAAAAAAAATACCCAAATAACAAATATTTCAAACACAGTACAAAAAGTTGTCCTAAATATTTTTGAAATAAATCTTAAAATAAACTAGATGAAATTTGAGAGAGGTAGGAAAAAGAATCAACTCATTTGGAGTTTTATTTTAAAAGATATAGCCAGTCAAAGTTCTGTTTTAAAAATAAAACAGAAAGAGAAAACGTTTCGGAGGGGCTTACGCTTTCTGTTTAGCGAAGACGTGTTTTGTGAAATACGCCTCCACTTAAAACACACGTCGGCGGGGCTGGGTCGCTGACAGTGGGTCCAGGAGGCCCACTGGTCAGGTTTGACCAGTCGCTTCTCCCTCCTCTTCCTCTGCCCGAACGGAGGTGGGACTCCGGCGATCGACGCCGGTGAACGGCGGCTCCTCGAGGGCACCTGAGGGCAGGGATGGACCCGCCAGACCGGGGTGGTCTTCCCGGTGGTTGTTGGGTCGACGGTGGTGGAAGGAGTCGCCGGCGGCGAGCTCCGCGGCGGAGGGGGCTTCGGGTGGTTTGGGGGTTTCGAGCTACGGTGGTCCTTGGTCGAGTTTGAGAGGCTGGGCGGCTCCGCGAGGTCGAGGGGAGTGGTATGGTGGTACTAGATGGCCGAGGAAGGCTATGACTGCGACGGATTGAACCGGAGCGTGGCGGCGGCCGAACTGGCCGGAGACGGGGAAGAAAGCTTCCCGGCGCCGATTGCTGGGTGTTGGGGGCACTAGGGGGATAGAACAAGGTTGCCTGAGTGCTAGGTTGAGCTCGTGGTCCCCTTATATAGGCGCTCGTGGTCGGTCCCGCGGCGGCCGTGGATAAGAACGCCGGCGACCGTCGTTCTGTAGCTGCAGGGCGACGTGGCGACGACGAGCGCGTGCCGACGAGCTTGTGGATGAGCTCGGGCTGTTCCAGGGGGCAGCTGGCGCGCGCGGGTGGCTTGGGCGGCGCCGTCCATGGCAGGAGCCCACTGCCGACGCCGGCGTGCCGCCAAGGGAGCCCTGACGGCGGCGCTGTAGGGCGCCAGGGGTGGCTTGGAGGGTTCTGGCGAGTGGGCGAGGGCAGGGCGTGGCTCTGCAGGCGAGCAAGGGCCAGGGGCGGGACGCGGCGAGGGCGGCAGTGCGACGCGGCGGCTCGGTGCGCGCGCGTGCAAAACGTGCGCTCTGGGCGCGCCCAGAGCGTGCACGCCAACTGTTCGGCCAAATGCCAAAGCGTGCCATAGGGCTTGGGTGAGGTTGGCAATTAGCAGACCTAGGTTAGGAGTAGCTAGGATCTTAGTGGACAAGGTTACTTGGTTAGAGGATTAAGTACACAGTGCAACCTAAAACTCATGTCAAAACTGACTGTGCACACCAAGTGTTCGACAGAATGCTAAGTGCATCTAGGCAACTCTTGGAGTGGCCAAAATCTCCAGATCAGGGTCTCTTTAGATGTAGGTGATGATGGCAAGATCATTTGGGCAAAACCAGAAACTTGCTAGTGCAAGTTTTGCAAAACTTCAGTTTTGGACAGAAAGAAAAAGGTCTCATTGCATGCACTTAAAATCCTCCAATGGGTCCACTCTCCTGAACTTAAGGGTTTTGCAGGGTGGTTTATGAGTAGGAAAAAGCTCAGGGTTACTGGAGCAAAATAAAATAGGGTTGCAGTACAAATCACTAAACTGGACCAGAATGAAAAAGAGGTTGATTCACTCAAATTTTTCAAAAAACATCACTGGGTTTTAGCATAAAGTTGAATTATATGCATCTACTGACATCTCCAAACACTTGGAAGAATTTTTAAAGGAATATTTAAATAGGTTGTAGTGCAACAATACCTACTGGACCAGATCTGAAAAGGTGATGTAGAGCTCAAAATCTCCCATAACCAAAAGATATTTTTGCATAAAAGTGATGTGGAAACATCACATGACATCCCCAAATTTTGGTGAAATTTTTAAATGCATTTATCAAATGGTTGCAGTGCAAAAGAGGCTCCAATTTTATGAAAAGTCATTTTAAAAGAATAAAGCTCAGGTAAAGCAATTATGCAATTAAATCCACTGATAAAGAATTGTTTTATAGAGAGAGTATACAAGTCCAATAATACTTTTGGAAAGTTTCCACTTGAGGTAAAAACCCACAATATAAAAGAGAAGAGGGGTTCTGAAATCAAAAGATAAATCCAGACAAATGGAAAAGTTTAATTTCCTGGCAAAATTTTAAATAATAAAACAAGGTCAAAATTTTGGGGTGTCACAACACTACCCCCCTTAAGAAAAATGTCGTCCTCGAGATTTGTTAAAAGCTGTTTTGAACAAACATCGCTCTTACCAAAAGAAATCATTCTACTGTGCAATAACAACGTATCTATAGTGAGAGGGCAATAAGTGGTGAAAAACCACAGTGTGGTATACTGGCGTTGCGTGGAAAAATCCATGGTCGGGGAAAATGAGATATTTCTACGTTGGATACAGTAATTTAGAATAAATTCTAAATTACTAAAATACGCTGGTCGTACCCGAGAGCACAGTGCTCTCTCTGGCTGACAGGTGGACCCGGGGCCCACTGTCGGCCTCTTCTTCTACCTCTGGCTCTCTCTTCTCTCTCGCGTGCTCTCCCGCGCTTCCTCCACCGGCGACGCCTAGCGCGTAGGGCATCTAGGTCGTATTGCGGTAGTGCGCGGCGTGCTAGCTGCCGGTGCAGCGTGCACTCACCTCGCGGGCCAGTGCACTGTCGGCACTGCTCGCGGACTCGCCTACGAACACCGGCGATCGAGCGACGAGTGGCGCTGGTGGACCTCGCCCACCGTACACCGATCTCGAGCTATAAAATGATCGCGGTGCTCCTCTCTTCTTCCTCACACCTGGCCTCGCTTCCACTTCTCCTCCCTTGCTGTTTGCAGGAGCTCGAGACGAGGCTCTAATGGCGGAGGTGATGCCGGAGTGGTACGTGGTCCTGGTGTGTGGAGGTTTGGCGACGTTGCTGGGGTTCTCCGTGCTCCTGTGCGCGATGATCCTGGATGATCGTCGTGATGCTGCCGCTCGAGTGTTAGCTCTTCGCGGTGGCGGCGATCACGAGGATTAGGTGCGGCATCGAGTGCTAACTGTTGTCGGTGTGCTGGGGCAACTCGCGCCCGAATGATTACTCACAAATCTCTCTTACTGAGACTGTGGGGTCCTCGGGTGTGATCAGTTAGGTGCAAAATGTGTACGAGGATTTGTAATTAGCGCACGAGGTCGAGTGGTTGTGGTTGTGAGTCTGCTGTTATGGTGTTGGGCGAATAAAAATCTATGTCGTGAAGATAGATACGCTGCAGCAACTCAGGGAAAGAAATCTCACTTGAATTTTATCGTGAGTGAAAAATTAGTTAAAACAAAATTTACAGCAGTAAAACTGCTCACATAATTGAAACCAAATATTTGATCTGTCGCACAAATTTTGGATACCACGCACAAGTTACAACACATAAATAAATATCGGGATAATAAACACAGCGGTGACGTCTACAATAAAAAAGGTAAACGGACAGGGTCCTGAGAAAACGTCTCTGGTACTGGGGCGCACTCTTCTTCTATCGGGGGAAGCGGGTTGACCAGTCGGTGAACGCGTCTTTCCTGGTCAGGCCTCAGTGGTCTGCCAATAGCGATCCGAGGATTTAAATCAGCGAGGCTCTGGAGATAACCCATTACCCGCTGAGTCAAATGCTCCTGAGCGATAACGTACTGGGCAAGGTTGGCCAGTACTGGATCTCTCTCAATTCGTCCACGACTTCTCCGGGTGCTGCACGACTCAGAAAATAATAATATCCTCGTTCGCTGGCATAGGGTACCGCGAATCAAAGACGAGCAAAGCTTCGTACGCGGCAGCTTCAATGGCCATATGCGGAGTCGGCATGGATTTCCCCACGAAGGAGACTTCCGTTGGGTCTTGGTTTGGGTTTGCGGGAGGGATTTGCACCACTGCCCAATATTTCGAGGTGGATGGGGTGATCCTCGATTTGAGCAGCTCGTACTGGGGTGGATGGATGGCACTCATGGTACTGCAGGTAAAGTCCCACAATAATTTAACAAAACTACCCGGGGTTGCGTCTGGAGTTCTCAGATAAATACTGGGGGTCGGCATGGCAACGAAATGGCTGTGCGTGTTGTGCACAAGGTGAGGGGTACTTGGCAAGGTCACGAGGTGGCCTTTTATATAGCATTGGGGCTGGGTTATTTACCGTGGTGAAGGGTAACTAGTTTGGGGTCGGGGTCAATGCCACAGATACACATATCTCATAAATGTGACGCATTGCTGTGGGTGTCGTCAGGTGTGGTTTTGGTAGCTGCGCCCGGAATTTAAAAGATGCATCTGTACGCTGACGTACTTATGCATGGCTACTACTCAAAAAAATAGGGGCGCACAAGCAGACAGCATTAATTATGGTGATACAGGATAACACAATTACAAGGCGTAGAAATACTAAGGCTCGGTACTACTCGAGCGACTTAGTCTACTTCGTTAATGTCTAAGTGGGCTGGCCTTGTGGATGCCGAGGTTTCTCCACGGGTTTCACCGTCGGGATTTGCTGGATGAGGTTGAGGGGCTGCAGGGTCGGGGTAGTGGTGATGACCATCGCGGGGGTTGTTGGCCACAATCCCGTTGGAACGTGTTCCCAAAAGGCGACGAAGCGCTTCTGGGGACACCAAAGCATTTTGGTCGATGGCTGGGGCAGACCGCAAGGACTCGATCGGGTGTCCGAACAGCACGACTGGGTTGTCGGCTTCGGGCTCATCTTCTCTTCTCGCCGGGGCTCGGCGAACCAGTTCTCCACGAGCTGCGATCAGATCAAGGGTGATTTGATCGAACAGTTGCTCTAGTGCGCTTACATAGCGCACCAGATGCAATAGTGCAGGATCTGTCTCGTGATCTCCGTTGGCAACCTGGGGCGGCCTACCATACCCGTCACGGCTAGGGTAGTAGTAGAACGAGCGACAGTTAACTCTGGGCGACAAGTGCCGGAGTTGAACTATAGCTTCTCGAGCTGCCAGTTGGATGGCTTGTGGCTCAAAGGAAGTTGTCCTTCCAGTGAACCTGTAGGGGCGTTCTGGTGATAGACCCCTACCATAGATGTGTACAGTGGCCCAGAATTGACGGCTCTCACCGCTCATGAGTCCTTGGTACACAACATATTCTGGGGGCTCTTCTAATGCATAGGCACGGCGGGTGAGATTTGCGAGCACGATCACAAAACCTCCAAGGTTGGTTACTGTGGTCTCATTGTGAACAATGGGGCCAGGCATCGTGGCTTGGTTTGGGAAAGAGGCTGTGATGTGCTGTGTTGAGGCTAGCGTGCCCTTTTTATAGAAAAAGGGGACGGAGTCTTCCTTCGCACGGTTGCGAAAAGGACTATTTAGGCGCCGGTCACTTCGCATGATCGACAGGCTAGGCTGATAGGTTGGGCACCGACTGCCAAAAAGGCGTCGGGTCACTGTGTGGCTATCTTATACAAGAAGCTTGGCCGGGGTTAGGTTAAGGTCTGGTGGGTTGCTTAACCTAGGTTTATTGACCTGGCTAAGATAGGATTAGCCAATGGTAAGCCTGGCTCTGATACCAAGTCTGTCAGGACCGGCTTTTCGGGATTATTAATTTTCCAGAAAATGGCCCTTGTGCTCACCAGCCCCAGGATTACTGTTAGCTGATGAGGCACCAACTTGATATAGAAATTTCAAGCAAAGAACAACATGTGTAGTACAAGACCAAAGTGGCCTATGAGTACAACAATTGGTTTCTAGTGGTTGAAGGCGGAAGCGGTTTGTGGTTCATCTGCGTCTATGGGACTCCATTTCCCACAAGAACAGCTGACCAGGATAACTCCTATCTTCGCGAGGCTGCTATCATCATTGCGTAGGTTCCGGGGTTGTCATCGCAATGCTCTCTCCATGCGAGAAATCTGACCAAGACAATAGCCAGGGACAAGCCAGTGAGTACTTTTGAATGTACTCGCAAACATTATGAACACGGGTATAATATAATAGTGGATAATCATGCTCCGAAAGATTCTACGATCATAACGTCAGTCACGAAATAAACAAAAAAAATTATGATGCACGCATGCAGGTTGTTCATGTAAGATGCATTACGGGAGTAGAAATAGAATGCACCGATCGAGTGTGTGAAGCCACGCCTCGAAAGGAGAATAAAATAAATCCTGCCTCAGTCGGGCGTCTGAGCGACACCACATAAAGGGCTTATAAATAAAAGAAAAAACAAGCATGCCACAGTCGGGCGTCTATGCGACACCACATAAAGGGCTTATAGATGATAGAAATAACAAGCATGTCACAGTCGGGCGTCTATGCGACACCACATAAAGGGCTTATAAGGAATAAATAAATAACAAACATGCCGCAGTCGGGCGTCTGAGCGACACCACATAAAGAGCTTATAAATAATAATCGCAGTGAGTATCCAGGAGGTAGAACCGTCCCAGGGATACTCAATAATTCAAATAATGTGAATGGTTAGTCCACAATAATAATAATAATAATAATCATAGTCCTCATATGTCACAGGTCATAATCAATAATCTAGTTTAGCCGTTTCTCCATCCGAAGACCGTCACTATAATAATCATAATCCTCATATGTCACAGGTCATAATCAATAATCTAGTTTAGCCGTTTCTCCATCCGAAGACCGTCACTATACCTATCTCAGACTGTAGTCCTTTCCCATGGACATGACTATCCGAATAGATTTAACCTCTGCAGAGGGTGTACTCTATACCCACGAGTAACGGATTTACTTAGTCCATCGGGACTAATCCCGCCTACGGTCTTTTAATTGAAAACACGCCTGACCTGCACACACCAGCTTAACTTACTAGTGTCTGGAATCACCCACGACACCTGTCAAGCAAAACTCTAAGTGGGGAGGCTACAACCTCGACGTAGCATGGGATCAAATTTATATCGCGCGCTCTAAGGGGTGCCCCCCTCTCGGTCCCAACCGGAAACACCCATGCCCCCGGACCAGGTGGCATGCCTACCGGAGGCCTCCGGTATCTTCCACCATGGCCTCTCTGTACGGTGTGTGCTAGGACGGGGTTGACAACTTACTGAACCGTACCCTACCTGCGGCAGGGACAAGTGGTAGTACGAAACAAGTATGGGGGTTACTGAACAAGACTCGACCTACGGCCGACTCAGGAGATCCAAGTATTCTCCATATGACAAATATATTTCCATTAACAGATAAAGTCACCACTCATCAAACCTCACCATGCCATACCAGACACACTCGTCTCGACGAGGAACTAGGGACAAGCTCGTGTCTACCCAAGACAGCGACTTTCCCGGCTTCCTTCCGGTATGCATGAAAAGCTCACCAGGATGATTACTATCACCAGCATATCCATTACTAACAGCAAAGAATCTCCATTGTGCACTCATGCGAATGATTTTTATCGTCACATAAAAATGACGTATGATCCAAATCAAGTGGTGTTGTAACCGTATCAAAACACCACACAAAAATATTATGCCAGAGTTCAGAATGCTTGCCTTCAGGTTGTGGAGAGGAAGTGTGCATTCCAAAACTTTTTGAAAGTTTTCTTCTCTCTCCATTTCCTATTTTGAAAAAAAATACCCAAATAACAAATATTTCAAACACAGTACAAAAAGTTGTCCTAAATATTTTTGAAATAAATCTTAAAATAAACTAGATGAAATTTGAGAGAGGTAGGAAAAAGAATCAACTCATTTGGAGTTTTCTTTTAAAAGATATAGCCAGTCAAAGTTCTGTTTTAAAAATAAAACAGAAAGAGAAAACGTTTCGGAGGGGCTTACGCTTTCTGTTTAGCGAAGACGTGTTTTGTGAAATACGCCTCCACTTAAAACACACGTCGGCGGGGCTGGGTCGCTGACAGTGGGTCCAGGAGGCCCACTGGTCAGGTTTGACCAGTCGCTTCTCCCTCCTCTTCCTCTGCCCGAACGGAGGCGGGACTCCGGCGATCGACGCCGGCGAACGGCGGCTCCTCGAGGGCACCTAAGGGTAGGGATGGAGCCGCCAGACCGGGGCGGTCCTCCCGGTGGTTGTTGGGTCGACGGTGGTGGAAGGAGTCGCCGGCGGCGAGCTCCGCAGCGGAGGGGGCTTCGGGTGGTTTGGGGGTTTCGAGCTACGGTGGTCCTTGGTCGAGTTTGAGAGGCTGGGCGGCTCCGCGAGGTCGAGGGGAGTGGTATGGTGGTACTAGATGGCCAAGGAAGGCTATGACTGCGACGGATTGAACCGGAGCGTGGCGGCGGCCGAACTGGCCGGAGACGGGGAAGAAAGCTTCCCGACGCCGATTGCTGGGTGTTGGGGGCACTAGGGGGATAGAACGAGGTTGCCTGAGTGCTAGGTTGATCTCGTGGTCCCCTTATATAGGCGCTCGAGGTCAGTCCCGCGGCGGCCGTGGATAAGAACGCCGGCGACCGTCGTTCTGTAGCTGCAGGGCGACGTGGCAGCGACGAGCGTGTGTCGACGAGCTTGTGGATGAGCTCGGGCTGTTCCAGGGGGCAGCTGGCGCGCGCGGGTGGCTTGGGCGGCGCCGTCCATGGCAGGAGCCCACTGCCGACGCCGGCGTGCCGCCAAGGGAGCCCTGACGGCGGCGCTGTAGGGCGCCAGGGGTGGCTTGGAGGGTTCTGGCGAGTGGGCGAGGGCAGGGCGTGGCTCTGCAGGCGAGTAAGGGCCAGGGGCGGGACGCGGCGAGGGCGGCAGTGCGACGCGGCGGCTCGGTGCGCGCGCGTGCAAAACGGGCGCTCTGGGCGCGCCCAGAGCGTGCACGCCAACTGTTCGGCCAAATGCCAAAGCGTGCCATAGGGCTTGGGTGAGGCTGGCAATTAGCAAACCTAGGTTAGGAGTAGCTAGGATCTTAGTGGACAATGTTACTGGGTTAGAGGATTAAGTACACAGTGCAACCTAAAACTCATGTCAAAACTGACTATGCACACCAAGTGTTCGACAGAATGCTAAGTGCATCTAGGCAACTCTTGGAGTGGCCAAAATCTCCATATCAGGGTCTATTTAGATGTAGGTGATGATGGCTAGATCATTTGGGCAAAACCAGAAACTTGCTAGTGTAAGTTTTGCAAAACTTCAGTTTTGGACAGAAAGAAAAAGGTCTCATTGCATGCACTTAAAATCCTCCAATGGGTCCACTCTCCTGGACTTAAGGGCTTTGCAGGGTGGTTTATGAGTAGGAAAAAGCTCAGGGTTACTGGAGCAAAATAAAATAGGGTTGCAGTACAAATCACTAAACTGGACCAGAATGAAAAAGAGGTTGATTCACTCAAATTTTTCAAAGAACGTCACTGGGTTTTAGCATAAAGTTGAATTATATGCATCTACTGACATCTCCAAACACTTGGAAGAATTTTTAAAGGAATATTTAAATAGGTTGTAGTGCAACAATACCTACTGGACCAGATCTGAAAAGTTGATGTAGAGCTCAAAATCTCGCATAACCAAAAGATATTTTTGCATAAAAGTGATGTGGAAACATCACATGACATCCCCAAATTTTGGTGAAATTTTTAAATGCATTTATCAAATGGTTGCAGTGCAAAAGAGGCTCCAATTTTATGAAAAGTCATTTTAAAAGAATAAAGCTCAGGTAAAGCAATTATGCAATTAAATCCACTGATAAAGAATTGTTTTATAGAGAGAGTATACAAGTCCAATAATACTTTTGGAAAGTTTCCACTTGAGGTAAAAACCCACAATATAAAAGAGAAGAGGGGTTCTGAAATCAAAAGATAAATCCAGACAAATGGAAAAGTTTAATTTCCTGACAAAATTTTAATTAATAAAACAAGGTCAAAATTTTGGGGTGTCACATAGAGCCCACCCACACCCAATCCTATATCTTCTCGTCTCTTTTAACAAACTCGATATTTGTGAACCAACCTATGGTTGAATTGGTTAAGAGGATAGTGATATCCTCAACCCACAAAAGTTCAAGTTCTGAACTTGAACACCGGTGCTCGCAATTTTCTGGTCAACTTATAGTTCCGATTAATAGTTCGTACTTAGATTTCAAAGTAAAATTGAAAAAACAATTATAATAGTTTTAGACTTGATGGTATGTGCTTTTTTAAAAATTAAAAAATAAATAGTACTATCAATAAATTTAAAGTAACAACAACGTCAAGCGGATTTGCTTGAATTAACAGCGGCATCAAGCAAAACCTATTTGTTTGTGTTAGGCAAGATTAGGATTGCTATCTTATCGATACCTTCTCACCCTTCCAATAGTCACATGATGTCACGACTCACGACTCACACGAACTATTCCTACAGCGAACGTTTGTTCCTACACTGAGGGCTCGTTTGGTAAGTCGAGATCCACCCGGGATCCGCTTAATTTCCCTAGGTAGAAAATCCCGATCTCAGCACACCAGGAGAATTTTCCCCATCTCTCCACCTATCCCCGATGGGATTTGCTTCCCTGGGAAATATTCCCCGGCCTACCAGATGAGCCCTGAAGGAGTTTAATTAGAACATCATCTACATGAATTCATTGCATTCCTTTAATTATACTATTTAATTAGATCATCTTTAATTTTTATTAGCCCACACAACCACCATATATGAAATGGCATTTCTTTAAGCTTTGTTCGATTAACCCACGTGGTTCAATTCCACTAGGGGATTAGGGCATCTCCATTGCTGGGCGCCTGCGTAGACGCTTATGAATAAAAAGATAATTCTCATAAAATAAGAAAGAAGCTTACCGCTTTCTAACCCGACGGCAAGCGCTAGCGAAGGACGCTAATTAATGGTAGAGTAGCAGAAAAACTGATCGCTACATGCATGGCTGTGGGAAAAAAAGCAAACGCCCGCCTCCAGCTTTTGCGTCGCTGCCAGGTTAGACGCTAGGATTTTGTAGTCCAACTGCCGATTGGGCAGGATATTTATCCTAGTGCCCAGGCTTAGTGCTCGGCGTTGTAGATGCCCTAAGGCGCCGAAGAGGAGGTCTCTAGGCACTCACTGCGATGAAATGTCGCAGACTCGCACATGGGACCTCCATGGACCGGGCCAAATAAGAGGAATGAGAGAGTGTTTTTAGATAAAGATATTGCTAAAAAGTTAGTCTTTTTTTAATAGTTTCCATTCTTCCATCGGTCACTTTTCGTTTTCTTCTTTTTTTCGTTTTTTCCATTTTTATTTTCTTTTTTTCTTTTTACCTTAATTTTCCATTGATTTTTCCTTTTCCTTTTTAGTTGAAACTTTAATTTCATCATTTCAAAAAAAATTGAAATGAAATATAAAGATTTTATTTTATTTTTCATAGATTAAAAAGGAAATGCTGATGAGTTTTAGAAAATATCTCTGAAAATTTAAAAATATTCATTAAGTTTTATATAAAATTTCAAGAATTTATTCATTGCATGAATTTGCAAAATTTTAATGAATTTAGAAAATTTTCCAGAATTTAAGAGTGTTCACAAGTTTTTTTTTTAAATAATGCGCATCTAGAAAAATCCACTTATTTTAAATGTTCAGATGATTTAAATAATTATTGATCATTTCAGAAAATTGTTCATGTTGATCATCCCTATTGTAAATTATCACATGGTAAGTATTTTATATGTTCTCTGCTTTGTTTACCTAAATCGCGCTCAAGTGACATCAGCATAAGCCGTTTTGCATTTGTCCTTTTTTTCATTTCCTTTTTCCTTTTCTTCTTTCACTTCCATTTTCCGTATGCGCTGATCAGGGTTATGGAATTGTAATTGTGCGTTGCCGATCACATGCGCATTTACATTTGCACGCCGAAAAGAAAAATGGAAACCCAATAAAAAGATGTGAAACGTGCACCAAGAAACGAAAACCCAGAAATTTCACTTGTATCTTCACATAAATCAGAGAATTATAGTGTTGAGAATTAGTTGATCATGCCAAGAGTTTTTCTTTTTAGGGATCTCAATAAGTATTAGCTCCGTTATGACATGGTTCTTCTTTGTTTGTAGGAGCCAAAGTCCACGCTTTGTGCTTCCTTGTTCTCCACATCCATAGGGATATATATACATATAGACATGTCAACGTACAAACTAAAACTCTTGTTTCTTAATCAAATTTGCAATCACTAGTTGTTGTTTTTTTTGCAACAACAAAAATACAATCCTTATTATTTGGTCCTTTTTAGAATTCGGGACACTAATTATTCGATGGGACTCCTCAAAAAAGGTATTCAACGTAGGGATGGCAATGGGTAGGGTATGGGCGGGTACAAGCTCCTTGCCCAAACCCATACCCATGGAAAATTTACATACCCACCCACTTCAATACCCGTGGGCATAAATTGGCACTCATGCCCATACCCATCGGGTATCCTATACCCAATGGGTATCCAGTGGGTACAATATATAACATTTTTTTTGTAAAGGTGGAGAAATGAGTTAAATTCAAGTGACGATGGGCGAGCAGTATAGCACTGACGTGGCCTCCTCTGATTGGTGGCCTCTTGGAGGCATCAAAGGAGTATAATCAGCCGTTGGTGGAATCCCAATGTAGTGGAAGGCGCTGGTGGGAATGGGGGATCGCTAGGTCGAGAGTTGGACAGCAGTTCGGTAGCGAAGGGTAAAGATTTCGTCTTTTTCAAGGAGTCGCATAAGACTTAGGATGAGTGGCAAGCAGGTGATAATGGGCCTATGAGCTATGGCCGCTTGAAGGAATACGAGATTTAGGATGGGCCACAAGATTTGGATGTTGACCTCACATGACATAAGACTTATTTTCATTTGTTAATGTTTTATGGGTATCCATTGGGTTTCCCATGGACATAATTTCAGACTCATGCCCTACCCGTATATTTTGCGGGTATGTATACCCATTATCCGTGGGTACAAAATCTCTCCAAGTCTTGCCCCATGCCCGTTGTTTTCGGGTAGGGTACCCATGGGCAAAACTGTCATCCCTAATTCGACGGGCCTCCGCACCCTGGATAATGTGGTCCGAGACACATCTTTGCGTGCGTGCTGATCTCTCTAGCCATATCTATTCTACGTTGACGCTGATGATCCTCATGTCTCAAGCAAGGAGAACATGCCGATTTTCTTTGTTCCTCGCTTCATGTTTTTCCATGGATGTTCCCACACGAGCTGCATATATAGACACCAGACTGATTCGCAGGCCTGCAATTAACAAGTTGCTTTTCCTGCGACTGCTCACCGATTAGTCGTCGATGATCATCCCAGAGGCAAAGAGGCAAGATTTCCTATCCGGCCGTGCGGCAAGAGGCAAGCACGCCGCAGCATCCCGGTGCAAGATTCCTGCCGCGCAGACAAGGCAAAGCGGTGTACGCGTGTCCCCGTGCCAACTCCGGCCCCCGGACACATGCAGCAGCCCGATTCCGATTCCGATTCCTGTAGTGTGCACGCGTGCATGCACGGCTTAACCAACCAGGGATACAATCCACGGCTGATGACGCGACCTTGTCATTTCCAATCCAAGAAGTGGGATGACACTGTGGCGAATTGAGTGCCCGTGTGGTCGTCTTAAGCTGGAGTGGTAGCTACTCCTTCCCGTACGTGGCATCACTGTTGGCGTACTGTACGTTTGATGATTGAACAGGCATATGCACGGAAAAGGCACGAACCTGCCATCAATTTGACACCCAGGCGACTTCATGCCAGTGCTGGTACCATGCACGCACAGTACAAGAGTAGTAGTAGAGTACTACGCAAAAACTCGTAGTGGTACAAAAAGGCTCGTGTTCAAGATGTGACCGACACTCTTACTGCTCCCAATCTACTATGTACCACTACTACCGTGATAATTGACAAACCTTATGCCTAGAGGAGTAGAGAGTCTGAGGGGCTGTTTGGTTCCTATCCACACCTTGCCACACTTTGCCACATCTAACCTTAGGCAAGTTTGACCAAGATATGTAGGTGTTTGGATCTAGCCACACGTAAGGCAAGATTTTTTTTATAAGCAGTGAACCCCACATGTCATAGACAAAAAAAATGTAGCAAGATTCCCTTAGGCAAGTTAAAATGTGGCTAAAAATTTAAGCAACTCAACTAAGGCAAGTGTGGCAAGTGTGACAAAAATCATATGGCAATATATGACAATGATAGTCACAATCCAAACAACCCCTGAAAGCCCCGAATACAAAACACTAGCAGATCACAAAATAATAGATACTGCTCGAGAGATGTTGTAGCTCGACACCATGAAAACGGAGGAAAAAAGGCCGGCCGGCCGGCTTGAAATTCGAGACGAGAATTTGTTATTCAGCGAGGCCCGTGCAACGCCGACAGGCTCCTCGACGTGCCTCGCAAACCCATGCGCTGTTTGCTGGTCCGTCTAGGCCCAGACGATATACGATATTAAACCTGGAACAGGGTTTCGGTTCAGAGCACCGAGGAGCGAGACTCGACTCGACGCGACTAGAGTCGCACCGTCGAAATAGTACTCCATGCACTGCATGTCGCGTCCCAACCAAAGGTTGTTGCCACGTTCAGTCTTCATTGTGATCTCGACTCTCGAGCGCCCGCCGCTGCCCTCCCAGGCTCCCAGCACGAAGCTTCCCAGCTCGTGTTTTTTCTATGCACCAACCAAGCGTAGCCCGTGTCGCCGGGAACCGCGATGCGGCAGCGCCGGTGCGCGCGGACTACGGGGGCCGCACGCGCGCGTCGGTGATTCCCCTGTCTGGTCTCCTCGACCGATCAATGATCAGCCGATCACGTATCGCAAATATTTGGATTTGGGCGATGATCTTGTCATGGATAAAACTGGATAGAGAGAGAGCCCAACGACCAGCACTAGCTAGCTACGCCTGCACGGATTAGATTTGCAGCACGAGTGGTGCATGCATAATGCTGCTGGCAGTAGGAGAGGATGAGGTCAACTCCACCGCGCGATCCCAAACGGACGTCCATTTTATCCAGTTTCTGTCCGTTTGGGTAGGGCAACGTGGTCGTGTCCGGGCGTGTCCTGGAATGCGGTGGCCGTGCGCCCAGCGCGCGGCCATATCCGTTTGCCCCATCCTGTCCGTCGGGGCCAAAAATGCCCATATTTTCATCAAAACTAGTTTTTCAACCCAAATATTTGTCAGAAAATTAAAATATTTTTACAACCCAATTGAAATTGTCTTTAATAAAATAGTTTTACAACCAAATCAAAATTGTCTTGACTGAACATAAAATGGACCAATAGATCTATTGGTTGCCAATGTGATCCCACACGTGCTCAACCAGTCATTTTGAAGATTCAAATGAGTGTGCCAATCACGCATCTCACGGTGGAATTGGGCAAACTGTTCAAATGTGGCCGGGTCTTGGTGCAGGGGCTCAATATTTTCAACTTGATAATCAAATCCTTGGTCGAAGATACTCTCATCACGCTCGTCCTCGACGATCATGTTGTGCATGATCACACAAGCAGTCATCATCTCCCAAAGCTTCCTTTCATCCCATGACAGTGCAGAGTTTCGAACGATACCCCACATGGATTGAAGCACACCAAAAGCACGTTCCACATCCTTTCTAACACTCTCTTGCATTTGGGCAAATCTCTTTCTCTTCTCACCTTGGGGTTTTGAGATTGTCTTCACAAAAGTTGACCACTGAGGATATATACCATCTGCTAGATAGTATCCCTTGTTGTACTGTTGGCCGTTGATCTCAAAGTTGACAGGTGGGGAGTGGCCTTCTGCAAGCCTCGCGAAGACTGGAGAACGCTGCAGCACGTTGATATCATTGTGAGAACCTGCCATGCCGAAGAAAGAACGCCATATCCAAAGATCCTGCGATGCCACCGCTTCTAATATGACGGTGCACCCGTTGACATGCCCCTTATACTGGCCCTGCCGGCAAATGGACAGTTATTCCACTCCCAGTGCATACAATCTATGCTGCCAAGCATGCCTGGAAAGCCTCTAGCTGCGTTGGTCGCCAACAATCTTTCTGTATCAGCGGCAGTTGGCTGCCTCAAGTACTCTGGGCCAAACACCTCGATCACAGCCTGGCAAAACTTGTACATTAACATCAGACATGTTGTCTCACTCATACGCACATACTCATCCACCAGATCGCCTGGAATTCCATATGCAAGCATGCGGATGGCCGCGGTGCATTTCTAATAAGAGGAGAATCCAAGCTTGCCAAGGGCATCCGTCTTTCACTCGAAGTATGGGTCATGAGCAACCACTCCCTCTCGGATACGATTGAACACATGCCTTGCCATTCGAAAACGGCGACGGAATTTATCCGGCTTGAAGAGCGGGGTGTTGGCAAAGTAATCAGCATAGAGCAGGGTGTGGCCTCTCTCCCTGTTGCGGTTCAAGTTGGGAGCACGGCCAGGGACTGACCCCCTGTACCGAGGAAGCTGCCGTTGAATGTGGTCGTGAACGACCAGTACAGCCACCACAAGATCTTCATCATCCGACGACGAATCGTCCGATAAACAAAGGAAGTGATGGAAGAAAAACTCGTCTCCACTGTCCATACCTTTGTGGGCAAAATGCCGAACACCTTGCGGTCGTGGTGGCGAAGAGGCCGCGATGATCACCTCGACGCAGCAGGGGTGGTTGCCGGCCGGCTACTGGCTGCTCTGGAGCTCTCGTCGGAAGCTGCCGAGGCCGCTGTGGTACGTCGCCGGCGGTCGTGTCCCCTCTGCGACCGGCAAAGACGGCGACGGCCAAACCTCCGATCGACGGCCAAAACTACGGCCAAAGCGCGGGCGTGGTGGCGGCCATGTCGAGACGTGGTTTGGTAGGGACGGCCGGGGGCTGCGCGTGAGGAGGCGGCCGGAGAATAGCGGCGGCGCCGGCGGCGGGGCAGGGCGGGAGAGGGAGGGTGGAAGCGTTGGGAGCGGAGGGACTGCTAGTGTCCCCGACAGGCGGGCCAGGGGGATAAGGGCGTGTGTCCAGGCCCTCCGCACGCGTCCGTTTCACCTCAAACCGAGCGTAAGTTTAGGCCGGGATGGATCGAAAACGGACGGAATCCGGACATTTGTCCGTTTGAGACCGCGCGCTGGGCCGCACTATTCGTCCGTTTTATTTCAAACGGACGGGGCCAGACATGATAGAGTCACGCGGTGGAGTTGGCCTGAGAGATCACTATCTTCCGCGGCCAAAAGAAAGAAAGGGCGGAGGAGAAGAAAGGAAGATCCCGTTAGGTGGGTCAGCGTCGGAGGACCGCGACGGACCGCGTGCGTGATGCCAAGGCAGGCAGGTGCTTTCCGTGTTCGTGTTTATGGCGTGCGGGGGATGGCTTTGCCTGGATTCGGAGCTCCGTCCGGCCTCGTGGGTTGCATGGCTGCGACTGCCAACGCAGGATTGCTCTGCTACTGTGCGTCGGCGGACGGCGGTCGCCGGGTCGTGCTGCCACTGTGCTGAACCCGGGGTCGGTCCGGGGGAATCGTACTGTGTCTCGTCAACAGTGCGCAGGTTGCTTCAATGCCCCGCCTGTTGAGAAGGCGCGTGCGTGGCCGGGCCGGAACGTAGTTTGGTGCCCTTCTTTTTCTTTGATGTTCCGCTAGTGTTCCGAGCTTATTTTTTTTAAATCTCACAAAGTTTTTTCTAAAGTTTTATTTTTTTGCGAGAAAAACTTTCAATCTATTCATCTTCAATCATGATAGTACAACGAACACTAGAAATAATAAAAATTACATCCAGATCCGTCGACCACCTAGCGACGACTACAAGCACTGAAGCGAGCGGAAGACGCGCCGCTGTCATCGCCCCTCCCTCGCCGGAGCCGGGCAAACCTTGCTGTAGTACACAGTCGGGAAGTCGTCGTGCTAAGGTCCCATAGAACCAACACACCAGAACATGACGAAAACAAGATCATTACGGCGTCACAATGTATACATGGACGAAAACAAGATCGCCGGGCCGACCTAACCAAACATGACGGCCGAACCATAAAGCTCTGTATCATTTATACGGTCAAAATATACCATTCCGTGCAATTGGTCAGGACCGCCCGCTCCGGCCAGACCTGTCCCAGCCAACCCCTTTGTTCTGTTTATGGACATGAAGCCGCCCAATGGTTCAATATCAAGTGGCCTCATGTCCCACCGGGCAACATGATCTAACCCATTCTAATATTAGATTGCACAAAAACTTTGAAATTTTCTCAAAAAAAGGAAGTGTTTGGGGGGGGGGGGGGGGGGCGCATGAAGCGGTCATCAAGGAAATAGCAACTCTTCGATCTTATTTTACCCATATGTAATTTCTCCATGAGAAAAGAGACTCTAATTATGAAGCTCACAACTCAGCTAGGTTTGTATCATCTTTAGTAAGTTAAGATATTTAAAATTTATTTGTTCGAAGGGAAAAGAAACATCTGCAGCTACGTTTCTGTTTTCTACCATGAATCGTTTGCAAAACCAGCCTTGAGTTAATAGTTTGAAATTTTCATATAAGCACAAGGGTAGCAACCTTGCAAAGACATGTACATTGCAACGACAGTAACCTGGGGCAACAAATTTTGAGTCGACCCGCTGTTCCGATGGGCTGATCATGATCGGCTCTCCTAGCCCAATTTTTTATGAAGCCGACTAGAAGACCCGCCGGCCTTGAAACTATTGGTCGGACCAGTGTCTCAATGGCTAATGTTGGCACATTCCATACCAAGTCCGTCCCGTAGGGTGACGGTTGGGGTCCTGTCCGAGATTTCCGAAGGCGATTGCCAAGGCGATCGCGATCGGGTCCTCCCCGCCTAGGGTTCGCCGTGATCAGCCGCCGCCTAGTTCTTTCTGTCTCCATCGGGGTCGCGTTCCTTCATCCACATCCGAGTCCCTTCCACCATAGTCCTTCTGCGCGCTTCCCTAGGGTGCGTGGTCGTAAAACACCTGAATCTAGGAGGAGGGCAGGGGGTGTGTGTGGGGGGAAGGAGTCATGGAGGGAGTGGCTGGGATGATGAGGGGGTTGAAGCTGTCGGAGGAGGAGAAGAAAGGAGTCAAGATCAGGGGCGCGGCAAAGGAGAAGGGGAAGGGTGTGGGTGCACAGGCGGTTGGCAAGATCTTCTCGGAGAGATTGGCGCACCCAGATGCCATCTCGCTGTCTCTTGGGAAAGTTTGGTGTCCGATCAAGGGAATAGATTGTAAGGAGGTGGGGGAAAACCGTTTTGTCTTCACGTTCTTACAAGAATCAGGGAAGCGGAAGGCTATTGAGAACGGGCCATGGATGTTTGATAATGACCTTGTGGTGGTGGAGGAGTTTGACCCCTGCAAGAGGCTGGATGACTATGAATTCAACAACATACCAGTTTGGGTCAGGGTGTATAACCTTCCGTTAGGTATGATGAACGTGGATTCAGCGGAGGACATTGGCAACATCATTGGCCAGTTTGTAGAAGCTGATACGGGGGTGGATGGCAATGCGATCGGGAAGTTCATGAGGATTAAAATAAGGATGAGGATCGATAAACCTATCATGAGGGGTTTTACACTTGAGTACAAGGACGAGCAGAAACAAAGGAAGGAGATGAGGATGACAGAGGAAGAAGAGGAGAATGGGTGGTGCAGGTTCGAGTATGAATTCCTTCCGGACTTTTGTTATACGTGTGGAAGACTCGGACACACTGCGAAGGACTGTGAGATCAAGCTTAAGAAAGGGGAGGCCCAACAGTTTGGGAGATGGCTTAAGGCGGATATGGGAAGTCGAAGAGGGGCGGGAGATGATGGTGTGTGGAGGAGAGGAAGCAGGGACTATGAGGGTAGGAGGAACTACGGGTACAGTCGATCAAGCGGGAGGACGGGAAGTGGTAGCGACGGATTGTCATGGAGGAAGGAGGGGGCTCGTTTAAGTGGTGCAAGTTCAGGAGGTACGGAAAAGGGAGAAGAAGTTACAAGCCCAGCTAAAAACAAACAACCGCTGGATCGCTCAGGTAATCCTAGGAGGCTGTTGCTCGGCACTGGTTCAGAGCCTGAGAAGGGGGGTGAAGAAAAGGGTATAGACGCTAGTGGTTCAGAAGGGAGAATGGACGGGGAAAGAGGAGAGAAGCTAGGTACTGCAGTGGCGGGGGAAGTTTTGGTTGCCCAGGTGCATAAGGATAAACATACCAAGGAGGGTGGATCAGTGAGTAGGATCAATGGCAAAAACCCTAATGGCAAGAAGTATAAGAGGGTGGAGAGGACACATGGGGATCCACACCCAGTTATACAGCGTGAGAAGATCCTGGGTCAGAAGAGAAGCGAGCTAACCACTGATGAAGAGAAGGAAGCTAAGAAGGGTAGGACTGGGGTAATTGAGGACGTAGGAGAAGTTCAGGAGGTGTTGAAGGGTGTGCAGACCAACAATGCAACTACATCGGCCGGGCTGCAGGAGCAGCCCCGCCGGGAGCAATGAAACTAGTCAGCTGGAACTGCCGGGGGCTTGGGAATGGCCCGGCAGTTCAAAGCCTCCTCGACATGGGGAGAGTGGAGGAGCCCGATGTACTTTTTATTTCTGAAACGAGAATGACACATCAAGAGTTAGACAGATTCAGGTGGTCGCTGGGTCTGACCCAGATGCTTGCTTGGGACTCAGTTGGGAGGAGTAGGGGGATTGCATTATTCTGGAGAAGAGGTTTGGACCTGTCCCTACGCTCGTATGGTAGGAGGCATATAGACGTTGATGTGAAGGAGGAGAATGGGATGATCTGGAGGATGACAGGGGTGTATGGAGAGTCGGCTGCAGATCGGAAGAAGGAGACATGGCGTACAATAAAACTGCTAGGGCAGCAGCATCAGCATGGGAGGCCATGGATATGCTTAGGTGATTTCAACGAAATTCTATCTAACGATGAGAAGTTGGGAGGTGTTCCTCGGTCCCAAGCTTGCTTGGACAGCTTTAGAGCGAGTTTGGAAAGTTGTGGGCTGTGTGATATCGGCTTTACGGGGGATAAGTTCACCTGGAGGAATCACAGTCAGGAGATGGATATATATATTTGTGAGAGACTTGATCGTGCAACTGCCAATGCCAAGTGGTGCGAAATATTCCCGGACTTTGAGGTGGTCAACGGAAACCCTCGACACTCAGATCACAGACCAATAATTGTTAATACTTCAGGTGACAGTACGGCGATCGGAAGGGGCGACAGGGGGTTTCAGTTTGAAGCGTGGTGGTTGCAAGAAGAGGGTTGCAGTGAGGAGATACAAGGTGCGTGGGAGGAAAGCTGGTTGGAACGGGAGGGAGGAGTAGCAGAAGCTATGAAGAGGGTGGCAGGAAGGATTCGTAAATGGCATAAGGATGTTGTTGGGGAGTTAGAAGGGAGGTTGTGGAAAGCACGCACAGAGCTCGAAAGGTGTATGCGAGCACCAATTTCAGAGCAGAAGGTGAGAGAAGAGGCGAAGCTCAGAGGGGTAGTGCGTGACCTAGAGGAGAAGAAGAATACAAAGGCAAAGCAGAGATCCCACATTACGTGGTTGAAGAAGGGCAATAGGAGTACTCGTTACTTTATGGCTGTGGTGGCGGCCAAGAAGAAACGTAATAGGGTGAAAATGCTGAAGAAGGAGGACGGATCGGAGGTGAAGGAGGGGCCGGAGCTAACTAACTATGTGTGTTCTTTTTTCCAGGAACTCTTTACCACAAGTGCAGGCGATCGCGTGCCCGAGCTGTTAAACAAAGTGGAGCCGCGGGTCACTAGTCCCATGCTAGCGGTTCTGAATGCAGAATTCACAAGAGAAGAGATCAAAGCCGCTCTCGACCACATAGGAGATTTGAAGGCACCAGGGCCGGACGGGATGCCGTCCATCGTCTACAAGAAGAATTGGCATTTTATGGGTGATCATATCGTGGAGGAGGTTTTGGCTGTGTTGAATGGGGGTGATATACCTGCAGGGTGGAATGACACTCAGGTTGTGTTGATACCCAAAGTTAAGAGCCCAACCAGAATAAAGGATCTTCGTCCAATCTCTCTGTGCAATGTTTTGTACAAGCTCATATCAAAGGTAGTAGCGAACCGTCTCAAACTCATCATTCCGGAGCTTATTTCCGAAAACCAAAGTGCATTTGTACCTGGAAGGCTAATCACTGATAATGTTCTGATCGCTTATGAGTTGTCACACTTCTTGTTGAATAAGAGGAAAGGAAAAGAGGGAGTTGCGGCCGTCAAGGCCTACATGAGTAAAGCCTATGACCGCGTCGAATGGAGTTTCTTGCAGGCCATGCTTGAGAGGCTTGGGTTTGGTACAGCATGGATCGCACTCATCATGAAGTGTGTTACTTCAGTTAGATATCAAGTCAGGGTTAACGGGGAACTAACCGACCAATTTACCCCTTCACGAGGCTTGCGGCAGGGTGACCCTCTGTCCCCGTATCTCTTTGTTATCTGCGCGGAAGGTTTGTCAGCATTGTTGCATCATGCGGAGAGGAATGGAATTATCAGTGGGGTGAAGATCTGTCAGAATGCACCGGCTATCTCACATCTGCTGTTTGCAGACGACTCAGTTATGCTGCTGAAAGCAAACCAAGAGGAGGCCACAGCGTTAAGAGAGATCTTGAACCTATATGAGAATTGCTCGGGTCAGTGCATCAACTTGGAAAAATCTGCGGTCATGTTTAGTCCAAACACTTCGGTGGATGCAAGAAATGGAGTGAAAGCTGCTCTCCAGATCCATAGCGAATCATGGAATGATAAGTACCTGGGCCTTCCGGTGCACGTGGGTAAATCCAGAAAGAAAGCCTTTGGATATCTCAAAGGAGCTATGGCTGGGCGTGTGTATGGATGGAAAGAGAAACTCATTGCTAAAGTTGGCAAGGAAACATTAGTGACGACAGTAGCCCAAGCGATACCCACCTTTGCCATGTCTTGTTTTGATCTTACCAAAACTTTCTGTCAGGAACTAAGTTCACTTATCGGAACCTACTGGTGGAGTCAACAAGATAAGGAGAATACAGTTCACTGGCTTAGCTGGGAGAAATTAATCAAACCAAAAGCCAAAGGGGGACTTGGCTTCCGAGACATGTACAGCTTCAATATGGCCATGTTGTCGCGGCAAGCTTGGAGGCTAATACAAAACCCAAACACCCTGTGTGGTCGAGTTCTCAAGGCTCGATACTTTCCTCACTGCCACTTGCTGGAAGCAGAAGCTAAGGATGGTTTTTCCTATGCCTGGCGGAGCATGTTGAAGGGGCTGGATCTTGTTAGGGAGGGATATATTTGGCGCATTGGAGATGGAGCTTCTGTCAAAATCTGGACGGACCCTTGGATTCCAAGGCCTTGGTCGCGGACAGTGATAACCCCTCGCGGGAATAATATTCTCCAATACGTGCATGAGCTTATTGATCCGGCAACCGGACAGTGGGATGAAAGGCTAGTGAGGGATACCTTTTGGCCAGATGATGTGCGTCATATCCTGCAGATGCCTCTAAGGGATGGAATTCAGGATTTTATCGCTTGGCAGTTCGAGCCCAAGGGAGAACACACGGTGAAAAGTGCGTATAAACTGCATGTTGAGCTGCAGAAAGTAAGCACGACTGGCGGTGTGGGCACAAGTTCTCATGCGGTAGGCAATCTAAACAGATGTGATGACAATTCATGGAAGAGGATTTGGAAGTTGTCGTGTCCCAGGAATGTTCAAATGTTTGTCTGGAGAATTAAGCACAACTCACTTGCGCTATTGACTAATATGCAACGGAGGGGACTCAAGGTGGGAAGTACAAAATGCTTCTTCTGTGGCAAATCTGATGAAGATGGTGCTCATCTGTTTGTCAAATGTATAAAGGTAAAGGAGGTTTGGAGAGAGTTAGCTCTGGAGCAACAGAGAATGGACCTAGAACGCATCACGAACGAGCATGCTATGCTAGAGTATCTTTGGGGTCTGGAGGAAGGAAAACGTATGCATGTGTTCACCTTCTGGTGGATGTGGTGGAGCAACAGAAATAAGCTTAGGAAGGGAGAGAATCCGCTAGCACCTGCTGTTGTGGCTCGCCGAGCACGTAGCTCCGTCCTGGAATATATGCAAGCCTACCTTCCGAAGACTAAAACTGTTTCTGCTGAGAAGTGGAAACCACCAGCCGAAGGAGTACTTAAATTCAATCTGGATGGGTCGTTCATCCCCGGTGAAAACTATGTGAGTTGGGGTGTTGTCGCTCGCACCTCTGAAGGTGTTCTAGTCGCTGCTCGAGCGGGCAGACAGGAGAATGCTGGGGATCCTTTTGTAGCTGAAGTGATTGCTATGTCAAATGCTGTTGCACTCGCCGTGGACCTAGGAGTAGTTCAACCTGAATTTGAAACAGACTCACAGCTGTTGGCCGAGGCACTGGATCTCCGGAGGGTTGACTCATCGCCGTATGCAGCCATCATTGAGGACACCAAGTTTCAACTGAAGATGTGGTTCTCTAGATTTGTCGTTGCGGTGTGTCGCCGGAGTGCAAACTCAGTTGCACATGAACTGGCCATTGTTGGCCGTATGTACCCAGCGAACCACTATGTGGAGTTTGAGTCTGATGTTCCAGCCCATGTGGCTGTATGTGCCTCGGGTGATTTACCTCGGCATCGTTAAGTAATAAAGCTATGCTTTGCCCTAAAAAAAGATAATGTTGGCACATTCCCATCGTGAGCAATTGGTTGTATTTTAACTTGCATTTGTAGGAAGAGTCAACACGTAAAACAACATTGTCGGTACCAAAACCGGCAGATCTCGGATAGGGGGTTCCAAGTTGTGGATCTAGGAACGATGATAACATGAGAGGAAGGGCACCATGTTTACCCAGGTTCGGGCCCTCCTTAAAAGGTAAAACCCAGGGCCGTCTCCAAAAATTCGGGGCCCCGGGCGAAAACCAAAACGTGGCCCAAAATTTTGACAATTCACATAAAGGAATAATTAATATGTGTAAAGAATACTATCACTTTATTATATAATTTCAAGTCTGCTTTATTTCTACCTTATTTAGGCATATTTCAACACTATTGCTAGAAGGTAAAGGGATTGCAAAGCAATGAACGGACCTCATGTCCTACCAAAAAGGAGCATCCGTTTAGTATTTCTTGAAATAAAATCTTCAATCATATCTTTGTACTTTATCTTCTCCAAGACATCATCACCTCCATCGGCGATATTACCATCAACCCCTTCATTGGCAATATTACCATCATCAATTTCTGCATCAGGAGCCTCAACCTCTGTTGCATTATCATCAAGACCATCATCAACATTAAAATCTGTAGTTTGATTTTCAGAATTATGTTGGGGCCCTTTCACCAAATATCTATCAAGGGAACCCGTTAGAGATTGAGCCTCATCTTCGAGTTTTTGTTTCTGCTTATGCTTTGCAGCACCAGATTCATGCTTCCTAATTCTAGCAGACATGATGAAGATTCAGGAACACAGAACCTAACAAATTAGAAAAGTGATCATTGATCAAACAAAATCTATTTAGTTTCTAATAGTAACGGTCGTTAGATGAATAGATCATCCAAACACAAAGAAAATGGATTGAAAATAGAACCTCACACTTGGAGATTAAAACACGGTCTGTAGTTTGGCCTGGATGTGTTCCTCGATGGCTCGATCCTGATAGCGGTCCACAGCTGTTGCGGCTACACATAGCAAGACGACCAGCAATGGGATTAGATCGGAGGTAACTACCTCGGCGCCGGCACGACTGCCAGGACCTTGGTCAATGCTCGATCGCCGCTCGCGAGACCTAGATGGCAGTTCGCTGTCTGTTCATCTGCAATCGCTGGAATCAAGTGATTCGTATCCAATCTTCCGGTCGACCTATTGGGCCTCCAACATTATTTTCTATAAATATGTTATTTGGGCCTCTAGCACTAGCAGACCTGGACGCCAGCAGTCCTGGGAAGCCCAGCAGATTAATCAAAGACACCATGTAGTCACGTACACACATACGCTAGTTTCCTTTCCTGTTTTTTTAGCGATATTTCAACCGAAGGGAGGCAAAGTACGAAGGGTTTCTTCTCTCGATGGGGCCCCCACGATTTTGGAGGCCCTGTGCGATCGCTCACCTCGCTCCCCCTCATCGACGGGCCTGGTAAAACCCCACATCCTGCTTGATTATATTGACGATGGAGTATAAAATACATGTTTGATCTACCTCGAGATTGTATGTTGTGTTCTAAACCCTAAGCCTAGTAATTGTGATCGTGCATCTACGGACTAAACCCCCGGCTTATATAGGCAACAGGGGCATCTAGGGTTACACATGGTTGGTTGCCAACGAGGGATAAACCTGCCAACAGGTGAAGTAGTCATTGAAGTACACGCCAAGTCTTCGGCTGAGTCCATCTTGGTCACGTCTGAGATCAAGGCTTCTGGAGTCCTTCCTTATGAGATCGGTGGGCCATAAGCTCAACCCATGGACGATGGGCCAACTAGGTTGGTACCCCTTAGTCCAGAACACCGTCAAACATCATACTCCCTCCATTTCAAAACATAAGGTTTATTAATTTTTTCAAAAGTAAAACGTGTGCTTGTTTGACCAAATTTTAGGAAAAAGCATCCATATCTACAATACCCACTTTGTAGATATTTTATACCATGTGTATTGCTGAGTTGATATATTATTCTATAATCTTGGTCAACATACATGTTTGACTTGCACTAAAGGTGATGCACATTATAATCTAGAATAGACGAGGTATTAAACAAATTTAATAAATGACATGTTTTTGTTTGCAATTTGATTAAAAAAACACTACATTTTGTGTAATTCATAGGCCATAGGTGCCTCTAGCCCCTATATGTTAGTCGTCCTACAAGGACGTGACAAATCCGACATGGCGGCGAGCTTGTCCCAATCAATGGGGTCAGCTTTGCCGCCGGAGCCGACCATGGTGGGTCAAGAAGGGGAGTTGGCGGGGAGGGGGGGGGGGGGGGGGGAGGGTAGGAGTGGAGTGCGAAAGCGGAACATATGAGAATGGCCAGCATGGTCCGGCCTGACGTGAAGGTCGCGTCCAGGCATGTCCAAACTTCCTCATGTCCGCCCAAATTACAAGTTGGATTTAAGGGGTACGAGATAGCTCGGACATTTGAGCCAGGTACGAGGGGTCCAGTAGGACGCGGATTTTTGGTCAGGGCAGCGTCCGGGCTGTCCCGCAGGAACAAATGAGGGGTAGTGGGTCCGGTTGTAGATACTCATATACTGACATGAGTGATGCTTAGCTTTTCTTTTTAGGGGTATGAGTGATGCTTTGCTTGCCATGTAGATGTTCGCAACGGTGCAACTGAAGTCTGCAATAAAATCGAACTCATTGCAGTCAACACGGGCAATAGTAGTCTGACATTGTTTTTTCAGTCAGGTCTGGTGGAACCGACACTCCTGACTCCGCTAGCATTGAAGCAATGGGCTTAAAGCAGAGTTCCACCGGCGCACTCCAACTAGAAACATGTTTAAAATCCTCCTCCCCGTCGAAAAAGCTTGAATATCAAATAACGTATAGGACCCAAGCTAGCCGCGTCTCTGAACATTCCCACTTAGAGCGATCGTCAATAAATAAGCATTTCCAGCCCTCAAGCAAGCGGGTCAAGAACACGTTGGACGACCCACTGTAGGAAGGAAAACGAAATATATTATATAAAAGAAACCAAGATGTTGATGACGTAGTACGTCCCCACTCTGAAAGAATCGGCTCTCCCCCCCTTGTCACGCAGCGCAATGATTTGCTTGGTGCGTGGGCCCACTCACGCGAGAAGAACACAAGATGCAAGGCAAGCGGCCAGCGGCCTGGCATATATATACACAGGTATGCATTTGACCCGTAGCATACAAGGCGCCAGTGAGCCAGCGAGAGAGCAGCCGGTGCCCATTGATTCTCCCATCTGCCCCAGCAGCAGCTTATCCAGGAAGGCAGCAGCGCCAAGAACCAGCAACAAAACCCAGGCAAGCGTCGGAGAAGAGAGAACCTATTCTCCCCCCACTCCCACTCCTCGCCTCACTTGGAGAGCCGGTCATTCCATCCATCCGCGCGCACAATGTTTCAAGGGTGCGGCCTGTTTGCGTGCGTGAGCCGGCGCGGCGCGGACGTCAGGAAGCGGGGCGAGGCGGGCGCGGCCAGCTCGCGGGTCGCGGCGGAGCCGGCGGTGTGGGAGGAGGAGGAGGAGGCCGGCGGCGCCGCCAGGCGGATGGCGTGGGCGGAGGTGGAGTCCGCCACGGGGGCCTTCTCGTCCCGGGTCATCGGCCACGGCGGCTTCAGCACCGTCTACCTCGCCTCGCTCTCCTCCGCCCGCCTCGCCGCCGTCAAGGTGCACTGCAGCAGCGAGCGCCTCCACCGCGCCTTCCGCCAGGAGCTCGACGTGCTGCTCTCCCTCCGCCACCCGCACATCGTCCGCCTGCTCGGCTACTGCGACGAGCGCGACGAGGGCGTGCTGGTCTTCGAGTACGCCCCCAACGGCGACCTCCACCAGAGGCTCCACGGCGGCGAGGACGCCGCGGCGCCGCTGCCGTGGTCGCGCCGCGTGGCGATTGCGTTCCAGGTGGCCACGGCGCTGGAGTACCTCCACGAGGGCAGCGGTCCGGCGGTCGTCCACGGGGACATCAAGGCGTCCAACGTCCTCCTCGACGGTAACATGGACGCCAAGCTATGCGACTTCGGCTTCGCGCACTCCGGCGTCTCCGCCACGGCGGGCCGCGGCAGGTCGTCTGGGCGCGCCATCATGGGCTCCCCGGGCTACGTCGACCCCCAGCTCCTCCGCACCGGCGTGGCCAACGAGCAGAGCGACGTGTACAGCTTCGGCGTGCTGCTGCTCGAGCTGGTGACCGGGAGGGAGGCCGTGTGCCGCGAGACCGGACGCCGTCTTACCGCGGTGGTGTGCCCCACGATCAGCAAGGGGAACGTGGCCGATGCGGTGGACCGGAGTCTTGCCGGCAAGTACAGCGCCGACGAGGCGGCCGTCGTCGCGGAGCTCGCGATGCGGTGCGTCAGCGATGCCCCCGGGCTCAGGCCGTCCATGGCGGACGTGGTGCACGTGCTCCAGGAGAAGACCACCGCGTTGATCTCGGCCGTCGGACCCAGATTGGACCGCAGGATCATGTTCTAGCCTGCCTGGCTCATGGCTGGTGCTGTTGATTGTGATTTGTGAATAGTGATTAGTAATGTTAGGGCAGGTAGAAGAATGAATGTCGCTGCAGTGTGAGTACTCAGATTAGCTTAAGCCTTGGGATTAGGTAGAAATTTTTGTGATGTCATGGCACAGGCTCCTACTATATTGTAGCACCAGTGGTATGACAATGGCAGTGGTAGTTCAGTGGTCTAATTCTGGCGCGTATCAGGTCCAATGAACGGGTAATTTTATATTGGGCCTATCTGCTTTTTGAGGCACTTTGTTTTACATAGCTGGTGGAGGACAAGCTGTTTTGTTGACGCCGTGCCGTAGAAAATTAGTCCCCTCTGGCCATCAACGATTGAATGGCTATCTGTACAGACGTACTACAGCTCCAACCATGTACATTAACATGCATGTGAACAGACGCAAGTGGGTTTCAACTTTCAAACGATCTGTTACTACTGTGAAAAAAATCGGCAGCTCTTATTTTATCTGACCATTTAAAAGCCATTTTGATCATTCCATCATACAAGATATTGGGAGGCATGACATATGAATTCTTGCACATACATTGTTGTAGTAAATATTTGACAACTTGATGCTTGTGAATTTTATGATATGGTTCAGATTTCTTGTATGCGCATAGAATGTTTTCTGGAATGCTTATGAAAAACGAATTTACTGTTTTGGTCGCTTCGGCTGCACCTTTAAGCTCACAGCTTATTACTATCAACATAAAGAAATTTCCACTTGTATATAGGCTTCACCAATAAGCTAGCATTCCGAAATGAAAGCCACCGGTGAGAAAGTGTTCTGGCCACTCAAAGCTCGATTCCTTTCTCCACGGCAGTTGTGTGTCTCCAACTCCTTTCCTCCCTTTTTGTTCTGTTGTTTAACCATATATGTTGTATGTTAGCAGCAAAGTGTGTGATCTACATCTATTGGCCTCCCACTTCGTCTCGTTTGTACGTTGTGTAAAGGTGTGGCCAGCATAGCTTTTCCATATACTACAAGCACACACACATACTAAGTAATAGTATTAATTTTTTGAAAGATTCCATAAATCCCATCTTTCTCACTTTATCTTAGTCTAGTATTAGCACCACATCAGTGAAGATGCTGCCGCTTTTCCCTTTCGAGATTTTGATCACATATTTTTTGCTGGAGAGAAGATTTCCCTGCTTTGCTTGCATAGATAATTACTAAATATATTTCTGTTTTCAAGCACGAGAAAGGAGGGCAAGCTAGCGACAGGAAACAACCATCGATCAGCCGTGTGGTGTGCATGATGACGAAAAGCTTTACGTGATGATATTTCACTTTAAAAACAAGTCTGTGATCGGCGAGCGAGCTTGTCACGAACATGAAAATCACGCATGAAAATGATGCAGATTGGGTGTTGCGTGTGACACCTTAACAAACCTACCGGCGGCAATAGAAATTGTCAAATACGGTGCAGAGAAGATTGGCCGTGTTGTTAATTGGCTGGCTGTAACTCGTCATAAATAAATAAATAAAAAGGCATTGCTGTTGCCAACTTTGAATTAGTACTCCTAGAACGATGTAGTACGTGCCTGGCCAACTAATGCAACAACGAAATTCTAGCTTGTGGTTCACTGGCATGTCACTTTTCAGTACGAAGTACTGCATAAAAGTCTCGTCTTTATTTATTTAAGGGTAGTTTTCCATCACTCACGCGACTTCTTTTGCTTGCATAGCAGTACTCGGCGGGACTGACTGACTGACTACCGGTGGCCACATATGTAGTTATCCGACGATGCGTAGCCTTGTATATTGGGGTTTCAATAACCACCGTGGAAGATCGCTGGATTGGTGTTCAACAGTCAGAATCATCTGGAACATGGTCGCAGAATGCAGAAACCCTGGGAGAATAATTCAGAAACCCTGTGGTTCTATCTGAAATAATAACAGAAAAAAACTACGTGATCATTGGTCTAGATGAAAACTGCTGGATGTGTGTGCCTGCAAACCCCAGCTGTGATGAATAAACTAGCCCAATAATGCAGAGAAAGACAGCGAGATTAATGAAGAGCGGCTGGTTTGGTTGGGTTTCAGCAGCTTTGCTCGTTGATAGCCACATGCAGGCCTCGCTGTGGAATGTGGATTGGAGTAGAAAACAACTCGGGACAACGGTATTAGGAGCACGGACGTGCTCTGATTGGCCCTGGAGCTGGCTAATTAAGGATGTTTTTCTTGCTTATGCGATCCAGGCTGTCTGGTGAGGCTTGAAATGATGAAATCTACCGTTGTCTATGCACGGCCTCCGTGCTGGTCACGTGCGCAACGGATCTAGCAGCTTTCTGAAAGGTTTTGCTAATGTACAACGGGTACTAGTTGCGGCTAGAGGGGAACAGCATTTGGTACTCGGTTAAAGGAAGATGCCTTGCGTGCACGTGATATGAGAAACGATCACTCATCTCATGTGCGCAATTTGTTCGTAAACCCCAGGACTGGACTCCAACTAGAACAGAACTACTCCTTTGATATATTTTTTTTGTAGAAAACAGAAATGAGTGGTTTACAGGTTAACGAAATTATGTGCATGCAGCGTTAGGCCATCTCCAACGATGATCCTCAAACAGCCCGCAACCGTCCGGACCGCATAATTCGGACATGTTGTGCCATCTAACACGGGCATGTATTGGTACGCTTGGCGGTCCGGACGTGTTTTATCCGCAAAGTGGAGACAAAGTGTCTGTGTGCCTGTGTTTTTTTTTTTGGGGGGGGGGGGGGGGGGGGGGGGGACACCCGAGGCCCACTAAATCACCCATCCCGGTACCATTTCCTTTCACTCCGCCTGTTCTTCCCCTTGCTTTGCATCACAGCTTCCACCTCTGTCGTCGCTGTTGTACCTCTCTGGCCGCCACAGATGCATTGCCGGACGTCTGCGATCAACACCGACACGCCCGCTTGCCTTTACGACGGCGCTGCCTGCCCTGGAGTCATTTGTACCCAAGTACACTTCGCCCTCGACGACCTCCATGGCGTACACCACGCCCGACAGATGTTCGGTCAAATGCCATTAAGCTTAATTTCGGACGCCATGTCATTTTTTTCCGAAGGATGGCGGGGTACTCGATTATGGAGGATGAGCTGTTGCTTGATGTGTGGTTGTTCGTATCCGCAGATTTCATATGTAGGAGAAGATGGGGTCCTTCTGGCAACAAGTGCATGGATCGTTTCACGCACGAAAGCACATTGCGCCCTACGACATGCACATCATTCAAGAATGCAATGTGAGGTCGTTATTGTATCACTGGTACGCTATCCAAGCCAGCGTCACCAAGTTTTGTCATGTGGTTGGTCAGCTGGAGGAAGGTGGCCATTGCACGCGACAGAGGAGGAGATCGTAAGTTTTGCTTCTTCTTGCTCAACTTGTTTAAATCATTCATCACTCAATGTTGGTCTACACATTATGTAGCCCGCACGCGCTGCCATGATGTACCACAGGATAGAGGGACGGTCATTTACGTACACACTGTTGGATGAAGCTGAAGGGGCAGTGTTGGGAAACGTAGCATGCAATTTCAAAAAAAATTCCTACGCTCACGCAAGATCTATCTAGGAGATGCATATCAACGAGAGGGGGAGAGTGTGTCCACGTACCCTTGTAGACCGAAAGCGAAAGCGTTTGACAACGCGGTTGATGTAATCGAACTTCTTCTCGTTCCGACCGATCAAGCACCGAACGTACGACACCTCCGAGTTATGCAGACGTTCAGCTCGATGACGTCCCTCGAACTCTTGATCCAGCAAAGTGTCGAGAGAGAGTTCCGTCAGCACGACGGCGTGGTCACGGTGATGGTGAAGTGATCCGCGCAGGGCTTCACCTAAGCACTACGTGAATAAGACCGGAGGTGTAAACTGTGGAGGAGGGCGCTGCACACGGCTAGGAATCAATGTTATGTGTTCTAGCGATGCCCCCCCTCATATATATAGGTTGAAGGGGAGGAGAGGCAGCCAAGGGGGCACCCCAAGTAGGAGGAATCGTACTTGGGCGCCTCCCAATTCGGCCTCCCCCTTTCCATATTCATCCGGAAGGGGAAGGAAGGAGGAGGGAGGAGAGAAGGAAGGGGGAGGCCGAATCCCTCCCCTTCCTTTCCCTCTTCGCCTCTTTCCTTCCCCTTTATTTTGGCCTACATGGGGCGCACCAGCCCTCTAGGGGCTGGCCTATCCCCTTCTTGGCCCATTAGGCCCATGTAGTTGCCGGGGGGATGCCCAGAACCCCTTCCGGTGACCCGATATGTACCCGGTACCCCCAGAACACTTCCGGTGTCCGAATACTATTGTCCTGTATATGAATCTTTACCTCTCGACCATTTCGAAACTCCTCGTCGTGTCCATGATCTCACCCAGGACTTCGAACAACATTCGGTCACCAAATCACATAACTCATATAATACAAAATCGTCATCGAACGTTAAGCGTGCGGACCCTACGGGTTCGAGAACTATGTAGACATGACAGAGACACCTCTCTGGTCAATAACCAACAGCGGAACCTGGATGCTAATATTGGTTCACACATATTCTACGAAGATCTTTTACCGGTCGTACCGTAATGACAACATACGTCATTCCCTTTGTCATCGGTATGTTACTTGCCCGTGATTCGATCGTCGGTATCATCATACCTAGTTCAATCTCGTTACCGGCAAATCTCTTTACTCGTTCTGTAATACATCATCCCGCAACTAACTCATTAGTTACATTGCTTGCAAGGCTTATTATGATGTGCATTACCGAGAGGGCCCAAAGATACCTCTCCGATACTCGGAGTGACAAATCCTAATCTCGATCTATGCCAACCCAACAAATACCTTTGGAGATACCTGTAGAGCATCTTTATAATCACCCAGTTACGTTGTGACGTTTGATACCACAGAAGGTATTCCTCCGGTATCCGGGAGTTGCATAATCTCATAGTCAAAGGAATATGTCTATGACATGAAGAAAGTAATAGAAATAACACTGAACGATCAATATGCTAAGCTAACAGATGGGTCTTGTCCATCACATAATTCTCCTAATGATGTGATCCCGTTCATCAAATGACAACACATGTCTATGGTTAGGAAACTTAACCGACTTTGATTAACGAGCTAGTCTAGTAGAGGCTTACTAGGGACACGGTGTTTTGTCTATGTAGCCACACATGTATCAAGTTTCCGGTTAATACAATTCTAGCATGAATAATAAACATTTATCATGATATAAGGATATATAAAATAACAACTTTATTATTGCCTCTAGGGCATATTTCCTTTAGTCTCCCCACTGGTACAGCGACGTGCTATATAAACGGTTTTTAACCCCTTTCCGCGACGGCATTTGGGATCGTCGCCAAGTGAGTGTGGGCGATAGGGGGATCCTTCCCACAAGACCCAGAAACCGTCGGGGATAGGCCCTCCCGGGACACCAAATGAGCTCGTGTGCGATCGGGCGAGGCATCGAAACCCAATCATTTCCGTAGGTATGTACATCCCACACGGTGAATCCCAGAAAATCATTTCCGTAGGTATGTACATCCCACACGGTGAATCCCAGAAAATCATTTCCGTAGGTCTGTACATCCCACATGCTGAATCCTAGAAAAACATTTCCATAGGTATGTATATCACACACAGTTCTTTGTGTGAAAACGTTTGTGCAAGGTGGCCTCACGCAAACAGTTCGCTGCCGGAAGCCGTGTGTGATTGTTAGTTGATCGAACACGGCTACTTTCTAGAAACCGTGCGGGTTGTTTGAGTTCATCGCCCACGGTGCTGTCTGAGTAACCGTCTGCAATAGAAAACCCCAATAAGCAGGGTAATTAGCCTATTATTGATAATCCATGTACTAATCAAACTGATATTTCTTATAAAACACGCCGGATATTTCATATCCGTATAAAAGCAACCAGGATTTCATAATCGAATTACATCAGATAGCTTCGGCACTCAAATATGCCATTACACAATAGCACCAAGTTTCACATGCATCATCAAAAACCTTTGGAAAGTAGCATCATACACAGTAAATAGACAGATGAATCTCATCTGAGAAACTACAGAAGCGGAAGGCAAATATTGAGCCTTCAGTGATGTTGAATGTCCTTGCAACTTTAGGCCAGTGGCTATGGATAATTGCCCGCCCAACCTTCGTCCTCTTCAGCAAGACTTCAATATTGTACCGTGGGTGTTGAATGGATACCTTCCTCGCCTCTTGACCATGTAGGTGGTTTGAGAGGTAATCATCGGTGAACTGCTTTGAAAAGTACTGAAAACAAAGCTATGCATAAATCGCTGTTGTAAATTTTAAAATGGCGCAAGGGTAAAAATAAGGTAAAAGAGTTGGTACCATCCTATAGTTGACTGATGTCTTCTTCATTGTGCAAACAAAGATCTTGCTGTTATTCGTCGCAAGTTTCTTCATCCTAACAATCTTTCTGAGTTTCTTGACTTGACTGATATTCATGGACATCTCATTTCCCCATATGCAAAATGGGTCGAACAGTGGGTCTAAGCCTCTGACGGGAGGACCTACATGTGCAAGACCAAATTGTAAGAAACCTAAATATTAGAATGATTCCTGCAACTACACAATAATGTGCTATTAGCCAAAGGACCCTGCTTGAACAAACCTCGATGGTAAACCGCAGTGTCTCCCATTGTTTCCCTGCAACACACATAAGGAAGATCTTGATCAGGTTAACTGAGAGTTGCCATACTATCAGTAGAATATGTATTGAGTATAGCCAAATTCGATTGGTGTCACATGCATAACAATACAAAATTGTACCCACAGCAAATGAAAATCAAATTGCAGAATTGAACCAAACAGTTAAATGGACAGCAGATCAAATGAACCAAAATAGTTAACTGAGCACGACATTGCAGAATAGAAACATGTACTAGAAGATAAGACAGTTAACAAAACAAAGAATGCTTGAGAACAATACTATGAAATGTAGCAATTGTTGGACCCAAAGTGTTAACTAAACATTACATTTCATAGGACCAAATTGTTAACTGAACATCAGATTGCATATTAACATTACAGAGGATAAATCACTAGAAGGCACTGGCGGTGGCCTCGAGAAAATAACATGAACTGTATTTTAAAGTAGACAACCGCGTGGCGGTGTCGACGGTGGCCTCAAAGACGAGGTGCTCCTCCAAGATCTGGCGGTCGACACACATGGCAGCCATAGCGACCTCGTGCGCGTGTGCGGCCGCATGCTACTGAGCTCCATGTTATACTGCGTGCAAAATGGCTGTGGGCGGCGCTTAATTGGAGGAGGGGGGCAGTGATTTCGGTGGAAGGTGTCGCGCCGTCGGTCGGGGCATGTGGGACGGGAAAGGAAGAGGATGGTGTGGGTGGGGTGTGGATTACCTGACCATATCGACGAGGCCGCGCAGCAAGAAGAAGGGTCGGCAGCGAGGAGGCCGTGCAGCAAGAAGAAGGGTCGCCGGCGAGGAGGCGGCGCTGCAAGAAGAAGGGTCGCCGGCGAGGAGACGACGCTGCAAGAAGAAGGGTAGCCGGTGAGGAGGCGGCACTGCAAGAAGAAGGGTCGCCGGCAAGGAGGCTGAGCTGCTAGTAAGCAGCAGTGAAGGTTTGAACTTGGTAAGCAAGGAGGAACAGTGGAAATGTGGCTTTTGGTAGGAGGGAGGGGGCGGGGAGATAGATATTTCCGCGGTGGCAAAAAAAATTCGCTCGGTGCCGCGAGAAACTGGCGCGCAAGTATGGTTCAAGTGGGGGCGGTGGACTGTAGACGACGAAGCTTCCTTCATAAGCCAGACAAGACGGTGCGCCAAGATATTTTATATCGCATCCCACACGATTCTTTCTAGTAAACTGTTTGTGGTATACCTGATTTTTCATTATGTTTTGAAAGACAAAATGGTGTTACGGAGGGAAAGGATGGTGTTTGAATTGCTAGAACATTTACGTACAGTGAACATGCAACTAGTACATGAGTGTCGTGTTTAAATTTGGAATTATTCCGGGTTCGTTTGACATTTTTATGCATTCATTGAGTTTCTGGGCATTTAATGTGCAGAACTCAAATTTGAACTACAAGCACATGCACCAATGCACCAAAGTTTGTTGAAAAATCACATGTGTGTCTTTGGGTGAATTTATAGGTCCCATGCAAGAAATGAGAATGAAATTCAAACATTTGTGCATCGTGGCTCGGCCGGAAAGATTAAGAAACTTGGTTTTTAATTCCTGTAAATCCAAAACACGCCTGAAAATCATGAAACTTGACATGGTGTCATGACATGGCACCAACATGCCGCGGTAAATTCTTTGGCCGAATTGGGACAAGCTTTGCTGTAAGCTTCTTGCAAACCGGAGCTTTCCTCAAGAAGGCTCGTGGTTCCGAGAGGGAATGTGTCACCTCCGTGTGCGAAACGACATACGTACACTGTCTTCTCCCGCCTTAACTTTCGTACACTGGCAGATTAGACCAAATATAAATATCGTGCTAAATTTTGAAATTAATCCGGGTTCATTTGGCCTTTTTATACATTAATTGAGTTTCTGCGCATTTAATGTGCATAATTCAAATTTGAACTACAAGCACATGCTCCAGTGCACCAAAGTTGGTTGAAAAATCACATGTGTGTCCTTGGTTGAATTTATAGGTCTCATGCAAGAAATGGGAATGAAATATAAACATCTGAGCATCGTGGCTCGGCCGGAAAGATTGAGAAACTTGGTTTTTTAATTCCTGTAAATCCAAAACACGCCTGAAAATCATGAAACCTGGCATAGTGTCATGACATGGCACCAACATGCAGCGGTAATTTTTTTGGCTGAATTGGGACAAGATTTGGTGTAAGCTTCTTGCAAACCGGAGCTTCCCTCAAGAAGGCTCGTGGTTCCGAGAGGGAACGTGTCACCTCCTTGTGCGAAACGAGATACGTACACTGCCTTCTTCCGCCTGAATTTTTTTACACAGACAGATTAGACCAAATAGAAGTATCGTGCTAAATTTTAGAATTATTTCGGGTTCGTTTGGCCTTTTTATACATTAATTGAGTTTCTGCGCATTTAATGTGCATAGTTCAAATTTAAACTACAAGCACATGCTCCAGTGCACCAAATTTGGTTGAAAAATCACATGTGTGTCCTTGGGTGAATTTATAGGTCTCATGCAAGAAATGGGAATGAAATATAAACATCTGAGCATCGTGGCTCGGCCGGAAAGATTGAGAAACTTGGTTTTTTAATTCCTGTAAATCCAAAACACGCCTGAAAATCATGAAACCTGGCATAGTGTCATGACATGGCACCAACATGCAGCGGTAATTTTTTTGGCTGAATTGGGACAAGATTTGGTGTAAGCTTCTTGCAAACCGGAGCTTCCCTCAAGAAGGCTCGTGGTTCCGAGAGGGAACGTGTCACCTCCTTGTGCGAAACGAGATACGTACACTGCCTTCTTCCGCCTGAATTTTTTTACACAGACAGATTAGACCAAATAGAAGTATCGTGCTAAATTTTAGAATTATTTCGGGTTCGTTTGGCCTTTTTATACATTAATTGAGTTTCTGCGCATTTAATGTGCATAGTTCAAATTTAAACTACAAGCACATGCTCCAGTGCACCAAATTTGGTTGAAAAATCACATGTGTGTCCTTGGGTGAATTTATAGGTCTCATGCAAGAAATGGGAATGAAATTCAAACATCTGGGCGTCGTGGCTCGGCCGGAAAGATTGAGAAACTTGGTTTTTCAATCCCAGTAAATCCAAAACACGCGTAAAAATCATGAAACTTGGCATGGTGTCATGACATGGCACCAACATGCTGCGGTAATTTTTTTGGCCGAATTGGGAAAAGCTTTGGTGTAAGCTTCTTGCAAACTGGATCTTCCCTGAAGAAGGCTCGTGGTTCCGAGAGGGAACGTGTCAACCCCTTGTGCGAAACGACATACGTACACTGCCTTCTCACGCCTTAATTTTTTTTACATAGGCAGATTAGATCAAATAGAAGTATCGTGTTAAATTTTGAAATTATTCTGGGTTCGTTTGGCCTTTTATACATTAATTGAGTTTCTGCGTATTTAATGTGCATAATTAAAATTTAAACTATAAGCACGTGCTCCATTGCACCAAAGTTGGTTGAAAAATCACATGTGCGTCCTTGGGTGAATTTCTAGGTCCCATGCAAGAGATGAGAATGAAATTCAAACATCTGGGCGTCGTGGCTCGGCCGAAAAGATTGAGAAACTTGGTTTTTTAATTCCTGTAAATCCAAAACATGCCTGAAAATTCTTGGCATGGTGTCATGACATGGCACCAACATGCTGTGGTATTTTTTTTGGCCGAATTGGGACAAGCTTTGGTCTAAGCTAACCCGGAGCTTCCCTCAAAAAGGCTCGTGATTCTGAGAGGGAACGTGTCACCTCCGTGTGCGAAACGACATACGTACACTGCCTTCTCCCGCCTTAATTTTTCTACACAGGCAGATTAGACCAAATAGAAGTATCGTGCTAAATTTTGGAATTATTCCAGGTTCGTGTGGCCTTTTTTATACATTAATTGAGTTTCTGCGCATTTAATATGCATAATTCAAATTTGAACTACAAGCACAGGCTCCAGTGCATCAAAGTTGTTTGAAAAATCACATGTGTTTCCTTGGGTGGATTTCTAGGTCCGATGCAAGAAATGGGAATGAAATTCAAACATCTGGGCGTCGTGGCTCGGCCGGAAAGATTGAGAAACTTTGTTTTTTAATTCCTGTAAATCCAAAACACGCCTGAAAATCATGAAACTTGGCATGGTGTCATGACATGGCACCAACATGCTGTGGTAATTTTTCTGTCCGATTTGCGAAGGCGCACACATTAACAATCAACAAAGTCATTTTGGAACAAGTGATGTCACGTTACAAATCGGAAACACAAGTATTACTGAAACCGTGGGCGTTCTACTTACCAATTACGTGCCGCCATGCGGCCCCTTTTTTATTGGCTAGGAGGTGCCGTGCGGGGTAGATATTTGAGTACAGGAGGCGTGCGATCAGACCCCTGCGCGTACTCATCGGGAGGAGAGCCCTTTGACCGCTACCCGCCACGCACCTCCCTCCCAACGTCTCCATTAATGGCGCCCGAGCACTTGTTCTACGGCGTGGCTATATGTCTCACTGGACTGAGATTTAAGAGAGAAAAATGAAAATCTGAAAAAGAAAGTTTTGCACGGATCTTGATGTAAGATCCAACGGACCTATATAGCATCGACTGCGACTTATAGCAAGCATGTTGAATATAAGGACGATGACAGTGGATAATAATTGTCTTACATATTTAGGAACATAATTAAGAAAAGCCACATGTGGCAACGCCCAAAATACACAAGGGCAAAAGAAGAAGGAAGACAACGATCTGGCTCGCTGATCTCTACTTTCTTGATGCGTTGCTGCAGGCCGCGGGAACTAGTCTCCGCGGCGAGCGGCAATGAGCTCTTTCTTGTCCTCAAGATGCTGCTTGAGAGCATCCACGGATTCCTCCACCAGCCTTCTGCGCTCGATGCGCAGCATGGCATTCTCGTCCATAAGTTTCTCGACGATGACGCCGGTTGTCGCGGTTTTGTCACGGTAGATGTCCTAGAGAAAGGACTTAGTCGTGGAGCCATCGCGACAGGTTAGCTTAAAGGGGTTAAAGCGGACAAGGGACACAGAGGGTTTATACTGGTTTGGCCCCTTGCGGTGAAGGTAAAAGCCTATGATCCAGTTGTTGTGGGATTGCTAGGGTTTCGATGACCAGGGAGCGAATACGCTTTGCCTGGGTCTCGAGTTGTTGTTTGTTGTCCCTAAACCGCCGCCGAGTCGTCCCCTTATATACATGGGTTGACGCCCGCCGGTTTACAGGATTCCGGGGCCGGCTCATAAACGTGTCCGGCCCGGTATCTACTATTTCTGCCTTACAACACAAGCTTATATATCAATGTCGGTTTATGACTACAGGCCTTAATCCGCCTTAAGCTGAATCAAGGGGTAAACTGGAGCCTCAGCTAAAGCCCCCATGTAACCACACATGATATAAGAAAAACAACAGATACCCCGCTTTAGCTGAGGCTCCGGTTTATTATATTGATCATAATATATACATTGTCATAACTATGTACATAAGCAGAGCCTATGGCTCAGGTATAGTAAGGCCGAAGATGAGCGATATTCCACGGCCGGTGGGTCTCCTCCTCCGATTTACGTGAGTCTTTGTGCTCTCGAACATCAATAAGGTAGTATGACCCGTTATGCAGATTCTTTCTGACCACAAAGGGTCCTTCCCAAGGCGGGGATAACTTGTGCATATCAGTGTGATCCTGAATGAGTCGGAGCACCAGATCGCCTTCTTGAAAAGTTCTGGTTCTAACCCGGCGGGTGTGATAACGACGCAGATTGTCGGGTGGTTGGTGCGACACATGCCAAGGGATGGCTTATCATTGTGGGAGCCAATAAAACGTCGCCGGTGCCTGGAAACGGGATGAGGCGAAGACATGCACGCCGGCGAATCTTACCCAGGTTCGGGGCTCTCCGAGGAGATAACACCCCTAGTCCTGCTCTGCGGGGTCTCCGCATGATCACTAGATCGATAAAGGGTAGCTACAATCGCTCCTAGAGCTGTTGGGATCAAGGGAGAATAAGAACAAGGCTAGCTCTTGCTTCTCTCTGTCTATGGTGTGCGTGCTATGCGTGGGTGTTAACCTAGAAGCCAACTATGCTCCAAGGCCAAACCAGAAGCCCACCCTTTGCATGGGTGCCCCGGGGGGTTTATATAGGCCTACCCCCCGGGGGTACAATGGTAATCCGACTGGGATCTGGTCCCAGCCGTCAGTGTCTACGCTCGTCGGCTTCTCCGCCGGCTGCTGGGTCCCGCCGGCTGCCGGCTACTTGGTCGACAGGCCGGTCCCACCGCCTAGGGTTTTGTCGGCGGCTGCTTACTGTAGCCGCGCCTCTGATGATGAGGGCTTTGTCGAGGTGAGCGTGGCTACAGTGGGCCGCCTCGGGGGCTATCACTGTAGTCTCACCTCGTCTTGTCTTCTTAATGGGGCTCCTGCTTCGAGGAAGGGAGTAGCCGGCTTTTGGAGGCCGGCTATACTCTTGGCCGACTAGGAAAAGCCGGGCCGCCTTCACGCCTCTCTCTGGCTGAAGGGGCCCGCAGTCCTTGGGCCGTACAGGAGTGGGTCGTGGACGACGTCGAGGCTAGCATGGCTACAGTGTCGAGCCGCACGGGAGACGTCCCTCCCGTACGGCTTCCTGTAGCCATGCCCGCCTCGGGCTTCGGGGGTCGTGGGCCGCATTGTGGCCATACCCCGTCAGGTCGCCGTTATGTAGGAGCGGTTGTGATCTTGGCCGGCCCCTAGGAGTCAACGTCCTTCCTGGTCGGCTTCTTGGAGTCGGCCACCCCGTAGTCGTCCTGGGGAGGAGTCGGTGAGGCTGGGTCGCCTTCCGGGAGTCGGCTTTAGTGGTAGCCGGCCGGGGAAGGCGGCCCAAATGCTTGGAGTGCTTGAAGGCCCAAAGGCCTGATAAATTTTCTGAAGAGCCAGGGGTAGTCGGTTAGGCTACCCGTGGCCATTTACTCCGACACAGATCTTGCTGATAAATCGCCGAATGGGCTGTTGCGATGTCACGCTCCTCATCCAACAGGTCAAGTGCTTCCTGTCGTGCCTTCTCATTGTCAGCTTCGACATACGCCGCCACATGAGGCGAGTCATGACGGATGTCACTAGGGAGAACCGCCTCCGCTCCATAAACCATGAAAAAAGGCGTGTAACCCGTGGATCTGCTGGGTCTGGACCCATCAAAATGAATAGTCCAATAAGTATGATCCGGCTTCTCTTCTGGCGCCTGTAACTCCGTCCAGTCATTGATGAAGTCCACAAGTGCCCGAGATTTGACCGCCGTCCGGGGCACATATTTTAACCCGTGAGGCCCAAGCTCAATAGCCCACTTGGCAACCCGACCAGTTGCTTCCCTATTCTGAATTATATCTCCCAAAGGAGCAGAACTGACCACAATGATGGGATGACCCTGGAAATACTGCTTAAGCTTCCGGCTCGCCATGAAAACTCCATACACCAGCTTCTGCCAATGTGGGTACCTCTGCTTGGACTCAATAAGTACCTCACTGATATAATAAACCGGGCATTGAACCGGATACTCCTTTCCGGCCTCCTTGCGCTCCACCACAATAGCCACGCTAATGGCCCGGGCATTAGCAGCCACATATAACAACAATGGCTCTTTATCAACAGGAGCAGCAAGGACCGGCGGATTAGCCAGCTGCCGGTTTAAATCCTCAAATGCTTTATTGGTGGCGTCACTCCAGACGAAGTCATCCGTCTTCTTCAGCATCTGATATAAAGGGATGGCCTTCTCACCAAGGCGACTGATAAACCGGCTCAAGGCGGCAATCCGGCCCGCCAGGCGTTGAACATCGTTGATACACTTCGGTTTAGCCAAAGAAGTTATAGCCTTGATTTTTTTCCGGATTAGCTTCAATGCCCTTGTTAGACACCAAAAAGCCAAAGAGTTTGCCTGCTGGTACACCAAAGACACACTTGGCCGGATTAAGCATCATTTTATAAACCTGGAGGTTATCAAAGGTCTCCTTCAAGTCATCGATCAATGTCTCCTCCTTTCTGGATTTTACCACAATATCATCCACATAAGCATGAACATTGCGACCGATCTGATCATGAAGACAATTCTGCACACAGCGTTGATAAGTCGTCTGGGCACTCTTGAGCCCGAAAGGCATAGATACATAACAGAAGGCTCCAAAGGGAGTTATGAAAGCTGTCTTCTCCTGGTCCTTAACTGCCATTTTGATCTGATGGTTACCAGAATAAGCATCCAAAAAACTCAAACGCTCGCAACCCGCCATGGCATCAATGATTTAATCAATACGAGGGAGGTCAAAAGGATCTGCTGGACAAGCCTTGTATAAATCTGTGTAGTCCACACACATACGCCAAGTGTCGTTCTTCTTAAGTACTAGCACCGGATTAGCCAACCACTCAGGATGAAACACTTCAATGATAAACCCAGCCGCCAAGAGACTGGCTACCTCTTCGCCAATGGCCTTGCGTCTTTCTTCATTGAACCGGCGAAGAAACTGCTTTACCGGTTTAAACTTGGGATTGACATTAAGAGTGTGCTCAGCGAGTTCCCTCGGTACACCTGGCATGTCAGAAGGCTTCCACGCAAAGATGTCCCGTTTCTCACGGATGAACTCGATGAGCGCGCTTTCCTATTTCGGATCCAAGTTAGCGCTGATGCTAAACTGCTTGGATGAATCACCAGGAACAAAATCAACCAGCTTAGTCTCATCAGCCGATTTAAACTTCAAGGCCAGATCATGCTCTGTAGTTGGCTTTTTCAAAGAAGTCATATCCGCCGGATCAACATTGTCCTTATAGAACTTCAACTCCTCTGTTGCACAAACCGACTCTGCATAAGCCGCATCACCTTCTTCACATTCCAAAGCAATCTTGCGACTCCCATGAACCGTGATGGTCCCCTTATGACCCGGCATCTTGAGCTGTAGATAGACATAACAGGACCTTGCCATGAACTTAGCATAAGCCGGCCGTCCAAACAGGGCATGATACGGGCTCTTGATTTTCACCACCTCAAAGGTCAATGTTTCGGATCTTGAATCATGCTCATCACCAAAAGCAACCTCCAGAGCTATCTTACCAACTGGATACGCCGTTTTACCAGGCACTGCACCATGAAAGACCGTGTTGGACGGTTTAAGATTTTTATCTGTTAACCCCATGCGTCGGAAGGTTTCATAATAAAGTATATTGATACTACTCCCTCCATCCATGAGTACCTTGGTGAACTTATATCCTCCAACCTGAGGCGCCACCACCAATGCCAGATGACCCGGATTATCAACCCGGGGTGGATGATCCTCTCTACTCCACACGATCGGCTGCTCAGACCAGGGCAAGTAACGGGGCACCGCCGGTTCAACGGAATTTAATGCCCTTTTATGAAGCTTCTGTTCGCGCTTGCATAGACTAGTGGTGAAGACATGATACTGCCCACTATTCAACTGCTTCGGGTTGCTCTGGTAGCCCGACTGCTGCTGTTGCTGCTGATTGCCCTGGTGATTATAACCACCTTGGTTGCCCTGATTGCCTTGATTACCATGCCTGCTCTGATTACCGTGAAAACCTAAACCGGAACTGCCTCCACCATAACCCGGCCCATGAGATCCGGGGCCTAAACTGCCGCCCGGTCCATGATCATACCAAAAAAGTCGGAATTTTTGAACTCCTGCGTGATATAACAATCCTTCCAGAGGTGCGTGGCCGGTTTGTCCTGCGACCCGTGCTTTGGGCAAGGCTGGTTTAACAGATAAGACAGGCGCTCCGGATTAGGACTTGGTCCTCCACCACGCTGGGGCGGTTTACCCTTACGCCGCTGGCCTTTGTCCCGCGCGTTGGTATTAGCCATGAAATCTAAACTGTTATCCACTTTACGCTTACCGCTGTTTCCATGACTCGCCGGGTTATGCTGTTGCCCTTTGGTGCTGCCGCTCTTCTTTCCCTTCCATGTCTTGTCGTCTTCAGACTTGGGATCCTTGGTACTATCAGAGTCGGCATATTTCACCAGAGCTGCCATAAGTGTTCCCATGTCATTGGAGTGACGTTTGAGCCGTCCCAACTTCAACTTCAGAGGTGCAAACCGGCAATTGCCTTCCAACGTTAAAACTGTTGTATCAGCGTTGATGCGGTCCGATGAATGCAAAATCTCCGAAACCCGGCGCACCCAATGGGTTGTTGATTCTCCTTCCTCCTGGACATAGGCAGCTAAGTCTGAAATTGACATGGGCTGCTTGCATGTATCCTTGAAATTCTGGATAAACCGGGCCCTTAATTCGGCCCATGACCCAATGGAGTTAGCCGGCAAGTTCTTCAGCCAAGTGCGGGCTGTCCCCTCCAGCATCATGGTGAAGTATTTAGCACACGCCGCATCGTCCACATCCAGCATCTCCATTGCCATCTCATAGCTTTCAACCCATGACTCAGGGGATAAATCGGCGGTGTAATTCGGCACTTTACGTGGGCCCTTGAAATCCTTGGGCAGGTGCACGTTGCGCAGCGCTGGGACGAGACACGACACTCCCAAAGAGCTGGAAGTAACCCCTGGTTCCACCGACGTGGTTGGATGAACCGGAGTAAGTTGGCGGGCTTCATGCTGCGCCGCTAACTCGGCCTCTCACGTGCCCTAGCACGATCCACCACATCCTGAGCATCACCACCGCCATCCGCCGGGTTATGGCCACGGGGCGGATTACGGTTTCGCGCACTGCTCGACACGGCCGGTTCATCGATATGCATGCTGTAATCTGTAACTCCGGCTTGGGCGGGGAGTAGAATGGATCCTTTCGCGACTATATGAATAAGTCTGCTGCTGAGTCAAAGCTGTCTGAAGGAGCTCCCTAGCCCGTCGCGTCTCGACCGCTACTGGGGACTCGCCTTCGATCGGGAGAGCCGCCAGTCGTGAAGCGGCAGCGACAATATTATCCATCAGGTTAGAGTAGTGACCCGGCGGTGTTGGGACGTGCTGTGACGGAACGTTGTTCTGACGAGGCGGATCTGTTGGACGCGGCTGAACCGGCGCTCCCGTTCCAGGTGCCTCTGCCCGGTTTACCACTGGCGGATTACTGGTCCCTGCTCCCGGGGTATTAAAGAGGTTCCTGGCCTCATAAACCGGCGGCAGGCGAGACCGGTATCTTCTCCTCATGACATCGTTTGACACGCTTTGATCCAACATAAGCCGGTAAGCCTGTGCATCCAATGCGGCCCGTTCCGCAGCCATCCTGGTATCCTCAGCTGCTAGGTCGGCCTTGGCCCGAGTTATCTGATCTTTCACCTTCGCGATTTCCGCATTATGCTCATCTTGATTCGCCGGATTAACTTCCGCCATCAGTGTTGCCAAAGCGTCAAATAAATCAGATAAAACCTGAGCCGGCGGTCGCACGGGGCCTCCTGCCCCGGCCGTTGTCGCTGCTACTGATCCAGAAACCATCGTCGCTGCGGTCGAAGAATGGAGCGATGGCTGTGTACCGGCCATGAAGATCGCAACCCAGTTTGGCAGATCAAAGGGGTCCGTAATACTGTCGCCATCGGAACAACCCCCAATCCGGCCATCTTGCAACTGGTACAATGACTCGGTCTCTCGGTCGATGACTCGTCGCCGGAATAAACGACGGTTTCACCACAAGATTCCGATCTATCCTCCGATTCCACTCCGCGGATGACTCCCACGAAGGCACGCTTCATGACAGGCTTAACCCGGGCAGACCTTGCATGCTGAGCCGTCTCGATGATGTCGGTGCAGATGTCCGGCTCAGGGCCCGGTTCGCCAATCTTGCCAGCGAAAACGTGGATGCCGCCGAAGGGGACCCGGTACCCGTACTTGATTGAGCCGGACTCGGGGCCCCAGCCTGCGTCGTCGATGTAGAGCTTGCCGCGACGACTCTTGGTCATCCGGCCCATAGCGTATCCCCTGAGACCTTCGAAACTACCCTCTAAGAACTCGAAACCATCGTGTGCCCCACGGTGGGCGCCAACTGTCGCGGTTTTGTCACGGCAGATGTCCTAGAGAATGACTTAGTCGTGGAGCCATCGCGACAGGTTAGCTTAAAGGGGTTAAAGCGGACAAGGGACGCAGAGAGTTTATACTGGTTCGGCCCCTTGCGGTGAAGGTAAAAGCCTACGATCTAGTTGTTGTGGGATTGCTAGGGTTTTGATGACCAGGGAGCGAATGCGCTTTGCCTGGGTCTCGAGTTGTTGTTTGTTGTCCCTAAACCGCCCTCGGGTCGTCCCCTTATATACATGGGTTGACGCCCGCCGGTTTACAGGATTCCGGGGCCGGCTCATAAACGTGTCCGACCCGGTCTCTACTATTTCTGCCTTACAACACAAGCTTATATATCAATGTCGGTTTATGACTACAAGCCTTAATCCCCCTTTGGGCCCTGGGCCTTCATAAAGCGCCATCATCTTTGTCTTCATGGGCTTCAAATATAATAACTCATTATGGGGATAACCCTGCCTCTCCTGGCCGGTTTACGCCCAGTAGTAATATCCCCAACACATGTCCTCTTCAACAAGGCAGTGGTCTGCTCCTGCTGCTCCGCACTTCCAACGATCTTCGCCCTCAGCAGGTCGCGCTCGGCCCGGAGCTTCACATTGCTCTCATTTAGTTGCCGGATGACGCCGGTAGACTATTCAAACGAGGCTTTCAGGTCATCCTGCAACCTCGCCCAGCTGGAGATATCTGATCCATCTGCCTAAGGACGAGGGCACGCATGCGCCTGTAAGAGTCCTCGCCTGCCCGTGAGACATTTTCCCAGGCCGCCGTGGCGCGGGAGGACATTTCTGCTGCATTCCTGGCGCGGCGGGACATCTCTTCTGCTTCTGCGGCGCGGTCGGACCAGTCTGTTGCATCGACAGCGCGGCGGGACCTCCGTGCTGCTTGGGCGGCGCGGCGGGACCTCTCTACTGCTACGGCCGCGCGGCGAGACATGTTGGCTGCTTTCGCGGCGAGGTGGGACATCTCTCGTGCTTCCGCTTCCGGGCTCGCCTCTCCCTGGTGGAAATCTCTCGACCCAGAAGTCGCGCTGGCCATGGCAGACGCAAGGGAACGATGATGAATGACTTGTTTGTTTTTGTGGATAAGGAGTTGAGGAGGAATGTGCAGTTATCTTGCAGTAGTAGTATTTATAACCGAGTAGTAATACGCTCCTAAGTGGGAAACCGTTTAGGTTTTGATCGGTGTGAACAGGTTTGCAATTTGGAATGTGACGGGATGCATGCTCAAAATTTACTAACGGTTATAAGTGTGGCACTATTCCCGGAAGGCGTAATGTGGGCACGTACGCCTTCTCGGCCACGTACGTGGCGTTTGCACCATAGGGTGCACCGCAATAGGCAATGTCAGCACACGTCTTGTTCCAACAACCGTGCGCGCTCGTTATTACCATCGCGCATGCTTCTTTTAATTAGAATGTGCGTGCCCGTCTAGCGCACACACGTTGATCTATGTAACTTTTTCAGTTTGTTGTGGCTAATCGCAAACAGTTCATCCATGTGAAGTGTACGCCATCAATCGCAGACACTTCGATCTGTCTGACCCGTTTCTGTTATGTTGCCTAATCGCAAACAGTTAATCCTTCTGAAGCGTATGCCCTCAATCACACACACCTTGATCCGGCTGATCGTTTCTTTTGTGTTGCCTAATCACAACACTACAAAAAAAGACACATCCGTGACATTTTGGGCCGAACGAAAAAAATTTCTGTCCTACATATGACACTTCTATGACGATAATTGTGACAAAACCCAGTATCATCATAGATGTGGTGGGCTCCTACTTCTATGACAAAAAATCATGACAGAAAATGGGCTTTTCGTCCTGGGCAGGCCGGAGACGCAGCTGCATGACATTCTTTGGGCCGTCCATGACGGAAAAAACCGTGGTAGAAGCGAGGGCGAGGAAAATTTCGGGGAGTTCCCGGTTACGGTGGGAGGTCGGGGGCCGAGCGATGCGCGTTTCTCTCGTACACGTACGCGCGTGTGTGCGAGGCGTTGGCTCTAACTGAACCCGAGCGAGGCGTTGGGCTCTAACAGAACCCGAGTGATTGCACTGTAGGCTACGCGTTACTGAACCCGAGCGATCGATCGATGGCTATTAACCGAACCCGATCTAGCGATTCCTTCGCTACTGCTGCTAACTGAAGCCGATCGATGCTGCCTCTGGATGAACTGTGAGCGTTGCTGGGGGGTTTGGATGAACAGTTCCCGGTGGGGGTGGATGAACAGGACCCCGTGGTGTTGCCTCTGGATGAACAGGACCCCGATCGATCGAGCCGGTTGGGGCTGGATGAACAAGACCCCGTGGAGGGCAGGATGAACAGGACCACCCCGTGGAGGGCAGAATGAACAGTAGACGGTGGAGGGCTGGATGAACAGTAGCCCGTGGAGGGGTGGTTGAACAGGAGCCCGTGGAGAGGGCTGGTTGAACAGTAGCCGGTGGAGTAGCGCGTGGTGGAGGCTAGATGAACAGGAGCCCGTGGATGAACAGTCGCAGGTGGAGGCTGGAGGAGGTCGACGGTGGATGAACAGTAGCCCGTGGAGGCTGGAGGGGGTCGACGGTGGAGATGAACAGTGTCCCGTGGAGTCCCGTTTTGCGGTACGCCACACCCCTCCCGATGAACAGGACCCCCATTTCGACCATAGCGCTCCAACACAAGTCCGTTTCCTCCGTTTTGCGGTATGCCACACCCCTCCCGATCAACAGGACCCCCGTTTCGACCGTAGGAGGTCCGTTTCCTCTGTTTTGCGGTACACCAGACCCCTCCCGATGAACAGGATCCCGTTTCAAACATGGCTGGTCGAACACAAGGCCGTTTCCTCCGTTCTGTGGTACGCCAGGCCTCGTTTCCATCGGCTGTTCCGTCCAAGCCCTCCCGATGAACACGACGACGCATTCCGTTCCGACCCAGCCGGTTGGCTCCCCATGAACACGACGACGACGTTGTTTCTCCGTTCCGACCCAGCCATGTACACGAGCCCTGGCCGTACGTATGCGCGAGTAGGCGTTCAAGACCCTGCCCGTATGTACGTACGTGGCCGTATTTTCTTTCTTGCACACTGGCCGCTGTATACGTGTACATGCTACGTGCGCGCCTCTACTACGACATGTGCGCGCCTCTACATCGACCAGTATGTACGTACACGTTCGCGACCAGAATGACAATGCTACGTATGCTTCGACCAGGTGGGTCCCGACTGTCAGGCACTTCCTTGCCTGCGAAGATGTAGCTGGTGGGTCCCAGCAGTCAGGGAGCGAATCGTTTTTTTTTTGCCCGGACGCACTTCCTTGCGTGCGAAGATGTAGCTGGTGGGTCCCCGCAGTAGGGGGAAATGTTTTTTTCACGAAATACGGTGGCCCGTCCGGTGGGTCCCCACTGTCAGGTGGAGGAATAATTATTTTCCGCGTAATAAGGAGGCACTTCCTTGCTGCGGCTGTGGACCCAGCTGTCAGCCTCTCCATGTACAGTCCACATCCGATGCAAGCCGTTCCTTGACCACGTTGACCACGCCGCGCCGAGAGCACCGGGGCGGTGGACGACGGCGAGGCCTAGGAAGGGGATGACGCGGAGCCGGGGAAGACGCGGCAGTGGAAGCCCGTGCGGAGAGGAGTACGAGGGTTCACTGGTTCTGCTGCGGTGTGAGGCTGCCATCACCGCAGGGCCTGGCTAGCGGTGGGAATAGTAGGGGGCGGTGAGTACTCCACGGCAGCACAGCCGGCCACGGGAGGCAGGAGCATGCGGCACGACCGGCGCTGCTTTGGGCGGCTGGAGCAACAAGACCAGAGGTTGAAGAAGCACTACGGCCGTTGGATGGACATCATACGGTCACTGGAGCTAGAATCGTGCATATTGACTAAGTTGACAAAGCCCTCCGTCCCTGTCAACTTAGTAGGCCCACAAGTCAGCCTGCCACTATACTGGGTCCCAGCTAGCAAGGGGAGTATTCATTTTTTTGTGCGTAATAAGGACGCACTTCCTTGCGTGCGAAGATATAGCTGGTGGGTCCGAGCTGTCAGCGGCGGTAACGTTTTTTCACGAAATACAGAGGCCCTTTCGGTGGGTCCCAGATGTCAGGTGGAGGAATCATTATTTTGCGCGTAATAAGGAGGCATTTCCTTGCGTGCGGCCGTGGACCCAGCTGTCAGCCTCTCCACGTACAGTCCACTTTAGATGCATGTCGGTCGCTGACCACGTTGACCAGGCCGCGCCGGGAGCACCAGGGCGGTGGACGACGGCGAGGCCTAGGAAGGGAACGACACGGAGGCAGGGAAGACTCGGCAGTTGTTTCCCACGCGGAGGGGGGTATGACTATACGAGGGTTTACTGGTTCGTCTGCCGTCGCCGGAGAATAACAACAGGTGTGGGTGAGTAGAGGGATGGCTAGGCCAGCGATGGGAGTACGGTGGGGCGGTGAAGCCTGCGCGGCAGCACAGCCGGCCGCGGGGAGGAGGGAGCAGGCAGTCCCGCCGGCGCTTGTTTGAGCGGCTGGAGCAGGAAGAGCAGAGATTGAAGAAGCACGACGGCCGTTGGATGGACATCCAACAGTCACTGCTTGTGTGTCAACCTTTTTTTAGGAAAGCCTCAAATCTGTGGAAAACAGCATACAACCCATCTGCCATTATTTCTAATAATTTATAGCCCATTTGCTAATTCTGAAGGTTTTTTTTGGAGCCCATATTCTTTTTGTTAGCATTACAGCCCATATTGTGGCCACGGTTAAAAAATTATACGAAATGTTGCATATTTCGGTGCGGTCCGAACTGTTTTTAATCCCGAAATTTCGAGTCACATTCAAACTGATTTTAAAAATAAATTTATATCAATATAAAATCCAACAAATTGTCCATGCATAAAAATTAATGCAATTTAAAATCTTGAAATGAAAAAAAGAAAATTGAAAGTAATTGCCGGTTTGATGTGTTTTAAAAATGTACAGCCCATTTCTCATTACTGATAGGCCATTTTCTCGTCCAGCCGAATGAAGCTGTCCTTGTCTTGAAAGATTTGCAGCCCAATAGGCCTGACAAAGCGACTTACTTGGCAAATCACGAAAAAACTGGGCTAGCCATTTTCAGAAAGAAAAAAACTACTGGGCTGGTTTGTGGTAAACATAAAAGAGAAGGCCGTCTAGACATGCCAGAGTGCCCCGCACAGCCCAGTTGACACCCTGCTTCTGTCTCAAAAACAAATTAGATAAATGCCACAACAAATAAGGCGATTCATAAAAATGCCACTGCAATTTCCAAACTTTGAAAAATGCCACTGCAATTTTTGCAAACTTTGGAAAACGCCACTGCAATTTGCAAACTTTGAAAAACGCCACTCCAAACTTCGAAAAATGCCACTAGGGATGGCATGAAATGGCATTTTTCAAAGTTTGGAAATTGCAATGGCATTTCTTAGAAACACCAGATTTGGAGTGGCATTTATCAAATTAACCCAAAACAAAAATAACTGGGCGAGCTGCTGTGTCCCTGATGTTAGCCGCTCGTTGTGCAACTCTCTCGTTTATTGACTACATTGACAATGGCATGGGACCCAGATGTCAGAAATCCATTACGAGGAGCCATTTTTTTATTGGATTGAAATAAGGAGGCACTTTGGTTGCGTACTGCCATGACCTTGGTGGGTCCCTGCTGTCATCCTCTCCACGTACAATCATCTCCTGGTTGTGTACGCGTCAACTTGGTAGGCCCACAAGTCAGCCTCTAAACCCGTGGAGGACAAATACAACCCATTTAAAAAAATAACAGCCCATTCCATATGTTCAAACGGAAAGTTCAACATTCAGAGCAAAGTAACAGGTCTGATCCACATATAGAGTACTGAACTTCCACGTTGACAACCATCATAGCCAAGTTAACTATCTACTTCCACTAATACTCTAGTAGCGTACAAGTACTAACTTACTCTTAGCTAACTAGACGATGCCGACCGCCATCTGCGGTACACGCTAAACGCCGGCACCGGCGTCCTCCGCCTCGCCTCGGACTTGCCAGAGGTGCGATAGGGCGCGTTGCTCGTGCGCGTTGGCCCTTTCTATGCCGGCGTGGTCCACCGAAGCTTCGGCTTCTAAGCGGGAAACCCACTTGACGAGCTGGTAGTAAAAATCGGCGTCGCGAACGCGTGCATGCCCGACAGCCTCCAGGGCTATTTGCCGGGCGCCGGCCTCCACGTAGTCGGCCCACGTGCGGGCGCTCTGCTCGCAACTCAGAGCGTCGGTGCGCTGCTGCTCCATGTCCCGCTGGCGGCGCAAATCGGCGATACGCTGCTCATCCGCCAAGCGGTCGCGCTCCAACAACTCCTGCTCCTCCGCCAGGCAGTCACGCTCCAACAAGTCCTCGATCTCCGCATTGCCATCTAAAGACCGATAGAATGCCTCCTCCCTCTGTCTGCCTTCCGGTGAAAAACCGAACACTAGTTCCGACGGTGACCGCCTCCGGCCACGCCTATCGCGAACGGGCGGGGGCCTAGCGGATGTGGCGAGAGCGAGGATACGTGGCGAGCAACGTCGTGCCAGTGGGGGCTTATTAGGATAGGGTGAGTTGGGTCACGGTGCCACCATAGAAGGCCGAGAAACAGTACTTATAAGCGGAAGGTAGCGCGACGGTCATCGGAATTCAATGCATAATGAAGCAGGCATGGCTTAGCACGCCAGCTTGCCGTGGAAAACTAGAGATACTGAAATTCTGACTGTGCCGTCCCGTCCCGTCCGTGCTGGGTCGCACGCCGGCCTTACGGTCAAATGAGTGCACTCGAATCATCTCCCTCCTTGTCAATAATGATTCCACGGATTTAAAAGGCCCGCAACAATTAAAGCACATCTTTTTTCGCATCAGTTAGCTGCCTTAATTACGGCCGGCTGCATGCGGGCACTCAAAATCGCTCGCAGCCAGTACGCGGAGCAGCATGCAACGAGTCGCAGCCGAGGGCATTAATTGATGAACTTTAGCTGGGAGATAAGGCATTTGCGAACGTTTTTGCTAGTAGTTTCTTCAGATTCGCATGGCATTTTCTCCAGAGCAGCTTGTCAGTTTCTTCAGAGGTAGGCATTTCTATTCAAAAAACTGCCACTTCGGATCTTGCGTCGCAACTAAAACAGCCAGGAGCGCATTAGTAGGCTAGCTAGTGATCGATCGGTAACTTGTAAACACTGAGCGAACAGATATAAGGAACTGTTAATGCATCTCAATGATTCACAGATCATATACAAATATGTAGCTCCAAAAGCAAAGATCAGCCACAACTAAAACCAACTAGTACGATTCCCATACATAAGATCAACATGTTAATGCATCTCAATGATTCACAGATCATATACAAATATGTAGCTCCAAAAGCAAAGATCTAGAAAAAACATATGTTCTTCCTACTAACATGGATGCTTCTCTTGGCCAACATTCAGTACAGACTGAATGACAAATTTGTTTGTGAAGTCTACAATTCCTCTTGCAAACGTAAGTGGTTTCACCAACAGCTGGAACCATGGGAATGAACAACACATGATGGAGGAACATCCACTGCAATATGATTTGGTCTTCTCTTGATCACACGGCGACACTATTTTCGGAATACAAACGTTAACTTAGGCAAAATGATGCCCGTTGTATAATCAGACCAAAGCAATGAAGCACCTAGTGTTGGCCAATAAATAGTATAGTACTACTTTTCTGCAGTCCATGAAGTGACTATCCAATCTTTCTGTGTCTATTTTCAAATGGCACTTCATGCAGTGACTATACTATTCTCTTGTGCAGTTCAACCAAAATTGCGGTCACTTTGTGTGTTTGCTAAATAGCAACGGGCAGACATCTTTGTCTGCACAAATATCAAGCATCTAGTAAACATATACCCCACCTTGTATTTTCGGTTTAAACATGTCTCTTCCGCTTAGATCTGTCATGTTTTGCACTGGACAATTTGATACAGTCATGTTTTGCCCTGGACAATTTCATACTGAATTGATTTGCTTGTTCAGAGCAGAAATATAGCGCCTATTCTTCATCAGACCAAGGATATCCATGTTCGCAGTGATGGAAGAGGTGAAATCGATACAACCGAAATTGAGCATCCAGTCATTGAATCATGTCCTGCACCTCCAATGTAGGTCCACCCTGCCAATAAATTCACATGCAAACCACTAGTATTACTATCTAATGACAGTACAAAAAGAGTAGCAAGATAGTAGCAAACCATGTACCTTCTTAACGAACAGCTCATAGTGCCACCAATTGGATATAAAGGTTTGGGAGAAAACATGCTCCTAATGTTGAACCAGTTGGACTTTTTGTGCAGTTCCACTAAACTCGAGCATCCCTGTTTGCATAGATATTGAAAGTGTGATTACTATAAAAGTGGCACTAGTTGAAGCATAGACTCACAAATATAAGCATTCCAATTTCTTAATGGGAAAAGGTAGCAAGACTGTTTCTAACCACCTTTTTGAAGGAATAAATAAGGCAACAGAGGCTGATGTCAGAAAGGCATATATAGTTCTTTCTGAAAGAATGATCGATTCCTGACCTTTCCTCTTCTTTTAAACATATTTTGTGCAGTTCAACTAAAATAAAATGCCATCACCGCCTTGACAATTCAGTGACACTGTACAAAAGGAAATGACTTAACATTACGTCATGATGTCAGGTATGTAGTCGACAGGCATTAGAGACAAACTTACAGACCTCCTCCGATAACATAATAAACATTAATTTTAACAAAGGTGTGACTAGCTTTACCGGGATAATTTGAGTGAACTCTACACCCTCTGTTCCTTAATATAAGAGGTTTTCGCGGTTCAGTTTAAAGTACCCAAACGTCTACTAGTATTTAGAAAAATAGGTAGTAGTTTTCTTGAGCACATATCTGGGAAAGCTTGCCACCCTTTATTTATGTCCATACGCTAATGCAACACCATTCGAAATTTCGAATACTACAAATATACACTAATCCAGTGGCTAGTGCAATAGTAGAGTAGTTATTTTATTACAGAGTACAGTACAATGGTTTTACTGAACAGATTTCAATAAACTCTGGCACTGGAAGATTTCTATAAGAATTAACAATACAAAATGTAAAGGTAACACGTTTCAGCATTGGTATACTAGCTGTGCATGAGCATTAAACCAAATACAAAAGTCTGAAGGTAACTAGCATTATTAACTAATGACAGTATAAAAGAATTGCAAACCATGTACCTCCAAGGTAAATATCATTTCGAACTCGGGGGGACCTTAAAAATTGCTATCCCAATCTTGATAATCCATCAAACATAAAAACTTGATCGAACGAATCAAGAGAACAGCCGGAGGAGGAGGTGCCCACTCTTAACCTTTCCTCTTGTCTTCATAATTTTTTGTGCAGTTTAACCAAAATAAAATGACATCAGCGCCTTGGCATTTTGGTGATGCTGTACAAAAAAATTAACTTATCTCATGAAAGTGAGGTATGTAATCTATAAGCATTAACCGTGCAAAAATCTGAAGGTAGTAACAAGTTTCATCGTTGGTATACTGGCTGTGCAACATCATTAGAATGCCTTAGTTGAAAAATCTTTAATACATCCACAATCAACAGCTAACCCTGAAATAATCCAGTGACATTAAATGGCATTGCTTAAATTTATCGGTGGCATTAGACTGAGTGCGGCATTAGTTAAATGTGGCATCACTTTAGCAGTAGCAATGCTTGACTTGACTGCTGGCGTTATACTAACAGCAAAAAAGTTAGACTAAGAGCATGCGAGGCCCATTCAGACAGTGGGCGCACCAGTACGATATACCTCCATGGACGCATAGAGTGGTTAGGGAGGTATGGTTGCCCAGAGCAACAAATATCCAGGCAGCATATGTGGATTACGTCCCATTTTTGTTATGTTTAGCCACCTTTTTCCTATGTGAGGACAACAAACTGATCGACCTGGTCATTCTCTATTGTGTTGTCATGCCTTTCTACCCTTCTTCAACCAAGAGACACGAGACTCGTTCCTTAGCTACTGATTTTCCCCTTCTCAACCTAGATGCGGGTTCGATGCCTACTCTCTTGGACAGTACAGTCTCCCTTCCTTTCCTTATTCAACCCAGACATGGATTAGTCTGCATGAAGTAGGGTTTCCTTTAATAGTGCAAATTAAGGTTTTCGTCTGCGTGACCAGCAGAGCAGAGGATAGCAAATTGGGAAGATGGTGGAGTGGAAAAAGATCCACATGCAGCGACATGGCAGATGGGGCAATAGAACAAGGGTATGGTTCGTAAAGAGTTAGCATACCTGAGAGTCGGCGGGAAGCGACTTCGCCCGTGGTCATCGTCCTCCACACGCACTACGACAGCGAGCTTGGGGACGGAGGCCATCCCGCGCGGGCGCTAGGTCTGAGAGGACGACCTTGTCGTCAGTGCGTGGCCTCGCTCGCCGACGACGAGTGCGTCAACACTGCATGTCCTTTTCTTCCCCGGCGGATCTGTGACCACCGGTGAGGAGGGAGAGAGAGGCCGTCTTTTTTAGATCTGGAGAGAGGGTGATAGTGTGAGAAGCAAGTGGGCAGCCCTTAGCAAGAAAGCTCTGAAGCTCCAGCCTATATATCTTTTTTATACTACTAGTACTAGAGGTGGAGTAGTGGTAGAGTAGTTTATATTTTCTCTGCAAACAGTACCAGTTAGTCGTGCTTCAAAACTGAACGGCACGCCATTAAAAAAATAAAGTCGAGAAATAATGCGGCACCTTGGGCCAACGCGGCCAGATCGCATTTTGCACGAGAAATTACACACGATGTTTCATTGACATGTGGTCCCGTTCCAACATGTCAGTGAGACGACGGCGATTCCTTTTGTACAATTTCCGAAAGGACGTGTAGGCCGGGGCGCCTCTTCGTGTACCGTGGCAAACTGGCAACCGTCCGCCGACTCTTCGCCTTTCCCTCTCGATTTGGAACTGCTGTCGCACGCTCTTCCTCCCTCCTCCATTTGCCTTCACCCTTCCTTCTGCCACTGTTCGATCGTCTTCTCCATGGAGGGAACAAGCCGGAAACGACCCCGTTATTCTTGCCCCGATCTAAAAGATGACGTGGTGGGGGAACTCATTGATCGGTGCGACGTCATCACCTCGGCTAGCATGGCAGGTTCGTTCAAGCCTATTCTCGACTCAACTAATAACATCATTACAAGGAACCCAAGGGTCCAGGAGGGTTTGATCTCCCTTATCTTCTTTGCTATAAGCCTGTTCGCATGGGCGCGGACGACGGAGGCCTCGCCTTGTGCAAGTTGATGCCGCTTGATAATGATACGTGTGATGTCAAGATGCCATCGCTTAAGGGTAAGTCCTGGGCTAGCACAAATGGAGATTGGGTTGTTTATATTGGGTACAATTGCGAGTGGGAACTTGTGAATGTGTACACTCGTCAGCGGATTCCACTTCCAAAAATCTCCGAGTGCCCTGAGGTTGAGCACACAGATGATCTACGTACGTTCAAATACGATCATGGTGACTGTCGTCTACTGAAGATAGCAATTTGTCGAGTTCCCAACCGCTCTTGGAATTACAAGAACTATCAAGTTGTTGCTATCTTCGACAAGCTTGTTGCCGTCCTTCGTGGTTCGACTGGATGGATATTGCTCAAAAATCAGTTTCTATACACGGATGTGTACTGTGATGCAATTGAATACGAGGATCTTGTGTTTGCTGCCACCACTCGTGGCACTGTTTTTGCATGGGATCCTCCTAGTTTCGGTACGTTTGTCTTCCACCGTAATTATAATCGTTTCATCCACATGCATGCGGGTTAGCAAGTTTTCCTTTACTAATTAACCTTCTTCTTGTGTTTCCAAGGTCCTGTGAACATTCCACCACCTATACTTGAAAAAATTTATAAGCAAGGGGGATATGACGATGGTGATGATCACAAGCATGAGGAGGAGCAGAACTTATATACTCAGTGGCGCCTGGCAACTAATTCCGATGGATCACCTCTTCTTGTCTGTATACAGTGCACTCAGACTGTTACTACTGAGGAAGTAGGTGTTGTCTCCCATGGTCGCCCTCTCCTGACCTATTCCAACACCCGTTGCATGGTATTCAGGACGGATACTAGTGTGCTAGCGCAAACACCTTCTCCCTGGTTCAGTATTGATAGTCTTGGAACAAACTCGCTCTTCCTTGGACCAAACTATCCAATGATGGTGAAAGGCGATCCAGCTGCTGTTGACACAATGTTACTACCATTTATGAGAAGCAACTGTATCTATACCTCGAACATTTCGGTGGTTCCCTACCCTGGTCCTGATATATGCTGCTTCAGCCTGGATGATCAGTCCTGCGTTGCTCTCGATACTGACAGTAGCTGGCCCTTCCCAGAGCACCTATGGTTCAAAGCAAGCGTTTCCAACGCCGAGGATTGGTTGAGTTGAAGTTCATTTCATTGCTTGTTATTTGTTGTGTGATGAAAACTTTAGTATTTGCTAGAATGTTTTGTTGGAAATGATCTATAATCCAACATGTATCCTCGTTGTCGTTGTGTGTTGATGACTTGTTGTATTTAATGAATGGTACATTTCAGTTGCGAATGCATGTCATAGACTCAATTTATGAATGGTTTTCGAGTCACTTTTTGGAGTGTGAGTACCGTAGTAGTGTAGCCAGCATCCGGTTAGTATATGAAGTTGCCACATCACATAGAGCCAACCTAATATTGGAGTATGCTAGCCCTCCACCGGCGCGCCGCTTCAAATGGCGGAGGAAGTGAGAGGTCGCGTCACCTTGTGTCCAGATCTGAGATGCCATGTGTACCAGATGAATGACTCCAAGTTTGACCACCGTGATGTTAGGTGCGAGCCCAGGAACACTGTTGGAGAGACCCCCCTCATAATTTTCCTACATTGGTCATTTGATTCATAGGATAGAATGCTATAGGATTTTTTCCTATGTAATCATCTTTTAATTGGCAATCTGGCATCCACTCCAACTTTTGTTTCACTTCCTTTGTTCCTACGAAGAGAGTACTTGCTCTAAATGATGTGCCGCTGCAAGAGCTGCCTATATTTATTAACCATGCTCTAAAAAGGTGGACCAGCTTTGGCTATCGTAGTACTGTACTAGGTTAGTAGGTGACCTTGCGCTTGGCTCTTCTCCTCTTCCGGAAGTCGAACAATAATGATGGTACTACAGTAGTACTTCCGGCAATCTGACACCAAATGAACTGCTGCACGTCCATCGCTTGTAAGCAAAAGTTTCTCCTCGTGTTGCGAGCCACCGCGCACGCGTTGGCGAGGGAGAAGGTGTAGTAAACAAGCTTCTCGTCGTTCTGCGAGTTGACGGGACACATCAAAGTTATTTATTAGTACTCTTGGAGTAAACTCGCTCTTGGAGTAAACTCGCTCATCCTTGGACAAAACTATCCAATGATGGTGAAAGCCGATCCAGCTGCTGTTGACACAACGTTACTACCATTTATGAGAAGCAACTACCTATACGTCGGACATTTCGGTGGTTACCTACCCTGGTCGTGATATAGTAGGCCGCTTCAGCCTAGATGATCAGTCCTGCGTTGGCCTCGAGATTTACAATAGCTGGCCCTTCCCAGAGAATCACTTGTGGTTCAAAGCAAGCGTTTCCAACGCCGAGGATTGGTTGAGTTGAAGTTCATTTCATTGCTTGTTATTTGTTGTGTGATGAAAACTTTAGTATTTATAATCTATCCTCGTTGTTGTTGTGGGTTGATGACCTGTTCTATGTAATAAATTGATATGCCTGTGATAAACTTACTAAATTTATGAATGGCTATCGAGTCGCTTCTCTGAGTGGGTGCTGCGACGAGGCAAATATATATTTTTCGAATACATAATTGTACGTGCATTGCAACAGGTTATCGGATGAGGCCAATCAACAATAGTACACTATTTGTACTAGCTTCACATGCTGCACTATCTCTACGTCTACGTACGTAATACAACAATTTTTAAACTTGAGACCAGCCACCCATCCTCACAAAGAACACTTTTTAACCTAGCACAGACTCCAGGAAATTTGGCCACAGTGTGAGGTGGGCCATATGTTAATGTGTTCGCTGTATGTAACCAGCACCTCGAATCCTCGATACTACTACTATAAGTAGTACTAGGAGTAGTAGGGTGGCATGGGCCAGAACAAGCATTCACGTCCAGGAGTACGGCACACACCACCAGCACGACTTCCATCTGACACCATATTTCTTGGAGTCCGTGCTACAGCAATCTCTTCAACCTAGTCGTTTCTCTAACTCAGCCATCACGCGGCGGGCGAGGTGGGGGTTTGCCGATAGTCAGTTTCCTCAACTGCGGTCCCACTTGTAAGGCCAACTCCAACGCACGACCCCAAACGGACCTCTGTTTTGCCCGGATTCTGTCCGTTTGGGTAGGGCAATGGGGTCGTGTCCGGGCCATTTCTCGGATGCGGTGGTCGTGCGCCGAACGCGCGACTGCATCCCAGCCGCGTACATTTTTCTTTGCAAACACATATCTTTTTTTCATCATTGATTTTTTGGTACATGGAAATACATCACCAAAATTTTGACTAGAAAAGCAAGACCAAAGAAAACAAGAGCCACAAGAATACATTTTAGAAGATATCCAACTTCCATAACTGCTCCTGTAAGTTGGATTAGTGCCTTCTCGATGCATTCATTGTTGATCTGTGGAGGCTCGATCTTGTGTGCTTCTTTCTTCTTCGAGTGTAAAGAAGTAGACGTGTCTAGCCTCTATTCTATCAACAAGTGCACTAGTCTCATCTCTAGCCTCTATGCTAGCAAAAAGTGTTAGAACATCTACTAAATTGTGCTCTATCAATATATCATTGTAATCTTCTTCCCAATACCAAAACTTGCATCCATTCTACACAATAAATTTTTAAGTTAGCACAACTAGTCTAATCCGAGAGCACAACCGAAGATTTGGTCGAGTTCTTCCTCCTTTTGCCGACATGTGGGACATCCAGCATCCAGGTCGTGTCATGCAAGAAAATAGAGTGGTAGGTGAAGCCACGTGATGTGCATCTTGGGTTAAACTGTAAATAGAATCTTACTACTCTTGAGTAACTCCAAAAGCGGCCATCGAAGATCTTTATTGGATTTGTTTTTCATCACCGGCACGTTGAGGTGAAAGATGTGCAGGTTCAGTGGGTCCTCTTGCGTTTTCACTGACATGTGGGACCGCATATGAGCAAACAGACGATGGGCTCTGCGCGTCTGCTGACTGGCTGAGAAGAGAGATAGAGGAGGGCCGAGCACGGACTCCAGGAAATTTGTTCTACGTACTCGATATAGTGGAGTAACCAGCACCTCGATATAGTGGGGTGGCATGGGCCATAACTAGCATTCATGTCTAGCAGTACGGCACACGCCACCCACACGACTCCCATCCGACACCAATTTTCTTGGAGTCCGTGCTAGCTACAACCATCTCTTCTCCCTCCAGTTTTCTCAGCCATCGCGCGGTGGGCGGGGTGGGGGTTTGCCGATAGTCGGTTTGCTCAACTGCGGTCCCACTTGTAAGTGAAAATGCAACAGAACACGCATTCCCCCTTGAGCGGCGTGCTGGACAAACCGTGTGGGGGTGCGACGCGAACACGGGAGGCTTTTCCTTTTGAACTTGTAACTTGTAAAATTTGGTTCTGCTCCATGGGGCGATCGATAGATAGAAATAACGATTTTCCCTAGAATAATGAGAAGTTTGGTTCTGGCACGGTTCATGCATGGAGTACGTAGGAAAATTATGAAGTTGATGTGAAAGGTAAGATAATTACTAGTAGTACCATATACTACTACATGGATTTGACGGAAAGATAAAGATACATACGGATCCATCAACGACATCCTCACGCCCTAGTGCACCGGGTCACCAACCGACGTGTGAGGAGCAGCGGCGTTGGCGGCAAGCTCAACGTGCTTCTAAACAATGCCGTCCAAGGTTGCCCTACGGTCCAAGAAGGCCAGCGTCCTATCGTCCTCCTCTTGCATGTAGTAGTCCTTGTGGATGATTTGCGCGTAGACGTGGGTGATTATGTCGATGGTGTCTTGCTGCGCCAGGCGCTGTGCGGCGAGCGTCGACCTCGAGGTGGACATTCTCCGGCACGACGACGGGCAGTCGCAGGGCCACCAGTGCGTCGAAGAGGTTGTCACCATAGAGGCTGTTGAGGGTGGCAGGCATCACAGAGCCTGGGCGCGTGGGCTGGAGGCGTACGTCAAGGTCGTCCGCGAGCTTCTTGACGACGGTGAACTTGTCCAGGAAGCCGACGAGGACCTCGTCGAACAAGGAGACGAAGCTGTCGTCCAAGCGGCCCCTCGCCCTGGCGGCCTCAAGCACTACCTGGAGACATTCCTCGGTGCCAGGATGCAGGATGGCGTCGTGGACCATCTGGCACAGCCGGCTGATGCTCGCGCTCATCGCCTCCATGGGTCTAGCTTCTAGTCAACTGATCTTGCGATTGGAGTGATCACTCTTGCCCTTAGGTGCGTAGGTGCGTAGGATTTCGTAGATTGGACTGGCGGGAGCCTTTATATGAGAAGTGCAGACTGCGTTGAATTCACGTGCGTGTTGGCCATCTACTCCTCGCCCCTCTACTACACCTGCCTTTAGCTGTATGACAGGTTGGCCAGCCACCCGTTGGACCCACGTGTCATACACCCAAAGGCAGGTGCAGTAAGTCAATGAAGTTGCGTCCCCCTCCGTGCCCGTGCATGCTTTCAATGACTTGAGACTACCAAACATCACATGCGGTGGTTAGTTCATTGCATGTAATCCTATTAAGTAGCAAAAAGACATTAAGTTACCTCGCTGATAGGAATAAAACAATACACCATGTATTTATTTACAGAGGGAGTATAGCCAGCATCCGCTTAGTATATGAAGTTGCCACATCACATAGAGCCAACCTAATATTGGAGTATGCTAGCCCTCCACCGGCGTGCCGCTTCAAATGGCGGAGGAAGTGAGAGGTCGCGTCACCTTGTGTCCAGATCTGAGATGCCACATGTACCAGATGAATGACTCCAAGTTCGACCACCGTGATGCTAGGTGCGAGCCAAGGAACACTGTTGGAGAGACCCCCCTCATAATTTTCCTACATTGTCGACGACGAGGTGCCTATGGTGACTTCGTAAATTTAAAGATGATAGTGCCGTGCGTGTGTGCGTTCATAGGGGTGAGTGTATGCGCGTGTATATGAGCACTTGCGTCTGTACTGTGTAAAGAAAACATAAATGCGTGTCAAAAGAGACTAGTCAGTATACTCAATATTGTGCACCTCGGAGAGGAAAACGATAGAACTAGTACGTATTTATTTACGGTGCAAATTCACTCATTTTGCTCCATATGTACTCTGTCTCGGTGTAGTCTAGTCACTTGTTGAAATCTCTAGAAGGGCAAATACTCCTTTCTGGTTTACAGGGCTATACTAGCAAGTAGTTATACGTACTAGTACAATAGTGGGCTCACATAGCAATTTTGTCTCATGCAAGAGCCTGGCTATATGCGTGCTCCAATGTTCGCAACTGCAATGTTCGGTTTGCGCTTGGCTCTTCGCCTCTTCGAGAAGACGAACAATGATGTTACTACTACTGCTTCTACAGTGTCGAATCCACTGCTGCATGTCCGTCCACCGCGAGCGGGATGGATAGCTTGTTGTAGAAGTACTACTAAGCAAAAGCATGTCCTCGTTTGCGAGCAACCGCGCGCATGGGTGAGGGAGAAGGCGTGTAGTAAAATCAAGCTTCTCCTCGTTGTACGAGTTGACGCGACACATCATAGCACTGGCCCCACATGCTTGCCTCTAAACTTGGCTGAAAGACCCGCAGTGTACAATATATTTGCTGCAACCTCTAACATTTACCCACCACAAATTAAAATATATGTGGCCGTATGCATCGTTCTGATGCAGAGGCCGGGGAGTCCCCCCTTTTCGAAAAAAAAACAAATTAAAATATATATTCCTGTCTTGACCAGATGAGCGTGCAAACTACAATCACCAGGGTGTCAGGTAGGGCCAGAAGACTATTTTAATTTTTTTTAAACTTCGAGACGGCCACATAGCATGGAGCCGACCCCAACGATTTTAAGCTTACAGGCACGGTACACGCTATCCTAGACTACTCTACACATGAAACTGCCACACGAGCGTCCGGGCTGCGCTTGGCTCTTCGCCTCTTCGAGAAGTCGAACAATGATGGAGTACTACTGCACTGGAGGAGTACTACAGTACACTTCTGGCCATCTGACACCGATTGAACTGCTGCATGTCCACCGCGTGCGGGAGGAAGAGCGTGTAGCGAAAGCTTCTCCTAGTCTTGCCAGCCACCACGCTCATGGGCGAGGGAGGGACGCTCCTGCCTTTGCGTGTATGACAGGTGGGCCCGACAGGTGTGTGGCCAACCTGTCATACAGCCAAAGGCAGGTGCAGTTAAGTCCGCGAGGGAGAGGATAATCAAACTTCTCGTTGATGTACGAGTTGACGCGACACATCAAAGCACTGCACTTGATATATTTCAATAATTTGCGTTTACCGATGCATTAATTACAACGCATGCATGCATGCCGTAACTCTCCTTTTGATACTTGCATGTGTTGATTCAATGCACCTTGAAGTAGTATAAAATATGTGACGGTAAAGCTTTGTAATACCCCGGCCCAAGTGGAGAGATGGTTGTGCACGAGGAGGGCGAGATCATGCAGACCGAACAGGACCTGACGATGGAGCTCTCTAAGGTCTCGATGGACCTCACCGTGCTCCACTGCCCCTTGTGCCTCCGCCCCTTGAATTGTGGTTTCTCAACGAGTTGTGCTGAACTTCTTGTGAATTGTGGTGGTTTTCAGTAATGAAAATCGGAAGGGGCAAGCCCTTCTTTGATCAAAAAAAAATTAATCATCCTTATATATTCATCAGTCTTGCTATAAGTCGCAGTAGATGCTATATAGGTCCGTCGGATCTTACATCAAGATCCGTGCTTTCATATTTTCTTTTTTCTCTCTTAAATCTCAGTCGAGTGAGACATAGCCACGCCATTAAACAGAGGCTCGAGCGCCATTAATGGAGACCTTGGGAGAGAGGTGGACGGCAGATGGAGGTCAAAGGGCTCTCCTCCCGATAAGCACGCACAGGGTTCTGATCGCACGCCTCTCGTACTCAAATAGCTACCCTGCACAGCGCCTCCTAGCTAATAAAAAATGGGGACGTGTGGCGGCACGTAAATGGTACTAGTAAGTAGAACGCCCACGGTTTCAATAATACTTGTGTTTCCGATTGTAACGTGACAGCACTTGTTCCAAAATGACTTTGTTGATTGTTAATGTGTGCGCCTTCGCAAATCGGAATGCAAATTTACCACAGCATGTTGGTGCCATGTCATGGTACCAAGCCAAGTTTCATTATTTTCATGCGTGTTTTGGATTTACAGGAATTAAAAAACTAAGTTTCTCAATGTTTCCAACCCAGCCACGACGCCCAGAATTTTGAATTTCATTCCCATTTCTTGCATGGAACCTAGAAATTTACCCGAGGACACACATGTGATTTTTTAACCAACTTTGGTGCGTTGGAACATGTGCTTGTATTTCAGATTTGAATTATGCACACAAAGGTGACACGTTCCCTCCCAGAACCACGAGCCTTCTTGAGAGAAGCTCCGATTTGCAAGAAGCTTATACCAAAATTTGTTCCTATTTGGCCAATTTTTTTACCACGGCATGGTACTACCATGACATGACACCATGCCAAGTTTCATGATTTTAAAACCAAGTTTCTCAATGTTCTCGACCGAGCCATGATGCCCAGATGTTTGAATTTTATTCTCATTTTTTGCATGGGACCTACTCCTCCTTCCATATATATAGGGCCTAATGTGTTTTTCAAGACAGCCTTTGACTATTGACAAGATTAATAGCACATGAGATGTATACTATGAAAATTATATTATTGGAAGCTCCTTTGACATACAAATTTGAAGGTATGCTTTGTGTAAGTTGCATGTCATATATTATTGCTCTAACGTTTGGTCAAAGTTAGCCTCGAAAAAACGCATTAGGACCTATATAGATGGAAGGAGGGAGTAGAAATTCACCCGAGGACACAAATGTGATTTTTCAACCAACTTTGGTGCACGGGAGCATGTGCTTGTAGTTCAAATTTGAATTATGCACATTAAATGACCAAAAACTCAATTAATGTGTAAATAAGGCCAAACGAAGCCGGAATAATTCCAAAATTTAACAGGGCACTCAAGTAGTTCTATGTTGCCTTTGTAAATTAACTCAAGGGGGACAACGTATATCGTTTCGCACTCAAAGGTGGCACGTTCCCTCTCAGAACCACGAGCCTTCTTGAGAGAAGCTTCGGTTTGCAAGAAGCTTATACCAAAATCTGTTCCTATTCGGCCAATTTTTTACCACAACATGGTAGTACCATGACATGACATCCATGCCAAGTTTCATGATTTTCAGACGTGTTTTGGATTTACAAGAATTTTAAAACCAAGTTTCTCAATGTTCTCGGCCGAGCCACGATGCCCAGATGTTTTAATTTTATTCTCATTTCTTGCATGGGACCTAGAAATTCACCCGAGGACACAAATGTGATTTTTCAACCAACTTTGGTGCACGAGAGCATGTGCTTGTAGTTCAAATTTGACTTATGCACATTAAATGACCAGAAACTCAATTAATGTATAAAAAACGACAAACGAACCCGAAATAATTCCAAAATTTAACAGGGCACTAATGTAGTTCTATGTTGCCTTTGTTAAGAAACTCAAGGGGGGGCAGCGTATATCGTTTCACACTCAAAGGTGGCACGTTCCCTCTTAGAACCACGAGCTTCCAAATCGGCCCAATTTTTTACCACAACATGTTAGTGCCATGACATGACACCATGCCAAGTTTCATGATTTCCAGGCGAGTTTTGGATTTACATGAATTTAAAATCAAAGTTTCTCGATGTTCTCGGCTGAGTCATGACGCCCAAATGTTTGAATTTCATTCTCATTTCTTCCATGGGACCTAGAAATTCAACCAAGGACACACATGTGATTTTTCAACCCACTTTGGTGCACCGGAGCATGTGCATGCAATTCATATTTAGATTATGCACATTAAAAGTCCAGAAACTCAATTAATATTTTAGTCATTTTTTGTGTTCTAAAATGCCTGCCGGCTCGTGGAAGGACGTGTTGCCGGCACATGCGCGGATTCAATGAAGGCAGGCGGGGCAGCCTTAAGCTGGTTGCACGCGGCGAGGAGGCGTGCTCAGCCGGGCCTGCAGCGAGTGCGGCCCTCTTGGCCGGCACGCCGGTTCAATGCCTGCGCTATGAGAGGTCGCGTTCGTGTCAGAGCAATCACTCCCTCCAGTCCTTTTTTGTTTGGGTATAACAAAATCTCGTTTTCCATTCACATTTTACAAGTAAAATTCGTGGACAAACTTTGACCCAAAGTACGATGGGGACTAGTAAACCAGAATGGAGGTAGTAGTTTTTTTTAATCAAAGAAGGGTTTCCCCTTCCGATTTTCATTACTGAAAACCAGCATCTAAATCTAAACCATAGTATTTGCCCTAGAACTACCGGGTTCAACATCTCGCAACATAAACCCATACAACCTCCATCGCAAAAAAAACCATACAACCATACGCCAAGGAGGTACGTAGTACTATGAATTCCATTTTCGCTCCATACCAATCGTTCTAAAAACTACTTACTACTTATAACGCGCCATTGAAAATCGGAACTCTTAACCCCGCTAAAAAAACCATATTTTAAACGTGGCTACTCGATCTGTGGCAACTGGCGAGCCACCGCGCTCCAAGTCGTTCACCTGTGGTCCCGAGTCCCGACCATCAACTTCTACGGATCAAATTATCACGCGAGCTGACTATTCCTACAAAGGTGCTCCACCACGTACCCGGTACCCGCGAATGCAGCAATCGTGCACCTAGGGTTTTAGGATTTATTTGTTAACGTCGCCTTTACGTAACACTCATGTGTGTGAGACAGCGAGAGGCCGACTGCGTGCGTGCGCCTCTTCTCTTCGTATATGTACTCCACCATTTGTCTGGTGTCCAAAAAATTATAATAACTACTAGCAATGTGCCAATGCGTTGCCACACGATCAAAGTAGATTAATACATATTCACCGATTTGATAGAAAAAAGTCTAGTTTTGAAATACGTATATCACTAAAAATATGTTATGTTTCACTCAAAATATATTCCTTTGGCGGTTTTGATGAGATAAGGGAGGAATGTTGTTGGTTTCAAGCTTCGAGAAGTGGTATATGTCTAATTTCTACTCTTACTAGCAAGATGCCCATGCGTTGCATGGAACATCAAGATCTTGTGGGAGAAAAGGATGAACGAGGGAAGGCCTTATCTGCAAATGTGGTGAAGAGTGCGGGTAAATTGCCATATTTTCCTTCCTATCCGTCAGATATAAATCGGCCGACCTACATTGCAGGATGGCAGGCCCACCATCATCACCAACTCTATTTTTTATCCCTACTCTTATAAAAAGCATTGTCAGTGATGATCGTGTGCCTGCCATCCTCCAATGTAGGCCGTCTGATCTATATCTGACGGATAGGAAGGAAACTATGGCAATTTTGCAAAAAGATACCCACACCCCTCTCCACATTTGCAAATGAGGCCTTCCCTCATTCATCCTTTTCCCCCACAAGATAAACTACTCATACAAATGCATCTTGATGTTTCGTGCAACGCATGGGCATCTTGCTAGTTGTTGCAAAAAGCCCATGTGTGTGTGAGAGAGAGGGAGAGTGGAGGTCGGAGTGCATGTGTGACAAAGACACAAGGAGTGTGTGTGCGATAGGTATCAGCTTAAAATGAGGCGATAGTGTGTGTGTGCACGATCGAGAGGGCGTGTCTCAAGAAGGGAAGAAAAATCTACATAGATACAAGGAGCGGGAGAGAGACATGTATGCGATGGTGGAAGCACGAGTGTGCGGGTGTATAAACCTATCTAGAGGCTAGCTAGTCGATAAATGTTTGTGAGAGAAATACGAGTCGGGGTGCGAAAGCGAGAGTTTTGTGTGTGTGAGAGAGAGACGGTAGTCGGGAAGGGGAGTGGAAGCAGGAGTTGTGTGTGTGTGTCTGTGTGAGAGAGAGAGGAGACGGTAGTCGGGGTTGTCTGATCGGTAAACAAATGAATAATGTCAGTCTGGGATGGAGACGAAAAGGAGACCGCAACAAATGTTGTGTCTACAGGAGAGAGAGAGAGTAATTTTAGTGGTATGAGTCATATGTAGAGACATATAGGGTGTGTGAGAGAATCCCATAGAGAGAAAGACAAAGTGAAAGACGAGTGGAGACTGTGTGTGTGGCAGTGAAAAAGAAAGCTTAGGTACCGAGTGATACCAGAGAACAGTAGAGACGTGAGAGATAATGAAAACCATGTAATGTATAATGACAGGGAGAGTGTGACACTTCTCAAGGGAGACGTCGAGAGACCATGTTTGCGAGGATAGGAGAAACATGAAGTGAGCGTGCGGGTGAGCTAGAGAAAAGAGAGTGATAGCTACCTGAAGGAGCATGCATGCGAGAGAGATGGGCGTGAAAGGAGTGAACAAAAAAGGGATTCAAATATTTGAATTCGAGATGATGATACATGTAATCCATACTCGAACCAAAATTGATCTATCAAACATGCATACTCATATGAATTCACGCACATCTATGTTATTTAATATGTAGATATTACTGATCCATACATTTTAGTAGAACATAATTTGGTTAAAAAATTTCGAATTCAACCTTAAGATTTCGAGATCGTTGTATTTGTAAATCATATTATACATATAAAGGAGCAGAATTCTTTGTTGTGCTTTTGAAAGTATATATAAAAAAATGATGTATATAGAATGTAATTCCAATTGAAAATGGATCCCACCCGGAAAAAAATAGAATACAAACGGGATTCGAATTGAGTTGGCACGGTAAACGTGCACTCTGCAAAATTTGAACGAAGCGGGGAAAGTCGCAGTAACTGCCCGAAACCAAAATCTGCGAGATGAAAATCACTACTGCCTATCCCTGCCACGCAAAGCCTATCTGCTGGATTTCTATAGGTTTTGATAGGGGTAGGTTTGTAATTTCACCCAAACGTGACGTAACCGCCTCTCACCCGGATTCATACACGGTGGGCGCCAAAACACAGTGTGTCCTCGGCCGAAATCGACTCCCTCCCCGATTCATATTCATACACGGTGGGCGCCAAAAACAAACTCTCGTCGGCAAATATTCGGTGTATGCGAGATTACCGTCCTATCCCCAACCGACTAATGTTGCTGTGATGTAGTAGAAATTTTAAACGGGGGCTAAGTTTGTAAATTTCCTCGCATTTGAGACAAGCGCGCCCTGAATACATGGTTCCCCCTTCCTCTCTACCTCCCTTTTCCCCATTCGTACTCCGTGGGCGCCAAAACACCCTCTCCACCCCACCCTCCTCCGTCCGCCGCCGTCCGCCACCCCATCCACCGCCGTCCTCCTCCACCATGCCTGAGCTGATACCCCGACGCCGCCGTCCATTAGAAGAGATCGACCTCTCTAATCCACGGCTTCGGACCGGGATCCTTGCATCCCGTCCTCTTGCTTCATCCCCGCCGTCGTCCACCTTGCCGTCGCCGCTCCTACGACCGTCTCGTCCACCGCGCCCCGCCGCCACCGTCTACCCTCCTAGATCTGCTTCCACGCCGCCGACAGCCATTGCTACCGCAACACCGTCAAATTCTCAGCAGACGCATACACGGCGCCGCACCAGAGGTGGTACTCTTTCGTATCCGCTCAACTTATTTATCGCGGCAAGAAAATAGATCGCCACTGCTTTACTCTGATTTCTTGTCTTGGTTGCGAAGTTTCCTTTGTCCGGTTTGCACCTTTGGATCCGCCATGGCACGCTCATCACTATACTCCCAATGCTTATGGTTTTGCCCTTTTATATTCCACACTAGTTAAATCATAGTAGACTAAATTTCATAATTGGGTTAGTCGATTTTTCAGAGCTCGCCGGAGTTCGCCAGTGCGATCGAAGGGGCTCGGGTGGTTGTGGGGCCTCGCCGAACGAAGAAAACTCGACGCGGGTGGGGGTTGGGGCGGGGTGGCGGAGGAACACAGGCGGTGGGGGTCGGCGGCCCGTGCGGTGTTCTGTATGGGAAGAATCAGAGATGAGGAAGAAGAAGGGTTAGGAGACGTAGGATCTTCATCCAACCGCCTGAAATGGTCGAGAGACAGCTGGGAGTTTCATTCTTAATGCGCTCTTGTTCATCATGTGTGGGCACTGCGCAACCAATATTTTATTATCCAAAATCTGCTTGCTCTTCTTTACCATGTTCCTCTTCCGTTCTTCTTTAATATGTACTCTCTCCGTTCCTAAATACAAGTCTTTGTATAGATTCCACCATGGACTACATATGGAGCAAAATGAGTGAATCTACACTCTAAAATGTATCTGGATACATCTGTATGTGATCCATAGTGGAAATCTCTACCAAGACTTATATTTTGGAACGAAGGGAGTATGATAGTAGTACAGTATGTTCCTTGTACTGAAGATGAGCAGGGACATTTGCAGTGTAGAGGTCTATACGGTCGGTTGTGATGGACACTTTGAGCCTCTTTGATTCGTAGGATCTTGTAAACATAGGAATAGGATTTGTAGTGGCCTGCCCACTTGAATCCTATAAGAATAGCAAGGAAATGCGGGGAGCTGTGTCGCCTTTGAGAGTTACAATGATATTAACAGTACCGCACCTTCACTTGAAGAGAGCTGGTATCCGAAGCCTTTCTAGCCGTACCGGCAATACTAGCACATATATTCCAGCAAGTTCCACTTTGCTGATTTTACTCTGATGCTTAAGGTTTTCCTGTTATATCTACACTATGATCTGTGTAGCTGCTTTGTGTCGCACTAGCAGCAGTCCACTCTTGAAGCTAAACACTGCAATGACTTACAAAATTGGCACCAAGGCATTGAGTGCCATTCTGGATGCAATGAAACTCATATGCTCCCCACCTGTTGATTCTTGTTCAGAATATGATCCTAATGACTATTCTAACCTCGAGGAGTCAAAGGCAGATGGCCTGTCCTTTTCACCCATGAAGGTGCCTGTTCTAATTTGGCAATATTTTATTGATTGCGGGTATCTTGCATATGTTGTCTTGCATTTCTTCTACTTTGTTGCACCGCCATCTGCTTAGTTTACTCATCATATATGTCGAGATGCCATGCCCATCCATTATCAATACATATTCCATCTGTCATCATACCATGTTTTTCCACTCAAATGTTGTTCTTGTGCATCAGACATCAAAAAGGAAGAGGGTGATTGCCGAACCTGAAGGAGCACCAGCAAAGTCCTTGAAAAACGTGGTGGTGCCGGAGAAATCAGACAGCACCCCACTTATATTGGCTGTACAACCAGTGACACAAAACGTAGGACCGACTCTAGCAGACTGTACCCATACTTCACTGGCCACACCACTAGCCCCACCACACAGGACCTGCACTCCAGCAAAAGGTATACCGATTTCATTTGCCATAGCACTAGCTGTACCACAGAAAAATCCCACTCCAGCAAAAAGTACAGCAAGTCCACCGGCCGAAGACCTATCCCAACTGCAGAGACGGCCAATTCCTGCAGATTGGAACCCCATTCCATTTATTCCCAGTTTAAAAGACAATGCTTTCAATGTTGTTAGGGACTACGTGCATATATTCCCATCATGGGAAGATTATTGTGAAGACAAACACCATTTTCACATCTTCCTGTCCAACTTACGTGTAAGTCCTATTATTCATGGTTATTATTTTCCTGCTTTCTGCTGATTGAACACATCAATGATTTACATTACATTGTTGTAACTAGGCGAGGGTCAATCTGGATAGTCATGACGAGCAAAGCTTGCTTGTGCTTTTCAAGGAAGCATTGCATCAGTATCGGTGTTACCTGAGGAAATCACACTTTGATGGCAAGTCTATAAACGAATTTCCGGTGAAGTCTCCTGTGCTAAATTTAGAAGACATTGAATGGAAAAACCTTGTTATGCACTGGTCTCGTTCCCAGGATGAGGTACTGTCTATGAAATCACATGACAATTTGAACTTCTACTTTTCCGCATGTGCCTTACGGATCTTTTTTGCAGGAAATCTGCTCGAAGAAGAATTCCGGTTTGACAAGAACGACAGGATATCGCAAATATGCTGCCCGCTGCTTTGCTCTTGTTAGTACCTGTTGTCCTGTATCACTGTACTTGCATACATACCTGGTTCATTATGTGACAGCAGTATGCATGATAGCTTGCTTATCAATTGTTCGCTCCAAATTATCTGATCTGTATGAATGGTTACATTAGTGTAGAATATATCCAATGCCAATGTTTTTTAGCTCTGCATTGTTCTTTTAAGTACATGCTGTCCTTTATCAGTGTACTTATAATGACAGGTAGTTGTTCATGTACCATCACTCTGCAGCTTATTTTCCTTTGCCCTCCATTTTCTACACATCAGATCTATATTTACTCTTACCATAAGGTTGGTACTGAAGAAGTTTAGCCGTGCATTGCTCTTGGCTGTACCTTTTGCCTATATCGCTGCACTTACATTTATAGCTACTTGGTTATGTAGCATCACTCTTCGTCTTATCTTAAATATTCTCCATCTTTTCATATATTATCATATCTATATTTACTCTTAACAAAATGTAGAATAAAGGCAATGCTTTTGAAGAAGATTCTGTGGTAAACTTCTTGAATTGCCCCCCCCCCATCAGCATGGACAAGGCCTTTATAGAGCCTGTCTTCACCAATAATGTAAGTTTGTCCATCTCAAGCCTTCAAACTTTGTTGTATATATTTGGTTAGGCATGACTGCAACAGCTGTTTATTTTTGGTGTTTGCATCAAATTGCTTGTTTAAAGTTTATTATGTAGTTCATAAACAAAAGTTTCTCCTTTCTCAATTTAAGTTTTCAGTTGTACAACCAAGTTCCTTCTTCATACCATGTAAATTAAACTATACAGAGCAAGTGATCTTCTTTTTCACTGCATGTATGCTTCTGTTCTTCATCCGTAATCCAGTGGTGTGGTGAACCTAACCACTACAGCACAATGTCATATTCTGCAATGTCTTAACTATGAACAATGTCATATCATTCTACTATTATTTAAACCGTCTCTTTATTTGCCAATCTGAAATGGTATAAATTGACAGCACACTAACCATTGATACTTATGAGTTCTTGATCTGTAATCCAGTGGTGTTGTGAAGCTGCCAACTCCTTCACAATGTCATTTCCTGCCATGTCTTGACCTGAACAATACCATATTGTGTTAATGCAATTTTAAACTGTGTCACTTTATTCGTCAGCAAAAATGTGATGAATTGTCAGCACTGATACTTTTATGTGCAAAACCTGTCATCTGTCTGCTTGTTTATCTTTCAGAGTGAGGAAGATATAAGTGTTGAACAAGCGCAGTCTCATCATCTTGCTCAGCTGCCTGCGCTGCAGCTCCCCAGCAGGGCTAACCTTTATTGAACTCTATTGAAGTGTTGTCGGTTTTGTATATTATTTTGTCAGCGTGTTTATTTGCACTGGTGGCGATCTTTGATGCCCAGTGTATGTAATCTGTTGTCTGCTTGTGCTTTATTATCATAGTGGCGAACTTTGATGCCCAGTGGATGTAATATGCCGCAATTTCTTTATTGTATAGTCTAGGTTTTTTCTTATTCACGATGCTGCAGTTATTTTACTGTATATATATCCTGTCTTCGCAGTAAACCGGCCAAACTGTAAAATTACGGTACATAATCGGGCCGTCATGCAATCACGATGTAGGTTGGGCCTGAAACGTGCCGAACAGCTCACGGGCCGGCAGCAGCCCGAAATGAACCCCGGCCCATGATTGTGCGAATCAAATCACGGGCTTTTAACAGGCCAAAATTGTCTCGGTCCTTGTTTGGCCCAATCAGATATCGGCTGCGATCAGGCCGGATGCAAACCGGGCCGTAGTTAGGACCAACTATATGACGGGCTTTTAACAGGCCAAAATTAATATAGGGCCGAAATGTTAAACGGGCCCTTAACAGGCCAAAACTAATATCAGGCCGAATTACTAAGTGGGCCTTTAGCAAGTGGGCCCAAAAGCATAGTGTCCAGTTGACGGGGCGAATCTGATATGGGCAATAATTGAGCCCAAAGCCTCTTTAAGGGCCGGACCTGATCTGGGCCGTAATTTGGCCCAGAACATGGTAGGCTTTTAACGGGCCGGATCTCATATGGGCCACTATTAGGCCCGGAGTGTGGCAGGCCATTAATGGACCGGATCAAATATGGGCAGGCATTTAGCCCAAAACATGGCAGCCAGTTAATGGGCCGGCCTACTAGGGTCCTCAAAATCTTGTGGGCCTACAGCTGGGCCGGTCCATTAATGTCGGCGAAATCTCGTGGGCCTTTAGCTGGGCCGGCCCATTATGATCCGCAAGAATCTTGTGGGCCTTTACCTGGGCCGGCCCATTATGGCACACAAAAATCTTGTGGGCCTTTACCTGGGCCGGCCCATTATGGCCCGCAAAATCTTGTGGGCCTTTAGCTGGGCCAGCCCATTATGGTCCACAAAATCTCGTGGGCCTTTAGCTGGGCCGGCCCATTATGGTCCGCAAAATCTTGTGGGCCTTCAGTTGGGCCGGCCCATTTAAACTTGATGGGCCGGTCCACGTGTCAACATATCATAGGCGCGTCTCGCCCATTGGATGAGTGACACCTGTGCCAACGCGGAACTGACACGTGTCTCCTCCAGCTAATGATGATTTTACACGTGGAAAATCCCCATTGGTCGGGGCTGTTAACGGGTTATCGGATCCAAAACCCGACCCGCTAGCTTAACGGCGTTCCGTTACGGTGGATGCCACGTGTCGGTCACCATTGACGAAAGCACTTCTGTGACGCGCGATTTATCGTCATGGAAGTGGCCACTTCCGTGATGATAATTTTGGTAATGTCATGGAACACTTCTACAACACCACATGTATGACTATCTTGATTCTGTCATAAATTTGTCATGGATGTACATGCATGACAAAAAACGCGACCTACTGTGACAAACACGTATCATCACGGAAGTGTATTTCTTGGAGTGCAAACAGTTCATCCGAGTGAACCATATGATGTATATCGCACATGCCTTCATCAGGCTGCCCGTTTCTTTTGTTCCGCCTCATCGCAAATAGTTCATTGGACTGAACCGTATGCCCTGCATCGCACACGCAACTAAAATCTGAACCGTGTTTGATGGCTCCGCCATCGCAAACGTTTTGCACCTTTTTTGACAGTTCTTTTACACCACCGTTTACGATTATTGCATCGCACACAGTTTCGTCGAAGGGTCTATGATCGTAGTGTCGCGTTAGCAGCATCCTGCAGTAGTGCCCACTTGCACTAGAGTCAATAATCTAGTTCACATCGCCATGTGATTTAACACCAATAGTTTACATCTTTATGTGATTATCACCCATAGCTCACATCGCCATGTGACCAACACCCAGAGGGTTTACTAGAGTCAATAATCTAGTTCACATCGCTATGATTAACACCCAAAGAGTTCTAACGTGTGATCATGTTTTGCTTGTGAGAGAAGTTTATTCAACGGGTCTGCCACATTCAGATCCGTATGTATTTTGTAAATTTCTATGTCTAGAATGCTCTACATGGAGCTACTCTAGCTAATTGCTCCCACTTTCAATATGTATCCAGATTGAGACTCAGTGTCATCTGGATCAGTGTCAAAGTTTGCATCAACGTAACCCTTTACGACGAACTCTTTGTCACCTCCATAACCGAGAAACATTTCCTTAGTCCTATTTAGGTACCTAAGGATAATTTTGACCGTTGTCCAGTGATCTACTCCAAGATCACTCTTTTACCCCCTTGCCAAACTCATGGCAAGGTACACAATAGGTCTGGTATACAACATTGCATATTTATAGAACCTACGGTTGAGGCATAGGGAATGACTTTCATTCTCTCTCTATCTTCTGTCGTGGTCTGGTTTTGAGTCTTTACTCAACTTCACACCTTACAATACAGGCAAGAACTCCTTCTTTGACTGATCCATTTTGAACACCTTCAAAATCTTATCAAGGTATGTACTCATCGAAAGTCTTATCAAGCGTCTTGATCTATCTCTATAGATCTTGATGCCCAACATGTAAGCAGCTTCACCGAGGTCTTTCTTTGAAAAACTCCTTTCAAACACTCCTTTATGCTTTCCAGAAAATTCGACATCATTTCTGATCAACAATATGTCATTCACATATGCTTATCAGAAAGGCTGTAGTGCTCCCACTCACTTTCTTATAAATACAGGCTTCACCGCAAGTCTGTATAAAACTATATGTTTTGATCAACTCATCAAAGCGTATATTCCAACTCCGAGATGCTTGCACCAGTCCATAGATAGATCGCTGGAGCTTGCACACTTTGTCAGCACCTTTAGGATTGACAAAACCTTTTGGTTGCATCATATACAACTCTTCTTTAATAAATCCATTTAAGGAATGCAGTTTTGACATCCATTTTCCAGATTTCATAATGTGGCAATTGCTAACATGATTCGGACGGACTTAAGCATCACTACAGGTGAGAAAGTCTCATCGTAGTCAACTCCTTGAACATGTCAAAAACCTTTTGCGACAAGTAGAGCTTTGTGGACAGTAACATTACCATCAGCGTCAGTCTTCCTCTTGAAGATCCATTTATTCTCTATGACTTGACGATCATCGGGCAAGTCCACCAAAGTCCACACTTTGTTCTCATACATGGATCCTATCTCAGATTTCATGGCCTCAAGCCATCTGTTGGAATCTGGGCTCATCATAGCTTCTTCATAGTTCGTAGGTTCGTCATGGTCTAGAAACATGACTTCCAGGACAGGATTACCGTACCACTCTGGTGCGGAACGTGCTCTGTTCGACATACGAGGTCCAATAGTAACTTGATCTGAAGTTTCATGATCATCATCATTAGCTTCCTCACTAGTTGTTGTAGGCATCACGTGAACAGATTTCTCTGATGTGCTACTTTCCAATTCGAGAGAATTCGAGAGAAGGTACAATTACCTCATCAAGTTCTACTTTCCTCCCACTCACTTCTTTCGAGAGAAACTCCTTCTCTAGAAAGGTTCCATTCTCGGCAACAAAAATCTTGCCTTCGGATCTGTGGTAGAAGGTGTACCCAATTGTTTCCTTAGGGTATCCTATGAAGACGCACTTCTCCGATTTGGGTTCGAGCTTATCAGGCTGAAGCCCTTTGACATAAGTGTCGCAACCCCAAACTTTAAGAAACGACAGCTTAGGTTTCTTGCCAAACCACAGTTCATACGGTGTCATCTCAACGGATTTAGACGGTGCCCTATTTAACATGAATGCAGTTGTCTCTAATGCATAACCCCAAAACGATAGTGGTAAATTGGTAAGAGACATCATAGATCGCACCATATCTAATAAAGTACGATTACGACGTTCGGACACACAATTACGCTGTGGTGTTCCAGGTGGCCTGAGTTGTGAAACTATTCCACATTGTTTTAAATGAAGGCCAAACTCATAATTCAAATGTTCACCTCCGCGATCAGATCGTAGAAACTTTATTTTCTTGTTATGATGATTCTCCACTTCACTCTGAAATTCCTTGAACTTTTCAAATGTTTCAGACTTGTGTTTCATTAAGTATATATACCCATATCTGCTCAAATCATGTGTGAAGGTCAGAAAATAATGATACCCTCTGCGTGCCTCAACACTCATCGGACCGTATACATCGGTATGTGTTATTTTCAATAAGTCATTGGCTCGCTCCATTTTTCCGGAGAACGGAGTTTTAGTCATCTTGCCCATGAGGCATGGTTCACAAGTATCAAATGATTCATAATCAAGTGATTCCAAAAATCCATCCGTACGGAGTTTCTTCATGCGCTTTACACCAATATGACCTAAACGGCAGTGCCACAAATATGTTGCACTATCATTATCAACTTTGCATCTTTTGGCATCAATATTATGAATATGTGTATCACTACGATCGAGATTCAATAAACCATTTACATTGGGTGTATGACCATAGAAGGTTTTATTCATGTAAACAGAACAACAATTATTCTCTGACTTAAATGAATAATCGTATTGCAATAAACATGATCCAATCATATTCATGCTCAACGCAAACACCAAATAACATTTATTTAGGTCCAACACTAATCCCGAAGGTAGAGGGAGTATGCGATGGTGCTCTTATAAACCTTGGAATCACTTCCAACACATCGTCACCTCGCCCTTAACTAGTCTCTGTTCATTTTGAAACTCCTATTTTGAGTTAATAATCTTAGCAACTGAACCGGTATTAAATACCCTGGGGTTACTATGAACACTAGTAAAGTACACATCAATAACATGTATATCAAATATACCTTTGTTCACTTTTCCATCCTTCTTATCCGCAAGTATTTGGGGTAGTTCCACTTCCAGTGACCATTCCCTTTGCAGTACAAGCACTCAGTTTTAGGCTTAGGTCTAGCATTGGGCTTCTTTACGGGAGTGGCAACTTGCTTGTCATTCTTCTTGAATTTCCCTTTCTTTTCCATTGCCCTTTTTCTTGAAACTATTGGTCTTGTTAACCATCAACACTTGATGCTCTTTCTTGATTTCTACCTTCACCGATTTCAGCACCGCGAAGAGCTCGGGAATCGTTTTTGTCATCCCTTGCATATTATAGTTGATCACAAAGTTCCAGTAACTTGGTGACAGTGACTAGAGAACTCTGGCAATCACTATTTTATCTGGAAGATTAACTCCCACTTGATTCAACCGACAGTACTACTTAGACATTCTGAGCACATGCTCACTGGTTGAGCTATTCTCCTCCATCTTGTAGGAAAAGTACTTGTCGGAGGTCCCATACCTCTTGACACAGGCATGCGTCTTGAAATATCAATTTCAGCTCTTGGAACATTTCGTATGCTCCGTGGCGTTCAAAACATTTTTGAAGTCCCGGTTCTAAGCCGTAAAGCATGGTGCACTAAACTATCAAGTAGTATTCATTTCGAGCTTGCCAAACTTTCATAACGTCTGTATCTGCTCCTGTAATAGGTCTGTCACCTAGCGGTGTATCAAGGACATAATTCTTCTGTGCAGTAGGATAAACCTCAGATCACGGACCCAGTCCGCATCATTGCTACTGTCATCTTTCAACTTATTTTTCTCCAGGAACATATCAAAAAATAAACGGGGAGCTATATCGCGAGCTATTGATCTACAACATAGATATGCAAATACTATCAGGACTAAGTTCCTAATAAATTAAGTTCAATTAATCATATTACTTAAGAACTCCCACTTAGATAGACATCCCTCAAGTCATCTAAATGATCACGTGATCCAAATCAACTAAACCAGGTTCGATCATCATGTGAGATGGAGTAGTCTTCAATGGTGAACATCTCTATGTTGATCATATCTACTATATGATTCACATTCGACCTTTCGGTCTCCAGTGTTCCGAGGCCATGTCTGTACATCCTAGGCACGTCAAGTTTAACCCGAGTATTCCGCATGTGCAAAACTATCTTGCACCCGTTGTATGTGAACGTAGAGCTTATCACACCCGATCATCACGTGGTGTCTCAGCACGACGAACTGTCGCAAAGGTGCATACTCAGGGAGAACACTTATACCCTGAAATTTTAGTAAGGGATCATCTTATAATGCTACCGCCGTATTAAGCAAAATAAGATGCATAAAAGATAAACATCACATGCAATCAAAATATGTGACATGATATTGCCATCATCATCTTGTGCCTTTGATCTCCATCTCCAAAGCACCGACATGATCTCCATCGTCACCGGCTTGACACCTTGATCTCCATCGTAGCGTCGTGGTTGTCTGATACGTCCATGTTGCATCATGTTTTCTTACTGTTATTTATAACGTTTTTATCCATAATAATGCTTTTTGGAGTAATTCTAATGCCTTTTCTATCATAATTTGCAACGTACACACCAAGAGGGAGAATTCCGGCAGCTGGAAATCTGGACCTGAAAAAGCTACGTCAGGCTACCTATTCTGCACAACTCCAAACAAGCTGAAACTTCATGGAGATTTTTTATGGAATATATAAGAAATATTGGAGCAAATAACTACCAGAGGGGGCCCACCAGGTGGGCACAACCCACCTGAGCGCGCCAGGGAGCCCAAGCGCGCCCTGGTGGGTTGTGCCCTCCTCGGCCCACCTCCGGTGCCCATCTTCTGGTATATAAGTCATTTTTACCTAGAAAAAATAAGGAGAAGACTTTCGGGATGGAGCGCCGCCGTCTCGAGGCGGAACTTGGGCAGGAGCACTTTTGCCCTCCCGCGGAGCGATTCCGCCGGGGGTACTTCCCTCCCGGAGGGGGAAATCATCGTCATCATCATCACCAACAACTCTCCCATCTTGGGGAGGGCAATCTCCATCAACATCTTCAACAGCACCATCTCATCTCAAACCCTAGTTCATCTCTTGTATTCAATCTTGTTATCGGAACTATAGATTGGTGCTAGTGGGTGACTAGTAGTGTTGATTACATCTTGTAGTTGATTACTATATGGTTTATTTGGTGGAAGATTATATGTTCAGATCCATGATGCTATTTAATACTCCTCTGATCATGAGCATGTTCATTATTTGTGAGTAGTTACTTTTGTTCTTGAGGTCACGGGAGAAATCGTGTTGCAAGTAATCATGTGAATTTGATATATGTTTGATATTTTGATAGTATGTATGTTGTAATTCCCTTAGTGGTGTCATGTGAACGTCGACTACATGACACTTCACCATATTTGGGCCTAAGGGAACGCATTGTGGAGTAGAAATTAGATGATGGGTCGCGAGAGTGACAGAAGCTTAAACCCCAGTTTATGCGCTATTCCGTAAGTGACTGATTGGATCCAAAAGTTTAATGCTATGGTTAGAATTTATTCTTAATACTTTTCTCGTAGTTGCGGATGCTTGCGGAAGGGTTAATCATAAGTAGGAGGTTTGTTAAGGTAAGAACAACACCTAAGCACAGGTCCACCCACATATCAAATTATCAAAGTAGCGAACACAAATTAAACCAACATGATGAAAGTGACTAGATGAAATTCCCGTGTACCCTCAAGAACACTTTTCTTATCATAAGAGACCGTTTTGGCCTTTCGTTTGCCTCAAAAGGATTGGGCTACCTTGCTGCATAATTGTTACTATTATCATTACTTGCTCGTTACAAATTATCTTGCTATCAAACTACTCTGCTACTTACAATTTCAGCACTTGCAGACATTACCTTACTGAAAACTACTTGTCATTTCCTTCTGCTCCTCGTTGGGTTCGACACTCTTACTTATCGAAAAGAGCTAAAATTGATCCCCTATACTTGTGGGTCATCAAGGCTATTTTCTGGCGCCATTGCCGGGGAGTGAAGCACCTTTGGTAAGTGGAATTTGGTAAGGAAACATTTATATAGTGTGCTGAAATTTATTGTTACTTGCTACTATGGGAAACAATCCTTTGAGGGGTTTGTTCGGGGTATCTTCACCTCGTCCGAAAACACAATTAGCTACCCCTCAACCTACTTCACCTACTGAAAATATTGAATATGAAATTCCTTCGGGTATGATAGAACAACCGCTAGCTAATCCTTATGCAGGAGATGGAACCGAACATCCTGATATGCACTTGATATATGTAGAACAAATTTGTGGATTGTTCAAGCTTGCAGGTTTACCCGGAGATGAAGTTATGAAAAAGGTTTTCCCTTTATCTTTGAAGGGAAAAGCATTGGCATGGTATAGGCTATGCGATGATATTGGAACATGGAATTCGAATCGTTTGAAATTGGAGATCCACCAAAAAATTTATCCTATGCATCTAGTTCATCGTGATCGGAATTATATATATAATTTTTGGCCTCGTGAAGGAGAAAGTATCGCTCTAGCTTGGGGGATGCTTAAGTCAATGTTATACTCATGCCCCAATCATGAGCTCTCAAGAGAAATTATTATCCAGAACTTTTATGCTCGGCTTTCTCGTAATGATCAAACCATGCTTGATACTTCTTGTGCTGGTTCTTTTATGAAGAAAACTATTGAATTCCGGTGGGATCTTTTGGAAAGAATTAAATGCAACTCTTAAGATTGGGAACTCGACGAAGGTAAAGAGTCAGGTATTAAGCTTAAATATGATTGTGTTCAATCTTTTATGGACACCGATGCTTTTCAAAAGTTTAGCACTAAATATGGACTTGACTCTGAGATAGTAGCCTCCTTTTGTGAATCATTTGCTACTCATTTTGAACTTCCTAAAGGGAAGTGGTTTAAATAGCACCCACCTATTAAAGAAGAAATTAAGAAACCAGTACCAGTTAAAGAACAAACTATACTTTATAATGTTGATCCAGTTGTCCCTTCTGCTTATACTGAGAAACTACCTTTTCCTGTTAGGATAAAGGAACATGCTAAAGTTTCAACTGTGGTTAACAAAAGCTATATTAGAACACCTAAACCTGATAAACAAATTAAAGTAGAACCTAGTATTGCTATGGTTAAAGATCCCTTAGAAGAAGACATAGATGGGCATGTTATTTACTTCTGTGAAGAAGCTGCTAGAGTTGCTAAACCCGATAAAAGGGATAAACATAGACCAGTTGTTGGCATGCCTGTCATTTCAGTTAAAATAGGATATCACTGTTATCATGGTTTATGTGACATGGGTGCTAGTGTGAGTGCTATTCCTCACACTTTATATCAAGAAATTAAGAAAGACATAGCACCTGCAGAGATAGAAGACATAGATGTTACTATTAAACTTGTGAACAGAGACACCATATCACCTTTTGGGATTGTTAGAGATGTTGAAGTCTTGTGTGGGAAAATAAAATACCCTACTGATTTTCTTGTTCTTGGTTCCCCACAAGATGACTTGTGTCCCATTATTTTTGGTAGACCTTTCTTGAATACAGTTAATGCTAAGATAGATTGTAAGAAACAAACTGTCGGTGTTAGTTTTGGTGATGAGTCTCATGAGTTTAATTTTTCCAAGTTTAGTAGAAATCATCATGAAAAAGAATTGCCTAGTAAGGATGAATTAATTGGTCTTGCTTCTATTGTTGTGCCACCTACTGATCCTTTAGAACAATATTTGCTAGACCATGAAAATGATTTACATATGCATGAAAGAAATGAAATAGATAAGGTTTTCTTTGAACAACGTCCTCTACTTAGACACAATTTGCCTATTGAAACTCTGGGAGGTCCTCCTCCACCAAAAGGTGATCTTGTGTTTGAATTAAAACAATTGCCAGACACTTTGAATATGCTTATCTTGATGAAAAGAAGATATATCCTGTTATTATCAGTGCTAACCTTTCAGAATATGAAGAAGAAAGATTATTGAAAGTTCTAAGGAAGCACCGAGCTGCTATTGGATATACAATTGATGATTTAAAGGGCATTAGTCCCACTCTGTGTCAGCACAAAATTAATATGGAACCTGATGCTAAACCCGTTGTTGATCACCAACGTCGGTTAAACCCGAAGATGAAAGAGGTGGTAAGAATGGAAATATTAAAACTTCTGGAAGCAGGTATAATCTATCCTATAGCTGATAGTAGATGGGTAAGTCATGTTCATTGTGTCCCTAAGAAAGGAGGTATAACTGTTGTTCCTAATGATAAGAATGAGCTTATTCCACAAAGAATTGTTACAGGCTATAGAATGGTAATTGATTTCAGAAAATTAAACAAAGCTAGTAGAAAAGATCCTTACCCTTTGCCTTTTATTGATCAAATGCTTGAAAGATTATCTAAGCATACACACTTTTGCTTCCTTGATAGATATTCTGGCTTTTCACAAATACCTATTTCTCAACCGGATCAAGAAAAGACCACTTTTACTTGTCCTTTTGGAACCTATGCTTATAGACGTATGCCTTTTGGTTTATGTAATGCACCTGCTACCTTTCAAAGATGTATGACTGCTATATTCTCTGACTTTTGTGAAAAGATTGTTGAGGTTTTCATGGATGACTTTTCTGTTTATGGGAAATCTTTTGATGATTGTTTAAGCAATATTGATCGAGTTTTGCAGAGATGTGAATAAAAAAATCTTGTCTTGAATTGAGAGAAGTGCCACTTTATGGTTAATGAAGGCATTGTCTTAGGTCATAAAATTTGTGAAAGAGGTATTGAAGTGGACCAAGCTAAGCTTGATGCCATTGAGAAGATGCCATGTCCTAAGGACATCAAAGGTATTCGTAGTTTCCTAGGTCATGTTGGTTTCTATAGGAGATTTATCAAGGACTTTTCTAAAATTTCTAGGACTCTCACTAATCTTGAGCAAAAGGATATTCCTTTTGTTTTTGATGATGATTGTTTGGAAGCCTTTGAAACACTCAAGAAAGCCTTAATTTCCGCACCTATTGTCCAACCACCTAATTGGAACTTGCCTTTTGAAATTATGTGTGATGCTAGTGATTATGATGTTGGTGCTATTCTAGGACAAAGAGTTTATAAGAAATTGAATGTTATTCATTATGCTAGTAAAACTCTAGACAATGCTCAAAGAAATTATGCTACTACTGAAAAAGAATTCTTAGAAGTGGTGTTTGCTTGTGATAAGTTTAGACCTTATATTGTTGATTCTAAAGTAACTGTTCACACAGACCATGCTGCTATTAAATATCCTATGAAAAAGAAAGATGCTAAACCTAGACTTATTCGTTGGGTTCTCTTGTTACAAGAATTTGATTTACATATCATTGATAGAAAGGGAGCTGAGAACCCCGTAGCTGATAACTTGTCTAGGCTTGAAAATGTGCTTGATGACCCACTTCCTATTGATGATAGTTTTCCTGATGAGTAGTTAGCTGCAATAAATGTTGCTAATAGTACTCCTTAGTATGCTGACTATGCTAATTACATTGTTGCTAAATATTTGCCACCTAGTTTTACACACCAACAAAAGAAAAAAAAATTCTTCTATGATTTAAGACATTACTTTTGGGATGACCCACATCTTTATAAAGAAGGAATAGATGGTATTATTAGACGTAGTGTACCTGAGCATGAACAGGGACAAATCGTACGAAAATGTCACTCCGAAGCTTATGGAGGGCATCATGTTGTAGATAGAAGTGCTCATAAGGTATTGCAGTCTGGATTTTATTGGCCTACTCTCTTCAAAGATGCCCGTAAGTACGTCTCATCTTGTGATGAATGTCAAAGAATAGGTAATATCGGTAAGTGTCAAGAAATGCCTATGAAATATTCACTTGCTGTTGAACCACTTGATGTTTGGGGATTTGATTACATGGGACCTTTTCCTTCCTCTAATGGGTATACACATATTTTGGTTGCTTTTGATTATGTTATTAAATGGGTAGAAGCTATTCCAACCAGTAGTGCTGATCACAACACCTCTATTAAAATGCTTAAGGAAGTTATTTTCCCAAGGTTTGGAGTCCCTAGATATTTAATGACTGATGGTGGTTCACACTTTATTCATGGTGCTTTTCGTAAAATGCTTGCCAAGTATGATGTTAATCATAGAATTGCATCACCATACCATCCTCAGTCTAGTGGTCAAGTTGAGCTTAGCAATAGAGAAATAAAATTAATTTTGCAAAAGACTGTCAATAGGTCCAGGAAGAATTGGTCTAAGAAATTAGATGATGCACTTTGGGCTTATAGGACAACATATAAAAATCCTATGGGTATGTCTCCTTATAAAATGGTTTATGGAAAAGCTTGTCATTTGCCTCTTCAGTTAGAACATAAAGCATATTGGACAGTTAAAGAACTCAACTATGATTTCAAACTTGCTGGTGAAAACAGGTTATTTGATATTAGCTCATTAGATGAATGGAGAACCCAAGCTTATGAAAATGCAAAATTATTCAAAGAAAAAGTTAAAAGATGGCATGACAAAAGAATCCAAAAGCGTGAGTTTAAAGTTAGAGAAAATGTTCTTTTGTACAACTATCATTTCAGATTCTTTGCAGGAAAACTCCTCTCAAAATGGGAAGGTCCCTATGTTATTGAGGAGGTTTACCGGTCTGGAGCCATCAAAATAAATAACTCCGAAAGTACTAACCCGAAGGTTGTCAATGGGCAACGAATAAAGCATTATATCTCAGGTACGCCTATTAATGTTGAAAGCAATATTATCCAAACTTTGACACCGGAAGAGCACATAAAAGAGTCCTTCTGGAACACTCCAGAATCATGAAAATAAGGAGGTACGTGATACGGTAAGTAAACGGACTCCGAAAAATCCGCAAAAATATTTTTTGTCAGTTTTTGAATATTTTAAAATTTTGGAAATAAAGAAACTTCCAGGAAGCGTCCCATGGTGGGGGCGCGCCCAGGTGGGTTGTGCCCACTTGGGACACCTTCCGGACTCCGTTTTTCTACCGTATACTTGTCCCCCAAGATAAAAAATCTATATATACTTCCCGAACCTGTTAACCACCATATCGCAAAGAAATCCTCTGTTCTCTTTTCTTACTATTTTCTGCGCAATTCTGAGAATATCTCATCTCAAGACTCCGATGGAGAGAGCTATGTCTCACATCTCGTTGCTGACCCAAAGACCTATGGGGACCTATATCCCTATGGTCGAACTACGGATGACGAGGAGGATGCTCACTTGATGAGGATCGATGATTCAAGCTCGGAGGAGGAGGATGTGCCTCTACCTCAACCAGGGGATATGCACATGGAGTTCAAGAAGTCAAGTCTCCCTAAGAGAGCTAACCATTCTAAAAATCTATCTATTCCTTCTCGTTTTCGGCAGAAAAGAAAAGGGGATTTATGTGACATGATCTTGAAGCTGGAACTGGAAGTCGATGATTTAAAGGAAGAAATTGCTCTGCTCAACTACAATATGAAAAAGTTGAAGGCACAATTGTCTTCACCACCATCATCTTCTTCACCACCAAAGGAGAATTGATTATCGGGTATGGGCACTCCCCTTGGCTTCCGCCAAGCTTGGGGGAGGTGCCCCGGTATTGTATCATCCCACTATCTTTTTGCTTTTACTTATCTTAGTTCGATATTTTTGCTTTAGATGAAATAAAGTTTAGTTCAATCCTTTCTTCTTTGAGAGTTTGCTTAGTGGTCTATCATTGTAATCGTGTGCAAGTTATATAATAAAGTTAGTTTCAGTTTTTACTTTCTTTACTTTCATGTCGCAAATAAAGAAAAGACATAAGAAAGGAAAAAGAGAAAGAAAGCAAATAAAAGAAAGGAAATAAATCAATAAGATCATATACTAATCCTATGGTAGGTGATAGCACCACATAACGAAAAGTATAAGTAGAGAATTTTATTAGAGATTGACAAACATAGCATTAGTCAACGATGCAACTCATGAAAGAATTAATAAGGGAAGAGAAGATTCACATATAAATATACTATCGTAGAAATCTTTTGTGATTGTGAGCCCTCATCAAAATATTATATGCCAAAATTGTTGACGTTGGACAAGGAAGACAAGTAATGGTTTATGTTTGTTTATATTCACATAGAAGTCATATTGTCATAGATCCTTCAACATGTGGTCCTTGCCCCTATCTTTGCTAGCCAAAAATTCCGCACTAAGTAGAGACACTACTTGTGCATCCAAAAACCCTTAAACCCAAATCTTTTTCAAGTGTCCACCATACCTACCTAGGGATTGAGCAAGATCCCTCAAGTAAGTTGTCATCGGTGCAAAAAGGCAATAAAAATTGCTTCTAAAAATGTGAGATCATTTAGTGTAAGAGAAAATTGAGCGTTGCACGAACTTGTGATGGTGAAGAATAAAAGCGGCAGACTGCATAATAAAGGTTGCTATCACAAGGGGCAATGTAACGTGATGTTCTTTTGCACTAAGGGATTGAGCATACAAACAAATAAGCGCATGGCAACCTCTGCTTCCCTCTACGAAGGGCCTATCTTTTACTTTTATGTATTTACTTTTATGCAAAGTGTCAAAGTTTTCCTTCTATTCCTCTTTGTTTTTCTCCTTTGGCAAGCATCATGTGGTGAGGAAAGATCTAGGCACATATGTCCAGTTGAATATAGATAGCATGAGTTATTATTGTTGACATCACCCTTGAGGTGAATATGTAGGGAGGCGAAACTATAAGCCCCTATCTTTCTATGTGTCCGGTTGAAACGTTTTGCTCATGTGTACGTGGTGAGTGTTAGCAATCATAGAAGTCTATATGATGGTTGAGTATGTGGAATTTGCCTAAAGGCTCCGACACGTGACCCTTCCTGAAAAGATGATGAATTGTAGTTGCAAAGTTGACTGAGAACATAGTTTGTTGGTTTCTAATAGAGTTTTTGCTTTATACTTCGATTGTGTGAAGAACTGTTACTTATTCATGAGAAGTGTATGATAAAAGTTCTATGATAAAAAAGTCTTATGTTTAAATTTGTTGTTGTTATAATAATCAACATGATGCTTCTATGTCCGTATTTTGTTTTTATCGACACCTCTGTCTCAAAGCATGTGGACACGTTTTTCGATTTTGGTTTTCGCTTGAGGACAAGCGAGGTCTAAGCTTGGCGGAGTTGATACGTCCATTTTGCATCATGTTTTCATACTATTATTTATAATGTTTTTATCCATAATAATGCTTTTTGGCGTAATTCTAATGCCTTTTCGCTCATAATTTGCAAGGTACACACTAAGAGGGAGAATTCCGACAGCTGGAAATTTGAACCTGAAAAAGCTACGTCAGGCTACCTATTCTGCACAACTCCAAACAAGCTGAAACTTCACAGAGATTTTTTATGGAATATATAAGAAATATTGGAGCAAACAACTACCAGAGGGGGCCCACCAGGTGGGCACAACCCACCTGGGCACACCAGGGAGCCCAGGCGCGCCCTGGTGGGTTGTGCCCTCCTCGGCCCACCTCCGATGCCCATCTTTTGGTATATAAGTCATTTTTACCAAGAAAAAATAAGGAGAAGACTTTCGGGATAGAGCGTCGCCATCTCGAGGCGGAACTTGGGCAGGAGCACTTTTGCCCTCCGGCGGAGCGATTCCGTCGGGGGAACTTCCCTCCCGGAGGGGGAAATCATCGTCATCATCACCAACAACTCTCTCATCTTGGGGAGGGCGATCTTCATCAACATCTTCAACAACACCATCTCATCTCAAACCCTAGTTCATCTCTTGTATTCAATCTTGTTATCGGAACTATAGATTGGTGCTAGTGGGTGACTAGTAGTGTTGATTACATCTTGTAGTTGATTACTATATGGTTTATTTGGTGGAAGATTATATGTTCAGATCCATGTGCAATTTAATACTCCTCTAATCATGAGCATGTTCATTATTTGTGAGTAGTTACTTTTGTTCTTGAGGTCACGGGAGAAATCATGTTGCAAGTAATCATGTGAATTTGATATGTGTTCGATATTTTGATAGTATGTATGTTGTGATTCCCTTAGTGGTGTCATGTGAACGTCGACTACATGACACTTCACCATATTTGGGCCTAAGGGAATGCATTGTGGAGTAGCAATTAGATGATGGGCTGCGAGAGTGACAGAAGCTTAAACCCCAGTTTATGCATTATTCCGTAAGGGACCGATTGGATCCAAAAGTTTAATGCTATGGTTAGAATTTATTCTTAATACTTTTCTCGTAGTTGCGGATGCCTGCGGGAGGGTTAATCATAAGTAGGAGGTTTGTTCAAATAAAAACAACACCTAAGCACCGGTCCACCCACATATCAAATTATCAAAGTAGCGAACACAAATTAAACCAACATGATGAAAGTGACTAGATGAAATTCCCGTGTACCCTCAAGAACACTTTGCTTATCATAAGAGACCGTTTTGGCCTGTCCTTTGCCTCAAAAGGATTGGGCTACCTTGCTGCATACTTGTTACTATTATCTTTACTTTCTCGTTACAAATGATCTTGCTATGAAACTACTCCGCTACTTACAATTTCAGCACTTGCAGACATCACCTTATTGAAAACTACTTGTCATTTCCTTATGCTCCTTGTTGGGTTCGACACTCTTACTTATTGAAAAGAGCTACAATTGATCCCCTATACTTGTGGGTCATCATTGTCTCGCCAACAATTGCTTCTACAACTATCGGTAATGCATAGTGATAAAGTAAAGCAATTACACGGCGTTTGCATTTCATACAATAAAGCGACAACCATAAGGCTCCTCCCAGTTGCCGATAACTTTTACAAAACATGATCATCTCATACAATAACGTAGATCACATCATGTCTTGACCATATCACATCACAACATGCCCTGCAAAAACAAGTTAGACGTCCTCTACTTTGTTGTTGCAAGTTTTACGTGGCTGCTACGGGCTTCTAGCAAGAACCGTTCTTACCTACGCATCAAAACCACAACGGTGATTTATCAAGTTTGCTTTTTTAACCTTCAACAAGGACCGGCCGCAGTCAAATTCGATTCAATTAAAGTTGGAGAAACAGACACCCGCCAGCCACCTTTATGCAAAACTAGTTGCATGTCTGTCGGTGGAACTGGTCTCATGAACGTGGTCATGTAAGGTTGGTCCGGGCCGCTTCATCCAACAATACCGCCGAATCAAAATAAGACATTAGTGGTAAGCAGTATGACGATCACCGCCCACAACTCTTTGTGTTCTACTCGTGCATATCATCTACGCATAGACCTGGCTCGGATACCACTGTTGGGAAAAGTAGCATGCAATTTCAAAAAAAAATCCTACGCTCACGCAAGATCTATCTAGGAGATGCATAGCAACGAGAGGGGGAGAGTATGTCCACGTACCCTCGTAGACCGAAAGCGGAAGCGTTTGACAATGCGGTTGATGTAGTCAAACTTCTTCTCGTTCCGACCGATCAAGCACCGAACGTACGGCACCTCCGAGTTCTGCACACGTTCAGCTCGATGACGTCCCTCGAACTCTTGATCCAGCAAAGTGTCGAGAGAGAGTTCCATCAGCACGATGGCATGGTGACGGTGATGGTGAAGCGATCCGCGCAGGGCTTCGCCTAAGCACTACGTGAATATGACATGAGGCGTAAACCGTGGAGGGGGACACCGCACACGGCTAGGAATCAATGTTGTGTGTTCCAGCGGTGCCCCCCCCATATATATAGGTTGGAGGGGAGGGGAGGCAGCCAAGGGGCGCCGCAACTAACTCATTAGTCACATTGCTTGCAAGGCTTATTATGATGTGCATTACCGAGAGGGCCCAGAGATACCTCTCCGATACTCGGAGTGACAAATCCAAATCTCGATCTACACCAACTCAACAAACACCTTCGGAGATACCTGTAGAGCATCTTTATAATCACCTAGTTACGTTGTGATGTTTGATAGCACACAAGGTATTCCTCCGGTATCCAGGAGTTGCATAATCTCGTAGTTAAAGGAATATGTATATGACATGAAGAAAGCAATAGCAATAAAACTGAACGATCAATATGCTAAGCTAACGGATGGGTCTTGTCCATCACATCATTCTCCTAATGATGTGACCCCGTTCACCAAATAACAACACTTGTCTATGGTTAGGAAACTTAACCATCTTTGATTAATGAGCTAGTCTAGTAGAGGCTTACTAGGGACACGGTATTTTGTCTATGTATCCACACATGTATCAAGTTTCCGGTCAATACAATTCTAGCATGAATAATAAAAATTTATCATGATATAAGGAAATATAAAATAACAACTTTATTATTGCCTCTAGGGTATATTTCCTTCAGGCAGTATGTGTGGGACGACATGAACCTTAATGAAAAACTTGCTGGACATCTGGATAATCTCGTCGAATTTGAGACATTGTTGACTAGACTTATTTGCATGCTATGTATGGATGATTTGTGCTTTTTTCTATCTGAACTTTGATGAATAGCGGCTGGTTTGCACGAATTTCGTCCGCTTAGTCCAAATGCGGCTTGAAATGTATGAGGGCAGCGTTGGATGGCGGCCTCCGTCATCAGTGTCCACGGACTGGGTCCCCTTGTCTGTGGACAGATGCCGAAGCAAATTTGTGGGTCAGCGTTGGAGATGCCCTTACTCATAGACAAGATGCTCCCCTCTTGTGTCTTTTGACATGCCACTTGGGGCATCTCACATGTCGTCCACTAAAACGGACATGCAAGACGCCCACGAAAACGTTTGGACGTGTCCGTGGACAGTGTTAGTGGAGCTGACCATCCAACCCAATGCATCAAATAAGAGTGGACACGTCTTTTTAATAACTCCTGGCCGCCGACATCGGTGATGGAGGCGAGGTCGACGACCGAGTGGAACGGGTCAGCTTCATCGGCATTGTGGCCCGGCACGTGTAACACCGAGCTACTGACATTGGCAGCATTCCTTTCTGCCATCACTTGCTCCGCCTCCATGTCCTCCTCTATCGCAGTCTGCTCGATCATGAGGTCATGCGCCGCCTCATTGACGCAGAGCTACCACCGCTCGCGACAGATGGTGCGGGTGCTGCACACAGACTCGTAGAGCCCATGTTGCTCATCGACGAAGCCCGAATCCTCCGCGACCATGGCACCAACAATTTGCTCATTGAAGATCTTACCATCCACGAGCCAGTGTTGTTCAAGGAACTAAAGGTTGTACCACTTCTCCTCCTGCTGCATTAGAAAAGCTGAGACCGGCGGCGCCGCCTGCTCCTGTTGCTCCTCCTTCGCCATGAGATCGTCAAAGTGCGTCTACGCCTACGCCATGATGTAGCCCATGACCGACATGGACACCTATTCCTCGTCAGATGCCTCCTCCGTCGTCCAGTCCTTGTCATCCGAGCTCTTCTCTGATGAGCTCGGAGGCAGTCCCGACTCAATGTGGTGCATGCACGACTTCCAAGTAATGCACAAGCTCCATGATCTCATGTCTGCGCCTCTACGAGAGCTTCTTCCACCACCCGCATGCGGTCCTGCCCATTGTGTCAGCGGTCGTGGAAGGAGGAGGGAGGGAAGCGGTTGTGCACCGGTGGAGGTCGGACTAAGGGAGATGGGGCTTGAAGGTGGTGCGAGTTTGTGTCGTGCCTGACACAATTTAAATAGCGGGCGCCCAGGCAGGAGAAGCATTGTCTTGAATGTGCCGGGAAGGCGGAGCGACGACTTCTCGTTCATCGCGCTGGCGTGAATGCTGGGCAGCCGGACGAACAGTTTGCCCTCTTGAATGTTGTAGGAAGTCATCTCGTTACCCATCCGATCATATCCTATTTGAAAAGGCATTAACGCGGCACGAGCGGCGGGCCGTGCTACTTCTTGAGCTTGCGTTGGTTTTTCCCTCAAAGAGGAAAGGGTGATGTAGCAAAGTAGAGATAATTATTTTCCTCAGTTGAGAAGCAAGGTATCAATCCAGTAGGAGGAACACACAAGTCTCCAATAATTGCACCTACACAAACAAACAAATGTACTTGCACCAAACGCGATAAAGGGGTTGTCAATCCCTTCAGGATTACTTGCAAGGATGAGATCTGATAGTGATAGATATAGAAGATAAGTAAAAGTGCTAAATAAGATAAAAGTAAATAAATTTCAGTAAGGTATTTTTGTGTTTTTGATTTTATAGATCTGAAAATAATATGATAAAAGTAGACCCGAGGGCCATAGTTTTCACTAGAGGCTTCTCTCTTGAAAGAAAGCATACGGCGGGTAAACAAATTACGGTTGAGCAATTGATAGAAAACGCATAATTATGACGATATGTAAGGCAATGATCATGTATATAGGCATCACGTCCGTGACAAGTAGACCGACTCCTGCCTGCATCCACAATACTATTACTCCACACATCGACCGCTATCTAGCATGCATCTAGTGTATTAAGTTAGCAAGAACGGAGAAACGCCTTAAGCAAGATGACATGATCTAGAGGGATAGATCCTATCAAGATACACGAGGGGAAATCACTATAAGAACAAGATCCACATCACACATGTGCTCTTCAAGCATCCAAGCAAAGAGGTACTACTAGGTTCACAATCAACAAAAGGAACAAGTAGCCAGGTAGTTCTTCCCAAATCTCTATGGAGAACTCGAGTCTTGAGAGATAGATCTTCATCAAATCTCTAGGAGAGATGGAGGTCTTTGTAATCCCTTGGGAGTATTCTCCTAATGGAGGCCTTGGTGTTCAACGGAGAAGAGATAGATGAGCAAAGCTGATGTAGGACCAAACCTATGGTGGCCCGATCTTCACGAACTGGAGATGGATCTGGGGTGGATTCATGGAGAACACATGGGGAAAAAACAAGAGAGAACACTAATTGGACAAGATCCACACAAAGTACTCCTCAAATCTCAAGCCAATACAAGAGGTGCATCTAGATCCAAGAACAACAAAGGAAATAAAGGATACAAGGTAGTGCTTGGGAGACAGTTCTTCCCTAATCCAAAGGATGTGTGTGTGGGTGGGGGGGTCCTCATAATCCAAAGGGATTTTCCCCATTAGCAGGCCTTCACGGCCATCCAAGGTTCTTCTCCAAGTTGGAGGATTCCACTTGTGGGACGTAGATGAGCTAAGCTCTCTCAAGTCTCTAATCTTAGCTGACACTAGAATAAAGGTAGGGGAAAGGTATATATATATATAGGTGCACCCATGATGTGGGAAGGGAAGATACATGGGCCATCGGCCCAATGTCACTACAGGCAGGCATGGGTTGGAAGTTCTGGGATCAGCCGAAAGTTTTTGGCAGGTTTTGACCAGCTTCAGGATATCTAGAGAGTTTGCATAGTTGCGCACTAGGGAGGCTAGAAGTTCCGGGATGGACCAGAAGTTTCGAGTGTCGGAATTTTCTGGATTTCCTCGCTTGGCATCCGTAGCGTCGTCTTCACGATTTGTTCCATCGTATTCACGGTTCCTTCTCCACTTCTATGCTTCCCTGGCGGATGGTGTAGGTGCTATCTTGTGCATGACCTCCTCCATTGAACGTTCATAATTCGGCTCAAACCTATAGGGGCAAATGGTAGGGAGGTCAAGTAGTATACCATCCACGAGACAGTCAAGTAGACACGTGTAAAGGAGGAGATTCATCTTTATATGTGTGATGCGCGTGTCCATTGGTAATGTAGCCAAGGACATGGTGAGCACCCCGCACCAATAGCTCTCTCAAGTAGTTATAATATGCTTTGCTAACCCTAGAAAGTGCACGAGGTACGGATTATATAGTCTAAGTACAAAGGGGTAGGTGGGAGAGAGAATTACAAAGCCGAAAGGCCAAATTCCTGGGCGTAGGAAGTCCAGCCAAAATCAGGCCGAACAGCCGGGCGCTGGGCTGTAGCGGCTTCCGTCCTGACGTGGGTGTCGGTCAGCTTCAGGGTGCAGGTGTCCGAACAGTATGGGCGTCGCCCGGCTACGTTTTGGAGCTCTTGGGTGTCCTCAGGTGTTTATCCGAGCGCTTGTCTGACGGTGATTGGACTATCCGGCCGTCTGACTTCGGCCATCCTTTCCCCTCTCCTTCGTCTCCTTTCTCCACTTCCAAACCTTGGGCTTCCTTCCTCGCTTCTCCATGCTTGGTATCTTCATACTTAAGTATGCACAAGGTTTTAGAATGAGGTAGTAGTCATGTCTTATATGTATGCATAGGGAGTTTGAAGAGGACTGAATTCACCTCGGTTTCAATGGCACATGTATGTGCTCCAGTCATTGGTCCACTTGGCGTTGCGGTGTTGGTGTAGGATCCATGGTGATGTCAATGGGGTTCTCTGCACCACACAAACTCGCGCTGGGCGTGGGGGGCGATGCATGGTGCGGTACGTGAGGGCAGCATCTGAAGGACACACACAATGGCTGGGCTGGTAAAAGCGGGGTCTCAACAATGATGGATGCAATGGCACGGGAGTGACCTAGCGACCGGAGTAGCAGGAGAAAGTGGTGTGGGAGAGAAGAACATCGCGGCGAGGGCAAAATGAAACATTAGTGGGAGGGGTTCAACGAGGAGTAAGATAGACTAAGAGGAAGATCTACCTTAGCAAAATGTACACATAGGCATGTAGCAAAATGGGTCCCATGTCAGTGGAGGGGTTCAACGAGGGGCTGGCAGTGCCGCAGTGGGTCCCATGTCTACCTTAGCAAAATGTACACATGGGCTTGCCACATCAGCCAAACAGGCAGGGCCCACAGTCAGTTTGGCTATTATAACGACCTTATTCAAAAATTGATGCTCTCTGTTACGCAAAGGTTTTAAAGATGGTGGTTATGTAATTTGTTGACCCAAATGTAAAGGTTTTGTGTAATTAGCTCACAATAGAAACTTGTATTAGCAAAAGCCAGTGACAAACACCACGCATAAACCACGCAGGTTATCATGTCAGTCTGCATGTTCAATGCAGCTCTTACACTGGGACATATGGCAAACACATTTTAGAGCACGAGAATATAATGATACATAAAGTCGTTCTGTGGCATAGTTATTCAGTATCAACCAACAGCAACAGCCTACAAGAGCTTTTGGGCTACTTCAAGGCATTACTTCTTGCTACGCAGCTTAGCTCCAAGTGCCCTCTCAAGCTTTCCAATTATCTGATTGTTCGGAATCGCTTTGCCCGACTCGTACTCCTGGATCACCTGTGGCTTCTCATTGATCATCTGTTACAACACATCACACTCTTAGATTGAGGTAATAGTGTATGTTAAATTAGATGGTGGCAAGCTTTTTTCTCAGGAAGAACTCTGCAAGTTCTAAAATCTTGATGTTCAACTAGATACCTGAGCAAGTTGTGCCTGGGTCATCTTCTTATCCAGCCTTGCTTGCATAAGGTTTTTCTTGAGGTCACTTGAAACACGCTCATCTAGCATCAGATGAGAGCACAAGGGATTAGGGATTGGCACACAAAACAAGCAGAGAAAGCTTGACTGTTGGAATCTCAAGCATCTTGGGGGTGAGACCAGGGAAAACAAAATCAGATCTGTATGTGAAATTCTATGTGCGGTACTCGGCAACGACGAACAAAAAATAACCTCGTTAAGAAAGCACAATACTACAGAACAGAAATTTAGAAATTCCGACTGATAGCCAAAAAATGTTGAATGACAGAAAAGCCATTTTGATTTATAGGAGCATTATATTGTACAGGAAACGGTTGAATTCCTGCAGCAAGATGAAAAATTTCCAAGAAATTAAGAAGGCCCAAGAGACAACCTAGTTTGCTCTCTACATAAAACTGAGCCAATTTGATCACCAAAAATGTGTGGTTATCTTAATAGAACTGACAAATTTGATGGCCGAATATCTGCACATAGGTAAGGCAATTTTAGGCACACAATCTGTGCTAGTTTGAATCCTATGGTTCCCAAGGTTAAAGGGGCGTTTGGTTGGGATTGGGCTTTGGCATTCTGTACCCAAGCAAACAGCTAGCTTATTTTGGGGCTTAAAGCAAACATTCTGTACCCGAGCACGGTGGTTTATTAATTCATAGGAGCGAAAGCACCACTGGAGGTGCTTTTCTGGCTTTTGAAAAATCCCACACTCAGCCACTGCCCATTTCAGATAAATTGCGAAGGGATTGCCAATATATACAATTGGCTCGCCTCTCACAGAGATCACTTCAAACCAGCTTGTCTCCTCATTCCATCCCCAAGTCCAATCCATGTGAGACCCCAACTGGTGCGTTGACTGATTACTTTGAGCACAAGATTGATTCATTTTTTCTGCCATGGATCAGATTGTACTGATCATGCAGTGTGAATGTGTGATGATGAATGCCTTATGGATTATTGTCTATGTACAAGCTGTCACGCTATGTCAACTTTAGTTAATTGCATTATGATATACACATACAATTTTGGTTGCAGATTAATTTTATGATATTTATTTAGTGGACAACAGACCATTTAAAATAAAATCATGTACATATGTGATGTGGAGTACTAAGCAGTGAAATATGAGAGGCATTTCAGAGCTCAGGTCTAAAAAGGACAGACCCAGTGCATAGAAGCTCACACAGAAGGTGGGGTCTGGGGAGGGATTATAGGAACCTAATCTTATCCCTGCGAAGTGCAATGCAGAGAGGCTGGTTCGAACCCAGGACCTCTTGGCACAAGTGGGGAGGACTTCACCACTGCCAGGCCTGCCCTCTCGGAGCTCAGGTCTCATCATGAAATTTTAGACACATGTAGAATACAACCATATGAAGGGGAGCCTTGGCGCAGCAGTAAAGTTGTTGCCTTGTGACCATGAGGTCACGGGTTCGAGTCCTGGAAACAGCCTCTTGCAGAAATGTAGGGAAAGGCTGCGTACTATAGACCCAAAGTGGTCGGACCCTTCCTCGGACCCTGTGCAAGCGGGAGCTACGTGCACCGGATAGAATACAACCATATGTACATGTGTTTTCTTTTCAGATTTTTAGGAACTTGAGAACTGATTTTTGAATTCTTTCAAAAAATGGCTTCATGGAGCCCGAGCTCCAAAACGAATTTCCGGTGAAATGCAGCAAAAATCAGGCTATTATAGTTAAATAGTTACATAAACAGACTCTGAGCATCCTAGGGGAACTCAAAGACTTTTTATTATACAAGAACTTCACACAGTAGCTTTCCTAGTAAAACAGCTATCCACAGCGTATACAGCCGACGGCTTCTTATTTCTAAGCCACAGACCGACCAAAACCACTCAGTTGCATCAACACAATTTTCCTGCAGCAAGTTTGCTATAAAATAATTGTCCAAACACCAACTCTACTTGTTTGCAGATTAATATTTTCGAAACAATTGTGGCCAACTCATAGGCAACACAAATTATATGAGCAAGTTTTGCTATTACCAAATTTCAGCACACAATGGAATAGTATCAATTACGAATAAGCCCAACCAGACACAGGTAGAACCAAATTAGATGGGGCAAGCTAAAGGTGCCAGGTGGCAGCAAACTGGGTGATAGAGAAGTAGGGCATTCCCCAAATTCAAGAGCAGTAAGCTAGAGCTGCTAAATTACAGGTTTGGAAACCTTGACTTGTGCTTATTTCACAAATAAAGGATTGTTGCGGAGTTACCCATGTAGGTGACCGACCAAACATACAATTGCTAACCATCGGTGATAGCCATTCCATGTCACAGTACTTCTTTTTATCAAAAGGTGATGATGGAGACTTTATGCACATCTCAGATGAAGTTTGTGTTATTGAAATATAATTAATGGTGAAAATCTCATTTCACCATCTAAATCAATGTTTATAAGGCTGTAAGGCAAGGCAAGGCAAGGCGCTGGGGGCGCCTCACCTTTTAAGCGTAAGGCGAGGCAACGCCTAAAGACAGTTTTGAACTTCTATGGGCAACAGAGTAGAGTAGCATTTAGTAGACATACACCGTTACACACCTTGAAGTCACATCATAAATCGGAGAGCAGTAAAACACACATTCATGGCGGAGCATATGCATAGCACTACAAATCAGATTCACAAATGAAAGCAGAGCACTAGGAATTCCTAAATCGAAGGAGCGCAAGTGCACAGCAGGGTGACACATGAGAGAGGAGACGAGAGAACAAAAGGGAAGGGAAGAGAGACCGAGAGTCACATGCGACTGCAGGCAGAGAAGGTTGATGCTGGCAGGAGACGAACTGACGGTGCCGGGCCCGTGCGACCCCCCACCACCACCACGCCCCGGCTGCTCTATCCGTGGCGTCTGATTTAGCTGACAGCCCCCATGTGGGCCTAGGCAGACGCTGCAGGTGCCTTTCAAAGCTGGCAAAGGCGAGCTAGACGCCATGCCATCTAAGGGACGCATTAAAAACAATGATCTAAATGGTACAATTATATATAACACCGCAAATGCAACCAACCCATGAAGTAACTGAGCCGCATTCTGGTTAACCCCTAATAAAATTAAGGGTGCTCATACAAACACATAAGAATGATTCTAAACCTCGCAACATTCACAGGTGCACTTATAAAAGAAAGATCTGTAAAACAAGATATAACATGTTTTGATAAATATTGAAGAACCTGTGAATTTCAAAGACTATTACAACATTAGTTTTAAGTTTCATTTGTTATCAGAATTCATACAAAGATGCAACATCAGAACTAATGCCATCCAATAAATTGAAGTGTGATAATACAACAGAAGAATTTCCTAAACAGAAGTAAGATTCCCAATTAGCTATAGGGTAGAGTATGTTCCATGTGCATTCTTTTCATGAGGGAAAAAAAGTCGGCATCAAGCAGTGCAGGGGCATTTGCAACAAGGGGCATTCAGGAATCAGGACAGTGAACAGATTAACACACCATCAGCAGCACATAGTCAGGAAGTGAAGTTTTTCCAGCAGCAAAAATAAACACTAACCCATAGCACATGATTTGAACTCCACAATAAACACAGCTACCAACTTGGTATATGTCAGCACACTCCCTTAAATCAGTCCCCCATACAGATGTAACATTTTTATTTAACTATCGCAAAATACACTGGCAAACAAAAAAAACAACTGTGGGGCTACAAAATATTCACAAGTGCACTAAAAAAAGATGTGACAAAGAATATGTTGAGCACTCTATTCGGTAAAATGGTCAATACGATATTAACAAGGATATATCAGTCTGGTAGTTGGTGTTCCCACCAAGCTGCTACAGGTGCCAGTTGATATCAACAGCTCATTTAACATCAAAAACTAATTTCATCCAAACATTTGCTGCAGTACCACGGAGAAGTTTCCTAAACTAAGCAGATGCTTTCATGAGCTACAAGTAGAATACGTGGAGTCAGGACAACCACTCAACCAGCAGCTTCAGCATCTAGTTCATAAAGAGAGCTTTTTCCAAGAACAACCCAGCTACGCCATGTATGAACGAATCAAATTTGTATACGGTAGCACATCATTCACAATGGGAGAATAAGCACATAGCGAGAGAGTGATTGTTGCTCACGGGAAAGGTTCTCGGTGTCGTCGTCGAGCCGCTTGGTGTTGAGGGAAGTTCCGCTAGATGCAGCCTTGTTCGTTCCAGCGTTGTCTGCAAACGAAACTGGATCAACGGAAAACCGAGAAAGAAAAACAAAAAAACTGTGGTACTCTACACTGCGAGCTGTTCTATGGCAGAAAGAATAGCAAACAAATCACATGATTAAACATATAAAACCCATAATAAGCAAACCGAAAAGGAAACACGCAAATCTAGAGCATCTCCAAGCCAGGACGATTAGCAAGAAATCCACAGAATCAGCGGGGGGAAACCGCATCCAGTAAATCGGACAGCAACACGGCTACAAGGATCGATAAAATCAGACACCTACACTTCTTGGTGGTGTCGATCTCGGCGCCGGAGCGGCGGGCAGCGTTGACGGCCTTTTCGTCCTTCTTGTCGGCGGCGTTCTGCGCCTTCTTCCGCACCACTATCGGCTCCCAGTCCTGCCTGATAGGACCAATCCCAGCCATATCTCCTAACTCTCAGGTCTCACACGGCAACTTTCCTCGCTCGGTCTCTCGAGTTCACAGACTAAAACCACGCAAGGGATAATGGAGGCGCAGGAAAGAGGAGGAAGATATTTTGGAGATGAACGAAAGGTTCTCGAGTCGCAATCGGTGGTTCTCCCATTCCACAATATAATATTAGGATATTAGTACTACCCTCTCCTCGACGCTCCTAGTGCTCCACACTGTACACGTGTTAATGGCATCTCCAACGTCAATCCTTAAACCTCCCGCAACCGTCTGAATGACTGGACCGCCGTTGTGCGGACCGTGAAATTTATCCAACGCGGGTCTATATCGGGCCGCGGCATGATTTGAACGCGCTTTCTCCCATAAATCGGAGACAAATATAGGGAGGTTTGCGGGAGTCTGGACCGCTCTCAAGCCCGTTTCTGACCGCCCTAGCCCACCACCCCATCCACCCTCCCGCGTGTTTTCGGTCAGCGCCACTCCAGAGCATCAGCGCCCGCATTCATGCCCAACCAGAACGGACGCGAGCGCTCACTTGCGTCGGCATTGAAGCGACGCGCCGGCCGAGAGAACGTCGCATGTGTCGCTTCCCGGCGCAGGCGACTGCCGCGCTTTCAAACGACACAACGGTCGCCCGTCCGTCCGTCTACCGCCCGCATTGATGGCACGCGGTTGCCGAGGCGTCTCCTCCGGCGCCACCCATCCGTCCCTCTGTCGCCCATTATGGCTATATAAACCGCTGCCCCGGCCATAGTCACAGTCATCCCTCTCCGCACCATTCCCACCATGGATCGCTCACCCGCCAAAGCTTTCTGGGACGGGTTGACATCGGACTAGAAGGAGATGGTCGCCATTGTTGTCGTCTGGCTGGCCGGCAGGCAGCCGGAGGACAAAGACGTCCCAATGGAGGACGCCGCCGACGACGAACCGGCGTCGCCCCCATCCTCCGCGCCACCCTCGCTGGTGCATTGCACCTTGACCATCGACGGGGCCCGTGCCCATTACATGGACATGGTGCGCGAGAAGCGGGAGGAGCAGTTCCGAGAGGTGCGGGCCGACGCCTCCTACAACAACCACCTCTTGCAGGAGCACGTGTAGGCGGAGGAGCAGCTCGCTGCTGGCAGGGCTGTCGCACCGGACTCTGACCTGGCGGAGCAGGAGGCGCTGCTCGAGTCCTACAGCTCCGCATGCGCGATCTGCCTCGCCCGCTGGTGGTACCGCCAGCGGGTGGCGGAGGTGGCGGCCGCCTACAAGGAGAGCGACGTCGTGGGCGAGGCAGTTTTCGGCGAGACCGACGAGGAGGAGGACGTCACCGAGTCTGCGCCCCACCGCGAAGACCATGAAGCCGGCACGTCCACGGGCGCTGCCGGCAGCGAGGAACAGTAGTGCATGGTAGGTCGCCGCCGCACGTGTCCCAAGAAGGCCATCGCTCCTCCCCCCCCCGGTTGATACCAAGCTTAGTTGGCTCATCATCGTCGCCCTATTAGTCACTTGGCAGCGATGTGGAGGCAGACAGTTTCACTTCCCGGGTCTCCGGAGGTGGAGCTGGAAAAGCGCTGAGGCGGAAGTGGAGATGGTGAAGCTTCAGTTTTCGGGGTTCATGGCCGAACACGGGGAACGGGCGCCGGCGACCATTTAGATTAGGTATTAATCATACCTCTAGAGCCGGACTAGCACCGTTGTGATGTAAATGTAATGAAATCCGTCATGTTTATAGAAATTTGTCATGTTTATATGAAATCCAGATGTGTTTAAAAAATATGTCATGTTTATATGAAATTCGGCCTTGTTTGCACGAATTTCATCCGATTTGTTGAAAAAGAGTTTGAAATGTATGCGCCTACAGTTGGATGACGGCCTCCCGCATCCATGCCCACGGACTACCCCTCCCCCCCCCACCTTGTCTGCGGACGGATGCGGGAGGAAATTTGTGATACGTCTCCAACATATCAATATTGTTTTATTGTTTCATGCTATTATATTATTAATATTGGATGTTTTATATGCTATTTTATATCAGTTTTTGGGACTAACCTATTAACCTAGTGCCAGTTCATGTTTTTTTGCTTGTTTTTTGCTTTTTAGAAAAACAGTACCAAATGAAGTCCAAATGCGATGAAACTTTACGATGATTTTTTCTGGACCAGAAGGGGGCCTAGAAGTTCAGGAGGAGACTAGAAGAGCTACGAGAGAGCCACGAGCTCATAGGGCGTGCCCCCCGAGCTTGTGGGCCCCATGCAACTCCGTTTGACCTAATTCCAAGCCTATAAATTCCCAAATATTCCCAACTAACAGAGAGCCACCCGAAACTCTTTTTCCGCCGCCACAAGCTTCTGTTCTTCCGTGATCCCATCTAGAGGCCTTTTCTGGTACTCTGCCTGAGGGGGAATCTATCACGGAGGGCTTCTACATCATCCTTACTGCCTTCCGATGATGCGCGAGTAGTTCACCACACAGCTACGCGTCCATAGCTAGTAGCTAGATGGCTTCTTCTCTCTCTTTGATCTTCAAAACCATGTTTTACTCGATCTTCTTGGAGTTCTATTTGATGTAATATTCTTTTGCGGTGTGTTTGTTGGGATCCGATGAATTGTGGGTTTATGATCAGATTATTCATTGAAATTAATTGAGTCTTTTCTAAACTTTATTATGCACGATTGTTACGGCTTTGTATTTCTCTCTGATCTATCCGTTTGGTTTGGCCAACTAGATTGATTTATCTTCAGTGGGAGGGGTGCTTTGTAATGGGTTCAATCTTGCGGTGCTCTACATCCCAGTGACAGATGGGGACAAGACACGTATTTGTGTTGTTGCCATTAAGGGTAAAACCATGGGTTTATTCATATTGATTGGGTTTACTTTGTCTACATCATATCATTTTTCTTAAGGCGTTACTCCATTTTTATGAACTTAATACCATAGATGCATGCTGGATAGCGGTCGATTGGTGGAGCAATAGTAGTAGATGCATGCAGGAGTTGGTCTACTTGTCTCGGACGTGATGCCTATATACATGATCATTGTCGTGAATACGTCATAACTACGCGTTTTTCTACCAATTGTCCAACAGTAATTTATCTACCCACCGTATGCTATGTGTTCGAGAGAGAAGCCTCCAATGAAAACTATGGCCCCAGAGTCTACTATTATCATATAAAAATTCTAAAAATACCTTGCTGTAATTTATTTACTTTTACTTTATTTTGCAATTTATCTATCTATCTATACAAGATTTAATCCTTGCAAGTAACAAGTTCAAGGGGATTGACGACCCGCTTGCCTGCGTTGGTTGCAAGTATTTGCTTTTGTGTGTGTAGGTGATGTTCACAAGGCTTTGAGTGATTCTCCTATTGGTTCAATAAACCTTGGTTCTCACCGAGAAAAATACTTATCTCTATTGTACTGCATCTCCCCTCCTCACTACTAGGGAAAAGCCTAACAGTAGCGCGGGTGGCCGCGCTACTGATAAGTCGCTACACCTAACTTTTAGCAGTAGCGTGTTTTGAACCACGCTACTACTAACTTTACGTAGTAGTAGCGTTCCTTAGGAAACGCGCTGCTGCTAATAGCAGCAGCGCCCCTATATAGATATCGCTGCTGATAAAAGCACACTGCTGCTACCTTCATAGCCGCGTTACTGCTAACTTTTCTTGTATTTTTATGCAACATATTGGCGTTGTATTTGTACTGCTTTTATACAGTACTCTCATATGATTTTATGATCATAATGAGTTATTATTTATATACATTAGTCTCTTTCACCCACTGATATATATAATAACTCATCATGCTCATATAATAACTAAGCATCATCATCATTAATAATAACTCATCATCATTATCACAATAAAAAGGCATACTCGTCATCATCATAGTCATCTAACAACTTCTACTCGTTATTATAATAACAAGTCATACTCATCATCATCATCATTGTCATCTAACCACCCCTACTTAATTGTTCTTAGCACTTGATCATGAGTATTAGCTAGGACCTACTATCCTCTCTAAGGTAAAATAGCATAAAACAAGATAGGCCCTGAATCTCCATTATGGAGAATGGAGATTATCATGTCTTCAATTCTTGCACTTCACACAATGTTGCTTCCAAGTAGCTCCCTATGATTCTTCATACATTTATTCCATTCTCTGATGTCATGTCTTCATCGATTCAAGAAATCTTGTATGAATGCTACCTCTTAAGCACTGCGTTGGTTTTCCCTTGAAGAGGAAAGGATGATGCAGTAAAGTAGCGTAAGTATTTCCCTCAGTTTTTGAGAACCAAGGTATCAATCCAGTAGGAGATCACGCACAAGTCCCGCGCACCTACACAAACAAATAAGAACCTCGCAACCAACGCGAAAAGGGGTTGTCAATCCCTTCACGGTCACTTACGAAAATGAGATCTGATAGATATGGTAAGATAATATTTTTGGTATTTTTATGATAAAGATGCAAAGTAAAATAAACGGCAATAAAAATAACTAAGTGTTGGAAGATTAATATGATGGAGAATAGACCCAGGGGCCATAGGTTTCACTAGTGGCTTCTCTCAAGAGCATAAGTATTATGGTGGGTGAACAAATTACTGTCGAGCAATTGTTAGAATTGAGCATAGTTATGAGAATATCTAGGTATGATCATATATATAGGCATCACGTCCGCGACAAGTAGACCGAAACGATTCTGCATCTACTACTATTACTCCACACATCGACCGCTATCCATCATGCATCTAGAGTATTAAATTCATAAGAACAGAGTAATGCTTTAAGTAAGATGACATGATGTAGAGGGATAAACTCATGCAATATGATATAAACCCCATCTTGTTATCCTCGATGGCAACAATACAATACGTGTCGTTTCCCTTTCTGTCACTGGGATCGAGCACCGCAAGATTGAACCCAAAGCTAAGCACTTCTCCCACTGCAAGAAAGATCAATCTAGTAGGCCAAACCAAACTGATAATTCGAAGAGACTTGCAAAGATAACCAATAATACATAAAAGAATTCAGAGAAGATTCAAATATTGTTCATAGATAATCTTGATAATAAACCCACAATTCATCGGTCTCGACAAACACACCGCAAAAGAAGAGTTACATCAAATAGATCTCCAAGAGAATCAAGGAAAACTTTGTATTGAGATCCAAAGAGAGAGAAGAAGCCATCTAGCTAATAACTATGGACCCAAAGGTCTGAGGTAAACTACTCACACATCATCGGAGAGGCTATGGTGTTGATGTAGAAGCCCTCCGTGATCAATGCCCCCTCCGGCAGGACGCCGGAAAAGGCCCCAAGATGGGATCTCACGGGTACAGAAGGTTGCGGCGGTGGAACTAGGTTTTCGTGGATGCCTCTGATGGTTTGGGGGTGCGTAGGTATATATAGGAGGAAGAAGTACGTCGGTGGAGCAACGTGGGCCCCACGAGGGTGGAGGGTGCGCCTGGGGGGTAGGCGCGCCCCCCTGCCTCGTGCTCTCCTCGTTGATTGCTTTACGTAGACTCCAAGTCCTCTGGATCCCGTTTGTTCCGAAAATCACGTTCCCGAAGGTTTCATTCCGTTTGGACTCCGTTTGATATTCTTTTTCTGCGAAACACTTAAATAGGCAAAAAAACAGCAATTTGGGCTGGGCCTCCGGTTAATAGGTTAGTCCCAAAAATAATATAAAAGTGTATAATAAAGCCCATTAAACATCCGAAACAGAATATAATATAGCATGGAACAATAAAAAATTATAGATACGTTGGAGACGTATCAAGCATCCCCAAGCTTAATTCCTGCTCGTCCTCGAGTAGGTAAATGATAAAAACAGAATTTTTGATGTGGAATGCTTCTTGGCATATTTTTAATGTAATTCTCTTAATTGTGGTATGAATGTTCAGATCTGAAAGATTCAAGACAAAAGTTTAATATTGACATAAAAATAATAATACATCAAGCATACTAACTAAGCAATTATGTCTTCTCAAAATAACATGGCCAAAGAAAGTTATCCCTACAAAATCATATAGTCTGGCTATGCTCTATCTTCATCACACAAAGTATTTAATCATGCACGACCCCGATGACAAGCCAAGCAATTGTTTCATACTTTTGGTGTTCTCAAACTTTTCAATCTTCACGCAATACATGAGCGTGATCCATGGACATAGCACAATATGTGGAATAGAATGGTGGTTGTGGAGAAGACAAAAAAGGAGAAGATAGTCTCACATCAACTAGGCATATCAACGGGCTATGGAGATGCCCATTAATAGATATCAATGTGAGTGAGTAGGGATTGCCATGCAACGGATGCACTAGAGCTATAAGTATATGAAAGCTCAACAAAAGAAACTAAGTGGGTGTGCATCTCGCTTGCTCACGAAGACCTAGGGCATTTTGAGGAAGCCCATCATTGGAATATACAATCCAAGTTCTATAATGAAAAATTCCCACTAGCATATGAAAGTGATAACATAGGAGACTCTCTATCATGAAGATCATGGTGCTACTTTGAAGCACAAGTATGGTAAAAGGATAGTAGCATTGTCCCCTCTCTCTTTTCTCTCATCTTTTTTGTTTGGCCTTTTCTCTTTTTTTATGGCCCCTTTTTTTTATTTAGTCCGGAGTCTCATCCCGACTTATGGGGGAATCATGGTCTCCATCATCCTTTCCTCACTTGGGACAATGCTCTAATAATGATGATCATCACACTTTTATTTTCTTCACAACTCAAGAATTACAACTCAAAACTTAGAACAAAATATGACTCTATGTGAATGCCTCCCGCGGTGTACCGGGATATGCAATGAATCAAGAGTGACATGTATGAAAAAATTATGAACGGTGGCTTTGCCACAAATACGATGTCAACTACATGATCATGCAAAGCAATATGACAATGATAAAACGTGTCATAGTAAACGGAACGGTGGTAAGTTGCATGGCAATATATCTCGGAATGGCTATGGAAATGCCATGATAGGTAGATATGGTGGCTGTTTTGAGGAAGGTATATGGTGGGTGTATGATACCGGCGAAAAGTGTGCGGTATTAGAGAGGCTAGCAATGGTGGAAGGAAGGAAGTGTGTATAATCCATGGACTCAACATTAGTCATAAAGAACTCATATACTTGTTGCAAAAATCTACAAGTTATCAAAGCAAAGTATTACGTGCATGCTCCTAGGGGGATATATTGGTAGGAAAAGACCATCGCTCGTCCCCGACCGCCACTCATAAGGAAGACAATCAATAAATAAATCATGCTCCGACTTCATCACATAACGGTTCACCATACGTGCATGCTACGGGAATCACAAACTTTAACACAAGTATTCCTAAAATTCACAACTACTCAACTATCATGACTCTAATATCACCATCTTCATATCTCAAAACAATTATCAAGCATCAAACTTCTCATAGTATTCATCACACTCATAAGAATTATTTTTTTACTAATCTTGGATGCCTATCATAATTAAAGAAAATTACCATGTTGTTTTGTAGGACTCTCAAAATAATATAAGTTAAGCATGAGAGAACAATAGTTTCTATAAAACAAATCCACCACCGTGCTCTAAAAGATATAAGTGAAGCACTAGAGCAAAACTATATAGCTCAAAAGATATAAGTGAAGCACATAGAGTATTCTAATGATTTCCGAATCATGTGTGTCTCTCTCAAAAGGTGTGTACAGCAAGGATGATTGTGGCAAACTAACAAACAAAGAATCAAATCATACAAGACGCTCCAAGCAAAACACATATCATGTGGTGAATAAAAAATAGCTCCAAGTAAAGTTACCGATGGACGAAGACGAAAGAGGGGATGCCTTCCGGGGCATCCCCAAGCTTTGGCTTTTTGGTGTCCTTATATTATCTTGGGGTGCCATGGGAATCCCCAATCTTAGGCTCTTGCCACTCCTTGTTCCATAATCCATCAAATCTTTTACCCAAAACTTGAAAACTTCACAACACAAAACTCAACAGAAAATCTCGTGAGCTCCGTTAGCGAAAGAAAAGAAAACACCACTTCAAGGTACTGTAATGAACTCATTCTTTATTTATATTGGTGTTAAACCTACTGTATTCCAACTTCTCTATGGTTTATAAACTATTTTACTAGCCATAGATTCATCAAAATAAGCAAACAACACACGAAAAATAGAATCTGTCAAAAACAGAACAATCTGTAGTAATCTGTAACTAACGCAAACTTCTGGAACTCAAAAACTTCTGCCAAAATAGGACGTCCTAAATAATTTGTTTATTGATCTTCTGCAATTGGAATAAATATTTTATCACTTTGTGGTGATTTTTAACAATTGTTTTTGTGAACAGAAAGTTTCTGGAATTTTCAGCAAGATCAAATAACTATTATCCAAGAAGTTCCTATAGGTTAAACTTGGCACAAACACTAAATAAAACACAAAAACTAATCTAACCAGAGGATAGATCAAATATTTATTACTAAACAGAAGTAAAAAGAAAAAAACTAAAATAAAATTGGGTTGCCTCCCAACAAGCGCTTTTCTTTAAAGCCTTTTAGCTAGGCATAAGATTTCAACGATGCTCACATGAAAGACAAGAATTGAAGCACAAAGAGAGCATCATAAAACACATGAAAAACACATCTAAGTCTAACATACTTCCTATGCATAGGCATCTTATAGGCAAACAAATTATCAAGGCAAGCAAAAATTAGCATATGCAAGGAAGCGGAAAGAAACAATAGCAATCTCAACATAACGAGAGGTAATTTAGTAACATGAAAATTTCTACAACCATATTTCCCTCTCTCATAATAATTACATGTGGGATCATAAGAAAATTCAACAAAATAGCTATCACATAAAATATTTTCAACATGATCCACATGCATGTAAAGTTGACACTCTTCCAAAATAGTAGGATTAACATTAACTAAAGTCATGACCTCTCCAAACCCACTTTTATCAAAAACTTCATAAGATTGAACATTCTCCAAATATGTGGGATCCAAAGTTGACACTCTTCCAAACCCACTTTTAATATTATTACAAACATTATTATCAATCTCATATTCATCATGGGGCTTCAATAAATTTTCAAGATCATAAGAAGAATCACCCCAATCATGACCATTGCAACAAGTAGTAGACATAGCAAAATTAGCATCCCCAAGCTTAGGGTTTTGCATATTATTAGCACAATTGACATCAAGAGAATTTATAGTAAAATAATTGCAATCATGCTTTTTATTCAAGGAGCTATCGTGAATCTCTTCATAAATCTTCATCACAATTTTTACATTCACGAATTTCAAGCAAAACCTCATAAAGATAATCTAATGCACAAAACTCACTAGCAATTGATTCATCATAATTGGATCTCTTAAAGAGATTAGCAAGTGGATGAGGATCCATAAACTTTTAGCAAGCGAAGATGTAAGCAAAAAGGAGGTACATGGTAACACAAGCAAACAAAAGATCGAACGGAAGAAGGGCGAAGAAAAGGCAACGGTGAAGTGGGGGAGAGGAAAACAAGAGGCAAATGGCAAATAATGTAATGCGAGGGATAAGAGTTTGTGATGGGTACTTGGTATGTCTCGACATGACTTGACTTGGCTTGAATCTCCCCGGCAACGGCGCCAGAAATCCTTCTTGCTACCTCTTGAGCACTGCGTTGGTTTTCCCTTGAAGAGGAAAGGGTGATGCAGCAAAGTAGCGTAAGTATTTCCCTCAGTTTTTGAGAACCAAGGTATCAATCCAGTAGGAGATCACTCACAAGTCCCGCGCACCTACACAAACAAATAAGAACCTCGCAACCAACGTGAAAAAGGGGTTGTCAATCCCTTCACGGTCACTTACGAGAGTGAGATCTGATAGATATGGTAAGATAATATTTTTGGTATTTTTATGATAAATATGCAAAGTAAAATAAACGGCAATAAAAATAACTAAGTGTTGGAAGATTAATATGATGGAGAATAGACCCGGGGGCCATAGGTTTCACTAGTGGCTTCTCTCAAGATCATAAGTATTACGGTGGGTGAACAAATTACTGTCGAGCAATTGTTAGAATTGAGCATAGTTATGACAATATCTAGGTATGATCATGTATATAGGCATCACGTCCACGACAAGTAGACCGAAACGATTCTGCATCTACTACTATTACTCCACACATCGACCGCTATCCAACATGTATCTAGAGTATTAAGTTCATAAGAACAGAGTAATGCTTTAAGTAAGATGACATGATGTAGAGGGATAAACTCATGCAATATGATATAAACCCCATCTTGTTATCCTCGATGGCAACAATACAATACGTGTCGTTTCCCTTTCTGTCACTGGGATCGAGCACCGCAAGATTGAACCCAAAGCTAAGCACTTCTCCCATTGCAAGAAAGATCAATCTAGTAGGCCAAACCAAACTGATAATTCGAAGAGACTTGCAAAGATAACCAATCATACATAAAAGAATTCAGAGAAGATTCAAATATTGTTCATAGATAATCTTGATAATAAACCCACAATTCATCGGTCTCGACAAACACACCGCAAAAGAAGAGTTACATCAAATAGATCTCCAAGAGAATCGAGGAGAAATTTGTATTGAGATCCAAAGAGAGAGAAGAAGACATCTAGCTAATAACCATGGACCCGGAAGTCTGAGGTAAACTACTCACACATCATCGGAGAGGCTATGGTGTTGATGTAGAAGCCCTCCATGATCAATGCCCCCTCCGGCAGGACGCCGGAAAAGGCCCCAAGATGGGATCTCACGGGTACAGAAGGTTGCGGCAGTGGAACTAGGTTTTCGTGGATGCCTCTGATGGTTTGGGGGTACGTAGGTATATATAGGAGGAAGAAGTACGTCGATGGAGTAACGTGGGCCCCACGAGGGTGGAGGGCGCGCCTGGGGGGTAGGCGCGCCCCCTGCCTCGTGCTCTCCTCATTGATTGCTTTACGTAGACTCCAAGTCCTCTGGATCACGTTTGTTCAAAAAATCACGTTCCCGAAGGTTTCATTCCGTTTGGACTCCGTTTGATATTCTTTTTCTACGAAACACTGAAATAGGCAAAAAAACAACAATTTGGGCTGGGCCTCCGGTTAATAGGTTAGTCCCAAAATAATATAAAAGTGTATAATAAAGCCCATTAAACATCCAAAACAGAATATAATATAGCATGGAACAATAAAAAATTATAGATACGTGGGAGACGTATCAATGAACAACAGTGAAGCCTAGGCGGACTTGGCCATAAGCTAATAACATCAAGGCGACCTTTCGGAAACATCAGATCAGGCACATAATCCTTTGATATTTTCTGTTGAAAAACATAGTTATAATGTCGTAGTTAGCAATGTAGTTTAGCTTTAGAAGAATGTATGCAAAAGATGCACGGATCTTGTAATAGTAAAATCTTACCATGCCATCTCCATGGATGTTACCGTAGTTCAACACGTGCACTAGTGGCACATGTTGACCATAATGTGCATGAGTTTCATAATTGATATCTTAATCTCAACATCAATAATAAATGAGATAAGATGATCTTTCTCCTCATAAGTTAATTCTGAGCCATCAGTGTAGTAGGTTCTGTCTACTATCTTCCGTACATTTCTTGAAGATTGGAAATAAGCTGTCAATGGAAATAAGCTATCAACTATTTTGAAATAAAAAATATACATTACTTAATAAATATGTTTGAGAAACTCACGTAGAGGTAGAAGTGGAGGCGTATCAACATCGACCCAAGTGTCGATATTATCTTCGTCAGTGTCATCTTCAGGATCACCAAGATCAAAGGTTACATACATACCCTCCTGAAAACCATACGCCTATTGGGGAACATAGCATGCAATTTCAAAAAAAAATCCTACGCTCACGCAAGATCTATATAGGAGATGCATAGCAACGAGAGGGGGAGAGTATGTCCACGTACCCTCGTAGATCTAAATCGGAAGCGTTTGACAACGCGGTTGATGTAGTCGAACTTCTTCTCGTTCCGACTGATCAAGCACCGAACGTACGACACCTCTGAGTTCTGCACACGTTCAGCTCGATGACGTCCCACGAACTCTTGATCCAGCAAAGTGTCGAGGGAGAGTTCCGTCAGCACGACGGCATGGTGACGGTGATAGTGAAGTGATCCGCGCAGGGCTTCGCCTAAGCACTACGTGAATATGACCGGAGGCGTAAACTGTGGAGGGGGGCGCCGCACATGGCTAACAAATGTTTGTTGTGTGTTCTAGCAGTGCCCCCCTCATATATATAGGTTGGAGGGGAGGAGAGGCAGCCAAGGGGGCGCCCCAAGTAGGAGGAATCCTACTTGGGCACCTCCCAATTCGGCCTCCCCCTTTCCTATTCCTATTCGGAGTAGGAAGGGAAGAGGGGGAAGGGGGAATCCTATTCCCTTTTCCCTTTCCTCCTTCCCCTTTCCTTCTCCAATTTGTCCAACCCATATGGGGGGGTGCACCAGCCCCTTTGTGGCTAGTGTGTTTCCCCTCTTGGCCCATAAGGCCCATATAGTTTGCCGGGGGTAGCCCGGAACCCCTTCCGGTGACCCGATACGTACCCGGTAACCCTAGAACACTTTCGGTGTCCGAATACAATCGTCCTATATATGAATCTTTACCTCTCGACCATTTCGAGACTCCTCGTCATGTTCGTGATCTCATCCGGGACTCCAAACAACATTGGGTCACCAAATCACATAACTCATATAATACAAATCGTCATCGAACGTTAATCGTGCGGACCCTACGGGTTCGAGAACTATGTAGACATGACCGAGACACCTCTCCGGTCAATAACCAATAGCGGAACCTAGATGCTCATATTGGCTCCCACATAATCTACGAAGATCTTTATCGGTCGAACCGTTATGACAACATACGTTATTCCCTTTGTCATCGGTATGTTACTTGCCCGAGATTCGATCGTCGGTATCTTCATACCTAGTTCAGTCTCGTTACCGGCAAGTCTCTTTCCTCGTTCCGTAATGCATCATCCCGTAACTAACTCATCAGTTACATTGCTTGCAAGGCTTATTATGATGTGCATTACCGAGAAGGCCCAGAGATACCTCTCTGATACTCGGAGTGACAAATCCTAATCTCGATCTATGCCAACCCAATAAATACCTTCGGATATACCTATAGAGCATCTTTATAATCACCCAGTTACGTTGTGACGTTTGATAGCACACAAGGTATTCCTCCGGTATCCGGGAGTTGCATAATCTCATAGTCAAAGGAATATGTATAAGTCATGAAGAAAGCAATAGCAATAAAACTTAACGATCATTATGCTAAGCTAATGGATGGGTCTTGTCCATCACATCATTCTCCTAATGATGTGATCCTGTTCATCAAATGACAACACATGTCTATTGTTAGGAAACTTAACCATCTTTGATTAATGAGCTAGTCTAGTAGAGGCTTACTAGGGACACTGTGTTTTGTCTATGTATCTACACATGTATCAAGTTTCTGGTTAATACAATTCTAGCATGAATAATAAACATTTATCATGATATAAGGAAATATAAAATAACAATTTATTATTGCCTCTAGGGCATATTCCATTCAACGCCTTGCATAGTGCTTCCTAATTCAAGCAACCGAAATGGGAGTAGGTCACCGCATTGGATTGTTGGGGAACGTTGCATGGGAAACAAAAAAATTCCTACGCTCACCAAGATCAATCTAGGAGATGAACATCTATAGGAGGAGAGATTGTATCTACATACCCTTGTAGATCGCTAAGCGGAAGCGTTAAGAAACACGTTTGATGTACTCGAACGTCTTCGCTATCCAATCATGATCCGTCCCGCGAACTCCTGATCTAGTGCCGAACGGACGGCACTGATAACCCACAAGTATAGGGGATCACAACAATTTTCGAGGGTAGAGTATTCAACCCAAATTTATTGATTCGACACAAGGGGAGCCAGAGAATATTCTCAAGTATTAGTAGCTGAGTTGTCAATTCAACCACACCTGGAATACTTAATATCTACAGCAAAATATTTAGTAGCAAAGTAGTATGGAAATAACAACAAAAGTGGCAAAAGTAACAGTAGCAGTTTTGTAGCAATTGTAACAGTGGCAATGGAAAAGTAACCGAGCAAAGATCAATATGTGAAAAGCTCGTAGGAAATGGATCAATGATGGATAATTATGTCGGATGACATTCATCATGCAACAGTTATAACCTAGGGTGACACAGAACTAGCTCCGATTCATCAATATAATGTAGGCATGTATTCCGTATATAGTCTTACGTGCTTATGGAAAAGAATTGCATGACATCTTTTGTCCTACCCTCCCGTGGCAGCGGGGTCCTAATGGAAACTAAGGGATATTAAGGCCTCCTTTTAATAGAGAACCGGAACAAAGCATTAGCACTTAGTGAATACATGAACTCCTCAAACTACAGTAATCACCGGAAAGAATCCCAAGTATTGTCACCTTGGGGTATGCGGATCATAGATTGTAATAGGTGTCTACAAATTGCAAGATCAGATCAAGAACACAAATATATTCATGAATACATAATAGGTTCAGATCTGAAATCATGGCACTCGGGCCCTAATGACAAGCATTAAGCATAGCAAAGTCATAGCAACATCAATCTCAGAACATAGCGGATACTAGGGATCAAACTCTAACAAAACTAACTCGATTACATGATAAATCTCATCCAACCCATCACCGTCCAACAAGCCTATGATGGAATTACTCACGCACGATGGTGAGCATCATGAAATTGGTGATGGAGGAAGGTTGGTGATGATAATGGCGACGGATCCCCCTCTCCGCAAACCCAAACGGACTCCAGATCAGCCCCCCAATGAAGAACGGGAGGTGGTGGCAGCTCCGTATCATAAAACGAGATGAATCCTTCTCTCTGATTTTTTTCTCTCCGAATGTGAATATATAGCGTTGGAGTTAGGGTCGGAGGAGGTCCAGGGGGGCCCACAAGCCACCAGGGCGCGCCCCAGGGGGGGTGCCCCTAGGCTTGTGGCCAATGGGTGGACCCCCTCTGGTTGATTCTTTCGCTAGTATTTTTTATAAATTCAACAAATATTCTCTGCCAATTTTCAGGTCAATCCGAGAACTTTTATTTCTGCACAAAAATAACACTATGGCAATTCTGCTGAAAACAATGTCAGTCCGGGTTAGTTCCATTCAAATCATACAAATTAGAGTCCAAAACAAGGGCAAAATAGTTTGGAAAAGTAGATACGATGGAGACGTATCTACTCCCCCAAGCTTAACCCATTGCTTGTCCTCAAGCAATTCAGTTGACAAACTGAAAGTGATAAAGAAAAACTTTTGCAAACTCTGTTTGATCTTGTTGTTGTAAATATGTCTAACTGTTGTTCAGGTTTTCAGCAAAGATTATGCACTAGCCATATTCACAATAACATTTAGGTCTCACATTTACTCATATCAATGACATAATCAACTAGTGAGCGATAATAATAAATCTCGGATGACAACACTTTTTCCAAAATAATCATGATATAATATGACAAAGTGGTATCTCGTTAGCACTTCCTGAGACCGCAAAACATAAATGCAGAGCACCTCTGAAGACCAAGGACTGACTAGACATTATAATTCATGGTAAAAGAGATCCAGTCACAGTCAAACTCAATATCAATTAATAACAAAGTATACAAACGACAATGGTGCTCTCTAACTGGTGCTTTTTATAAGAGGATGACGACTCAACAATAAAAGTGAATGGATAGGACCTTCGCGGAGGGAAGCAGGGATTTGTAGAGGTGCCAGAGCTCGAGCTTTTAAAACAGAGATGAATATAATTTTGAGCCGTATGCTTTCATTGTCAACATAACAACCAAGATATCTCGGTATATTCCATGCTAGATACATTATAGGCGGTTCCCAAATAGAATGGTAAAGTTTTTAATCCCCCTCCACCAACAATCACACTCCACGGCTCATCCGAGACAACGGGTACCGTCCATACCAACAACAGTCCTGGGGGAGTTTTGTTTGAAATTATATTTTGATTTGATTTAGAGCATGGAACTGGGCATCCCGATTACCAACCACTTTCTCATGAATGAAAAGTGAATAAACACTCATCGTGAGAATAACCCACCTAGCATGAAAGATACTGACAGCCCCCAGTCACTACATGAGCGAATCGGGCATATAAAACAGAATATCATTTGAAGGTTTAGAGTTTGGCACATGCAAATTTACTTGGAACTGCAGGTAAATACCGCATATAGGTAGGTATGGTGGACTCATATGGAACAAATTTGGGTTTAAGGAAGTGGATGCACAAGCAGTATTCCCGCTCAGTACAAGTGAAGGCTAGCAAAAGATTGAGGAGCGACCAACTAGAGAGCGACAACGGTCATAAACATGCATTGAGATTAATCAACATTGAGTGCAAGCATGAGTAGGATATAAATCACCATGAACATAAATATCGTGGAGGCTATGTTGATTTTGGTTCAACTACATGCGTGAACATGCGCCAAGTCATGCCACTTGAATCATTCAAAGGAGGATACCGTCCTATCATACTACATCATAACCATTTTAATTTGCATGTTGACACTCAAGACAAACAATTATAAACTCCTAGCTAGTTAAGCATGGCATGAATAACTATAATCTCTTATTGTCATTGCAAACATGTTCCATTCATAATGAGCTGAATCAAGAACGATGAGCTAATCATATTTACAAAAACAAAATAGGTCGAGTTCATACCAGCTTTTCTCCATCTCAATCATTTCATCAAATATCGTCATTATTGCCTTTCACTTGCACGACCAAACGATGTGGATAATAATAATAGTGCACGTGCATTCGACTAAGCTGGAATCTGCAAACATTTATTTAGAGGAGAAGACAAAGTAATATGGGCTCTTTGTTAGATCAACAATAATGCATATAAGAACCACTCAACATTTTCATTGTGGTCTTCTCCTTATGACCCAAAGAAAAGAAAAAGAATTTCAAAGAAACACACTAAAATCTTTTTGGAGTTTTTGTTTTTCTGGAAGAAAGCAAATAACATAAAAGAAAACAAAAGTGAGAAAAACTATTTACATGGGAAAAATCCCAACAAGCAAAAGAAGAACGAGAAATCTTTTTGGGTTTTCTTTTAATACTACAACTAATGAAACTAGAACTAATTTTATTGGATTTTCTCAAAGTTTTTCAAACACACAACAAGAAAGCGAGAAAAAAGAAATAAGCTAGCATGGATAATACAATGGAAAAGAATGAACACCGACAAGTGGAATGAGTGTGTGAATGTAATGTCGGTGAGAAATACGTACTCCCCCAAGCTTAGGCTTTTGGCCTAAGTTGGTCTAGGGCCATGGCTGGAAATAATCCTCGCCTCGATACTCTGGAGGGTCTTGAGGATTCCACTAGTTGGCGAGCTCATGTGGCTCCCACTGATAAACAGGCTCATGGTACGGATCAGGTGATGGTGCTGGCTCAGGAATTGGGGATCGAGTCCGCTCCTAGTATGCATAAATGTCATCGGGCATAATAGTGTACCTGCTTGAATGAATATCGAACAAAGAAGGTGTAGGCAAAGTAATAATCTGATAGGTACCCTGACTGAACACTAAGTTATAGATGAGCCTCTTGTCATCGTCTTTGGAAATAAAATCATGTGCTACCATACTGTCATAGTATAAATAGTGGGTAACAACATATCTTCCTTTTCATCTGGCCTAATGGGAATCTTAAAATGTTTAGCAAGGCAAGAGGCATATATACCTCCAAAGATAGGACCCCTCGAACAGTTTAAGCTCAACGGTCGAGCAACCATAGCACCTAAACTAAAAGTTCTATCGCGATATAAAGCATGGCGCAAAATAGCAAGGTCAGGGGCATTAAGGCCTCCACTCTCCCCACGACCAATCAAACATCTCCCTGCAAATAATGAGTAATAGCGTAAAACAGGAAAAATGTAAACTGGCTACTCTCGCTTCCGACACCCCTCTCTCTTCCTCTACGGTAACTTCATCAATGAAATCTTCTACATCTCTAGGACGTGGTTCACTGACGCTGCCCTCATAAGGTAATTTGCAAACATTGCAAAAATCATAAAGAGTCATTTTCTTAGGCACATCATATAAGTGAAATTCTACCATAGGAGGATCTTCCCTATAACGAAAGTGAAAATTTTGCACGAAGGTATTAGTGAGTAGGAGATACTGGTCACACTTATCGTGGAGGAAGTCGGTGATGCCTGCATTCTCTGCCAAATAATAAAAATCCTCATAAATTTCGGCCGCCTCCAAGAATGCATCACTTGGCCATTCACACGGCCGAACCTCCGCGGTGCGAGGAAGGTTGTACTTGGGCTTCCTATTCTCCTCATTCTCATTTTCTTTAGAACCCCGGCTTGAAGAGCCTCTCAACCATCTATTCATTATTTCTTTTCTCTGAAAATTTCTAAAAAAATTTAGTGACTCAAAATAAAAGTGAACAAAACTCAACAAAATAGATAGCAACTACTCTCACAAGCGCCTAGAGGCTATATCATGCAACAAAGCTACTTTGGACCATATAAATTTGACATGCAAGCTCAAGAACAAGGTCACCACAGCAGCAAAAATTTGCAATATATAAAGCACTAGAACAAAAACTAATTGGACCATTGGAGGTGTCACATACCAAAGAACAATCCCCCAAAGTAGTTTTGCAAATGGAGCTTTGCACAAGGAGATCGAAAATGGCAGCAAGATGAGCAAAACACGAGTTTGAGAAACATGATGATTTTTTTGGAGGAAGACGAAGTGGATGGGTGCTGGAATAAGTGCGGGGGACCCACAAGCCACCAGCGCCCAGGGGGGTGGGCACGCCCCCAGGGCTTGTGGCCCACTGGCGCAGCCCCCTGATGTGTTCTCAGTGCCAGAAATTCTCAAATATTCTATAAAAAATCATACTAAATTTTCAGGGCATTAGGAGAACTTTTATTTTCTAGACATTTTTTATTGCACAGATAATTCAGAAAATAGACGAATAATGGTATTTTTGCTTTATTTACTCTACATAACAGAAAGTAAAAAGTGGGTACAGGAAGTTGTGCCTTCTAAATTCATCCATCTCATGCCTGTCAAAAGGAATCCATTAACAAGGTTGATCAAGTCTTATTAACAAACTTCTTCCGAATGACATGAAATCGGAGAATTTTCGAATAACACTATGTTACCTCAACGGGGATATGTATGTCCCCAACAATAAGAATATCATATTTTTTTTGACAATAGGAATACAGAATTTAAAACCTCCAATAGCAATGGTTGGAATTTCTCCAATAGAGTTGATACTATTCACTTGAGGTTGTTTCTTCGGAAAGTGTACCGTATGCTCATTACCATTAATATGAAAAGTGATATTGCCCTTGTTGCAATCAATAACAGCCCCTGTAGTATTCAAAAAGGGTCTACCAAGGATGATCGACATACTGTCGTCCTCAGGTATATCAAGAATAACAAAGTTCGTTAAGATAGTAACGTTTGCAACCACAACAGGCACATCCTCACAAACACCGATGGGTATAGCAGTTGATTTATCAGCCATTTGCAAAGAGATTTCAGTATGTGTAAACTTATTCAAATCAAGTCTACGATATGAAGAGAAAGGCATAACACTAACACCGGCTCCCAAATCACATAAAGCAGTTTTAACATAGTTACTTTTAATGGAGCATGGTATAGTTGGTATTCCTGGATCTCCTAATTTCTTTGGTATTCCACCCTTAAGAGTATAATTAGCAAGCATGGTGGAAATTTCAGCTTCCGGTATCTTTCTTTTATTTCTAACAATATCTTTCATATACTTAGCATAAGGAGACATTTTCAGAATATCAGTCAAACGCATACGCAAAAAGACAGGTCTAAGCATTTCAACAAAGCGCTCAAAATCGTCATCATCCTTTTCTTGGATGGTTTAGGAGGAAAGGGCATGGGTTTGTGAACCCATGGTTCTCTTTCTTTACCGTGCTTCCTAGCAACAAAGTCATTCTTATCATATCTTTATTCTTAGGCCGTGGGTTATCAAGATCAACAACGGGTTCAATCTCCACATCATTATCATTACTAGGTTGAGCATCAACATGAACATCATCATTAACATTATCACTAGGTTCATGTTCATCACCAGATTGTGTCTCAGCATCATAAATAGAAATATCATTTGGATTCTCAGGTGTGTCCATAACAGGTTCACTAGAAGCATGCATAGTCCTATCAGCTTTCTTTTTCTTCTTAGATGAACTAGGTGCTTCAGTGTTAGTTCTTTGAGAATCTTGCTCAATTCTCTTAGGGTGGCCCTCAGGATACAAAGGTTCCCGAGTCATTCTACTGCCTCTAGTCATAACTCTAACAACGTTATCATTGTCTTACTATTCATCTCATTCAACAAATCATTTTGTGCCGTAAGTACTTTTTCTACTTGAGTTTTTACCATAGAAGCATGTTTACTAATAAGCTTAAGATCATTAACAGTCCTACACATATAATCACCCAAGCATTCAAGCATACAAGCGTTACGTTTCAATTGTCTACTAACATATGTGTATGCGCCAATAAGACCACCAAAGGCCTTTGTGGCACTAGTGGTACACAGAAGTCATGGGTGATCATTGGTCCGATGCTTCGGGCGAAACCAATTCCCAGGGTGTGACGGGCGGTGTGTACAGGGCCCGGGTACATATTCACCGCGGCATGCTGATCCGCGATTACTTTTTCTTGTTTAACAATAAAGTTATCAAATTCATCCAAGCATTGACTAGCAGACTAATTATAAGGAATATCGCCTTCATCAAATCTATAAAGAGAATTTACCTCTACTACCTGTGTCGGAATATTAAGACCATGTATTTATTCAATAGGTGGTAAATTCTTAACATCTTCAACTTTAATACCTTTTTCAACAGTTGGCTTAGGAGGTGGTTTGGGAAAAGTCCAATCATTATCATTACTCAATATATTATCCAATAGCACTTCAGCTTGTTCAACAGTTCGTTCCCTGAAAACACAACCCGCACACTATCTAGGTGGTCCCTAGAAGCATCAGTTAGTCCATTATAAAAATATCAAGTATTTCATTCTTCTTGAGAGGCTGACCAGGCAAAGCATGAAGTAACTGGAGAAGCCTCCCCCAAGCTTTGGGAGACTCTCTTCTTCAATTTGCACAAAGTTAAATATTTCCTGTAAAGCAGCTTGTTTCTTATGAGCAAGAAAATATTTTTCAGAGAAGTAATATACCATATCCTGGGGACTACGCACACAACCAGGAGCAAGAGAATTAAACCATATCTTAGCATCACCCTTTAATGAGAAAGGAAACAACTTAAGAATATAATAGTAGCGAATTTTTTCCTCATGAGCAAATAGGGTGGCTATATCATTTAGTTTACACTAGTACGCGTCGGTGCTATACAAACGGTTTTTAACCCCTTTCCGCGACGGCATTTGGAACCGTCACCTAGTGAGTGTGGGCGATAGGGGGGGTCCTTCCCACACGACCCAGAAACCGTCGGGGATATGCCCTCCTGGCACACACGCTCGGCAAAATGAGGTCGTGTGCGACCGGCGAGCGCTCAAATACGAAAATACGTACAACAGAGCTAAAAAATAAAATTAGACATGCGAAATTGTTTCCGGTCGCAAGTACATCCCACATAGTTAGTCCCCGCTAAACGTTTCCGTTCGTATGTACATCCCACACAGTCGCTCCAAGGAAAACGTTTCCGTTCACAGGTACATCACACACAATTTTTCCCGTTAAATCGTTTGCGTTATTGAATGCATCACACACGGTCTGTAGAAGAAACTGTGTGGCAAAGGCTGTCCATCACACACAGTTTTTATGTGGTAAACATTTGCGCAAGGTGGCCTAATGCAAACAGTTTTCAAGAGAAAGTCGTGTGTGATTGTTCATTGATCCAACACGGTTTATTCCTAGAAACTGTGTGCGTTGCCTGAGGTCATCGCCCACGGTATTTTTTCAATAACCGTTTGCAATAGAAAAACCCAATTAGCAGGTTAATTCGGCATTAGCAGGCTAATTGCCCTATTATTAATAGTCCATTTATTAATCTAATTGACATTCATATTAAGCACATAATATATTTCATTTCCATATTAAGGAATCAGAATTTCATAATTGAAATACATCAGAGTACAACATGATATAGCTTCAGCACTCAGCTACCCCATTACACAACTGCACCAGCACCAAGTTTCACATGCAACATGTAGAACCTTTCTAAATTAGCATCATAGACGGTATATAGACAGATGCATCTCATCTGGAAAACTGCTGAAGCGGAAGGCGAATATTGAGCCTTCATTCATGTTGAAGGTCTTTGCAACTTTAGGCCAGTGCCTGTGGATGATTGACCGTCCGTCCTTCTTCCTCTTTAGGAACACTTCAATATTGAACCGTGGGTGTTGTATGAAAACCTTCCTCGCCTCCTGACCATAGAGGTGGTTTGAGAGGTAATCATCAGTGAACTGCTTTGGAAAGGCCTGAAAACAAGGATGTGCATAAATATCTTCTCTATATTGGAAATGGGGTAAAGGAATAAAAAAAGGCAAGGTATAATAGTTAGTACCATCTTGTAGTGAATTGATGTCTTCTTCATTGTGCAGACAAAGATCTTGTTGTTTTTTGTCGCTAATTTCTTTATCCTAACAATCTTCTGAGTTTCTTGATTTGATTGATATCATGGACAACTCATTTCCCCATATGCAAAAAGGGTCGAACAGTGGGTCAAAACCTCTAACAGCAGGACCTACATGTGCAAGATGAAATTGTTAAAAACCTAAATATTAGAATGGTTCCTGCAATTGCACAATAATGTGCTATTAGACAACGTACCATGCACGTGCTAACCTCGATTGTAAACCTTAGTGCTTCCCATTGTTTCCCTACAACACATATAAGGTAGTTAGTCATCAGGTTAAGTAAGGGTTCACATTGCAGATTCATCAGATTAATTCAAGCCACATGGAAAACCCATTTATCCAAACCAAGCATGCTTAAGAACTAGGAAATATAGCACTTGTATATGTTTCTCATGTATTAAGTGCAGCCAAATTCGATTTATTCCTCACATGCGCAACAATACAAAATTCTACCCACGACAATTGGACATCGCATTGCAGAATTGAACCAAGCAGTTAACTAAACCAAGCATGCTTAACAACTTGGAAATATAGCAATTGTATTTGTTTCTCATGTATTTACTACAGCCAAATTCAATTTATTCCTCACATGGTATACAATAACAGAATGCACCCACAACTATTGAACATCGCATTGCAGAATTGAACCAAACATTTAACTAAACACCACAACACAAATGAACCAAACGTTAACTGACACCACATTGCACAATGTATAACCAAACCAAGCATAGTTGACAACTTGGAAATATAGCAATTGTATTCGTTTCTCATGTATTTTGTAAATATAAATTCGATTTATTTCTCACATGGAACACAATAAAAAATTTAGCCTGAAGAATTGAACATCACATTTGCAGAATTGAACCAAACAGTTAACTGAAGACGACAACTAATTAACAAAACAGTTAATAAGTGAGCACCACACTGCACGACATATATAACATATACACTAGAGCAACAGATTGCATGGTAAAATTAGATAGCACAATTCACTAGAATTTGTGAAGGAAAGGCAGGAGCAGCACACGCAATGGGTAAACCGAGCATGCTTAATCGACGTAGCTAGCAAATGGCAAGGTGCTCCTCCAAGATCTGGGGGTCGGCACGAATGGCAGCCATCGTGACCTCATCTGCGCGTGCGGTCGCGATTTGCTTCTCCGCTGCCAAATGCTCCTTGAGATCCTGGCTAAACTGCATGCACCATGGCTTAGGGCGGTGCTTATTTGGTGGAGGGGTCGGTGATTTGGGTGGAAGGTGTCGCGCTCGTGCCGGCGGTTGGGGCATGTGGGATGTGGAAGGAGGAGGAGGATGGGGGTCGGGTGTGGATTACCTGCCTGGATAGACGAGGCCGAGCAGCGTGAAGGAGGGTCGCCGACGAGGAGGCGGCGCTGCAAGCAAGGAGTGAAGGTTTCAACTTGGAAAGGAACGCGGAAACAGGGGAAATGTGGCTTTTGGTAAGGGGGAGGGGGCGGGGAGGTAGATATTTCTGTGAAAGCCGAAAATTTGGAATCGCTTCAGCCAAAAAACTAGCGCGCAAAGTGTCATCAGACACGGTCCCTTATTCAGAACTGTGTACGATATGTGAATATCACAAACGATTCAGATAGCTTAACCCGTGTGTGATGAGTTTGAACGTCAAAAATTTTGGTTCGAATTTCCATGGTTACAGTGGTCATCCACGTCATTGCATAACTTGGGTACACAAAGGAGACTACAACACACCCACACTTCTTAATCGAGCAAGTTCAGCAATTAAACACAGCTAGCTGACCTAAACATTACTCTAACAAATTAAAGACCGGCGCTCTTAATTAAACAAAAAAAAGAGTACTAGTACCATGGCTGGTGCTCGTCGATCTCCGCCGCCACCTCCATGTCCAGCTCGCGCCCGACGGTCTCCTGGGGAAGGGGCAAGCATCTCACCATCCGCGTCCGCCATCTCTTTGGAAAAGGCCGCCACGTGCTGGGTGTGGGCGGCCGCGATCTGGGCTTGGACGGGCTCCGTCGTCGCAAGGTATGCGGCGGAGGAACGGACGGCTGCTCGAACGCTCTCGGCGATTGCCAACTCTTTGACCGTGGGTTGCCGACCGTTGTCAGAGAAGCTTCGTTCGATTTGTGCGGTGACCACCACGAGCTGGGCGTGGGCAGCCTCGACATGGTCGTGGGCGGCTTCCATCAGGGCTAAGGCCGCCGCAACGGAACAGACAGCTGTTGTGCCGCTCTCGCCAGTTGCTATCCTCGAGGCAGATGTTGCTACCGCCACTTGAGAAGCAACAGCGGCCGTTTGGGCTGCCTTGGTCGCCCGGTCACAGACTGCGGCCGCGCTCACGCACCTTGTTAGCACGCGCATGGCGGCTGCGGCCGCGCTCTCGCCGGAGTGGGCCACCGAAGTTGCCCTCATGACGTGGGTCCACGTGCCCATCTTTCACCGACGACGATTGAATAGTGAAATGATATTTGGGAAGCGAGCTAGTGTGCTTGAGACGCCGACTATGGACTGTAGCCGACGCACCTTCTCGCGTAAGCCATAGGCGTACTATATATACACCGACGGTGCTCTAGGATATTTTGTGCTGCATCTCACACGGTTGGTGATAATAAACGGTGTGCGATCTACTTGATTTTTCATCTTGATTTGAATTACATAATGGGGTCACAGCGGCAATGGACGGTGTTTTAATTGCTAGACCTTTTATCTATAGTGAACATGCAACTATATGTGTGTCGTAAAAGAATTGGAATTATTCAGGGTTCGTTTGAACATTTTATACATTAAATTGGTTTTCTAGCCATTTCAGGTGCACAATTCAAAATTAAACTACATGCACATGCTCCGGTGCACCAACATGGGTTTTAAAATCATATATGTGTCCATGGGTTTATGCTTATGTCCCATGTAAGAAATGGGGATGAAATTCGAACACCACGGTACCGTGGCTCTCTGGCAAACGTCGACGTACTTGCTTTTGTAATTCTAGTAAATCCAAAATTCGTCCGAAATTCATGAAACTTGGCATGCTATCATGGAGCGGCATCAACATGCCGTGGTAAATTTTTTGTCCCATTTGGGGCAGGTTTGGGTATAACCTTCTCATAAACCAGAGCTTCTCACAACAAGTGTGATGGTTTCGGTAGGGAACGTTTCACCTTTCTGGACGAAACAATATCCGTTGCCTCTTCTCGATTTCAAATTTTATCCTAGTGTCAACATAGAACAACATGAGTGTTGTGTCAATTTTTGGGATTTTTCGGGGTCCGTTTGGACATTTTTATGCATTAATTGAGTTTTCAATGCATTTATGTGCATAATTCAAATTTGAACTACATGCACATGCTCTAATGCATATAAATTGGTTGAAAATTCAAATCTGTGTCCTTGGTTGCATGCTTAGGTCCCATGCAAGAAATGGGAATGAATGTCAAACACCCTGCCACCGTCACTCGGCCGCAAACATTAAGATACCTGGTTTTTAAATTCTATTAAATCCAAAACTCGTCTGAAATTCATGAAACTTGGCATGCTATCATGGAGCGGCATCAACATGTCGTGGTAAAATTTTTGTCCCATTTGGGGCAGGTTTGGGTATATGCTTCTCACAAACCAGAGCTTCTCACAACAAGCATGATGGTTTCGATAGGGAACGTCCCACATTTGGGGACGAAATGATATCCATTGCCTATTACTGCTTTCAAAAAATTTCTCGTGTCAACATAGAACAACAGGAGTGTTGTGTCAATTTTTGTGATTTTTCAGGGTTTGTTTGGACATTTTTATGCATTAACTGAGTTTTCAATGCATTCATGTGCATAAATAAAATTTGAACTACATGCACGTGCTCTAATGCATATAAATTGGTTGAAAATTCAAATATGTGTTCTTGGTTGCATGCTTAGGTCCCATGCAAGAAATGGGAATGAATGTCAAGCACCCTACCGCCGTCACTCGGCCGCAAACATTGAGATATCTGGTTTTTAAATTCTAGTAAATCCAAAAGTTGTCTGAAATTCATGAAACTTGGCATGCTATCATGGAGCGGCATCAACATGCCGTGGTAAAAGTTTTGTCCCATTTGGGGCAGGTTTGGGTATATGCTTCTCACAAACTAGAGCTTCTCAAAACAAGCATGATGGTTTCGATAGGGAATGTCCCACCTTTGGGGACGAAACGATATCCATTGCCTCTTATTGCTTTTAAAAAAATTCTCGTGTCAACATAGAACAACATGAGTGTTGTGTCATTTTTTTGATTTTTCGGGGTTCGTTTGGACATTTTTATGCATTAACTGAGTTTTCAATGCATTTATGTGCATAATTCAAATTTGAACTACATGCACATGCTCCAGCGCATATAAATTGGTTGAAAAATCAAATCTGTGTCCTTGGGTGCAGGTCCCATGCAAGAAATGGTAATGAATTTCAAACACCAGGGCACCGTTGATTGCCGGCAAAACATTGAGATACCTGGTTTTTAAATTCTAGTAAATCCAAAACTCGTCTGAAATTCATGAAACTTGGCATGCTATCATGGAGCGGCATCAACATGTCGTGGTAAATTTTTTGTCCCATTTGGGGCAGGTTTGTGTATATGCTTCTCACAAACCAGAGCTTCTCACAACAAGCATGATGGTTTCGGTAGGGAACGTCCCACCTTTGGGGACGAAACGATATCCATTGCCTCTTATTGCTTTCAAAAAATTTCTCGTGTCAACATAGATCAACAGGAGTGTTGTGTCATTTTTTGTGATTTTTCGGGGTTCGTTTAGACATTTTTATGCATTAATTGAGTTTTCAATGCATTTATGTGCATAATTCAAATTTGAACTACATGCACATGCTCCAGTGCATATAAATTGGTTGAAAAATCAAATTTGTGTCCTTGGGTGCATGCTTAGGTCCCATGCAAGAAATGAGAATGAATTTCAAACACCAGAGCACCGTTGATTGCCGGCAAAACATTGATATACTTTATTTTTAAATTCTAGTAAATCCAAAACTCGTCTGAAATTCATGAAACTTGGCATGCTATAGTGGAATGGCACCCGACATGCTGTGGTATTTTTCGTGTCCATTTTGAGAGAAGGCGCACTCGAATAATGACATCCAACAAAGGCATTTTGAAACAATAACTGCCACTTTAATATCTCAAACGTTTGTATAATTCAAACCACGTGCGTTCTGTTAACCATTCACGTGACACCATGTGTCTTGGCTTTAATGGTTGTAGGAGGTGTCGTGCGGACAACTGCTTGACCTTGACTGAACGGGATGCGTGCGAGCGCAGTCCGGTGCGCAGGCTGACCGAGAGGCGTGCAAGCTGTCCTCGAATGTGCAGGCTCACCGGGAAGCGTGCGAGATGTACACTGCACAAGCTCACTTGGAAGCGAGCCCTTTGACTTCCATGGCCGCCCGCCTGTTAAGGCATATCTCTCTAGATGTAGTTTTGGTGTTTGATGACAACATGTTTGCGGACTAATCGTGTGCTTTGAGCATTTCAGAGATTCATCCTTTGGCACAAGACAATTTCTTTCCCCTCGGAGTGTTATTCAAGACGGTGTAGCTCTTTCGTTTCTATTTTGGTGAACTAGTTCCGTAGGAGTCATCGTACTATCAAGAGGGGGTCCGCTTTGGTAAGGCTAGGGTGGAATCAACACGTACACATCCTTTTCACACCCTCTGAGCCTTTACGCTTCAATGGAGAGCTCATTCCCCTTCCTATGTGCATCGTTTGGTCCCAGCGGTAGTACCGCTTAGGAGACACAGGCGGCAGTACCGCTCGGCAGCGGTAGTACCGCCAGTGGGTCCTCAGCCGTAGTACCGCTGCGGTACCAGGCTCCTACCGCGTCGACTCGAGGGGGTCGCTTCTCGTGTCGGATTGTGGAGCACTAAGTAGCGGCAGTAGAGCGGTAGTGCCGCTCATGAGCGGTAGTACCGCCCTACCACCGCGGCAGTACCGCATTGGGTCCAACTCCTGCTCTCTCGCCAGCCCTCCCAGACTGCACGGCAGTACCGCGAGGGGGAGCGATAGTACCGCTGGCCACAGCGGTAGTACCGCCCACACCTGCGGTAGTACCGCCCTCTGCGGGGTTGTTTAGGGGGGTAACGGTTGGATTGTTCCCCCCTCTATAAAAGGGGTCTTCTTCTCCAAAGTTGACTCACCTCTTCCCCCAAAAAGCTCCACTGTTGCTCCAAGTTCCATTTCCGCCCGATCTCTCTCCCTAGCCAATCAAACTTGTTGATTTGCTCGGGATTGGTTGAGAAGGCCCCGATCTACACTTCCACCAAGAGAAATTTGATCCCCCCACTAATCCCTAGCGGATCTTGTTACTCTTGGGTGTTTGAGCACCCTAGACGGTTGAGGTCACCGCGGAGCCATAGTCCATTGTGGTGAAGCTTCGTGGTGTCGTCGGGAGCCTCCAATTAAGTTGTGGAGATTGCCCCAACCTTGTTTGTAAAGGCTTGGTCGCCGCCTCCAAGGGCACCAATAGTGGAATCATGGCATCTCGCATTGTGTGAGGGCGTGAGGTGAATACGGTGGCCCTAGTGGCTTCTTGGGGAGCATTGTGCCTCCACACCGCTCCAACGGAGACGTACTTCCCCTCAAAGGGAAGGAACTTCGGTAACACATCCTCGTCTTCACCGGCTCCGCTCTTGGTTATCTCGTGCCTTTACTTGTGCAAGCTTATTTGTGTTATATCCCTTGCTTGCTCGTGTGCTTGTTGTTGTTGCGTCATATAGGTTTCTCACCTAGTTGCATATCTAGACAACCTACTTTGATGCAAAGTTTAAATTGGTAAAGAAAAGCTAAAAATTGTTAGTTGCCTATTCACCCCCCTCTAGTCAACTATACCTATCCTTTCAATTGGTATCAGAGCCTCGTCTCTTTATTAAGGACTTTACCATCCGAAGAGTATGGTTGATGTCGTAGACGGTGTGGAGGAGCACTCCGGTGCGGATCCGGTCTCGTCTACGGGAGATGGGGGAACCGCGGTCTCTCGTGAGGAATTCAATGTGGCGTTGGACACATTGAAAACCTCCATGACGACCGAGGTCGAAAGCATGTTTAATAAATTCATAGAAGGGCTTAAAATTTCCACCGCACCATTGAAAGTGGGTGATCCCTCTAACAAGGTGAGGGATGTTACCTCCGACAAGGGGGAAGCTACTAGCGAGAAAGCTCCTTCTTCTAGTGGTAAAAATGGCACCGACATCTTTGCCCATGTGGAACCTCCACTTGTCTATGGTGGACCACTTCCTTCCACTCATTTGAATCATGCCGGCCCGGCCCCTAAGATTGAGAAGAATGTGGAATTTGATTCTTGGGTCTATCGCTTTAAGCGTCATTTAAATCATGTGAACACTAACCTTTGGATAATCATTGAAGAAGGTTTCTATCCGCATGACCGAAGCAACTTCACTCCTAGAGAAGCCGTGGATAATCAATTCAATGAGAATGATCTCTTCATCATCCAAGAAGCAATCCCACCCGAAGATCTTCCTCATCTCCGGCCCTACTCCATGGCCAAAGATGCTTGGCACCAAGTTGTTTCCCTCTACCGGCGAAGCGCAAGAATTCAACGCTCCAACTATGAAGTGGTGCAAGATGAAGCCGATGAGTTTGCAATGAAAGAAGATGAAGAACCTCGTGAGCTTTATTGGAGGGTAACCAAACTCGCGGTCTCACTCCGAGATCATGGAAGTAAGGACACGGATGACAATTGGATCAAGTGCAAATTCCTCAAGGCAATGATGCCCTACCACAAAGCCATGTCCTCTGTCATTCGTCAAAGGCCGGACTTTCACACCTTGTCCTCAAGTGAAGTGTTGGATGAGTTCGTTGCTATGAGCATCTTGGACAAGACCGCCGACAATGCGGTACTACGCTCTCAAAGAGTAAAGAAGCCCAACCTTGCACTAAAGGCCAAGGTTAGTATGGAGGAAGAGGATGAAGAGGAAGAAGAGGAGAGCAACCTCGAAGATACGAAGTATGCCTATCATGAACACATGGCTCTTGCTTCAAGGCAATTTTGGAGCAAGAAGAACTCAAGGCCCAACTTCAACAAGAATAATTCAAGTGGCACAAAGGGCAAGCAACGAGTGAGGACTTGCTTTAATTGTGGCAATGTGAGCCACTTTGTTGCGGAGTGCCCTTATGAGAAGAGGGAAGACAATGGTGGCAAGCTCATCCGAAAGGACAAGGCCAAGTCTTTCCCGAAGAAGAGCAACTTCACCAAGAGGACTACTCCCAAGGCATTGGTGGTACAAGAAGAGTACAATGAGGATGATGATGATGAAGATGGTGAGTCGGTTGCGATGGCCTCCGTTGCCATTGCGACGACTCCACGGGTGTCTCTCTTCGACTCACCCAATGAGAGCATCACCGCCAAGTGTCTCATGGCTAAAGCCACCAACAAGGTAACCCCAACATCAAAACTACCATTATTAATCATCCTTCTTTGACGGATGGCATTGATGAACATGAGGGAACAAATGTGGATGAGAATGAGTTTGAGACCTTTATGGGTAAACTCAAGGGTAAATCCAAGAAGCACTTCGTTGCCCTCTTGGAACAACATGGTGAAGCCCATGACATGATCGAGGCTCACGAAGATACCATCTCTAAGATGGAGGGGCATAGTCGTGACTATGCCGATGAGATTTCGGATCTTTCCAATGCTCTTGAGGAAGAGCATGGTCTTCGTTTGGCTCTTGAGGAGTCACACAACGATGATCATGCTAAGTTAAAGAAAGATCTTGATCATGCTCTTGTTGTTTCTCGAGTGCTCAATTCCGAGAAAGCCAAACTTGGGGTTGATCTTGCTAGACTCAAGGAGGAGTTTGATATACTTGACAAGGCTCACAAGGCCTTGAAAGGTATTCATGCTAGCCTCAAGGAGTCTCATGATCAACTCCATGTGAAGCTAACTAAAGAGAAAGCCATTTTTTCCTCACATGGTTTTAATTGATAATGCAAATGCTACTAACCCGTGTTGTGAGCATGTGCATCTTGTTGAGGAAAATGCTAAGTTGAAGGAGCAACTTGAGAAAGGCCTTGTGTCATGCATACAAGGTGAGAAGAACCCCAACGATCGTTTGAACAATCAATAGGAAGTTGTGGCCAAGGAGGGGATTGGGTTCGCACCCAAGCCCAAGAACAAGAAGAAGAATGACAAGACCAACCGACCTCCTCCTCTCAAGCAAACTTTTGTGAAGGAGGGAGAGGGTGCTTCCAAGGAGAATAAAAACAATGCAAAGGGTGCCGGTGTCAAGAAGGGCAATGCCACCCCTCCCAACAAAGTCGGCGACTTTAACCCTTCTTATGTGTTATGTCGTGCTAGTGATGGGCATGTTTATGCCAAATTTGTTGGTTCTCCTTATGAGTACATAGAATGGTCTATTTGGGTTCCTAAGACCCTTTTCACTAACATCAAAGGACCCATTACAAAATGGGTACCTAAAACCAAGCATTGATCTCTTGTAGGTGTTTGCTTCCGGTGGGGGATCATGGTTGCTCGACAGTGGAGCTACAAATCATATGACCGGAAGCAAGGACTTGGTGGTGGACGTGCACAAGATTCCATCTATGCCCACCAATGTCGAGTGGGGTGATGCCTCGTCTTCTAAGGTATTGGGACTCGGCAAGGTTGTCATTTCTCACGATCTCAGGATCGAGAAGGTCATGCTTGTTGAGTCCCTTGCATACAATTTACTTTCCGTTTGTCAACTTGCAATCATGGGTTTTGCCACATTCTTTGATATTGATACCGTGGCCCTCTTGTGGAGCAAGACTCTTAAAGTAGCCTTTGTTGGGCATGTCGAGAATGGTCTCTATGTGATTAACTTTTTGGAGCGACCCACTAAGACCGCGACATGCCTAATGGCTAAAGTTGACGTGGGATGGCTTTGGCATCACCGCCTAGCCCATATCAATATGAGATCTTTGCAAAGTATTCTCAAGGGGGACCATGTCCGTGGACTAACAAATGTTAGCTTTGCTAAAGATCGTGCTTGCAGTGCCTGTATCGAAGGGAAACTACATGAGAAGGCTCACCCTCCCACGACTATCATTTACTCGAAGAGGCCTTTGGAGCTCCTTCACATGGATCTCTTTGGGCCTCCATCTTTTGATAGTCTTGGGGGTAGAAAGTATTGCTTGGTGATTGTGGATGATTATTCAAGATACACTTGGGTATATTTCTTCAAGAGGAAGAGCGAGACCCAACAAACCGTCATTGACTTTGCAAATGAAGCCCAACGTCAACACAATGCAAAGATCTTGACTATAAGAAGTGACAACGGCACCGAGTTCAAGAACTACACCTTGGATGAGTTTCTTAGTGATGAGGGGATCAAGCATCAATATTCCGCACCATACACCCCTCAACAAAATGGTGTAGCGGAGAGGAAGAACCGGACGTTTATGGATGCGACAAGGACCATGATGGCGGAGTTCAAGTCTCCCTACAACTTTTGGGCCAAAGCCATCAACACCGCGTGTCATGCATCTAATCGGCTCTACCTCCGCAAAGGCTTGAACAAGACTCCATATGAGATACTCACCGGCAACAAGCCCAACCTCAAGTACTTCCCGGTGTTCGGGTGTAAGTGTTTCATTCTCAAGAAAGGTGTCCGTTTGTCTAAATTTGAGGCTAGAGCTTATGAGGGCATATTTGTTGGTTATGCTACAAACTCTCATGCTTACCGTGTTCTCAATAAGTCCACAAGACTTATTGAGGAAACGTGTAACATGGAGTTTGATGAGAATAATGGCTCCCAAGTGGAGCAAAGTGGTACTTGTGATGTAGGTGATGAAATTCCTCCCCAAGCCATAAGAAGAATGGGTGTTGGTCATATCCTACCCATTGAGGAACCCCTTGTGGCTGAAGGAGAAGGACAATGTTCCACTCAAGTGGAACCATCACCAACCCAAGACCCACACGCTTCCGAAGAACATAGTGAAGGCCCTCAACCAAGTGAACAAGATCAAGGGCAAGATCACCCTCAAGATGGTGGTGAACCACCACATGATGCCCAAGGTCAAGTTCTCACCACCGAGCAAGTTCAAGATCAAGAGCAAGCTCAAGATCAAGAACAAGCTCAAGACGGCGCTCAAGATGATCGAGTGACCGCTCCTCAACTCACCACCGAGGAGGAATTGGAGCGTCGTGCCGCCAAGATTGCATCCAAGCTCTCCGCCAAGGGTCATCTCATGAAAAATGTGCTTGGAAGCATTCTAAAGGGGGTAAGCACTCGTAGACAATTGGCAAACTATTGTGAACATCACGCGTTTGTCTCTTGTGTTGAACCCCAAAAGGTATACGAAGCACTCGAAGATCCGGATTGGCTTAATGCCATGCATGAAGAACTCAACAACTTCGAGTACAACAAGGTGTGGAGATTGGTGCCAAGGCCAACGGGGGACCACAATGTCATTGGAACCAAGTGGATATTCAAGAACAAGCAAGATGCTCATGTAACCATCGTTCGCAACAAGGCAAGATTGGTGGCACAAGGCTACTCCCAAGTCGAGGGTATCGACTACGGTGAAACCTTTGCTCCCGTTGCTCGCCTTGAATCCATTCGTTTCTTGATTGCTTATGCTTCTCATCATGACTTTAAGTTGCAACAAATGGATGTGAAGAGTGCTTTTCTTAATGGTCCCATTAATGAGTTGGTCTATGTCAAACAACCCCCTTGGGTTCAAGGATCCCTACTTTCCCGATCATGTGTATCAACTCGATAAGGCACTCTATGGCCTTAAACAAGCCCCACGTGCGTGGTATGACCACCTTACCGAGTTGTTACAAGATCGTGGATTTGAAGTTGGGCTAATCGACCCCACTCTTTTTACTAAGAAGGTCAAAGGGGAGTTGTTTGTGTGCCAACTATATGTTGATGATATTATCTTTGGTTCTCCTAACAAAGCTTTCAATGAGGAATTTGCCGCTCTCATGACCTCAAAGTTCAAGATGTCTTCAATGGGAGAGTTGAAGTTCTTCCTCGGGTTCGAAGTAAAGCAAAGAAGAGAAGGAACCTTCATCAACCAAGCCAAATACACTCAAGACATGCTTAAGAGATTCAAGCTAAGTAATGTCAGGCCGGCTTCCACTCCAATGCCCACCAAGTGCCAACTTTACATTGATCCCAATGGTAAAGCGGTGGATCAAAAGGTATATCGTTCCATGATTGGATCCTTGCTTTACCTTTGTGCATCTAGACCGGATATAATGTTGAGTGTGGGAATTTGTGCACGGTTTCAAGCCGCACCTAAGGAAAGCCACTTTGTGGCGGTCAAGCGAATCTTTCGATATTTGGCTCATACCCCAAACTTTGGCTTATGGTACCCAAGAGGAGCAAACTTCAAGCTTGTAGGGTATTCGGACTCCGATTGGGCAGGAGACAAAGTGGATAGGAAGTCCACTTCCGGAGGGTGCCAATTTCTTGGTTGCTCTTTGGTGAGTTGATCTTCCAAGAAGCAAAGTTGTGTGTCTCTCTCGTCCACCAAAGCGGAGTATGTGGCGGCCGGTAGTTGTTGTGCACAACTCCTATGGATGAGGCAAACTTTAAAGGATTACGGTGTCATTTGTGATAGAGTGCCTCTTTGGTGTGACAATGAAAGTGCCATCAAGATTTCTCACAACCCGGTGCAACACTTCAAGACGAAGCATATTAAGATCCGGTATCACTTCATCCGGGATCACATCAGGCGAGGGGAGATCGAGCTCAACTACGTCAACACTCATGATAACCTTGCAGATATTTTCACGAAGCCATTGGATGAAGCAAGATTTCGCGAGTTAAGGCATGAGCTAAATATCATTGATTCGAGCAATGTTGCTTGAACCCTTGCACACCCCACCATACTCAACTTGTTGTCTTGTTTAGGTGTAGGCATGGACATATGGGGAGTGTCGTTCTCTCAATGAACTCTCCCTCCCCGCATTATGCATAAATTGATCAAGTCTTTCACATTAGCCATTTTTGATGGTACTTGTGCGTCAAAGATGAGTTTTGGTCATGGGCCCAAGGTTAAAATCTTCGCGGCGCCATACCTCCGGACTCAAACATAGGTGGCCTCGGCCACCGCCCTCTCTTGGAGAGGCGTGTGCTTCCCCTTGTGCTGGTTTTGTGTGTGTGTTTGCCCTCGTTTTATTTTTGTCGGTTTCTTTTCTTGAGCTTAGCCGTGTTGGCCAGTCTTTTTGCGGCTGAGCGGTACTACCGCTGGGTGTGTGGTACTACCACTTACGATTGTCAAGCGGTACTACCGCCCACCCCAGCGGTACTACCGCTGCGGGGCGGGCGATGGGGGTTATGTCGGGGCAGGGGGAGTTGTTTTTCTCCCCCATACCCATTCGCTCCACTCGCCCGTCCTCTTCGTCGCTCCAGCGCCGTCTCGCCGCGGGAGGGCTTCGGCCGGCCGCCGTCCTCGTGCCGTCCCTCTCCATTTCCTCCGGTGGAGTCGATCCCCACCGCGTCCTCTTGCCATGGATGCCGGTATTGCCCCCTTTCCCGTTCTCTCGTTGCCTAGATCTCACATCTAGTTGTTAGGGGCAATAGGCATTGTTCTTCTCAATTTTTGGCGAAGTCGAGGCTTGAGTAGGATGGAGAGGGCTTCTAGGCCAGTTGGATTAAGGTTTGGTAGGTTTATTTTTGAATTTGGCATCCCCGGTAGTGCCGGATCTGTTCACGGCAGTAGGGAACTGCCGTTCCTCGTCTAGAGCGGTACTACCGCTCACCTCACGCGATACTACCGCTCGCGCGGTACTGCCGCGGTTAGGTCACGGTACTACCGTTGCATGCCCAATTCCATCTTTTTCCTACCATATTTTGATCCATGTTGTTCTGTTTGGAGGCTTATGCTCTTTCTTTCGTGTTGTTTCTTCTGCTCGTGTGTTTGGCTCCAGGTGATGAACATCCTGAGCAGCAAGTCTGCCGTGTCAACCCCGGACGTGCAACGTCAAAGCGCTACCGCACCTCTGAGTCAGCGGGTGCTTCCTCAAGTGTGCCACCTCCGCCTCAACTCCAGAAGAAGCCTGCCAACAGGACGAAGCCAAGGAGCAAGACTGTGACTGAGTTAGCTGCCAAGGAGTTCTGGGAAAGGCGTCACCGCAACCCCTATGCGGTAGACCAAGAACCCAATTTGGTCAACCGCCCATTCTGGAACCGCTTTCAGTTTGCCATCTACTTTGATGTGATCAAGGCTAAGAAGAATCTCTATGTTGATGTACGCTCCATCGACACGGATGCTATGGAGAAGGACCCTGAGTACTTTGGCGAAGCCCTTCAGATGTGTTCCCAGCTGAACATTCTCAGAATCATGCAGTTCAACAAGGATTTTGATGCAGATTTGGTGGCTCAATTCTATGCTACTGTCCATCTTGGAACTGATGCAGAAAGAACTCTGATTTGGATGACAAATGGCAAGTTGCTTTCTGTCAAGTGGAAGGCCTTCATGGAGTTACTTGGGGTGGAAGATCACGGGCTTGAGACTCCAGTCGGCTTCCGCCCTGACCGCAATGCTTCCTCCACTCACAAGCAAGCCCTCTGGCCCTACTGTTCTGTGAAGGTTCACCCTCTGACTAAGAAGGAAACCTATGAGCTGTCTACCTTTCTGGACATCCTTCATCGTGTCTTCCGAGAGACTCTCTTCCCTCGCATCGGGAATCTGGATATGGTCCACTCCTATCTCGTGGACATGCTTCTCTTCTGCCAGCATGAGAAGGAAGCAAACACTGGCGAGTCCCTGGACATTTCTCATGTTATGTGGTCTGAACTTCTTTCTGCCGTTTCTGAGCGCAAGTGCCCGATCTATGGTCCGTTCATCATGCTGCTCATTGAGAAGGCCTGGGCACGTGTCTATCCCAAGGTTATGCTGGAAACTGGAGAATTGGTTTCTCATGAGATCTAGCGTCTGAGGAAGAAGGACAATTGGGGCACCCCAGCTCCTAAATCCAGAGGTCCATCTACTGCTGCTGACATGGAGACCGAGGGCGGGGCTGAGGCCGATGATGACGATGAGGACTATGAGCCTTCTGGAGCAGAGCCCTCTTGGGCAAAGAAGCTCAAGCGCAAGATGAAAAAGCTCTTCTGCATGGAGTCTCATGGCCAGTACATGACTCATGTGGCTGAGAAGCAGGCCAGGGGGCGTCACAAGGAGCTCATGCGTCAGCTAGGTGCGACCGTTGCCAGCGGTTCTGAGGGCCAGATCACTGAGGAGGAGGAGTGGATTCAGCAGCACTGTCCGTGGACCGATTCAGACACCGAGCAGTTTCCGACTGAGGATGGCAGTGCGGATGACCCCGCCAGGATGTGATGAGAGAGCTCCTCAGTTTGCTATCACCTGGAGCCGTAGCAACACTCTTTGCCCTTTTGGTGTCTCGATGCCAAAGGGGGAGAGAGTTGAGGGATTTGTGCTTTGTGGTGTCGTCGTTTCTTTGTGGTGTCGTTGTGTTTTCTCGCCATTTGCTTTGTTTGGTTTTGTGCCAGTGAGACCTAAGTTCCAGACATATGGTGTGAGACATATGCTACCTTATCTTTATCTATGTCTATCTAGTACTTTGCTATCTTATGAGTTGCTTGCTTATCCTGTTATATACCCTGCTCTCATGTATCCTATGCTTAGGTTGTTGGACTATAAAATATAGGGCGAGTGTTGATCCTAATGTGTGTGTCTTGCATTCCAAAGGCACTACTAACTAGGTGCACACATTCAGGGGGAGCCCGTCTATATTTTGTAGTTCTAAGTATCTTTACTTTCATGTTGTATCCTTGTGCAAATCCCTGGTTGTCATCAATCCACCAAAAAGGGGGAGATTGTTAAGGCATATCTCTCTAGATGTAGTTTTGGTGATTGATGACAACATGTTTGCGGACTAATCATGTGCTTTGAGCATTTCAGAGATTCATCCTTTGGCACAAGACGATTTCTTTCCCCTCGGAGTGTTATTCAAGACGGTGTAGCTATTTCATTTCTATTTTGGTGAACTAGTTCCGTAGGAGTCACCTTACTATCAAGAGGGGGTCCACTTTGGTAAGGCTAGGGTGGAATCAACATGTACACATCCTTTTCACACCCTCGGAGCCTTTCCCCTTCAATGGAGAGCTCATTCCCCTTCCTATGTGCATCGTTTGGTCCCAGCGGTAGTACCGCGGCGCCCAGCGGTAGTACCGCTTAGGAGTCACAGGCGGCAGTACCGCTCGGCAGCGGTAGTACCGCCGGTGGGTCCTCAGCCGTAGTACCGTTGTGGTACCGGGCTCCTACCGCGTCGACTCGAGGGCGTCGCTTCTCGTGTCGGATTGTGCGGCACTAAGCAGCGGCAGTAGAGCGGTAGTGCCGCTCATGAGCGGTAGTACCGCCCTACCACCACGGAAGTACCGCATTGGGTCCAACTCCTGCTCTCTCGCCAGCCCTCCCAGACTGCACGGCAGTACCGCGAGGGGGAGCGGTAGTACCGCTGGCCACAGCGGTAGTACCGCCCACACATGCGGTAGTACCGCCCTCTGCGGGGCTGTTTAGGGGGGTAACGGTTGGATTGTTCCCCCTCTATAAAAGGGGTCTTCTTCTCCAAAGTTGACTCAGCTCTTCCCCCCAAAAGCTCCATTGTTGCTCCAAGCTCCATTTCCGCCCGATCTCTCTCCCTAGCCAATCAAACTTGTTGATTTGCTCGGGATTGGTTGAGAAGGCCCCGATCTACACTTCCACCAAGAGAAATTTGATTCCCCCCACTAATCCCTAGCGGATCTTGTTACTCTTGGGTGTTTGAGCACCCTAGACGATTGAGGTCACCGCGGAGCCATAGTCCATTGTGGTGAAGCTTCGTGGTGTCGTTCGGAGCCTCCAATTAAGCTGTGGAGATTGCCCCAACCTTGTTTGTAATGGTTCGGTCACCGCCTCCAAGGGCACCAATAGTGGAATCATGGCATCTCGCGTTGTGTGAGTGCGTGAGGAGAATACGGTGGCCCTAGTGGATTCTTGGGGAGCATTGTGCATCCACACCGCTCCAACAGAGACGTACTTCCCCTCAAAGGGAAGGAACTTCGGTAACACATCCTCGTCTTCACCGGCTCCGCTCTTGGTTATCTCATGCCTTTACTTGTGCAAGCTTATTTGTGTTATATCCCTTGCTTGCTCATGTGCTTGTTGTTGTTGTTGTTGTTGCATCATATAGGTTTCTCACCTAGTTGCATATCTAGACAACCTACTTTGATGCAAAGTTTAAATTGGTAAAGAAAAGCTAAAAATTGTTAGTTGCCTATTCACCCCCCCTCTAGTCAACTATATCGATCCTTTCACCGCCTTCCTCTCGGTGTGCGCGCCCCCCTCAGCGGCATGGGACATCGCTGTCGAACGCCACCTCTCAGTGCCGCCGGCTGCCGTCCTCCTGCGCCCCACCCGTCGATCCCGGGACGACATGATGCAAACTGAGAGCAGGGTTTGTGCATCTCTTCAATATAAAACACTCATCGCAAACGTTTTAGTTAGAACACCTGTATCCAAACCGTGAGCTTCCCCAGGAAGCCAAGGGAAAAGGTGCCGAGCAGGATTTTTGTGGCTCTTGATCACAAACGTTTTAGATAGAACATCGTATGCAAAGTGAGAGCAGGATTTGTGCATCTCTTCAACGCAAATAGTTCTTTTGGATGACCCGTGTGCAACCACTTACAAACAATTTGGTAAGATTTGCATCTGTCATATTGGGTATGTTGCCATTTGTCAAACTGGAAAGATTGACATTTGTTGATCTAGTAACACTGCCATTTGTCAACCTTGTAACACTGCGATTTGTCAAAATATGAAGCTAAAAATCACTACCAGTATCTAATTTTTGCAACTAAAATTTAGTAATTAAGCATAGATTTCATTCATAGATTAAGCAGTCATTCTAATTTATACAAACAGTTCAACTCGGCAGCTGAACCGACCAAACTTTTCCCCAATTGTTGCCAACCACGTACTGAAATAGCTAGTTCAACTATATATACTAGCTAATTTTAAGTACGTTGTACAGTTCCACCACATATATAGTCAGATGAACTGAACAAAATAGCCCCTAAATACTACTACTACTAGTGCGGAGGGGCTTTGTACTACTTCCGGTTGCCTTTCCTCTGTCGAGCTCGCTTAGTAAGAGGCGGAGGACGAGGAGCCTACCGATGAGCTGGGCAACCACAATACGGTGCCTGTCGTTGTTGCAGCTTCAGCTACGCTCGCCTCGAACGCCCTCTACCGCTCCAGTCGGTCATCTCGAAGCGGTGGTTCTCCTCATAGATCTCCTGATTCCTCGCCTCTGAGGCGGCGTGTGCTGCGGCCACGGCGGCGGTAAGGCTCTTTGCATGCTCGATGAGGCGGTCCTCCTCCTCCCGCAGGAACTCGGTGTAGCGCGCAAGGCCACTGACGCACGTGCAGGCACCCACCTCCGCCTCCCGCCTTCGAGCGGTGGTGGCGGAGCGGGTGATGACCCTGGCGGTCGACAGTGGGCTGGCGGCCACGACCACCACCTCCCGCCTTTGGGCCGTGGTGGCGGAGCGGGTGATGGCCACGGTGGCCGGCAGTGGGGTGGCGGCCACGACGGCCACCTCCCGCCTTCGGGCCGCGGCGGCGGAGCGGGAGATGGCCCTGGCTTTCGACGGTGGTGTGGCGGCAACGGCAGCCGGCAACAACTGCCGACGGGCAGCGGCGGTGGAGCGTGTGGTGGGTGTTCCGCGCACACCCAACAGGGACGCCACGCGCACTACACTACGTCGGGGACTGCGCCGCCGCTGCGGTGTAGCCTCCCAGCTGGAGCTATCCTCTGATGACGGCGGAGTGGCTGAGCAATGACGACGGACCGGTGCCATTGGCGATTGTGGGAGAAGCAGATGAGATAAGCTACAGGGAGGGAGGGGAAAATGCGACGCAGGACTCGCCGGCCGTGAGGGTTTTTATAGCAGGCCGGTAAGCATTGGGATTTTGGGGGATTTCATCGAGTCGGGCGGGAAGCTTGCGTGGGAACCTGCGAGGTTGCACGGGAACGGGCTCACCGACGATTCATTGGCGCCACCATTTTGCCAAAAGAACGCCCCCGCGCGCCGCGCAAGCTTGCGATGTAAGCCGTCTGCGGTAGCGGGGTGACAAGACATGCGAGAGGAGGCCGAAAGGCAACGTACACATACGGTTAATAAAAAAACGTTTGCGATTTTATTACCTACTATACCCCGTCCTGGTTTATAAGTATGATTTAACTAATAAAATACGAATGCATGTCGCCAAAGATTATATAGTTGGATTCATATTTGAACATAGTTTCCAATTATATAATTTTTATAACATGCATTAACATTTTGTTGGTTTAATTTGAGGGCAAAGTATGGCACAAAATTTAAAGGGGACTATAGACTAGACGGAGGTGGTAGCACACGGCCGCTCTCTACGCAGCGACGCAGCTGTCGGCCGGCTTGTAGGCGACCATTTCCTGCGTGTTCAACTGCTCTATGCGTGTGGTTGCTTGCGGTTCAGGCGGCCGCGGTGCGCTCTGCTCGCGTCCCGCCACACACGCTCTGCTGTCGCGTCCCTCCGGGTGCTCTGCCCTCGTCCCTCCACACGCGCTGCCAGTGTTTGGGGCCGGCGCACGATCACGCACGTTCGTGTGCATGCGGTTGCGCAGGGCGCGGCGCGATGATGCAATTACCCGCTGCAAAAACTGCCATGCGGACGCGCTGAGAATCCAGGCCGCCCGGCCCCCATTTATTCCTGCGGCCATTTACCTTATATCTCTCGCGTCACACGACACAATAAGCACACCCACGATGACACATACAGAGAGGACATCCAGCGATTCCAATGGCGATCCCCGTGGCTCCAATGGTGCTCCCAGCGGCCGAAGACGACAATGGCGGGCAGTTCACCACGCATCACGTAGTGGACACCCACGTGAGGGGGAAGGCCCTCTCGGTGGTGTACACGAATGATCCGGTCTCGGTGGAGAGCTCCATCCTAACTATGGAGCAGTTCCTCGCCGAGGACAAGTACCGAGTGGTCGGCTTCGACCTCGAGTACACCATCGGTCGTGCCGGGCACGATCAGAAGGTTGCCGTCGCCTAGTTGTGCACGCGACATGACGTCCTCGTCTACCACTACCACCTTGCCACAAGGCCTTGCGAGCGTTTCTCCAGGTTTATCAAGAGCTCCGACTACAGTTTTGCTACGGTGGACACCACCAACGATCTAAAAGCGCTCAAGGTTTCGCACTTGAAATGCCCGAATCTTGTCAACATCCAGCACCACTACAAGGTCTGGGGCAGCGACAAAAACAAACTGAACTCCCTGGTTGACCTCACCTCGGCCATCATCGACCCTTACTACATGAAGATGAAGAATGAGAGCAATAAGGACAAGAACGCTTGGCACAGTGTGTGGTGAGAGACTGGATGAACAACATGTCAAGTACGCGGCCATGGACGCGTACACAAGCTACGAGATGTACAGGCGGATCGTTGACATGAGGAAGTGTCTTCTTCCTGCCCCAGATGAGGGATCGAGCCACAGAGCAGTGGCGGGAGCGTCACAAGAAGTAGATGACTAGACGATCGTTTCTCCTACTTTAGAATGCATGCAATTGTTTATTGAGGTGTGTGCGAATGATCTGTATAGTCACTTATGTAATTGGATGTTTATTTCAGTTATATATATACATGTTATTCTACTATAGATAGAACAAATCACACAGCTTCTTAGCAACAATCATCTCTATTATTATTGGTCTTCGCACACATTTCTGATTACGAACCTGTTTGCCGCGTATCACACACATCTTGTTCATTTGAACCGTTTCCATTATGTTGCCTAATCACACACAGTTCATCCTAGTGAACCGTATGTTGTATATCGCACACACCTTCATCTGGCTGCCCGTTTGTTTTGTTCCTCCTCATCCCAAACAGTTAATTGAACTGAACCGTATGCCCTGCATCGCACACGCAACTGAAATCTGAACCGTGTTTGATGCATCCATCATCGCAAACGTTTTGCACTTTTTTTGACGGTGTTTTTACACCACCGTTTGCGATTATGGCATCGCACACAGTTTCGTTGAAGGGTCTCTGGTCGTAGTGTCGCATTTGGACCATCCTGCAGTAGTGTTAGTAAGATGTGCCACAACAGTTTCAGATTCACAACCATGGAAAGGATCAGATTCAACCAAAGTAATTAACTCAGGATCGACAGAGAATTATAATCCTTATCGGTAACAAAGATAGGTGAAGTAGCAAACTTAGGGTCATATTGCATTCTAGCATTCAAAGATTTTTCTTTCAGCTTGGCTAACAGTTTCTTAAGATCATCTCTATCATTGCAAGCAAAAAAGTCTCTAGCAGTTTCTTCATCCATAATATAACCCTCAGGTACCTTAGGCAATTCATATCTAGGGGGAGAATCATAATCATGAGGTTCAACAATATCATCAGTTTCAGTAATTTCATTCTCTCTAACCCTAGCAAGTTGTTCATCAAGAAATTCACCTAGTGGCACAGTATTATCAACCAAGGTAGTAGTATCATCATAAGCATCATGCATACCAGAAGTGGCATATTCAATTACTTGCGATATATCAGAATTACTACTAGGTGGTGGTGTCACAAGCTTACTCAAAACAGAAGGTGAATCAAGTGCGGAGCTGGATGGCAGTTCCTTACCTCCCCTCGTAGTAGAGGGATAGATCTTGGTTTTGGTATCTTTCAAATTCTTCATAGTGATCAACAGATATAAATTCCAAGTGACTCAGAGAATAGAGCTATGCTCCCTGGCAACGGCGCCCGAAAAAGTTCTTGATAACCCACAAGTATAGGGGATCACAACAGTTTTCAAGGGTAGAGTATTCAACCCAAATTTATTGATTCGACACAAGGGGAGCCAAAGAATATTCTCAAGTATTAGCAGCTGAGTTGTCAATTCAACCACACCTGAAAGACTTAATATCTACAACAACATATTTAGTAGCAAAGTAGTATGGAACTAACGGTAACGGTGGCAAAAGCAACAGCAACAGTTTTGTAGCAATTGTAACAGTGGCAACGACAAAGTAACTGAGCAAAGATCAATATGTGAAAAGCTCGTAGGCAATGGATCAATGATGGATAATTATGTCGGATGACATTCATCATGCAACAGTTATAACCTAGGGTGACACAGAACTAGCTCCAATTCATCAATATAATGTAGCCATGTATTCCGTATATAGTCATACGTGCTTATGGAAAAGAACTTGCATGACATCTTTTGTCCTACCCTCCCGTGGCAGCGGGGTCCTAATGGAAACTAAGGGTTATTAAGGCCTCCTTTTAATAGAGAACCGGAACAAAGCATTAGCATTTAGTGAATACATGAACTCCTCAAACTACGGTAATCACCGGAAAGAAACCCAATTATTGTCACCTTGGGGTATGCGGATCATAGATCGTACTAGGTGTTGATAGGTCCATTTTGCATCATGTTTTCCTACTGTTATTTATGATGTTTTTATGCATAATAATGCTTTTTGGAGTAATTCTAATTCCCTTTCTCTCATAATATGCAAGGTACACACAAAGAGGGAGAATTCCGGCAACTGGAAATCTGGACCTGGAAAAGCTACGTCAGGCCACCTATTCTGCACAATTCTAAACAAGCTGAAACTTTACGGAGATTTTTTATGGAATATTTGAGGAATATTGGAGCCAATAAGTACGAGAGGGGGCCCACCAGGTGGGCACAACCCACCTGGGCGAATATTTGAGGAATATTGGAGCCAATAAGTACGAGAGGGGGCCCACCAGGTGGGCACAACCCACCTGGGCGCGCCCTGGTGGGTTGTGCTCACCCAGGCCCACCTCCGGTGCCTATCTTCTAGTATATAAGTCATTTTGACCTGGAAAAAATAAGGAGAGGACTTTCGGGACGGAGCGCCGCCGTCTCGAGGCGGAACATGTGCAGGAGCACTTTTTCCCTCCGGCGGAGTGATTCCGCCAGGGGAACTTCCCTCCCGGAGGGGGAAATCATCGTCATCATCATCATCATCACCAACAAGTCTCCCATCTTGGGGAGGGAAATCCCCATCAACATCTTCAACAACACCATCTCCTCTCAAATCCTAGTTCATCTCTTGTGTTCAATCTTTGTACCAGAACTATAGATTGGTGCTTATGGGTGACTAGTAGTGTTGATTACATCCTGTAGTTGATTGCTATATGGTTTATTTGGTGAAAGATTATATGTTCAGATCCAATATGCTATTTGATACCCCAATGATCTTGAGCATGATTATCATTTGTGAGTAGTTACTTGCATTCTTGAGGTCACGGGAGAAATCATGTTGCAAGTAATCATGTGAACTTGATATATCAAGTGTTCGATATTTTGATAGTATGTATGTTGTGATTCCCTGAGTGGTGTCATGTGAACATCGACTACATGACACTTCACCATATTTGGGCCTAAGGGAAGGCATTGTGGAGTAGTTATTAGATGATGGGTTGTGAGAGTGACAGAAGCTTAAACCCTAGTTTATGCGCTATTCCGTAAGGGACCGATTGGATCCAAAAGTTTAATGCTATGGTTAGAATTTATTCTTAATACTTTTATCGTAGTTGCGGATGCTTGCGAGGGGGTTAATCATAAGTAGGAGGTTTGTTCAAGTAATAACAGCACCTAAGCACCGGTCCACCCACATATCAAATTATCAAAGTAGCGAACACAAATCGAATCAACATGGTGAAAGTGACTAGATGAAATTCCCGTGTACCCTCAAGAACACTTTCCTTACTATAAGAGACCATTTTGGCATGTCCTTTGCCTCAAAAGGATTGGGCTACCTTGCTGCACTTTTTTTACTATTATTGTTACTTGCTCGTTACAAATTATCTTGCTACCAAACTACTATGTTACTTACATTTTCAGCACCTGCAGACATTACCTTGCTGAAAACCACTTGTCATTTCCTTCTACTCCTCGTTGGGTTCAACACTCTTACTTATCAAAAAGAGCTACAATTGATCCCCTATACTTGTGGGCCATCTAGGCTATTTTCTGGCACCGTTGCCGGGGAGTGAAGCGCCTTTGGTAAGTGGAATTTGGTAAGGAAACATTTATATAGTGTGCTGAAATTTATTGTCACTTGTTACTATGGAAAACAATCCTTTGAGGGGTTTGTTTGGGGTATCTTCACCTCGATCGGAACCACAATTAGCTACCCCTCAACCTACTGCACCTACTGAAAATATTGAATATGAAATTCCTTCGGGTATGATGAACAACTGCTAGCTAATCCTTATGCAGGAGACAGAACCGAACATCCTGATATGCACTTGATATATGTGGAACAAATTTGTGGATTGTTTAAGCTTGCAGGTTTACCCGTAGATGATGTTAAGAAGAAGGTTTTCCCTTTATGTTTGAGGGGAAAAGCATTGGCATGGTATAGGCTATGCGATGACATTGGAGCTTGGAATTGGAATCGATTGAAATTGGAGTTTCACCAAAAAAAAATTATCCTATGCATCTAGTTCATCATGATCGGAATTACATATATCATTTTTGGCCTCGGGAAGGAGAAAATATTGCTCTAGCTTGGGGGAGGCTTAAGTCAATGTTATATTCATTCCCCAATCATGAGCTCTCAAGAGAAATTATTATCCAGAATTTTTATGCTCGGCTTTCTCATAATGATCGATCCATGCTTGATACTTCTTGTGCTGGTTCTTTTATGAAGGATACTATTGAATTCCGGTGGGATCTTTTGGAAAGAATTAAACACAACTCTGAAGATTGGGAACTCGATGAAGGTAAAGAGTCAGGTATTAAGCTTAAGTATGATTGTGTTAAATCTTTTATGAATACCGATGCTTTTCAAAAGTTTAGCACTAAATATGGACTTGAATCTGAGATAGTAGCCTCCTTTTGTGAATCATTTGCTACTCATGTTGATCTCCCTAAAGAGAAGTGGTTTAAATATCACCCACCTATTAAAGAATAAATTAAAGAACCGGTATCAGTCAAAGAGGAAACTAAACTTTATAATGTTGATCCAATTGTTCCTACTGCTTATATTGAGAAACCACCTTTCCCTGTTAGGATAAAGGAACATGCTAAGGTTTCAACTGTGGTTAACAAAAGTTATATTAGAACACCTAAACCTGATGAGCAAATTAAACTAGAGCCTAGTGTTGCTATGGTTAAAGATCTCTTGGAAGAAGATATAGATGGGCATGTTATTTACTTCTATAATGAAGCTACTAGAATTGTCAAACCTGATAAAATAGATAATCATAGACCTATTGTTGGCATGCCCATTGTCTCAGTTAAAATGGGAGATCACTGTTATCATGGTTTATGCGACATAGGTGCTATCGTAAGTGCTATTCCTTACACCTTATATCAATAAATTATGATTGACATAGCACCCGCAGAGATAGAAGACATAGATGTTACTATTAAACTTGCTAATAGAGACACTATTTCACCAATCGGGATTGTTAGAGATGTTGAAGTCTTGTGTGGGAAAATAAAATACCCTACTGATTTTCTTGTTCTTGGTTCCCCACAAGATGACTTCTGTCCCATTATCTTTGCTAGACCTTTCTTGAACACCGTTAATGCTAGAATAGATTGTAAGAAACAAATTGTCGGTGTTAGTTTTGGTGATGAGTCTCATGAGTTTAATTTTTCCCAAGTTTAGTAGAAAGCTTCATGAAAAAGAATTGCCTAGTAAGGATGAAATAATTGATCTTGCCTCTATTGCTGTGCCTCCTACTGACCCTTTAGAACCATATTTGCTAGACCATCAAAATGATTTACATATGCATGAAAGAAATGAAATAGATAAGATTTTCTTTGAACAACGTCCTCTGCTTAAACACAATTTGTCTATCAAAACTCTAGGAGGTCCTCCTCCACCTAAAGGTGATCCTGTGTTTGAATTAAAACAATTTCCAGACACTTTGAAATATGCTTATCTTGATGAAAAGAAGATATATCCTGTTATTATTAGTGCCAACCTTTCAGAACATGAAGAAGAAAGATTATTGAAAGTTCTAAGGAAGCACCGAGCTTCCATTGGATATACTCTTGATGATTTAAAGGGCATTAGTCCCACTCTATGTCTTTTTTTTGCGGGTAGTCCCACTCTATGTCAGCACAAGATTAATATGGAACCTGATGCTAAACCCGTTGTTGATCACCAACGTCGTTAAATCCGAAGATGAAAGAAGTGGTAAGAACGGAAATATTAAAACTTCTAGGAGCAAGTATAATCTATCCTATAGATGATAGTAGATGGGTCAGTCCTGTTCATTGTGTCCCTAATAAAGGAGGTATTACTATTGTTCCTAATGATAAGAATGAACTTATTCCACAAAGAATTGTTACAGGCTATAAAATGGTAATTTATTTTAGAAAATTAAATAAAGCAACTAGAAAAGATAATTACCCTTTGCCTTTTATTGATCAAATTCTAGAAAGATTATCTAAGAACACACACTTTTGCTTCCTTGATGGATATTCTGGTTTTTCACAAATACCTGTTTCTCAACCTGATCAAGAAAAAACCACTTTCACTTGTCCCTTTGGAACTTATGCTTATTGACGTATGCCTTTTGGTTTATGCAATGCACCTGCTACCTTTCAAAGATGTATGACTGCTATATTCTCTGACTTTTGTGAAAAGATTGTTGAGGTTTTCATGGACGACTTCTCTGTTTATGGGAGGTCTTTTGATGATTGTTTAAGCAATCTTGATCAAGTTTTGCAGAGATGCGAGCAAACAAATCTTGTCTTGAATTGGGAGAAGTGCCACTTTATGGTTAATGAAGCACTACAAAAAAATACACTTCCGTGATGATACGTGTTTGTCACAGTAGGTCGCGTTTTTTGTCATGCATGTACATCCATGACAAATTTATGACACAATCAAGATAGTCATACCTGTGCTGTCGTATAAGTGTTCCATGACATTACCAAAATTATCATCACGGAAGTGTCCACTTCCATGACGATAAATCACGCGTCACAGAAGTGCTTTCGTCAAGGGTGACCGACACGTGGCATCCACTGTAACGGAACGCCGTTAAGCTATCGGGTCGGATTTTGGATCCGATAACCCGTTAACAGCCCTGACCAATGGGAAATTTCCACGTGTAAAATTCTGATTGGCCGAAGGGAACACCTGTCAGCTCGTCAGTGGGCCAGATGTCGCCCGTCCATTGGAGGAGACATGCCTATGATACGTCGACACGTGGCTGGGCCCAACAGAGGCCCATATAGGATAAAAAGGCCGGCCTAGTCAAAGGCCCGTAGAACTTAATCAGGTACTAGTGGGCCAGCCCAATAATGGCCTGCTTAATAAAGGCCCATTTACGGCCCGAAGCCAGATCTGGCCCGTTAATTGTTCGCCCAATATTTGGGCCCATTTACGGCCCGAAGCCAGATCTGGCCTGTTAATTGTTCGCCCAATATTTGGGCCCATTTGCGGCCCGAAGCCAGATCTGGCCCGTTAATTGTTCGCCGAATATTTGGGCCCAACTACAGCCCAGTGACTTTCGGCCTGTTAGAGGCCTGATGTAGACATGTGCCCATTTCAGCCCGGTGTGACTTTCGGCCTGGGAATGGCCCGTGCTGCCCATGGGCCATATATGGTCCGACGGGACATCGGGCCCACTAACGGCCCGTGCTAAAGGTGGCAACAGTTAAGCCCAACGTGACTTTGGGCCTGTTAAAGGCCTGTCGCGTAATTCGGCCCGTTGATGCCTGTGCTAAGCTTTCGGCCTCTTAAAGGCCCATGATATCAGTGGGCCAACTAAGGCCCGAGATATGTTTCGGCCTGGTAACGGCCCGTGAGCTAACTGGGCCCAAAACGGCCCGGTCTACATTTCGGCCTGCTGAAGGCCCGTCGACGACTAGTGAAAATTGAGGCCCAACATGCATTTTGGCTTGCTAAAGGCCCGTGGTTTCATCTCGGCCGTAACAGGCCAGTACAATATTCAGCCTGTTAATGGCCCAACGCTACCTGGGCCAAACTAAGCGCTGGGTCGACAAAAGGCCCAACTAAAATATAGGCCGGTGTAAGTTTGGGCCTGGCGCAATGTGTGAAGGCCCCAATCATTCGGGCCCAAGAAAGACGCAGGCCGACCCAATTGTGGCCCGCTAAAAACCTGGCCCGTTAGAGTCGAATGTTTCGGTCCGGTCGACTACATCTGATTTTTTTTCAGATAGCGAATGATGGCAGTAACTAGTAGGAATTAAGAACAAACCTACTCTATACAATAAATAAATTATGGCATAGTAACTAAGAATAAACCTACACTATACAATAAAGGATTTAAGGTATATTACATCCACTAGGCATCGAAGTTCGCCACCAGTGATCATAAAGCGCAACGAAGAAGCAGATTACAAAAACTGGGCACCATTGCAGCGTAACAAAATAATACTGAACCGAGACCACTTCCAAGACAGTTCAAGAAAGGTTAGCCTTGCGGGGGAACTGCTCCGCAAGCTGCTGAGCAAGGCCGTGAGACCGGCCTAGCATGTCGGTCATAGCTTCCAGGTGTAGCTGTTTAGCGATGAGGTTCTCATTGGTGTTCTCCGCAATCTTTCTTAGAGATAGGACTTCAAGTCGAAGTTGAGTTGCAGAATGCCTTTCTGCTAGAACTTGGGACGGAAGAAGTCGAACTGATTCAGACAATGAATTCTGTGAGCTTGTCTGACTGTTAGTCTCAAGTAACTTGAACACTGCATCAAGACAAGACTTTGGGGTTGTCTCGCTATCTTCAAGATGTTTTGCCTTCTTTGCTGCAATATATGTTGGGTTTGTCTCACAGCCTTCAGCAGACTTGTGCATGCCATCAGGCATATCACCCTGAAACAAAGCAGAGAGATGAGAGGTTTTGCACGTGTATAAACAAAGATGATAACTGTTCTGTCAATTCTATCCAATTTCAAATTAGAAAATAAAGAGTAAGTTCAAAATATCAATAGCATAATTTGGCATTGTTCATAATGCGGGGAGCTTCACCACACTACTGGATTACCATGTCAACATAACAAGCATAGATGGAGGGCAAAGAAAATCATTGTATCTATTTTGGATAATGTGCATGGCATGTTGTTCATATCATCAGCCACATCAGTAAGATAAAACAGGAGATGACAAGGTGCAAACGTGGGCTGCTTCACCACACACTGGATTATAGATCCACAAAAACAAGCATACATATAGGGAGTATTAAGTAATGTGCATGGTATGAATAAGGAATTTGGTTTTACAAGTAAAACTTAGAACTTATGGTTCTTACGAACATGCATTTTGGTAGAAACAGCAAACTAAACAGCAGTAAACGATAGGGAGTATGAGCAAATTAAACAGCAGTTGAGGATAAAGGCTTTAGAAGGACCGACTTACATTAACAGTTAACACCGGCTTTATAATGCCCTTCTCCATGTCAAGGGAAGGATAACTCAAGAATTTCAGCACAGAATCTTCTTCATAAGCATTGCCTGTACTCTGCATTTTGTAGAGAGTAATTATAGATACGATAATACTGGAAGGGATAGAGGATAATGAAGATAAGATGCATATTGATGCTACATAATCAACTACCAATCCCTGGAAGTACAAGCGTTACAGGACAAAATGTACTGACAAGAGCAATGGGCTACACTTCTGCACTGGCATTGTCTGTGTATTCTACTTGTTGGTAAGATTAAATATAGATCTGATCTTTTTTAGTAAACGGTGGGCGAGGGAGATAAGATGCAGAATGCTACAAAATGAACCAATCCCTCTTCCCATAATACAAGAGTGTTTTGAACACTGGTGTACTGTACAAAACGTTCTTATATTATGGGACGGAGGGAGTAGCTGTTAATGTAAGTACAGTGATAGACCACGTTCAGTCCTTACAAGAGGACTGTAGAGCTAAACCTCTTCAAAAGCATTGGGTTGATTCTAAATTTATGTAAGAGTCCATACGGATCTTATAATGTCCACCAAATGGACAATTACGAGGCTAACATGTGCAGTGATGCTACATAATCAAACAGCTATGAAAGTAAGTATGGTCATACACGGCAAGAGGTACTCACAAGAGCAATGCAGTGTGCAGTATAGTTGCGAGATTCTGTGGTCCCTTGAGAACGAATGTTCTTCTGCTAACAGTTTTCATACAAGTGAGACATTAAGGCAAATGCAGAAATGTAGTTCAAATTGTGATGTGATATCATAGACAGTACCTTACGCTGCAGCCGAGACCAATGTGTAACAAGATTATTCCAGTCACCGTCGGATAAATGTAGCACCGGAGACTTTTCAGAAATTTCGTTCAGAGGCTTGCCATCGAAGTGCGATTGCCTCAGGTAGGAACGATACTTCATCAACGAGTGCTTGAAAAGCGCAACCAACCCTTGCTCGTCATCACAATCCAGTTTGCTCCTCACCTATTTAAAAGAATGAAATCTTGTGTCTTCTGTCAGCAGAAACATATGCAGTAATGACCATGAATAACATTAGTACATTACTTACGCGTAAGTTGCGGAGGAAGACTGGAAATTGTTCTGTGTATGCGGTATAATCTTTCCATGAAGGAAAGATGCGCACAAAGTTCCTGACAACAACATAAGCTTCGTCTTCTAAACTGGGAAGAAATGGAACAGGGGTCCTATTTGCTGCAATTGGGGCTCTCTCTGGTTCGAAAAGGGATTTGGCAACTGGATTTGGTGTACTCTTTGCTGGAATGGGGTTTTTGCGTCATACAGCTAGTGCTATGTCAACTGGCATAATCATACTGTTTGCTGCAGTTGGGGTCTGCTGAGTTGGGGCATCAGAAATGACCAGTGTAGTAGCGCTAGAGTCTGCTAGAGTTGGGGTATTTTGTGGGTCAGGTGATATTGCAACTACACCTAATGGGCTATTTGATTTATCAGGTGCCACTACCTTTTCCAAATACTTTGCTTGTGCTCCTCCACGATCAGCAATCGCCCTCTTCCTTTTGAACGTCTGATACACAAGAACAGCATTTGAATGGATAAATATGGTATGATGACAGATGGAATATGTACTGAAAATGGATAGGCAGGGCGTATTCACATACACGATGTGTAAACTAAGCTAATGGCAGTTCAACAAAGTAGAAGCAATGCAAAGCATCAATTGCAAGATATGTGCGAGCAATGTAACCTTGGAAAGTTAGAGCAAGTACCTTGATGGGTGAATAAGATAGGGCATCTTCCTCTGACTCCTCCACTAGGGAGCTACATTGACTTAGGTCTCCCTCTAGCTCAGAATCACTATTAGGATCATATTCTAAGCATGAATCTGTAGGTGGAGAGCATTTGCATTGCATTGCATCCATACTTGATTTCAGTCCCTTAATGCCAAGTTTGACAGCCATGGCATTGTTCTGCTTTATTCTTTTCATGCGCGCAAGCTCATAATCATCATGATGTTGTTCACAATCTGAGATTCATGAAAACATAAAAAGTAGTCATATTATCTATGGAATGCATTGCGGATTCAACTCGGAGAGTGTCTCCCTATAAACCCCTGCATATGCAAAGTTCACCTCCCCAACCGTGCTAACCAGACCACACACAGAAATACAAACCCCTTATGTCTCTATAACAGGCAGGCACACATTTCAAAACTGAAGTAGGAACATTAGAATCATATGAAATTCGTATTTGAACAAACAAACTAAGCAATTATGAGTGGCGTAATGTTTAGCTTCAAGGGTGGAGTGTTGGTAGTGCGACACAAAGCAAGTAGGCAGATTGTATTCCATGTAAAAGATCGAAACCTATGTAAAAGCTGGAAATGACACTTTCTTTCTATACAATGCAGTGTTTGTTACCCACACATGATGGAAGACATCACATAGAGAAATACTATTCACTCATGTCTACGGTTCCAGTATTTAGAAATAGGGTGGTCCACCCTAAAAGAATATTGACAACAAATATGACAAGGCAAGCATAGATGTAGTGAATCAATCATTTACTTGTGAGCTTACTAGGACAAGTATGCAGAATTGTAGCTGCAGTAAGAGACCGTCCAAAATCTGAATGAAGAAGTTTGTCTAGCACTTATTGTTTGCAACTAATCGACGTAAATAATTGGATATTATATCGAATGAGTAAGAAAGACAAGTAAAATTGTCAACAAACCTGGCTTGCAGTAGTAATCTGGGTTAATGTCACTACGACCAACAATCCAAAATGAGTAGTTTCTGTTCCGAGGGCCGGAATTTTGAAAACCCTGTGAACTTTAGAGGTACTAAAGATTACCGAAATACATCTGAACCATTAAGTGTAGGTAGCACTGAGCACACAACAAACCCTAATGACAGTCCTGCCTAATGAGTAATGAATCAATTAGAAAATGGGTGATGAGGAGTGGCTGTGAGTGTTGAGGACGTATCTCAGGATAAATCGGGTTGGCTTGGTGGGTGCTGCACGCCTGAGCCCTGAACGGACTGGGAAGGTAGGCACGGCGGCGCGCCCAGGCAGCGGTGACGCTGTTGGGCGAGCAACTCCTGGCCTCCTGTTAGTCTGGCGTCTCCTCCTAAAGTCATGCCGTCCGGGGACGGCAAGTCGCCGGCGAGGCAGGCGGCTGGGGGCGAGTAGAGATCGGAAGCACGCAGCAGAACAGAGGGGAATCGGGGCCTGGGACGACCCAAAATCCCAGGGTGGGCCGGCCCACCGTGGGCACCCTGTACAGATACACACCCGAGCGGCGAACATGCATTTTCGAAACTAATTTAGGAACATTTAGCTGACCAATTAAACAACTCTGTTTTAATAATATCGGATTCGTATTTGAACAACTAAGCTTGTTTAGCTTGATGGGTGGAGCAGTGTTATTATGACACGAAGCACGTATTCCGATCGTATAGTGATCATAAAAGGGGGAAACTCTAAGCATATTTTTTTAGCAAAAGAGGGTTTCCCCTCTGATTTCTATTAAAAAACCACCACGGAACCAACATGATCAATTAAACCCTAAGCATGATCAATTAAACCGTATTATGGTTGTGCCATGGTAGATTTGAAGCTGCAAACCGGAGAAATGATATTTAGCATCCATTGTTTGCTTCGAACTAAGAACTAAATTCTATGAGCTGAAAAGAAAGTAGAGTAACCAAGTTAAGATCTATTTTCTGGTTGAGATCAAAAAGTTGAGGAGATATGAAGTACCACCTCTCTTGCGGCGCCGTGTAGGCATCGGGGGTGCGATGGCTGTCGGTGGCGTTGAAGCAGATCTGCGACAGTAGACGGGTGCATCGGGGGATAAGTCCCGTTGCGGTGGAAGAGAAGGTCGTGTGAGTGGCCCCGACAAAGAGGACGACGGCGCCGATGAAGCGAGACGACGCGATGCAAGGCTATTGGTCCGTTGCCGTGGATGAGAAACGTCCATCTCTAGCAGTGGACGACGCGGTCTTGGTAGGCGCTCCGGCATGGTGGAGGACGGTGACGATGGATGTGGTGGAGGACGACGGCGATGGATGGGGTGGCGGACGGAGGCTGGTGTGGGGATGGGGTGTTCTAGCGTGGACGGTGTATGAATGGGAAAATGGAGGGAGAGGTACGGGGAACCATGTTTTTGGGACGCGCCTGTCTAAAATATGGGAAAGTTATGAACTTAGCCCCTGTTTAAAATTTGGACGTCTCGTCGGTTGGGGATAGGGCGGTAATCTCGCATCTCGCCAATATTTGCCCAGAGCGATTTCGGGCGAGGAGAGGGTGGTTGGCGCCCATGGTTGGCGCCCACGGTGTATGAACGGGGCTGACAGGTAGGGCGGTTGTGTCACGTCTGAGTGAAGTTACAAACCTGCCCCTATTGAAAATATTTGTCTACATCGATTTCGGCTGAGTCGAGTTTGTTTTGCCACCCACCGTGTATGACTGGGGAATGGAGGGAGAAACAGAGGTCTTTCGGATGAGCTTGAATCAAATGAGTTTTGCCGCCCATGTTTGACGCCCACCGTGTCGGAATGGGCTCAGAGGCGGTCGTATCACGTCTAATTGAAGTTACTAACCTACCCCTATTTAGAGTAGTGGAAATCGGGCTGATGGATTGTCCGTGTAATGGGTAGACAGTAATTTCCATCTCCCAAACACTTGGCTTCGGGCAGCCGACGTGGGAGTGGACATTTTGCTGCTTCTTTCGAATTTTGGGACAATAAGCATCCACGTTTACCCTGGCAACTAAATTCGAATCCATTTTGTATTCCTATATGAAACTTTATAAATCATTCCATCTGTTTTTATATATCTTCAAAAGGACGACAAAGATGTATTCCACTGTCATATATGAATATGGTTTACAAATGCCGATACTCAAATTCAGAAACTAGAATCCAGTTTAAGGTGAATTCGAATATTTGGAACACTTCATGTCCAACTCAAATGTCACACGCAGCATAATGTGTACTCCCATTTAGATATGTACACAAGCGATGTATCAAGATTCAAATACCGAGTCAATCAACCAAGAATGTACAGAACTAACAGACATATAAACACTTATAGAGTATATGGATCAATAATATCAACTAACATACATATGCCAAGCCGCTGTACTTTTTTTGGCTACAACAACATCCTTTTTTTAGCCAGCATCTTGGCCCTTTCCGATGCGTGCCACTTATGGTCCATCTATACTACTACTATTGCTGAATGCATATTCAACCCGATTGGCATATTTGTAGGTCTGGCACAACAATCCAAATGAAATGTCTCTGAGTCTTATCAATTAATACAGACTTGTGCTCAAATAAAATTACAAACCAAAAAACAAAAAAAACAATTATTACATGATCTCTAAAACAAATGGTTTGATTGATTACATGAACAGACAACACAAAGTTTATTCAACTATGGAAAGAACATTTCACCTATGATTTAGCAAGTAGGAATTTAATTTCCTTTTTTCCTTCAGGACCTTAACAATCTGGTCAGTCTCAGCTTGCTTCGTTTTGAAATCCACCAAATATTTAATGGTTGTCTTGAGTACTGCTTGTGATTGTGTTGTTTTCTTCCTCAACATGTCAACTTCATCTCTAAGTACAGAAGCAGAATCTCTTTCTACCACTAGTTTAGCCTCTAGAGCATCAGCAGTTGGCAATTCATAATGCACGATTGGGCCGGTGCCACTGCTGTGGGATGATGCAACGTCCATGGGGACCTCGCTCTTTGATCTTGGGCTAACCTGTTTTGCCATTAAAGTTCCGATTGGATTCAGAAAAGTTGAAGTTAGAAAAACATCTCAACTGGGAGTTATAACAGCAAACCAGTTAAACAAACAAGGAATTAAAGAGTTTCAATTGGATGCTGAAAAGTAGTTATTAACATCATTGTAACCCGCTGTTGCAGCAGCAAAGCAGTTAAACAAACAAGTAGATATTTAAGTTAAGGCAAACAGGTAATTGTTAATAGTAAGTATCAAACACATAGATAGGCGCAGTCTACAATATGATTAACAGGCTGTGCCATTATGTAATCAGTAGCAAACTAAATTAAGCCAAGCAACGTAATTGAACAATTTTGCAATAAGTGGCTAATTAAAATTCCGAGAAGCAGGTAACTGAACTTACGCTAGTTCTTTGTACAGGCACACTGCAACTTCTTTTTCGCTTACAAGGTTGTACGAAGGAGTCCATGGCATCAATTGCTTGGATACGCAGTCCCAATACTTCTTTCTTCCCACACTGCATGGGTAAGTCGAATGGTTAATCTGGTAAGATGGTGCGTCCTTGATATGTTATATGAGGACGTGTAGTCAGACTAGTTGTAGCCAAACACATCACACTGGCTTTTACTGTATATTTCATGCGATTACTTTTGGCATATCGAGATCTAAGCAATCTACAATAGGATGAAAAGACTGGCATCCTTCACATTATTGGCGAACTCAGTTCATAGAAACAAGCAATTCAACCATTCTGTGGGTAAATCAAAAGCGCCACTGGATTATTTTTCACTATCCAATCATACACGCAAAAAGGGGCGACGCCACCATAGGGGCTGGTATGGGCGGCCACCTCACGTGGCTGGAAAGTGTGCACCTAGTTTGAGTCGTCCAGGTTGGCCCACGCTAGTTTTGTTCGTCCCAACGCACGAGCAGGCAATGTAAAAAATGAAGAAAAATGTTTCAATTTGGATGGGCCAATAACATAAGTGCAAGGCAGGCCCTATAGCAGGCTCACGGCCCAAACGAGCGCCTCCCATATCGATCGACAGCAGGAAAAATCCCAATTCATTCGCTCCAGCCTCCAGTCTGGTTTGCTCCTAACCTAGCCGCCACTGGACAGACCGACACAACACTTCCTCGCGCCCTTGTTGGAGGGCGGTCGCCGGGCTTCAAGCGAACGGAAGGACAAGAAGATGAAGATCCAACCCTGGGTGTAGCCTGCGTGGGAGGCAGCGGCGGCAGCACGGGCATGGCATCGAGCTTGCGCAAACGGACAGTCGCAGCTTGCAAGAGTAGCATGCGCAACGAGCAGGTACATCACATCCCTGATTATATCTAATTCAACTCTTCAATTTCTGGCCAATAGTTAAACCTGACGGTGTTGTAAAACTGCTTGTATGTAGGGAATCTATGAGAAAATGAAACCAATTTCTACTTATTTTATAACTCCCCCAATCAATACTGAACTGACTGAATCTGATGTATCTAATCAAGTTTCCGGTGCAAACATACAAGCTCATGTTGTTCTTGAGCCTGAAGTGTCTAATGAACAGACTGCTAATGAAGGATTTGATGCAAACATTTTACATGCTCCTGGTGATGAACATATAGTGTCTAATGAGGGATCTAATGCAAGCATTTTGCAAGCTCATTGAAGGATTTATGTCTAATGATGATCTACTATGTTGAGAGAGACAGAGATTTGCAAGCATTGATGACAAGCAAATTATAGTGCATTTTCATAGCTTGAGGAAACGTCGAGGCCATCTACCAGAAAGTCCCCGTATCATGACAACATAGCATAAATACTTTTCTAATCTGTTGTTTGAAACTATTGGCGTACTTGTGCAGGATAGATATATTGATATGCAGTTTGCGCACTGGTTATACGTGCAATTACACTTCGATATTTTCAGCCAGAGAACGAATAATTCAAGCAGGTACAGACCATGTTTGTAGTCCTTGTACACCATGTTGCATTTTGTGTTTTTTGGTGCTTGCATCATTTAGTGTTTATAATCTGAACTACTTTGGATCATTAGCTGGTTTTCAAAGTGCATGTAGCTTCACATTTGTCAAGTTATGTTGATTTCCGGAGTGCAAGTGCCTTCGTATTTTTTAAGTTAAATGTTTCGCCCCTGGTAACTTGAATTCGTGGATCAGCCACTGCACACAAATCATACACGAATGCTAGTACGAATTAAATGAAATGCAGGGACTTACGCTAGCTCGTTGTATAGGCTCACTGCAGCTCTGCTTAGGCTTGGGATGTTCCATGTACAAGTCCATGTTACCACTTGCTTGGATGTGCAGGCCTTGTGCTCCTTGCATCCCCCTCTGCATTTTTGACACGGCGAATGGTTGATCAAATAAGAGGAATCGACCTTGATGTTGTACCGGAGGACAGATACTTACAAGGTTATACGGGTGTGCAGGATGTGTACCAGATCCCGTAGCACCGTCATGCTTCGCTAAAAAATGGATTTGCTTGTTTCAGATGATATCTCCAGAAGAAATAAGAGTTAAAGTCAGAGTTGCATAGGCGTGTAAGCTGAGAGAACAATGAAAGGATATCCAAACATCGTCGGAACAGTGCACAAGGGAGTGATGTGTGGATACCTAGTTCGGGCCGGCGTTTGGGCATGCTCGCCTAGCTAGAGTGCGGGTCACTTCAGAGCCGTTGAGGGTGATGCGCTGGCGTTGGCTGGCCGCGCACGGATGCAGATCTTGAGTGGAAGCGGAGCGCTACGATGCGGTGGACAAGACCGTTGGTGAAGCCCCAACGGCCTCGGGGGGCGGAGGTGCGACGATGTGCTCGGTGAAGTAGCCCCGGTGAGCTGGGAGACGGCATCGGTGAAGCGCACATGATGCGATGGAACTCGGTGTCTGTGAGGCCCGTCGGTTGCGGCGGCCGACGTTGTCGGTGGACCACCCGGTGCGGTGGACAAGGGCGTAGATGAGGTAGCTCCGGTGCGGTGGTGAAGCGCGACCGTCGTCTTCGTCGTCGTCGTCCGGCACAGAGGTGGGGAACGGTGGGGAAAGAGACGAGACGGGGGGCGATTCGAGGGTTGGCGGCGAATTAGGGATTTGAGTAATCTGGGCGCGGAAGGGGACGGTGGAGAAGGGAGATTTTGCAGGGCTGGAATTGGGGCCGCCAGATATTTCAATCCGAAACGTGGAAGCGCGAACTTATATTGTTGTCATCCTTTTTTGGGGGGGGGGGAGGGGGGCTGGGTGGCTGGGTGCTACACGTCCGTCCGACAGACTCGACCACCCCGACAGGACTATGCTTCGGTGCCTTAAGGCACCTGCCTTTGTGTCCATGACATGTGGGCCCAACAGGTGGCTGGCCCACATGTCAGTGACCCAAAGGCAGTTGCCTTTAAGGCACCGAAGCAGCGTCCACCCCGACACGACCCTGGTCTGCCTGGTGCGCCTACATTTGAGAATGCAAACGAATCTTCTTTCATTTGCAAACGAATCTGTATGTATTACCATGCCCGTGTTTTCCTTGCAATAATTAGTCATTCGAAACGAGATACTCCATCCGTTCACTTTTGTAAGTCGTTTCAGACAACTTAAATTGAACTGTTTTGCACATTGTCTGAAATGTCTTCAAGGTCTTATAAAAGTGAACAGAGGGAGTACTATAAATTAATTAATGAGGAGTTATTTGAAAAAAAATCGAAACGGTACCCACGCTAACGTGGATTAGAGTGTGTGTCACATAATTAGTTATTTGAATTAGAGTGTGTGTCACGTAGTTAGTTATTTGAATTAGAGTGTGTGTCACGTAGTGATCTCCAATTCTAACGTGGATTTCGCATTTCACTGTATCCACGCTACTTTTTTAATACAAATTCATATGTATATGATGAACACCATGGTAGTGAGAAAACTTTTGGATGGATTCAAACATATGACCTACAAAATAGCACAACAAACTAAGTCAATGTCAACTTTTCAAAACTTAGTATGGCACGAATTCGAAATAATTACCCGTATGCCTGGTCCTCGGTTCAAATCTTACAATGTACACCGAATTGAAACATCGATATTAAGTCTCGTACTATGTACATTCAAATGTTGTTTTTAGCCCCCCCCCCCCCCCGCACAAACGCTACATACTTCCTGTATCGGTCAATCTTCCTCTCCTAACCACCTTAGGAAGCTATCAGTTTCCAACACACGTTCATTCTTTCTCTCCATGTTTCGATCTCTAAGTCTCTCAACTACACAACCCCTTTTTCCACTCTGTTACCAAATGTATTTACCTCACACACCCGCCATTGCACCCCATGCCGAGCTCTCTCTCTCTCCCCCCTCTCCCTCTCACCCTCTCACGCTAAATACATGCATTGCCTATCTAGCCCCCCAACCTCTCGTGCGCACGCACGCACGTTGTATATCTAGGTCACTCCCTCGAGACTGTCTCACTCTTTCTTCCGCACGGCGGGCCACACTCGCTCAATCTCGCTCTCTTTATCTGAGTCTCGTTTAACCTCGTTTTCTTTCACACACAAATGATATATCTCCCTGTTCGGGCCTCGATCGACACACTCTATACTCTCTCACGCAGATTGTCTATCTAGGCCAGTCCATCCAAGCCGCCGCCACTCTTTCGACCTCATGGTGGGCCACGCTCACTCAATCTCTCTCTCTCTCTGTATGTCTCGATTGACCTCGCTCTTTCTCAGACAAAAACGATATATCACCATGTTTGAGCCCAATTCAACCTATCACATTGTATACTCTCTCACGCACATCGTTTATCTAGGTCACTCTCTCCAACCCGTCTCACTCTTTCGATCGCACGGCGACCCTATGTGATCGGTTGACCTTGCTTCCTCCCACGCACAAGATATATCTACACGTCTATGACTGGATCATCTCTCAAGCTCTATCTTACAGCCCTCATCCTTGCCAAACAGCTCAATCGGACAATATCTCTCCAGAGCATATATATTTGTTCAATGAATGTCGGACCACACTCACTTTGTCTCTCTATCTATATGTCTCTCGATTGACCTCGCTTTCTCACACCGTATCTTCCACGAGTTGAAGCTACTACCTCTCCATCCCTCGCAAAGCCGGAGCTATTTACATTGCGAGGGGCACTCCAACCTTGGATTAATTTGTGTAGGCATTTATTCCGGTCGGTTTAGATTATATTTTCGTAGCATTCGGCCCACAACTACTCCAAACACCGTTGCAACCCACGCAACTCCCCTAGTTGATTTTCCTCTGGCTTGGTCATCGCTCTCTCGCACATCCTTTCTCGCCTTCAACGTCGCACCATGGTATTATTGAAAAAACTATGTTGTTCTCTTTAATTATTATAAATAAGCTATAAAACTACACACCGATTGTCCACTTGGAATGGAACAAATTTCGACCCACAAATTAAAGTGCTACAAACTACACACCGAGGGGCCCACATGTCATGAAACAAATTTGGACCCATATACAAATTAAAAAATAAAGGACGAGGATCGAACATGCGACCGGACCTTCAAGCCGCACGTCAATAGGCAACATACGTAGAATAGCAATGTTTGTTGTACCCCCTTTGTTCACATAATGTTTTTATATTACCACAGCCTAATTAATGGATAACATGTAATATTATTTTTAGTACTATTCGCCTTCACTTACTGGTGGGTTCCATGTGTGCTCTCTCTCTCCTCCCCTTCTGTGTTTAGACGCACGGGCAAACAGGAAGAACTCGCGGGCGATGTTGCCGTTGACCATATCTGGACGCGTTCACAAGTCACGGCACCAGTTTCACGTACCAGCAGCACTAGTCAGTGTGTACGTGCAATGCACGTTAATTTGGAAGTATATTAAGTGCATGCGGATATTAACTACTAGGATATTATTTGCGTGTTGTCATGTGATTAGCACTATTTTTGGCATGAAATTAACTGCACGCTAAACGTGTTGAGCGCTCGACATTGAAGCAGTCTAGGTCGTTGGATGACAAGGAATACATGTGACTTGATGATGTTTTATATTTAATTTGATACGGCTCTAGCAGAACATTCAATCGATCAAACCATACATTTTGTTCAGTCTGACTCCGACTTTAAATTATACGACGATCGATATAAAATAAACGGAAATGATAAACGTTCGGATTTTAAGCATGGCAATCCAAACGTTTTTCATGGCAAATTTAGATTACGCGGCGGCGGCGGGGGCGTCTCGCGGTGGGAAGCGGCTCCTCTGCCGTGCTCTGTGTGTCATCGGGCCACTGACCGACGGCGACGGCGGCGTCTTGCGCCGTTGTTGGCGTACTCATGGACGTTGGCCTAGCTTCAAGGAAGGCCAAAATGTTCTAGACTTCGGAGCGAGTCAACTGGCGGGAGGAGGCGACTGGCGTTGGTGAAAGGAAGCGGTCAACGGCGGCCATCCATGCCGCTGAGGGGGGCACTGGCACCCGCGCGGGGACAGGCGCTGTCAACGGCGCGGCGGAGACATTCGTGTGCACGAGCACCGGCACAGGCACGCACGTCAGTGCACGCGCAGGCGCATGCGCTGGCAGGTGCACGGGCACCGGCACGGGCGTGCGCGTCAGTGCACGCGCAGGCGCATGCGCTGGTAGGTGCACGGGCGCGTGAAAGTCGGCGGGGACCTCGTGGAACCCCGTGGGATCAAGCTCGGCGACAATGTGCGGCTCCCAGCCCATCAATGCCACGGGGATGGGCACTGGCGCAGTCGGGACGACGGGAGCCGGAACGGGAGCTGGGACAGGCGCGGCGTCTTCCCGCAAGGCTAGTTTAAGCTCGTCGCAAAGCGCCTTATGTTCTTGAGACTCCGGCTGGGTGTCTTCCTCAGGAAACTGGAACACTAAGGGCAGACCATCGTGATGCGGCATGGCGTACGTTTAGGTCAGGCTAGTTGGAGGTAGACGACAGGAGAATCGGAGAGGAAGAGAGAGGATTGTAGCGATACCGGGTAGTGCGGGGTTGATTTTAAACTGCGGCGCCGACAACATTAAAAGTGGGAGCAGTTGGGACGACGGTGGGCAGCGGAGCCTGGTTAAAGGGCTCGCCTCCCGGTGAGCCTGCACAGCGGTCTGCTCGCACGCCTCCCTGACAGCCGGCGCAGCGGTCTGCTTGCACGCCTCCTGTCGACTCACACGCTTGCTTGGACGGCACCTGCCGATGAGAAGCGGGGACTCGTGGCGGCACGTAAACGCCCACGGTTTCAATAGTGAAAGCGTTCGCCTTAACGTGATAGGTCTTTGTTCCAAAATACCTTGGCTCTTCATTTCTGCAACTTGTCATAAGCAGCTTGTCTAAAATTGAAGAAAAAACTTACGAAGTATTATTTGTGCCATATCACGTGACCATGCTTAGTTTCAAGAATTTATGCTCACTTTTGGATTTTATGAAATTTAAGATCCAGGATTCGAAACAATATCATAACTTGCATCGTGCAATAAATTTTCAAGCCGTACATCTGTCCTGTTGTATTTCTTAAGAAAGGATCTGGTCAAATATTTTGCTTAGTTAGACTTCAGACAAGTTATATATGCAGAGTAAAAGGATAATCCCTCCGTACCAGTGCATTGCCTGATATATTAACTCAAGTACTAGGCACGAACAAACGGGCTCAATTATGTGCTCATCCTGGTGTAGTAGTAGTAGTAGTAGTAGTAGTAGTAGTAGTAGTAGTAGTAGTAGTAGTAGTAGTAGGCAATGCAGTTGACGGGTGACCTTGACGAGCGGCGACCGAGGGAATTGAACTGTGCTCGGCACGGTAGGTAACGTTGTCTAGTTACTAAAGCATCCCTCCGTTGTTCATCGGTAGTCATTATGGACCAAGGACATGAGGGGAATTTCCTAGGGCTGGAATTCTGGCCGCCAGATATTTCGACTTGAAATGCTGAGGCTCGACTGGTTGGGGTTGCCTAATGTGCGTACCACGCACGCCACCGAAGGACACGAGCCCGGTTTTTTTTAGGATCAACACGAGCCAAGGTCTGGCTGGTACGCCGTTGGGTCCTACCATTCGAGAATACGAAAGGAACCTTTTAAATTGCCGAATGAATCTATGTGTATTACAATACCCGTATTTTCCTTGCAAATACTAATGTCAACGTGGTAATTGATTTATGACGAGTTGTTGAATTAGAGTGAGTTTGTGATATAGTGATCTCAATGTGGATTTCACATTTCATGGTATCCCTAGTAAGTTTTCCAATGCAAATTCAAATTTAAAAGATGAACAATATGGAGGTGAGAAAAATTTGTATGTAGCAAGCATATGACCACACACACACACAGAGACACACGCACGAACACAACAACAATCCAATAAGTATAGTGCATCTATTTTTCCAAACCATGAATGTATGACACGAATTCAAAAATACTCCTTCTATTCCTAAATATTAGTCTTTTAGAGAGTTCAACAAGTGACTACATACGGAGCGAAATGAGTGAATCTAGACTCTAAAATATGTCTATATACATCTGTATGTGCCAGTCCATTTGAAGCCTCTAAAAAGACTAATATTTAAGAACGAAGGGAGTAAAATGTAAGACATCCATGGTCCTCAGTTCAATATTTAAAATGAACATGAAATTGAAACATGAATATTAAGTCTAGTACTATAGTACATGCAAATGTTGTGTTTAGGCGGAGCTATGATTGTCGGGGGTCAACCCCTCGACCTTAGATAAAATTGTGGAGCTCTGTTTAGGGTTGTTTAGATTATATTTGTCCCCACCCTCCCAACCACCGATTGGTTGTGCACCCCCACCCCTCCTCCCCGGGAGAATATCATGTGCCCCCATACCTTAGATGCTATATGCCGATACGAGTTGCTTGGAGCTTGTAGATCAGAGATATAGCAGCTCACATGATGTGTCTTAATATCTTTGCAGGAAACCTTGATGAGTTTGAGAATTGCACACAATTTGTACAAAAACTACTTAGATGCCCTTTGATCCCATATCCAACGACCTCGAAGCTCATATCACCGTAGCATCTAAGATGAAGGAGGACATCATATTCTCCTGTATGTAAGAATATCATGTGCTACCACACCTTAGATGCTTTGGTGATACAAGCTCTTTGGAGGCGTTGGATTTGTGACCCAACACCTCCTCGGTGGTTCGAATGGTTTTTTGCAGAAAAGCCCCAAAAGAGTTCGGCCACTGCTTACAAGCACAAAGACCGCTCAAATGCCATTGGATCTCACATCAAACGACCTCCAAGCTCGTATCACCATAGCATCCAAGCTGCGATAGCACCTTATGTTTTCTCGCACGGGAGAGTATGAGGTGCTCCCGCACCGTAGATTCTATGGTGATACGAGTTCACTGAGATCTAACGGCCCACAGTAGGAGGTTTGAATGTTTTTGCAATATACGGCTGATAGAGTTTGGGAAATGCACAGAAAGTACAAGTACTACGCATGTGCCATCTGATCACTGATCATACGACCTAGATGCTCATATCACCGTAGCGGGTAACTAAGCTACGGGGAGCACCTAATATGAGCACCGGGGAGCCGTTGGATCGAAGATGCAGCGGCAGACACGAGGCCTGAATGTTTTATTTGCAAAAAAAAACCTTTGGAGAGTTTGGAAATTGCGCATAATTACAAAGACTACTCCCAAGCCATTGGATCTCACTTCCAACGGTGTAAAAACTCGTATCACCATAGTATCTAAGCTGCGGGGTGGATGTGATATTCTATGCCGTTGTCATTTTTGTTCATAAACTTGCAAAATACGTGTAACTCATGCCGTTACTTGTCTAACCGCGCAAAGTGTTTGTTCAAAAAAACCATCCTACACTGAAATATCGGAACAACACACGGGGGTCCCACTTGTCATTAATCAAATTTGGACCTAAAACTAACAAATCTGAAAGACGAGATTCGAACTGGCAACCTGGACTACAAAGCGTAAGTCGATAGCCTGAAAAAACGAACGGTTGTTGGCTTTGTCCCATAACTTGATTTTATACAGTACTTGCGTTGAGTAGAGTAGAGGGAGTGCCTCGTCAACACGTGCATGACCGTTGTCTCACTTACTGGTGGGTCCCAGGTCTGCGATCTCAATCTCTCTTCTCTCCATCGTCTAACCTTTCCACGGGCACACATGAAGAGCGGCGCTAGCTTGCCGTGGTGTTATTACAACTAAAAAAAGCTTGGAAAATAGAAGAATCGCCTAGAACAAGAGATGTTGTGGCTGGTCGAGACCGAGCTAACCACATCTATCCTCCGTGCCACGTTTGCATGATGAAGCTGTGTGGCTAGTGGGGTGTTTTCGACCGACTGGCTGGGTCCCGAGGTCGAAACATAGGTACTACGTCTGATACAGTATATTTTACACGCACATTTTTCCTCCGTGCCGAGACGTGGCACACCCTACCGCGCGGTTTCGGGGTCCTCCCGGGTGGTGCACGCATATATTCTTCCTGACGTGGGACGCCCTACTGTGCGTTTTCTGGGTCCTCCTCGGTCGTAGCGCCGAAGCAAGTAAATGAGTCGTCAAATCATGAAAGACCACCTTTCCCGCCGAGTACATCAGTGAAGCACGGTGGCTAGCTAGTTGGTCTAGTTCGACCGATTAGCTAGACCGCCGCCACATTTGTTTTTTCACCCCTTTTTTATCTACTTGCCGGCAGGTAAATTTAAATATCCACCGCGGCGTTGCTCTGGTGTTTGGGTGCGGCAGGATTTTTAATTTTTGATTGACGGGAGCAGGCGCGGTAGGATTTTTAATTTTTTGATTGACAGGAGCAGGCGCGGCAGCAATTAGTCACGATGACTCCGCCTGTAAAAACCCACTGCTCCCTGATGTGAGAAGTCGTCGACTGGTGTTTTACCGTGGTGAAAACCAAAAGATTCCCCGCTCCCTCCGCCTTCCCATAGATTGCATTTCCGTTCAGCCGTTTCACCCCCTTTGCTTCCTCTCCCCATTGCTTCTACCTGGTGCCATGGCGGCGCAGCAAATCACGGAGTCCGAGGTGAGGCGCCTGACACAGGAGCTCCATGCCAAGGATGCGGAGCTCAGGGCCAAGGACGTGGAGTTCCGTGAGCTGAAGGAGGAGAGGAGTGCCATGCTCCTCCGTTATGTGCGGGAGTTCACGGAGCTTCAAAAGCGGTAGGCGTCCACCACAAAGATGCTCGAGGCGTCGGCGGCGTTGCTGCAGAAAGCGGGAGATACGATAGGCCGTCAGGGGAGCCGGCTGGAGCGCGAGCGGGCCGATTGTGACGAGGTCCAGGATCGCCTGAGCCACTTGGTGAACCAAGTTGCCACGCACGTGTTGCGGCTGCGCGATGCCTACCGTCGTGCCAGCGCGACGATGCCGGCCGTCGGGCTAAACCCGTTCGACCACCCGGTCGACTTCAACGAGCTGTGGCTTCCTGACCTGGTCTCCTTCTTCACCTATATCTCCGAGGAGCTGAGCCGTCTCCGCGCGATGGTGGGGGCTGAGCTGGACAAGGAGGGGTTGCGGGCTGCCATCGCCGTTGCCAGGCGAATCCTTTCAGGGCTCCGTCACCGGAATCCATTCGTGCCATTGGACGCCGTCTTTGACGAGCTGGCTCCCGTCGAACGGGAGCGGGCTCTGCGGGCGGTTGCACCGTGCATCACCAACGTCGTGCGCCTCGAGAAGCAGAGGGACTTCGGTGGTGTTTAGGCGCCCTCTGCATGGGCATGTCCATGTCTCGGCGCAACATGACCGTTGGATCAAACTCAGACGGCGCAGATCAGTCACTGTAGCACAAAGCGTGTGGGTGTGTTTGGTTGCATTCTCATCTCAATATAGTTGTTTCCTCTTCGTGTATTTTTGTCAACCTACTAGTGTGGACTCATGCACCCTTCATGCACTCTGCCAAACACCCAAAATTGGGTCGAGAAGGGAACTTTTGCTCCCATCCCGTGCACCCTTCATACACCCTGCCTAACACTATTCGTGCTTCATATGGTTCATGTTTCGTGGAGTAATGTAGCACCGTACTCTCCGTGCGCTGTGGACCTAGTTCTGTTAACATTGATCTCACCGTTCATTCTCGACCGGACAGTCGAAAAAGCGGTACTATGTTACATATAGGAGTGGTTGACATGCGCACAACATCATTTGTTATCGTCATATCTTACTACACTAGCAACAAGATTGTGTAGTACTGACGTATGAACCACTGCACATGCCTAGTAGTAGGAGCACTGTGTATGTTCAAGTGGCTGCCGTGTTTCGCACTCCTCCGTCGTAAGAGTGGAAACGCTTGCTGTAATCATTTTTTTTCTTCAGAAAAACAGTGGACACGCTCTACCGTGCGGATCCTCCTCTAGCCATGCACTAAATTACTCACTTTCGCCGATGTGTGGGACAGCCAGCACCTGGGTCCACCAGCCATGCACTAAATTACTCCGTAGTAGAGTGACGGTAGACTACCCCGATCGAACCGCCACAGTAATGCCCAATGAGCTGTCAAATCACAAAACCCCCTCCTTTCCAGCAGTAAGTTGGACGGACGAAGCAACCATCATTTCACTCTTCTCTCTCAGCTTCCTCTCTTGAAGAAAACCCCCACTCGCTTCGCTTCTCCCTCATCTCGTTCCTCCTTTCACTCTTCTCTCTCAGCTTCCTCTCTTGGATGGACGCCGGAGCACCGGCCGACGTGATGTCTATGGCTCTGGCCAAAACCGTCGAGGCTCATGGTACGAAGAAGCGCAAGCACCCCGCCGAGATTACCGCGGACAAGCTCAAAGCCATCGTCCAAGCCCCCCTCTTCGGGATCCCTCATTAAGCAAGTCCAGGTAATGTCTCTTGTTGACGATCTTTTTCTCGATCTTGATCGTGTTTTTTCATCTAACACGCAGTACTAGTACTGGTAGTACAACTTTCTGGGTGATCTTGCATGTGATTTTAGTGTGCCAAATGACGGTTCTAAATTCCTCTTTTGACCAAAACATGCGAGAGGTTGACACTGATTTCTTATAGATTACTTTCAACTACTCCCTCTGTCCCAAATTTCTTGTCTTAGATTTGTCTAGATACGGATGTATCTAATACTAAAATGTGACTTGATACATCCGTATCTAGACAAATCTAAGACAAGAATTTTGGGACGGAGGGAGTACTTTATGAACATCAATGCTACCTTTTAAGAGGGTATATTTGCCTGAGTAACTTGTGTTATGGATATTGCATGTAATCCCTCTGCTCTCATGCCTTTGAAGACATGTTCTAGTGTCTTTGTTCACTCATTTCTGTGCGTATATGTAGTCATATATGGAGTATAATATCGAAAATCATCTTATATTTCTGAACTGAGGTAGTAATAAAATATGGTTTTTGTTTGAATTAGAACCAGGTCCGCGGTGAGATGAAGTTCTCAAAGTCATGCCGTGTGAACTGGAAGACCTGATGATGAGTTCTACTGCTGAACTATCCAGCTGCTGTGTCCTTGTCGCCACGTGTCCTGAACTAGTGTTTTCCTGTAGCATTGTTGTCAGGCGTGTTCTCGAGGCTGTACTTGACCACAACAATTTCCTGGCTGTGCCTTCGATTACGAAGGGTGTGGTTCTTGTAAAGCTTCCCAACAAATCTGATGCGGCCTGTCTTCATCATCATGTTTATGAGTGGAAAGACCACTCTGTTAGGTTCTCCAAGGTTGACAAGATGGTGATGGTGCATGTAGACATCTCACAATAAGTCCATGGCCTAGTCAGTTATGCGGGGTTCATCCCGTAGGTCGGTGGCAAGAAATAGTCTGCAGAGTTTAGTTAGTGCAACTTTGCTTGTCTGTAGTAAGTACTATGTTCAGTACTTGATTTGTGTTTGTGAACCCTGTATTGTTTATTAGTACTGCCGCTTTTGGTGTGTGAACGGTCTATGTTAATGTCTGTCCACTCAATTCAGTCTGTATATTCTGAAGTATCCAGATCATATTTTTTCTGACGACGGTTTATCAATTATGGTTACACTCCAATATTTGTATGCATTGCAGGGTTTATCGCACCCACCAGGATTTCCAGTCCCATGGATGTTTGGTCCATACGATTTGTCATGACCTTTGGACTGTCCTGCTTGTGGGAGTAGGCGGGGCCCCTGCATGCCACGCGTAGTTGGACGATCAATCTTCTGTTTAGTACTTCAACATAGTGTGTTCCTGGTAAGGATTCACTCGTGTCACATCAAGTAAATCTTATTGATTTACTGTCTAAATCTTATTGATTTAATGTCATGTTTTCTTTCTTTTCCTGCAATTTTACGATGCAGGTTTTGCCATGTGACATTCATCACAGAATAAACCGTATGGTTTGCTCTACGATGGCTATTTTTGCAGGTTTCACTTCTTATGTCGTGTCAGTAACGAAGGCACTGTCCATCACTTATATTACTGGAAAAAATTGGATCAGTATGTTGTCTGAGTACAAGCTGAATCCCTATGATGAACTGCAGTTTGGTTTAACAAAAACGCCACAATTAGTCCTTCTCGCGTTTAAAAGAAATGAAGAAAAAACTGGATCACGGTCATGGATCCCAGTCAAGTTAGAAAGCTGATCATAGCAGACCAGACACGATCGCCGCTGTCTCGCACAGATCGAGCACCGGCAGTTGCTCTAGCACTGACAGCGGCAGCAGCTCAGTCTGATCCAGCTGAGGATTGGGCACCGACCGCGTCAGCGGATCAGTCTGATCTACCAGAGGATTGGGCATCGACACCGGCACATGCTCCGACACCGGCACCAGCTCTACAAGGAGCACCATCTCTGGCAGCAGCAACGGCTTTGGCACCTGCACCAACACTTGCACTTGCATCTGCTCCGGCCCGTGCAGTTGCACCGGCAACAGACTAGGCTGCAGTTCACACTTCATATACCAAAGTCCTTACAAAAACTGACATGTCCACCTTCTTGGTAAGCATTGGCCGCCCAAGTGCTTTGTTCTATTTTATTTCCATGTTGTTTCACATGATTCAATGTGTTGATCTAACTGTTTGGGTATGTCTTCTTGTTTGCAAACAGAGAATTCCTAGAGCAACGAGGGAGTCGTTCAACAATCCGAGCGACCGCGGCCAAGTTTCTCTTACCATGCGCAGCCTTGGTGTGAATGAACCTGCTCAATATACCGTAAGTACAAAGGATGGTCGCATGATGATTGATGCTAAAGGATGGTCAAGGTTCAAATCTAAATCATATCTTGCGGTAGGGGATGATGTCAAAATCGAACTTTCTCGGCAAGGAGAACTGGTCCAAATCAACTTTGAAATTCTTCAGTAGCAGCACGCAACTGCCGAACTGATCTATCCTCTGAGAGATTTTGATGTAATAATCTGGCATGGTGAAACAAGTGTCCTATGTGTATACGTAGTACAACATTATTATTTATCACATGGTATATCGTTGATAGAATTGCAACTCTGATTGCTGGTTAGGAACTGTCGTTCGATTTCATTCCAACAGCTGCCGTGCTTTATTCAATTTTGTGTATTCGCCTTGCGACAGCATCTAAAACCAGCGCCGTACCGATTGCTTGCAATATGAAAAGCGCTGGGGTAGAACACATGGGCCCCCAAACATGCAGGGTCGGCCTGCGGCCCAAAGTCTAGAACCGTGAGCCTATCTGAGTATTATATTCTCAGCTGAACCCCCATAAAAAAAGCTGAACCCCCATAATGCCCGTGTGTTGCAGAGGCAGTATATTTCTCGGCAAGGTGAGCCTGTGATATAAAAGATTTGTATATTTCTTTACAAAGGGAGTATCTCTCTGTCAAAAAATATATTTATGTGTAACTAGTTACTCCTGTCTTTCTACTTCCTTTCGCTGATATGTGGGGCAACCGGCAACGGGGTCCACGTGCCATATGCACAAATTAGAGTGCACAACTTCACGGTAGACACACCCTGGTCGTAGCGCCTCAGTAATGCCCAATGAGCCGTCAAATCACAACCCCCCTTTCCAGCTTTAGCAGTAAGCTGGACGGACGAAGCGGCAATATTTCACTGGGCCTGAATCCCCTTCTCCCGCGTCTGCTTGTTCAGAGAAAACCCCCTCTCGGCGATTGCATAGGGTTTTCTCATGGAGAACCAAGTACGAATTCTTCATCCATCCCCGATAAATCCAAGTCCCTTGGTCGCAGGTAATCCTAGGATGGCAGCCGCCGCCGTTCATGCATTTTTCTTCCTACTGAATCTAGTTTGTTTCATTTGCAGTGCCCAAAGTGCGAGTACCCTACAGGTTTCTGCGCCCTCGGCGAGACGCCACACTTGTTCCTTCTCATCCTAACACAACATTTTGAAACGCGCATAGTATGTTCCTAGAATCCTCTTTTCTATCTGGGAGGGTGGGATTTTTTGAACATGCTGTGTTCTCACATTATTTTTCCTGCAGTGTATTATTTGCTCTGCCAGAACACATGTACTCAAGATGCTCGGCCTTGCCATAACTGAATACACTAGTTTAATGGTCACAGTGAAGACAAGCCATGGATATAAGTTCCGAGTTGGGTTCATGAACCAAGAAGATCGCTGCTTTTTTTTGGCCGAACTTGGATAAACTTTCTCAAGTGTTACGGACTGAAAGTTGGCGCACGAATGTTGATGGAAATAGCAGAACCTGGTCTCATCTTCACTGTGATCTTCCACCCCGACGTCGTTCCAATTGTTCATCCATGTTAGTTTTGTATCTTGTTCTTGCTTGTTGCCTCGATTACTTCTTAATCCACCTATTCTGTCTAACTAATCACAATTTAACTTTAGAAGTAGCAACAAATCTCTCACGAAGATGCTACTTCTAACTAATATTTTCTTATAATTGGTGGCACGTGTAGGTTTTTTCAGAGTTAAGCAGTCTGCTCGTTTGTTACTCTGTAATAACTCGACTATTACTAATGGCACTGAAGTTGACTGGATCGACATCCACAAGTTCCTACACTTTATTGATCGTTTTGAGGTCCTTGTGGGGCGTTTCAATGGTGGAAGGCCACGTGGGATATGTGTGCCACTGCTGCACTCGTTGAACAGGTCCAACTGTGTCGAGAAACTTATGGTACGAGCTGTTTTCTGTTATATATGTTGTTCATAAACTATTGCTTATACACAGTTTTACAGCTGTGATCTTCTTGAAACAGGAACTGCCGAGTTCTATTGTTCCTATACAGATGCCTGACCATGGTCGGGTCAGACTTGCGCTTGGTCACAACATGATGTTTATGTCGACCTACTTAATTCCCCTTGGAGGTGAAAAGATACTTATTCATGGGTGGTCTCAAATAATGAAGGCCCGTCCATCTTGGAGAATAGGACAGAAGATTATGTTCATGCTTTTCCATGGCTCTAAAGCGAATATCCTATTTATTGACCACGTTGCGAGATGAAGCCGCTTTCAGAAGGTTGTGGATGCGCGGGGTGGTGCCTGGGCCTTGTCCTGGGGCTTGGCGGCCTCACCCTTGGTTAACTGTAGGCAAAGTAGCACTATTCGAGGCGTGCTTTGTATGGTTGAACCTATATAAGTACTCATATTGCTTTCAGCTTTGGTTGTTAAGTGCCCCTGCTGGTTTCAGTTAAGGTTGTTAAGTACTCCTGCTGCTTTTATAGTCTGTCATGTTTCTTCAGTCCTGTCTTCCTCCAGCCGCCAAAACCAAACCAGCGCCGGCGGGGCCGCCTGCTTCCGCCTCCCACGGCTGGTGCGCCTCAGCGTACGCATCGCCGCCCCACCGTCTCCTAAATCGTTAACGCCGACGTCCTCCGCGCGCTTTGGTGTGCTCGCCGTGGCGCCGCCCTCTCGCGTTGTCAACATGGTCAACAAACAACAGGAATCGGCAGAAGTACGTGGAGAGGATGACAGTAGGGGCCCACCACGTCAGCGTATGGAAAAATAAAATGCTTCCTCCTAGTGTTTTCCTGACATCTGGGACCCATGACATTGTGAGCGTATATAGTCAATAGACAAGAGAACAGCACAAGATCGGCTGACACCTGGGACGTAACTACTCGAGCAGTATTTTTTTTGTTTGGTATTGTTGAGACGGAGCAGGGTTTGAACTGGGCTGTGGCCCATCTAGCCCAGGCTTATATTTTATGTTCACCATGTGACCAGCCCAGCTATTTTTTCTTTGTGAAAATGAGCCCAGTTTATTTTTTCTGAAGAATACCCAATCCAGTCCTACTTATTTTTCTACGCCCTGATGGGCTGCAACTCTTTCAAGACTCCTACAAATCTTGAAAGTAATATGAAATGGGTTGTAAATATAAAAACAGAGGACAAATTGGCAATTACTTTATAATTTCTGAATTTTTTTCACATTTTCAGATTCCTATTTCACTCGGCATTAACCTAATTTAAATATATCTTCAAAGTACTTTAAATCTGGCTCGACATTTCGGTATTAAAAATAGTTTGGAACCCACAGAAATATGCAAAATTGGCCCTGGCCAACCAAAAAAAACGACTGCAATAAATTGCATAAGAAGTTGCCATGAGCTATATATAAACTATTAAAAAAAAGAGGGAGTGGTCTGACTTGTGGGCCTGTTTAGTTGACGCGTATGCAAGATTTTTTTAGTTATTATATACGTCAACAAACAATTCTAGCAGACGTAACCGTTGGATGTCAATCCAACGGCCGTCGTGTTTCTTCAATCTCTGATCTTCTTGCTCCAGCCGCCAAAGCAGCGCCCGCGGGACCGCCTACTCCCGCCTCCCGTGGCCAGCTGTGCTGCCGCGCAGGCCTCAGCGCCCCCTACTACTCCCACCGCTAGCCAGGGCATCCCTCTACTCACCCACACCCCCTGTTATTCTGCGGCGACGGCAGCCTCACACCGCAGCCGAACCGGTGAACCCTCGTACTCCTCTCCGCGCGGGCTTCCACTGCCGCGTCTTCCCCGGCTCCGTGTCGTCCCCTTCCTAGGCCTCGCCGTCGTCCCCCGCCGTGGTGCTCTCGGTGCGGCGTGGTCAATGTGGTCAACGACCGACTTCCATCGGAAGAGTACTGTACGTGGAGAGGCTGACAGCTGGGTCCACGGCAGCCGCAAGGAAGTGCCTCCTTATTACGCGGAAAATAATTATTCCTCCACCTGACAGCAGGGACCCACCGGACGGGCCACCAGTATTTCGTGAAAAAAACGTTTCCCCCTGACTGCTGGGACCCACAGGACGGGCCACCGTATTTCGCGAAAAAAACGTTCCCCCCGCTGTCAGCTCGGACCCACCGGAAGTGCCTCCTTATTACGCACAAAAAAATGAATACCCCCTGCTAGCTGGGACCCACCTTGGTGGGAGGCTGACTTGTGGGCCTACTAAGTTGACTAGGACGGAGGCCTTTGTCAACTTTAGTCAATATATGAACGATTCTAGCTTCAGTGACCGTACGATGTCCATCCAACGGCCGTAGTGCTTCTTCAACCTCTGGTCTTCTTGCTCCAGCCGCCCAAAGCAGCGCCGGTCGTGCCGCCTGCTCCTGTCGCCCGTGGCCGGCTGTGATGCCGCGGAGGCCTCACCGCCCCCTACTACTCCCGCCGCTGGCCAGGCCATCCCTCTACGCACCCACACCCCCTGTTATTCTGTGGCGATGGCAGCCTCACACCACAGCCGAACGAGTGAACCCTCATACTCCTCTACGCGTGGGCATCCACTGCCGCGTCTTCCCCGGCTCCGCGTCGTCCCCTTCCTAGGCCTCGCCGTCGTCCACCGCCCTGGTGCTCTCGGCGCGGCGTGGTCAACGTGGTCAAGGAATGGCTTCCGTCGGACGTGGACTGTACATGGAGAGGCTGACAGGTGGGTCCATGGCCGCAGCAAGGAAGTGCCTCCTTATTATGCGCAAAATAATTATTCCTCCACCTGACAGCGGGGACCCACCGGACGGGCCACCGTATTTCGCAAAAAAAAATGTTTCCCCCTGACTGTTGGGACCCACCAGCTACATATTCGCACGCAAGGAAGTGTGTCCGAAAAAAACAATTCGCCCCCCTGACTGCTAGGACCCACCAGCTACATCTTCGCATGCAAGGAAGTGCGTCCGAAAAAAACGATTCGCCCCCCTGACTGCTGGGACCCACCAGCTACATCTTCGCACACAAGGAAGTGCGTCCGGGCAAAACAAACGATTCCCCCCTGACTGCTGGGACCCAACAGCTACACCTTCGCACGCAAGGAAGTGCGTCCGGGTAAAAACAAAAACAAAACGATTCGCCCCCCTGACTGCTGGGACCCACCAGCTACATCTTCACAGGCAAGGAAGTGCCTGACAGTCGGGACCCACCTGGTTGAAGCGTACGTAGAGTTGTCATTCTGGTCGCGAACGTGTACATACATATATACTGGTCGATGTAGAGGTGCGCACGTGTCGTAGTAGAGGCGCGTACGTGTCGTAGTAGAGGCGCGCACGTAGCATGTACACGTACGTACAGCGGCCAGGGTGCAAGAAAGAAAATACGGCCACGTATGTACATACGGGCAGGGTCTCGAACGCCTACTCGCGCATACGTACGACCAGGGCTCGTGTACATGACTGGGTTGGAACGGAGAAACAGCGTCGTCGTCGTGTTCATGGGGAGGCAACGGAATGCGTCATGTTCATGGGGAGGCAACGAAATGCGTCGTGTTCATCGGGAGGCAACAGAACGCGTGGGAGCCAACCGGCTGGGTCGAAACAGAATGCATGGTCGTGTTCATCAGGAGGGCTTGGATGGAACAGGCGATGGAAAGGAGGCCTGGCGTACCGCAAAATGGAGGAAACGGCCTTGTGTTCGACCGGCCATGTTCGAAACGGGATCCTGTTCATCGGGAGGGGTCTGGCGTACCGCAAAACGGAGGAAACGGACCTCCTACGGTCGAAACGGGGGTCCTGCTGATCGGGAGGGGTGTGGCGTACCGCAAAACAGAGGAAACGGACTTGTGTTAAAGCGCTACGGTCGAAACGGGGTCCTGTTCATCAGGAGGGGTGTGGCGTACCGCAAAACAGGACTCCACGGGATAATGTTCATCTCCACCGTCGACCTCCTCCAGCCTCCACGGGCTACCGTCGACCTCCTCCAGCCTCCACGGGCTCCTGTTCATCTAGCCTCCACCGCGCGCTACTCCACCGGCTACTGTTCAACCACCCCTCCACGGGCACCCCTCCACCGTCTACTGTTCATCCAGCCCTCCACACCACGGGGTCATGTTCAACCACCCCTCCACGGGCACCCCTCCACCGTCTACTATTCATCCAGCCCTCCACACCACGGGGTCCTGTTCATCCAGAGGCAACGCCACCGCTCACTGTTCATCCAACCCCCCCACCCCCCCGCAACGCTCACTGTTCATCCAATCGATCGGCTTCAGTTAGCAACAGTAGCGAAGGAATCGCTCGATCGGGTTCAGTTAACAGCCATCGATCGATCGCTCGGGTTCTGTAACGCGTAGCCTGCAGTGCAATCGCTCGGGTTCAGTTAGAGCCCAACGCCTCGCTCGGGTTCAGTTAGAGCTAACGCCTCGCACACACGCGCGTACGTGTACGAGAGAAACGCGCATCGCTCGGCCCCCGACCTCCCACCGTAACCGGGAACTCCCCAAAATTTTCCTCCCCCTCGCTTCTACCACGGTTTTTTCCGTCATGGACGGCCCAAAGAATGTCATGCAGCTGCGTCTCCGGCCCGCCCAGGACGAAAAACCCATTTTCTGTCATGATTTTTTGTCATAGAAGTAGGAGCCCACCACATCTATGATGATACCGGGTTTTGTCACAATTATCGTCATAGAAGTGTCATATGTATGACAGAAAAAAAATTCGTTCGGCCCAAAATGTCATGGATGTGTCTTTTTTTGTAGTGAAGGTATTGTTTTGGGCCATAAAATTTCTGAAAGAGGTATTGAAGTGGACAAAGCTAAGGTTGATGCAATTGAGAAAATGCCATGTCCTAAAGATATCAAAGGTATTCATAGTTTCCTAGGTCATGCTGGTTTCTATAGGAGATTTATCAAAGACTTTTCTAAAAAATTTAGGCCTCTTACAAATCTTTTGCAAAAGGATGTTCATTTTGTTTTTGATGATGATTGTTTAGAAGCCTTCGAAACACTCAAGAAAGCCTTAATTTCTGCACCTATTGCTCAACCACCTGATTGGAACTTGCCTTTTGAAATTATGTGTGATGCTAGTGATTATGCTGTTGGTGTTGTTCTAGGACAAAGAGTTGATAAGAAACTGAATGTTATTCATTATGCTAGTAAAACTCTAGACAATGCTCAAAGAAATTATGCAACTACTGAAAAAGAATTTCTAGCAGCGGTGTTTGCTTGTGATAAATTTAGATCTTACATTGTTGACTCTGAAGTTATCGTTCACACCGACCATGTTGCTATTAAATACCTTTTGGAAAAGAAAGATGCTAAACCTAGACTTATTCGATGGGTTTTCTTGCTACAAGAATTTGTTTTACATATTACTGATAGGAAAGGAGCTGAGAACCCCGTAGCTGATAACTTGTCTAGGCTTGAAAATGTGCTTGATGACCCACTACCTATTGATGATAGTTTCTCTGATGAGCAGTTAGCTGCAATAAATGTTTCTAATAACACTCCTTGGTATGCTGATTATGCTAATTGCATTGTTGCTAAATATTTACCACCTAGCTTTAGATACCAACAAAAGAAAAAATTCTTCTATGATTTAAGACATTACTTCTGGGATGACCCACATCTTTATAAAGGAGTAGATGGTATTATTAGACGTTGTGTACCTGAGCATGAACAGGGACAAATCCTACGGAAATGACACTCCGAAGCTTATGGAGGGCATCATGCTAGAGACAGAACTGCTCACAAGGTATTGTAATCTGGATTTTATTGGCCTACTCTCTTCAAGGATGCTCGTAAGTTTGTCTCATCTTGTGATGAATGTCAAAGAATAGGTAATATCGGTAAGCGTCAAGAAATGCCTATGAATTATTCACTTGCTATTGAAACATTTGATGTTTGGGGATTTGATTACATGGGACCTTTTCCTTCCTCTGATGGGTATACACATATTCTGGTTGTTGTTGATTATGTTATTAATGGGTAGAAGCTATTCCAACCAGTAGTGCTGATCACAAAACCTTTATTAAAAAGCTTAAGGAAGTTATTTTCCCAAGGTTTGGAGTCCCTAGATATTTAATGACTGATGGTGCACTAGTAGGAAAAGGGGCTTTTACCCCGGTTTGTAAGGGCCTTTTGTCCCGGTTCTCGAACCGGGACTAAAGGGTCGTTACTAAAGCCCTAACCCTTTAGTCCCGGTTCTTACACGAACCGGGACAGAAGGTCCTCCACGTGGCCGCTGCTGCCAGCCCAGGCAGGGGGCCTTTAGTCCCGGTTGGTGCCACCAACCGGGACCAATAGGCAGGGCCTTTTGTCCCGGTTGGTGTCACCAACCGGGACCAATAGGCATCCACACGTGAGCAGCTGGCAGGAGCTGAGGTTTTTGTTTTTTTTGAAAGGGGGTGGTTTAGGGGTTTTGGGGGGGTTAATTTAGGTGTTTCATATATTGTGTTAGCTAGCTAATTAATAGAGAGAAGTGTCCTCTCTTATCTCCGTGCTTGGTCGACGCTACGTACTATATACGTATGGAGAGGAGTAGACACGCTAGCTAGTAATCAAATGAAGGAAACAGAAGATCGTCATGAACATATGCATACAGAGAGAAGTGATATCGACCACCTCTCCTTCTCCGAGATATTGGTCGAACAACAAGTTATCGTATATCTATCCGACACTACCGGCTACATATATACAATAATTATCTCTTACAATACAATCTCCTAATTAAATTGCAGGAACACAGGGTCCACATAGTATTCTCCGTTTTCAGCGATCATGTGGTCAAGGAAGAATGCCGCCAATTCCTCTTCAATTCCTCGCATACGATCTGGTGCTAGGAGTTCATCCCGCTTCCGAAACATCTAATTTGAAGAAGGGGGTCAATACATATATATATGAATAAATGAAACTCAACACAAATGATGGTAATAAAATAAAATTGTGAATATTATTGCTTACGCACTTCATATTGTTCTTCAGTGTAGCCCCGCTCACAGGTCGTGTAGCGGATGGACTCGCAAACGTAGTATCCACAGTAATTATTCCCGGGTTCCTGCCACAACCACTTTACAAGAAATAGAGGTCAATCAAACTGATAAGCAAGCATGCTAAATGGTATTGATGAAACTAGCGCTTGAATCACTAGGAGATGCGCGGAACATGCTACTATAGTACTTACTTTCGGGTGATTAAATTGCAGCTTCTTCGGCAGTCCCAGAGCTTTTGTGGTGAATTTTCTCCAAACCCTGCCAGACAAAGAAAACAATTACTTGATATCAGGAAATGAACAAAGTTGCTGATATGGTGGATAATGATCGATTTAACTTACTTCTCGAGCATTTGAGTCATGTTCGCATAGTCCTGGGGATCTTTTCGTCTCGAGTCTAAGACGGTTACTACTCCCTGCTCAAGCTTAATCTCTAGGAGAATATAGTGGAAGCTACGCATGCATGCATAAGTCATCAGTTACATTACCATAACCTGGACTAATAAGGGAAACCGAATATGCACAAGACAGTAACACTCACTTGAAGTTGTAAGGAAAGAGTATTATATCTTTGTTTTGATTTAATACCAACGATTGTAGCAAGTTGGCCTCGGCTTCTTTGGGATGTTTTTCAACCGTATATGCATCTATGAGATTTGTGTTAATGAACCCAATATCACCGATTTGTCTTTTCTTCAATTCGGCGATCTTCAATCTGCATAATATAGTGAGGATAATTATAAATACATGCAATGAAAGAGCTGACCTATATAGAGAGACTTAATGACAGAAGTAGTACTACTTACAGACAGTAGCAAGTGATCGTTGTTTTATCGAGGGCCTTTTGATTGTAAAACTGGAAGAAATCCTCAAATGGAACATTCAGCAGATCAATTCCAACGAGGTCATGCTCCGGTTTAACTCTCAGCGTCAAAGTATTCATCCCATCAGACTCTCTGCAGGTTTTCATGTACCAATCATGTAGTCTTCGCATCATCGTTGTTAGAGATCTTTCATCTTTGACGAGAGGCTTCCCGTAATGGTATTTGTGTTCGTCCACCTCCATGATTTCATAATGTACATCGTCGGGCAGGTAATCTCCAAGATTGCTATAACCGGGCACCATACTCGGATCATTAGCGACAATGTCTTTTGACACCTTGAGCGGGGGGCACGATTGGTTCGCTTGTTCGCCGAGCTGGGCAATTTTTTTTCCCAGCTCGTCGTTCTTTTAACCTTTGATCACTGACAGTACTTCCCGACCGCTCCGCTTCGGCATATGTCTTTGCAAGAATGCGCTCATAGTTGCCTCTCAGCGGAGACTTTGGTGGTTTTTTCAGGGCAGCCAGAGTGCGCTTTGCTTTCACTGGATCTACCTTCTCCTCCGGAGGTGGATGTTTCTTTGCTTTCACCCCTTCAAAGAAGTTTGTCACTTCAGCTCGCACGATCTTCCTGGTTTCCTCCTCGGTCCTCTCGTATGGTAACTTCTCTGGAGTCTTCAGAGAAGGACCGAATCTGTATTGCCTCCCGCCTCTGGCAGCTGTACTGCTAGACAACGGCAGAGCAGACGAAGCGGCTGCGGCTGTCTTCTTTCCTTGCTTACGAGGCGGAGGAGAAGGACTACGATGCGCCGGAGCAGCCGCAGCGGCGGCGGGTCTCTTCCGCCCTTGCTGATGAGGCGGAGAAGGAGGAGGCTGGCTGCTCTGGCGCGCCGGCGCTGGCGGAGAAGGAGGCGGAGTGCCGCCACGCGTCGGAGAAGGAGGCTGAGTGCCCTGATCACTCGCTGGAGGAGGAGGCGGAGTGCCCTTACTCGCCGGAGCCGTCCAGTTCGGAAGCTTGATGAGCTCCTTCCGCCATAGGCATGGAGTCTTCAGAGCAGAACCCAGCCGAGTCTCCCCTTCACCGGTAGGGTGGTCAAGCTGGAGCTCCTCAAATCCCTCCGTTATTTCATCCACCATCACCCTAGCTTATCCTTCTGGAATCGGCCGGCAGTGGTAGGTTGCGCCGGGTTCAGGAGGTAAAACAGAGCCAACAGCCGCCTTGACTTTGAAGTTCTGCCATTCCGCCATAAGGTGGCAATATTGAGACTCCGTGATAGCATCCACGGGGTAGCTAGCAGGAGCCGCATGCTCCAGCTGAAGCAGCTCGGTGGAAGCCATGTTGCTTCTCCGCTGAGATGGCGGTGTAGCTTCAGGGGCAGTTTCGGCATGTCGATTGCCGTCTCGTTCCTCTAGCGCTTGAACCCTTTCGTGCAGCTCCTGAATTTGGCTCTGCTCCACTTTTTTTCCTCCTCTCCTGGCTTTTGTAACCGCCCGCGTCCGGAAAACCAGCCTTCCACGGAACGGAGCCTGGCGTGCCTCGTGTCCATCCAGGGTGCTCAGGATTCCCGAGGGCCATTGTGAGCTCGTCGTTCTCTCTGTCTGGAACGAACGTCCCTTCCTGCGCTGCATCGATATATTGTTGAATCTTCTTGACTGGTATTCTCAAAAGCTCGTTCGTCCAAACACACCTCCCTGATACAGGGTCCAAGGTTCCGCCAGCCCCGAAGAACCAAGTCCGGCAACGGTCTGTCCAGTTCATTGTCTGTGGTTCGATCCCTTTTTCAAGCAGATCATTCTCAGCCTTGGCCCACTTAGGCCGGGCTTTGAGGTAGCCACCTGACCTCGTGCGATGGTGAAGCTTCTTCTTTGCAGCATTCTTCTTGTTTGTCGCTGACATCTTCTTACTCTTTTCCGATGTCTTGTGGGCCACAAATGCGGGCCAGTGATCTCTGATCTTCTCATACCGGCCGATGAATTCCGGTGTCTCTTCTTTGTCAACAAACGTTTTCAGCTCATTCTTCCACCTCCTGAATAGGTCTGCCATCTTCTTAAGAGCATGAGACTTGATTAATTGCTCTATAACTGGCTTCTCCGGATCCTCCTCTGGCGGTAGGGTGAAATTTGCCTTCAGCTCAGTTCAAAGATCATCTTTCTGCATATCATTGACATAAGACACCTCAGGGTCTTCCTTCTTAGGCTTATACCATTGGTGGATGCTGATCGGGATCTTGTCCCTAACTAGAACCCCGCACTGAGCAACAAATGCATCCTTTGTCCGGATGGGTTCAATCGGTTAGCCGTCGCGCGCGATTGCTGTGATCTCAAACCTTTCATCCGAGCGCAACTTTCTCTTCGGGCCTCGTCTCTTTACCGCAGTTGTGCTCGATCCGTAGGGATAGAAAAAAGAAGAAAGACGAGTGTTAATTAATATGTGTACATACCAAAACAATGAATGCATCAATTAGCTAGTCAGCACAGGCTTAACTCATATATTTACCTGGCCGGACTCTGTTCGGTCACCGGAGCCGTCACCACGGGCTCCTTCTTGCACCAGCATTGGGTCACCGGAGCCATCATAATCATGTCTTTCCTCCTCCACTCTTCGACCACCATAGCCTGCTTCTTCACCCTGTTCTTCCAGACCATCATTGTCGTTAAGATACGACAAGATATCACCTCCGGCTAAGATTATGTCCCCCAACACCTCTTCTGCTTGCTCGTCTCGTCCGTGCTCCATAGTTTCTGCAAATATTACAACATGGCAATTATTACACAAACATGACAGCAGGTGGATATATTAGTGCAAATGTAGACCTAGCTTATTCCGGGTTTGGGGTGGCCTAGGCAACGCTTCAAGGGTAGGGGCGCGGCGGGAGGGGGTAGGAGACCGACATCGTTTTTTTCTAAGGTTTGGGTGTCCTCGAGAGTTTTGGTCGAGCGAGAGGGCCGGGGGGTGCTCCCGTGGTATAAGTTATCACGGTCGAGAAGGGGTATAAATATCGACCGTCCATCATGTCGAAGTTATCTGGGAGGGAGTTATATATATCGACAACGACGACATACATACATGGGAAAATAATGTTATCGGGGAGGGGGTATATCGACCCCCCCCCACGTGTTGAAGTTATCGGGAGGGGGTTATATCGACAACGACGACATACGTACATGGGAAAATAATATTATCGGCGGGGAGGGGGTATATCGACCCCCCCTCATGTTGAAGTTATCAGGAGAGGAGTATATCGACGACGACAGACCCGATAAAACATAAGAAAACGAAGAAGAAATAAAAAGAGGAGAAGAAGAAAAGGAATAGAGGAGAAGATCAAAGAAAAAAAAGAAGAAAAAAAAGAGGAGAAGAAGAAAGGAATAGAGGAGAGAAGAAGAAAAAATAGAATTTTTCTATTTTTTCTTCTTCTCTTCTATTCCTTTCTTCTTCTCCTCTTTTTTTTCTTCTTTTTTCCTCTTCTTATTTATTTCTCCTCTTCTTCTCCTTTCTTCCTCTTCTTATTTTCCTTTTTTATATGAACATATCATCATATATATGAACATACATTTTCTTTGCATATGCATATGAACATACATTTTCTTTGCATATGCATATGAACATACATTTTCTTTGCATATGCATATGAACATACATACATACATTTTTCTTTCATATGAACATACATACATACATTTTCTTTGCATATGACCATACATACATTTTTCTTTGCATATGACCATTCATACATTTTCTTTGCATATGTTTTGCATATAAACATACATACATATGAACATACATACATACATATAAACATAACATACATACACAAAAAAATTCTAAAAATCTGCCTAAAAAATTATATGAATAAAAGCATACATCATCCATCCATCCATATAATCAACATATGCATATGAAAAAAAATTATATGAAAAAAAATTATATGAAGAGGATCGAGGGGACAGGGAGGAAAGGGGGTCGCCGGAGCCAGACCGAACGGGGTGGAGGGGCGGCGTCGAGGCAGGGGCGGCAGTGGGGGCGGGCGCCGACGACGACGACAATGGTGGGGGCGGGCCGGGGCGCAGGGGCGCGGCCGTGCGTGCTCGGGGACGGGGCAGGGGCACGGGGCGGCGGCCGGCGTGGGCTCGGGCGCGGGGCAGGGGCACGGGGAGACGGGGATGGCGGCCGGCGGCGGCCGGCGGCGGCGACGATGACGAGGAGTGCGCGAGCGATTTGGGCAGCCTGGCGGCGGGGGCAACTGATGAGGGAGGCGAGGGAGATGTGAAATTTTCACAAGTCCTGGTTATATAGCAAGGGCATTGGTCCCGGTTCGTGGCACCAACTGGGACCAATGCCACCCTTTAGTCCCGGTTGGTGCCACCAACCGGGACCAAAGGTCCCTTTTCAGCAGCGCAAAGGGCGGGAAGCGGCGGCCTTTGGTCCCGGTTGGTGCCACCAACCGGGACTAAAGGTGGGGCATTGGTCCCGGTTGGTGCCACGAACCGGGACCAAAGGCCTCTTGCTGCCCGCATCGCGGCCAAAAGTTTAGTCCCACCTCGCTAGCTGAGGGGCGCCCGCACCAGTTTAAAAGCCGCGGCGCGGCTGCTGTTTCGAACTCCTCTCTATAGCAGGCTTCTGGGCCTAACTTTGGCGCGCTGCCCGTTTAGCCTCCTAGCCCTTCTGGGCCTGTATTTGCAAACCTGAGGGTTGGAAGGCCAAGCGGGCAGCGCCGAACAATTTTTTTGCTGTATTTAGTTTTTTTGTTTTCTTTTTTGCTTTATTTATTTTGTTTTGTTTCTACTTACAACAAAAAACTTATTTATTTTATTTTATTTTGTTTCTAATTAATTATTTATTTTACTTTATGATAATTCTTTTTGCTATTAAAGTTTCTATCAAAAAAAGTTCTTTATGAATTTTTTTTGCTGTATTTAGTTTTTTGTTTTCTTTTTTGCTTTATTTATTTTGTTTTGTTTCTACTTACAACAAAAAACTTATTTATTTTATTTTATTTTGTTTCTAATTACTTATTTATTTTACTTCATGATAATCCTTTTTGCTATTAAAGTTTCTATCAAAAAAAGTTCTTTATGAAAATTCTTTTTGCTTTTAATGATTTTGAACAGAAAATACTTCGATAATTTTAGTTGCATCAATTTTATATGATTTTAGTTTCAATAATTATAGAGGTTTCTTATAATGTTTTGAACAGAAAATACTTTGTTAATTTTAGTTTCATAAATTTTATTAAAGTTTATTTTATTTTGTCGGAACACAAGAAGTCCGGAGTTGTAATAAGTTATTAAAATTAAAAAAGAGGCGCAATGCTCGTTGATTTGCTTCAAGCCTTTCGGAATAGTGTAGACTGCACTGCACATAGCTCCATGCAGTCTACCTTATTCCTCAAGGCTTGAAGCTAAGCAACGTGAGCATTGCGCCTCTTCTTCATCGTCTCTGCACTCAGGGCTTATAAACCGCTCCTAGTGCCTCTCAGCTAGCGAGGTGGGACTAAAAAACTGCTTAGTAAGAAACTCTAGTACCGGTTCGTGCCACGAACCGGTACTAAAGGTGCTCGTGGGGCCACAGCCTCATTAGTACCGGTTCGTGGCACCAACAGGGACCAAAGGGTGGAATTGGTCCCGGTTCGTGCCACCAACCGGGACCAATGGCCTTGCACAGCGGCGTGGTGGTGAGTTTAGTCCCACCTCGCTAGCTGAGAGAGAGCCGCACCTGTTTATAAGGTGCGGTGCGCCTAAGCTGTCGAGCTCCTCTCTAAAGCAGGCTTACGGGCCTAACCTCTCTGTACATGCATGTGGGCCTACTGGGCCTTCTGCGGGCCTGAATCCTGGCCCATGGATGGGTTTCTAATCGTATTCAGGCCGTGGTGGCCCAGTCAGTGGCATAATTTTTAATTTTTGGCCTGTTATTTTTCATGCATTTACTAATTATTTTGAGTTATAAGACCCTAAAATTGAAAAGCATTTCAAATGAACTCTGAAAAGTTTGAAAGTTGGCATGGTATCATCATTTCATCCACATAGCATGTGCAAGAAAGTTGAGAGGGTTACGGCAAAAACTAGATGCACTTCTTGTACAAAACGGACAATGGTATCATACTCGTCTATTACAAAGTTGGCATGGTATCATCATAACAGTTGCAGGAGAAAGTCTTCACCTTTTCTTCGCTTGTGTCATTTGCTTATTGCGCCGTAACCATGGATAATCTTCATCGTTTATCAGGATGCTTGGGTCAGCCTTGACTTTGAAGGGAGGAATTTCATGAAACTTCTCATAATCTTCAGACATGTCTGTCTTGCCCTCCACTCCCACAATGTCCCTTTTTCCTGAAAGAACTATGTGGCGCTTTGGCTCATCATATGATGTATTCGCTTCCTTATATTTTCTTTTCCTCGGTCTGGTAGACATGTCCTTCACATAGATAACCTGTGCCACATCATTGGCTAGGACGAACGGTTCGTCAGTGTACCCAAGATTGTTCAGATCCACTGTTGTCATTCCGTACTGTGGGTCTACCTGTACCCCGCCTCCTGACAGATTGACCCATTTGCACTTAAACAAAGGGACCTTAAAATCATGTCCGTAGTCAAGTTCCCATATGTCCATTATGTAACCATAATATGTGTCCTTTCCCCTCTCGGTTGCTGCATCAAAGCGGACACCGCTGTTTTGGTTGGTGCTCTTTTGATCTTGGGCGATCGTGTAAAATGTATTCCCATTTATCTCGTATCCTTTGTAAGTCAATACAGTCGAAGATGGTCCCCTGGACAACGAGTACAACTCATCACAAATAGTGGTGTCACCTCTGAGACGTGTTTCCAACCAACTGCTGAAAGTCCTGATGTGTTCACATGTAATCCAGTCGTCACACTGCTCCGGGTGTTTGGAGCACAGACTGTTCTTGTGTTCATCGACATACGGGGTCACCAAGGTAGAGTTCTGTAGAACTGTGTAGTGTGCTTGAGACCAAGAATATCTGTCCCTGCATATTATTGAGTCCCCCCCTCCAAGCGTGCCTTTTCCAGTCAGTCTCCCCTCATACCGCGATTTAGGGAGACCTATCTTCTTAAGGCCAGGAATGAAGTCAACACAAAACCCAATGACATCCTCTGTTTGATGGCCCATGGAGATGCTTCCTTCTGGCCTAGCGCGGTTACGGACATATTTCTTTAGGACTTCCATGAACCTCTCAAAGGGGAACATATTGTGTAGAAATACGGGCCCCAGAATGACAATCTCGTCGACTAGATGAACTAGGACGTGCGTCATGATATTGAAGAAGGATGGTGGGAACACCAGCTCGAAACTGACAAGACATTGCGCCACATCACTCCTTAGCCTTGGTATGATTTCTGGATCGATCACCTTGTGAGAGATTGCATTGAGGAATGCACATAGCTTCACAATGGCTAATCGGACGTTTTCCGGTAAAAGCCTCCTCAATGCAACCGGAAGCAGTTGCGTCATAATCACGTGGCAGTCATGAGACTTTAGGTTCTGGAACTTTTCTCTAGCATATTTATTATTCCCTTTATATTCGACGAGAAGCCAGTCGGGACCTTCATACTGAGCAGGCATTCAAAGAAGATTTCTTTCTCTTCTTTCATAAGAGCGTAGCTGGCAGGACCTTCATACTGCTTCGGAGGCATGCCGTCTTTTTCGTGCAAACGTTGCAGGTCCTCCCGTACCTCAGGTGTATCTTTTGTCTTCCCATACACGCCCAAGAAGCCTAGCTGGTTCACGCAATGGTTCTTCGTCACGTGCATCACGTCGATTGAAGAGCGGACCTCTAGCTCTTTCCAGTAGGGTAGGTCCCAAAATATAGATTTCTTCTTCCACATGGGTGCGTGTCCCTCAGCGTCATTCGGAACAGCTAGTCCGCCGGGACCCTTTCCAAAGATTACGTGTAAATCATTGACCATAGCAAGTACGTGATCACCGGTACGCATGGCGGGCTTCTTCCGGTGATATGCCTCGCCTTTGAAATGCTTGCCTTTCTTTCGACATTGATGGTTGGTCGGAATCGACGATGGCCCAGGTACACATTCTTCCTGCTTTTGTCCAGGTATATACTTTCAGTGTCATCTAAACAGTGCGTGCATGCGTGGTATCCCTTGTTTGTCTGTCCTGAAAGGTTACTGAGAGCGGGCCAATCGTTGATGGTTACAAACAGCAACGCGTGCAGGTTAAATTCCTCCTGTTTGTGATCATCCCACGTACGTACACCGTTTCCATTCCACAGCTGTAAAAGTTCTTCAACTAATGGCCTTAGGTACACATCAATGTCGTTGCCGGGTTGCTTAGGGCCTTGGATGAGAACTGGCATCATAATGAACTTCCGCTTCATGCACATCCAAGGAGGAAGGTTATAAATACATAGAGTCACGGGCCAGGTGCTGTGATTGCTGCTCTGCTCCCCGAAAGGATTAATGCCATCCGCGCTTAAACCAAACCATACGTTCCTTGGATCAGCTGCAAACTCAGCCCAGTACTTTCTCTCGATTTTTCTCTACTGCGACCCGTCAGCGGGTGCTCTCAACTTCCCGTCTTTCTTACGGTCCTCACTGTGCCATCGCATCAACTTCGCATGCTCTTCGTTTCTGAAAAGACGTTTCAACCGTGGTATTATAGGAGCATACCACATCACCTTCGCAGGAACCCTCTTCCTGGGGGGCTCGCCGTCAACATCACCAGGGTCATCTCGTCTGATCTTATACCGCAATGCACCGCATACCGGGCATGTGTTCAGATCCTTGTACACACCGCGGTAGAGGATGCAGTCATTAGGGCATGCATGTATCTTCTGCACCTCTAATCCTAGAGGGCATACGACCTTCTTTGCTGCATATGTACTGTCGGGCAATTCATTATCCTTTGGAAGCTTCTTCTTAAATATTTTCAATAGCTTCTCAAATCCTTTGTCAGGCACAGCATTCTCTGCCTTCCACTGCAGCAATTCCAGTACGGTACCGAGCTTTGTGTTGCCATCTTCGCAATTGGGGTACAAACCTTTTTTGTGATCCTCTAACATGCGATCGAACTTCAGCTTCTCCTTTTGACTTTCGCATTGCGTCCTTGCATCGACTATGACCCGGCGGAGATCATCATCATCGGGCACTGGTTCCTCTTGATCTTCAGCAGCTTCCCCCTTGCAGCATCATTGGGCACATCATCTGGTTCCTCTTGATCTTCCGCAGCTTCCCCCGTTGCAGCATCACCGTATTCAGGGGGCACATAGTTGTCATCGTCCTCTTCTTCTTCGCCGTCTTCCATCATAACCCCTATTTCTCCGTGCCTCGTCCAAACATTATAGTGTGGCATGAAACCCTTGTAAAGCAGGTGGGTGTGAAGGATTTTCCGGTCAGAGTAAGACTTCGTATTCCCACATATAGGGCATGGACAACACATAAAACCATTTTGCTGGTTTGCCTCAGCCACTTAGAGAAAATCATGCACGCCCTTAATGTACTCGGAGGTGTGTCTGTCACCGTACATCCATTGCCGGTTCATCTGCGTGCATTATATATAATTAAGTGTGTCAAAAACCATTACAGAACATCATGAATAGATAATTAAGTGACCAAATTAATAGAAGTTCATCATCACATTAAAACCAAAGTACATACATAGTTCTCATCTAACACCATATATATAGCTCTCCAGAGCATCTAATTAATTAAACCATACATTGAAACTATGTAAAACATTTCAATGCGAAAACAAATGCGATCATAATCGCAACCAAGGTAACAATTGATCCAACGGCATAATGATACCAAGCCTCGGTATGAATGGCATATTTTCTAATCTTTCTAATCTTCAAGCGCATTGCATCCATCTTGATCTTGTGATCATCGACGACATCCGCAACATGCAACTCCAATATCATCTTCTCCTCCTCAATTTTTTTTATTTTTTCCTTCAAGTAATTGTTTTCTTCTTCAACTAAATTTAACCTCTCGACAATAGGGTCGGTTAGAATTTCCGGTTCAACCACCTCCTAGATAAATAAAATCTATGTCACGTTGGTCGGTATATTTGTCATAAACAATAAATGAACCAAATAGTTATAAAAAGATAATATATACCACATCCGAATCATAGACAGGACGAGGGCCGACGGGGGCGGATACCAAAACCATCGCACTATGTAATAAGAAGGAATAATAAAAGTAACAAAATTAGACAAGTAACTATCTAAAGTAAGAATTTTTTCCTTTCAGAAAGAAGATAAGAACAAGAGGCTCACCACGGTGGTGCTGGCGACGAGATCGGCGCGGGCGATCGACGGCGGTGAAGACGGGGACGGGACGTGACGGACCGCTAAACCTAGACAAATCTCGGGGAAAATGGAGCTCGGAGGTCGAGTTTCGAGAGGACAAAGATTAACTAGTGTGGCTCAGACATTTCATCGAACACCTCATGTGCATAGGAGGTGAGCTAGAGCACCCAAATGCCCTCCCCTCGCCGGCCAGAAAAAACAGAGCACTGTGGAGTGCTATGCTGTGGCGATGGGGTATATATAGGGAACTCTTTGGTCCCGGTTCGTGGCACCAACCGGGACTAAAGGCCTTTGGTCCCGGTTGGTGCCACGAACCGGGACCAATGCCCCCTTTAGTCCCGGTTGGTGGCACCAACCGGGACATAAGGCCTTGTGCTGCCCCGCGTCAAAAGTTTAGTCCCACCTCGCTAGTTGAGAGAGCTCGAGAGTGGTTTATAAGCGCTGTTGCGCCCACCCTCTCGAACTCCTCTCAACTGCAGGCTTTCGGGCCTAACTGTTCTCTTTGCCTGTGGGGCCTACTGGGCCTTCTGCGGGCCTGAATCCTGGCCCATGGATGGGTTTCTAGTCGTATTCAGGCCGTTGTGGCCCAGTAGGTGGCATAATTTTTTTCCTCTGTTTTTTTTCTCTTTTGCTTTATTTGTTTTGTTTTGTTTCTACTTACAACAAAAAACTTATTTATTTTATTTCTAATTACTTATGTATTTTACTTTAATTATTTTATTTTTATTTATTTTACTGCTGCTATTTTTATTTATTTTACTGCTGCTATTTTTACTTAATTTATTAAGGTTTATTTATTGTAGTTACTATAGTTTATTTTATTTTATTTTATTAAGGTTTATTTAGTTTTATTTATTTTATTAAGGTTTATTTATTTTATAAATATAAAAAATGAACATAGATGCGCTTATAGAGAAAATTCAACCTAAATTCATAATAAATTTCTATGAAATTTACTGTGAATTTAGGTCAAATTCCCTGTATAAGGGCATCTATTTTCACTTTAAGAGAAGCTCAACAAGGCAGAGAGGGACGGGCTTATAAACTGGTGTGAGCGCCCTTCGGTTGGCGAGGTGGGACTAAACACTGGCCGCAACTAGGACCAGCCCTTTAGTCCCGGTTTGTGGTAGGAACCGGGACTAAAGGGTGGTGGGCCAGGAGCGTGGCCCATTGGTCCCGGTTTGTCCCACCAACCGGGACCAATGCCCCCACGAGGCCCGGCAGGCCCCTGGCCGCATGAACCGGGACCAATGCTCACATTAGTCCCGGTTCGTGACTGAACCGGGACTAATGTGAATATTGCCCTGTGACCAAAGCCCAGTTTTCTACTAGTGGTGGTTCACACTTTATTCATGGTGCTTTCCGCAAAATGCTTGCCAAGTATGATGTTAACCATAGAATTGCATCACCCTATCATCCTCAGTCTAGTGGTCAAGTTGAACTTAGCAATAGGGAAATAAAATTTATTTTGCAAAAGACTATTAATAGGTCCCGGAAGAATTGATCTAAGAAATTAGATGATGCACTTTGGGCTTATAGAACAGCATATAAAACTCCAATAGGTATGTCTCCTTATTAAATGGTTTATGGAAAAACTTGTCATTTGCCTCTTGAGTTAGAACATAAAGCATATTGGGCAGTCAAAGAACTCAATTGTGATTTCAAACTTGCCGGTGAAAAGAGGTTATTTGATATTAGCTCATTAGATGAATGGAGAACCCAAGCTTATGAAAATGCCAAATTATTTAAAGAAAAAGTTAAAAGACGGCATGATAAAAGAATCCAAAAGCGTGAGTTCAAAGTCAGAGAATAAGTTCTTTTGTACAACTCTCATTTCAGGTTCTTTGCAGGAAAACTCCTCTCCAAATGGGAAGGACCCTATGTTATCGAGGAGGTTTATCGGTCTGGAGCTATCAAAATAAATAATGCCGAAAGTACTACCCCGAAGGTTGTTAATGGGCAACAAATAAGACATTATATCTCAGGTACGCCCATTAATGTTGAAAGTAATATTATCCTAACAATGTTACCAGAAGAACACATAAAAGAGTCCTTCCGGAACACTCCAGAATCGTGAAAAAGAGGAGGTACGTGATACGGTAAGTAAACAGACTCCGAAAAATCCGCAAAAATATTTTTTGTCAGTTTTGGAATATTTAGAAAATTAGGAAAATAAGAAACAACCAGGAAGGTCACCCTGGTGGGCACAAGACACCAGGGTGCGTCTGGCTTGCCAGGCGTGCCCAGGTGGGTTGTGCCCACTTGGGGCACCTCTCGGACTCCGTTTTTCTCCCGTTTGCTTGTTTCCCAAGATAACAAATCTTTATATACCCCCCGAACCTATTGACCACCGTATCGCGGAGAAATCTTCTGTTTTCTTTTCTTGCTGTTTTCGGTCAGATCTATTAAGCCAGGCATCATGTCTTCCTCCTCCTCCAACAACATGGAAGAAGATGCTTGGTTGATGAAGATTGATCTGAAGAGAGAGGAGCCTGTAGAAGCCGTCAAGGGAGACAAAAGCAAGGAGGCTACCGGAGATCTACCCCCAGTGGTCGAACAAGCACTGCCAGCCGAGGAGGAAGAAGAAGATATCCTTAAACCTTACTATGCTCATCTTACCCCTACTCAGATTGCAGCCTTTCGGATCGTCGAAACGGTTCATGTGCAGAATAAATACCTCACTCGTGAAAATATTCTGCATCAAGAGCACATCATCTTCCTCCGGAGCATCATACGTAGATTGGAGAATCTCTTGATCTTGAAGGACTGGATCTCTACATCACCGCCACCTTCTTCTTCATCACCAAAAGAAAATTGAGTTTCGGGTATGGGCACTCCCCTTGGCTTCCGCCAAGCTTGGGGGAGGTGCCCTGGTATTGTATCCTCCCCACTATCTTTTGCCTTTACTTATTTTAGTTCGATCTTTTGCTTTAGATGAATAAAAGTTTAGTTCGATCCTTTCTTTTCGAGAGTTTTCTTAGTGATATATCCTTGTAATCGTGTGCAAGATATATACTAAAGTTTAGTTTGAGTTTTTGCCTTCTTTACTTTCATGTTGCAATAAAAAGAAAGGAAATAAATGAAAAAGATCATATGCTAATCTTATGGTAGGTGATGGCACCACATAAGGAAAAGTATAAGTAGAAAATTTTATTAGAGATTGACAAACATAGCATTGGTCAATGATGTAACTCATGAAAGAATTAATAAGGGAAGAGAAGATTCACATATAAATACACTATCCTAGAAATCTTTTGTGATTGTGAGCCCCCATCAAAATACAATATGCCAAAATTGTTGACGTTGGACAAGGAAGACAACGTAATGATTTATGTTTGTTTGTATTCACATAGAAGTTATATTATCATAGATCCTTCAACATGTGGTGCTTGCCCCCTATCTTTGCTAGCCAAAAATTCCGCACTAAGTAGAGATACTACTTGTGCATCCAAAAACCCTTAAACCCAAATCTTATTTCCAAGAGTCCAACATACCTACCTAGGGATTGAGAAAGATCCCTCAAGTAAGTTGTCATCGGTGCAATAAGGCAATAAAAATTGCTTCTAAAAGTGTGAGATCATTTAGAGTAAGAAAAAAATGAGCGTTGTGCGAACTTGTGATGGTGAAGAATAAAAGCGACAGACTGCATAATAAAGGTCGCCATCACAAGGGGCAATACAACGTGACGTTCTTTTGCACTAAGGGGTTGAGCGTACAAACAAATAAGTGCATGGCAACCTCTGCTTCCCTCCGCGAAGGGCCTATCTTTTACTTTTATGCAAGATTCAAAGTTTCTTCTCTCTATTCCTTTTTATTTTCTCCTTTGGCAAGCATCATGTGGTGAGGAAAAATCTAGGAACATATGTCCAGTTGAATATGGGTGGCATGAGTTATTATTGTTGACCTCACCCTTGAGGTGAATACGTTGGGAGGCGAAACTATAAGCCCCCATCTTTCTATGTGTCCGGTTGAAACGTTTTGTTCATGTGTATGCGGTGAGTGTTAGCAATCATAGAAGACTATATGATGGTTGAGTATGTGGACTTGCCTAAAGGCTCCGATGCGTGACCCTTCCTGAAAAGATGATGAATTGTAGTTGCAAAGTTGACTGAAAACACAGTTTGTTGGTTTCTAATAGAGTTTATGCTCTATACTTCAATTGTGTGATGAATTGTCACCTATTCATGAGAAGTCTACGATAAAAGTCTTATGTTCAAATTTGTTGTTGTTATAATAATCTACATGATGCTTCTATGTCCGTATTTTGTTTTTATCGACGCCTCTCTCTCTAAGCATGTGGACATGTTTTTCGATTTCGGTTTTCGCTTGAGGACAAGCGAGGTCTAAGCTTGGGGGAGTTGATATGTCCATTTTCCATCATGTTTTTGTACTATTACTTATGATGTTTTTATGCATAATAATGCTTTTTGGAGTAATTCTAATGCCTTTTCTCTCATAATATGTAAGGTACACACAAAGAGGGAGAATTCCGGCAGCTGGAAATCTGGACCTGGAAAAGCTACGTCAGGCCACCTATTCTGCACAACTCCAAACAAGCTGAAACTTTACGGAATTTTTTTATGGAATATTTGAGGAATATTGGTGCCAATAAGTGCTAGAGGGGGCCCACCAGGTGGGCATAACCCACCTGGGCGCGCCAGGGAGCCCAAGCGCGCCCTGGTGGGTTGTGCTCACCCAGGCCCACCTCCAGTGCCCATCTTCTAGTATATAAGTCATTTTGACCTAGAAAAAATAAGGAGAGGACTTTCGGGCCAGAGTGCCGCTGTCTCGAGGCGGAACTTGGGCAGGAGCACTTTTGCCCTCCGATGGAGCGATTCCGCCGGGGAACTTCCCTCCCGGAGGGGGAAATCATCGTCATCATCATCACCAACAACTCTCCCATCTTGGGGAGGGCAATCTCCATCAACATCTTCAACAGCACCATCTCCGCTCAAACCCTAGTTCATCTCTTTTGTTCAATCTTTGTACCGGAACTATAGATTGGTGCTTGTGGGTGACTAGTAGTGTTGATTACATCTTGTAGTTGATTACTATATGGTTTATTTGGTGGAAGATTATATGTTCAGATCCAATATGCTATTTCATACCCCTCTGATCTTGAGCATGATTATCATTTGTGAGTAGTTACTTGTGTTCTTGAGGTCACGGGACAAATCATGTTGCAAGTAATCATGTGAACTTGATAATTGTTTGATATTTTGATAGTATGTATGTTGTGATTCCCTTAGTGGTGCCATGTGAACGTCGACTACATGACACTTCACCATATTTGGGCCTAAGGGAATGGATTGTGGAGTAGTTATTAGATGATGTGTTGCGAGAGTGACAGAAGCTTAAACCCTAGTTTATGCGCTATTCCGTAAGGGACCGATTGGATCCAAAAGTTTAATGCTATGGTTAGAATTTATTCTTAATATTTTTCTCGTAGTTGCGGATGCTTGCGAGGGGGTTAATCATAAGTAGGAGGTTTGTTCAAGTAAGAACAACACCTAAGCACCGGTCCACCCACATATCAAATTATCAAAGTAGCGAACACAAATTGAATCAACATGGTGAACGTGACTAGATGAAATTCCCGTGTACCCTCAAGAACGCTTTGCTTACTATAAGAGACCGTTTTGGCCTGTCCTTTGCCTCAAAAGGATTGGGCTACATTGCTGCACTTTTTTTACTATTATCGTTACTTGCTCGTTACAAATTATCTTGCTACCCAAACTACTCTGTTACTTACAATTTCAGCACTTACAGACATTACCTTGCTGAAAACCACTTGTCATTTCCTTCTGCTCCTCGTTGGGTTCGACACTCTTAATTATCGAAAAGAGCTACAATTGATCCCCTATACTTGTGGGTCATCAGGGGTCTACAACTTGCAAGATCGGATCAAGAACACAAACATATTCATGAAAACATAATAGGTTCAGATCTGAAATTATGACACTCGGGCCATGGTGACAAGCATTAAGCATAGCAAAGTCATAGCAACATCAATCTCAGAACATAGTGGATACTAGGGATCAAACCCTAACAAAACTAACTCGATTACATGATAAATCTCATCCAACCCATCACCGTCCAGCAAGCCTATGATGGAATTACTCACGCACGGCGGTGAGCCTCATGAAATTGGTGATGGAGGAAGGTTGGTGATGATGATGGCGACGGATCCCCCTCCCCGGAGCCCCGAGCAGACTCCAGATCAGCCCTCGCGATGAAGAATGGGAGGTAGCAGCGGCTCCGTATCGTAAGACGCGATGAATCCTTCTCTCTGATGATTTTCTCTCCGGATGTGAATATATAGCGTTGGAGTTAGGGTCGGAGGAGGTCCAGGGGGCCCACAAGCCACCAGGGCGCGCCCCAGGGGGGCGCCCTTATACGTCTCCAATGTATCTATAATTTTTTATTGTTCCATGCTATTATATTATCTGTTTTGGATGTTTTATATGCATTAATATGCAATATTATATGGTTTTTGGGACTAACCTATTAACCAAGAGCCCGGTGCCAGTTTCTGTTTTTTCCTTGTTTTAGAGTTTCGCAGAAAAGGAATACCAAACGGAATAAAACTTTCGCCATGATTTTTCTTGGACCGGAAGACGCCCAGGAGAATTGGAGTACAAGTCAGAGAAGCTTCGAGGCGTCCACAAGGGTGGAGGGCGCGCCCAGGGGGTGGGGCGCCCCCCAACCTTGTGGGCCCCTCAAAGGTCTCCTGACCTAATTCTTCCTCCTATATATACTCTTATACCCCCAAAACATCCAGGGGAGCCGTGAAACCACTTTTCCACCGCTGCAACCTTCTGTACCCGTGATATCCCATCTTGGGGCCTTTTCTGGCATCCTGTCGGAGGGGGAATCGATCACGGAGGGCTTCTACATCTACACCATTGTCTCTCCGATGAAGCGTGAGTAGTTTACCACAGACCTACGGGTCCATAGCTAGGAGCTAGATGGCTTCTTCTCTCTCTTCGATTCTCAATACAAAGTTCTCCTTGATGTTCTTGGAGATCTATTCGATGTAATACTCTTTTGCGGTGTGTTTGCCAAGATTCGATGAATTGTGGATTTATGATCAAGTTTATCAATGAATATTATTTGAATCTTCTCTGAATATTATATGCATGATTTGATATCTTTGCAAGTCTCTTCAAACTATCGATTTGGTTTGGCCAACTAGATTGGTTTTTCTTGCAATGGAATAAGTGCTTAGCTTTGGGTTCAATCTTGCGGTGTCCTTTCCCAGTGACAGTAGGGGCAGCAAGGCACGTATTGTATTGTTGCCATCGAGGATAAAAAGATGGGGTTTTCATCATATTGCTTGAGTTAATTCCTCTACATCATGTCATCTTGCCTAATGCGTTACTCCATTCTTTATGAACTTAATACTCTAGATGCATGTTGGATAGCGGTCAATGTGTGGAGTAATAGTAGTAGATGCAGAATCGTTTCGGTCTACTTGACACGGACGTGTTGCCTATATTCATGATCATTGCCTTAGATATGGTCGTAACTTTGCGCTTTTCTATCAATTGCTCGGCAGTAATTCGTTCACCCATCGTAATAATTTCTATCTTGAAAGAAGCCTCTAGTGAAACCTATGGCCCCCGGGTCTATTTTACATCATATAAGTTTCCGATCTATATTTTCAGTTTCCTATTTCTTTTACTTTGCAATCTTTACTTTCTGTTCCATATACCAAAAATACCAAAAATATTTCTTTACTGTTTATCATCTCTATCAGATCTCACGTTGCGAATAACCGTGAAGGGATTGACAACCCCTTATCGCGTTGGGTGCAAGGTTGGTGTTTGTTTGTGCAGGTATTCGGTGACCTGAGTGTAATCTCCTACTGGATTGATACCTTGGTTCTCAAAAACTGAGGGAAATACTTACTCTACTTTGCTGCATCACCCTTTCCTCTTCAAGGGAAAAACCAATGCAAGCTCAAGAGGTAGCATGCCCCCCGGGCTTGTGGCCAATGGGTGGACCCCCTCTGGTTGATTATTTCGCCAGTATTTTTTATAAATTCCAAAAATATTCTCCGTAAATTTTCTGGTCAATCCGAGAACTTCTATTTCTTCACAAAAATGACACCATAGCAATTCTGCTGAAAACAGCGTCAGTCCGGGTTAGTTCCATTCAAATCATGCAAATTAGAGTCCAAAACAAGGGCAAAAGAGTTTGGAAAAGTAGATACGATGGAGACGTATCACGCACCTCCGCGTTCAACATGCATACGGCTTGATGACGCCTTCACCTCATAGATCCAGCGAGCGATGGTGAAGTAGTAGCTCGAGTCCTCTGGCAGCACAACGGCGTGGTGGCGGAATCTCAGTAGAGCTTTGCTAAGCACTACGGAGAGGAAGAGGGATCGAGGGAGGGGAGGGGTAGTGCCGTGGAGTATCGGGGGTGCAGCTACCCTCTCTCTACCTCTCTATATATAGGGGGAAGGGGGAGGAGGGGTGCCCTAGGGTTTCCCTCTGGGGGCCGGCGGACACAAGGGGAAACCCTAGATGGTTTGGGCGCCTCCCCCTAGGAGACTTGGACCCCAAGGCAAAAGGGTGGGAACCCTAGGGGGAGCCCCCACCTCCTCTGGCAACTTGGGAAGGGGGCTTGGGGAGCGCACATCCCCTTAGTGGGTTGGTGTACTCCCTCCCTTTGGCCCATGAGGCCCCCAACACTTGCCCCCCCCCCCGAAACCCCTTTGGTCATGCTGGCCATCACCCGGTGCCCCTGGAACACTTCCGGTCTCCGATACCCTTCTTCCTATATATCAATCTTCACCTCCGGACCCTTCCGGAGTTCCTCGTCACATCCGAGATCTCATCCAGGACTCCGAACAACTTTCGGTAACCACCATAACAACTCAACTATATTTATATCGTCACCAAACGTTAAGTGTGTAGACCCTGCAGGTTCGAGAACTATGCAGACATGACTGAGACACCTCTACGGTCAATAACCAATAGCGGAACTTGGATGCCCGTATTGGTTCCTGCATATTCTACGAAGATCTTTATTGGTTGAACCTCTATGTCAAGGATTCAACTAATCTCGTATGTAGTTCCCTTTGTCTATCGGCATGTTACTTGCCCGAGATTCGATCGTCGGTATCTCCATACCTAGTTCAATCTCGTTACCGTCAAGTCTCTCTTTACTCGTTTCATAATACAAGATCTCGTGGCTAACCCATTAGTCACATTGCTTGCAAACTCATTGTGATGTTGTATTACCGAGTGGGCCCTGAGATGCCTCTCCGTCATACAGAGTGACAAATCCCAGTCTTGATCCATGCCAACTCAACAGACACCCTTGGAGATACCTGTAGAGCACCTTTATAGTCACCCAGTTACGTTGCGACGTTTGGTACACACAAGGTATTCCTACGGTGTCAATGAGTTGCATGATCTCATGGTCATAGGAACATATACTTGACATGCAGAAAACGATAGCAGTAAACTTGATACGATCATATGCTACGTTTATAGTTTGGGCCTTGTCCATCACATCATTCTCCTAATGATGTGATCCCGTTATCAAATGACAACTCATGTCTATGACTAGGAAACCATAGCCCTCTTTGATCAACGAGCTAGTCTGGTAGAGGTTTACTAGGGACATCTTGTTGTCTATGTATCCACAAATGTATTTGAGTTTCCGGTCAATACAATTATAGCATGGATAATGAACGATTATCATGAACAAGGGAATATAATAATAACCAGTTTATTATTGCCTCTAGGGCATATTTCCAACAGTCTCCCACTTGCACTAGAGTCAATAATCTAGCATTACATGGTAATGAATCTAACACCCATAGAGTTCTGGTGTTGATCATGCTTTGCCCGTGGAAGAGGTTTAGTCAACGAATCTGTGACATTCAGGTCCGTATGTATCTTGCAAATGTTTATGTCTTCCTCCTTGATGTAATTGTGGATATAATTGAAGCGTCACTTTATGTGTCTGGTCCTCTTGTGAAACCTTGGTTCCTTGGCTAGAGCAATGGCACCAGTGTTGTCACAGAACAGAGTCATTGGGTCCAGTGCACTGGGCACAACTCCAAGATCTGTCATGAACTGCTTCATCCAGACACCTTCTTCGCCGCCTCCGAGGCAACTATGCACTCCGCTTCGCATGTGGAATCAGCTACCATGCTTTGCTTGGAACTGCACCAAAGTATCCGGTTTGTGACTTAGAATCATCTGGATCGGTGTCAAAGCTTGCATCGACATAACCCTTTACGACGAGCTCTTGATCACCTCCATAAATGAGAAACATTTCCTTAGTCATTTTCAGGTACTTAAGGATATTCTTGACCGCTATCCAGTGTTCCACTCCTGGATCACTTTGAAACCTTCCGGCCATACTTATGGCAAGGCAGACATCTAGTCTTGTGCGTAGCATCACATACATGATAGAGCCGATGGCAGAAGCATAGGGGACGACACTCATATTTTCTCTATCCTCTGCAGTCGCTAGGCATTGAGTCATACTCAACTTCACACCTTGCAAAACAGGCAAGAACCCCTTCTTGGACTGATCCATTTTGAACTTCTTCAAAATTTTATCAAGGTATGTGCTTTGTAAAAGTCCTGTTGGGGAACGTAGTATTTCAATAACTTCCTACGATCACGCAAGATCTATCTAGGAGAAGCATAGCAACGAGCGGGGAGAGTGTGTCCATGTACCCTCGTAGACCGAAAGCGGAAGCGTTAAGTAACGCGGTTGGTGTAGTCAAACATCTTCGTGATTCAACCGATCAAGTACCAAACGCACGATACCTCCGCGGTCTGCACACGTTCAACTCGGTGATGTCCCTCGAACTCTAGATCCAGTTGAGGACGAGGGAGAGTTTCTTCAGCACGACGGCGTGGTGACGGTGATGATGAAGTTACCGACGCAGGGCTTCGCCTAAGCACTACGACAATATAACCGAGGTGGAAATCTGTGGAGGGGGGCACTGCACACGGGTAAGAAATCAACTTGTGTGTCTATGGGGTGCCCCCCTCCCCCGTATATAAAGGAGGGGAGGAGGGGGCCGGCCGGCCTCATGGGGCGTGCCCCAAGGGGGGAATCCTGCTCCTACTAGGAGTAGGTTCCCCCCTTTCCTAGTCAACCTAGGAGGGGAAGGAAAGAGGAAGAGGGAGAGAAGGAAAGGGGACCCCCCCCCCAAATTCGGATTGGGCTTGGGGGGGCGTGCACCTCCACCTCGCCGCCTCCTCCTCTCTTCCACCAAAGCCCATTAACCCCCCGGGGGGTTCCGGTAACCCCCCGGGGGTTCCGGTAACCCCCCGGTACTCCGGAAAATGCCCGAACCTATCTGAAACCTTTCCGGTGTCCAAACATAACCTTCCAATATATCAATCTTCATGTCTTGACCATTTCGAGACTCCTCGTCATGTCCATGATCACATCCGGGACTCCGAACAACCTTCGGTACATCAAATCACATAACTCACAATATATATCGTCATCGAATGTTAAGCGTGCGGACCCTACGGGTTCGAGAACTATGTAGACATGACCGAGACTCATCTCCGGTCAATAACCAATAGCGGAACCCGGATGCTCATATTGGCTCCAACATATTCTACGAAGATCTTTATCGGTAAAACCGCATAACAACATACAATGTTCCCTTTGTCATCGGTATGTTACTTTCCCGAGATTCGATCGTCGGTATCACCATACCTAGTTCAATCTCATTACCGGCAAGTCTCTTTACTCGTTCCGTAATGCATCATCCCGCAACTAACTCATTAGTCACATTTCTTGCAAGGCTTATAGTGATGAGCATTACCAAGAGGGGCCAGAGATACCTCTCCGATACACCGAGTGACAAATCCTAATCTCGATCTATGCCAACCCAACAAACACCTTCGGAGACACCTGTAGAGCATCTTTATAATCACCCAGTTACGTTGTGACGTTTGATAGCACACAAGGTGTTCCTCCGATATTTGGGAGTTGCATAATCTCATAGTCAGAGGAACATGTATAAGTCATGAAGAAAGCAATAGCAATAAACTAAACGATCATAGCGCTAGGCTAATGAATGGGTCTTGTCCATCACATCATTCTCTAATGATGTTATCCTGTTGATCAAATGACAACACATGTCTATGGCTAGGAAACTTAACCATCTTTGATTAACGAGCTAGTCAAGTAGAGGCACACTAGGGACACTCTGTTTGTCTATGTATTCACACATGTACTAAGTTTCCGGTTAATACAATTCTAGCATGAATAATAAAAATTTATCATGATATAAGGAAACATAAAATAACAACTTTATTATTGCCTCTAGGGCATATTTCCTTCAAGTCCTATCAAGCATCTTGATCTATCTCTATAGATCTTGATGCCTAATATGAAAGCAGCTTCTCCTAGGTCCTTCATTGAAAAACTCTTGTTCAAATATTCCTTCATGTTTTCCAAAAGTTCTATATTGTTTCCAATCAGCAATATGTCATCCAGATATAATACTAGAAACGCTATAGAGCTCCCACTCACTTTCTTATAAATACAAGCTTCTCCATAAACTTTTATAAACCCAAACGCTTTGATCACCTCATCAAAGCGATTATTCCAACTCTGAGATGCTTGCACCAGCCCATAAATGGATCGCCGGAGCTTCCACACCTTGTCAGCATTCTCTGGATCGACAAAACCTTTTGGTTGCATCATATACAACTCTTCCTTAAGGAAACCGTTAAGGCACACTGTTTTGACATCCATCTGCCAGATTTCATAATCGAAAAATGCAGCTATTGCCAACATAATTCTGACGAACTTAAGCATCGCTATGGGTGAGAAAGTCTCATCGTACTCAACTCCTTGAACTTCTAAAAAACCCTTTGCCACAAGTCGAGCTTCATAGACTGTGATATTACCGTTCGTGTCCGTCTTCTTCTTGAAGATCCATTTATTCTGAATGACCTTTCGCCCTTCAGGTAATACTTCCAAAGTCCATACTTTGTTTTCATACATGGATCCCATCTCGGATTTCATGGCCTCTAACCATTTGTCGGAATCCGGGCCCACCATCGCTTTTCCATAGCTCGTAGGTTCATTGTTGTTGTTGTCCAACAACATGACCTCCAAGACAGGGTTACCATACCACTTAGAAGCAGTACATATCCTTGTCGACCTATGAGGTTCGATAGAAAATTGATCCGAAGCTTCATGATCACTATCATTAGCTTCCTCTTCAACTGACGTAGGTGTCCAGAAACATCTTTCTACGCCGCACTACTCACTGGTTGAAGTAAAGGTTCAACAACCTCATCAAGTTCTATCTTCTTCCCACTCAATTCTTTCAAGAGAAACTCTTTCTCGAGAAAGGACCCGTTCTTAGCGACAAACACTTTGCCCTCGGATCTGAGATAGAAGGTATACCCAATAGTCTCCTTTGGGTATCCTATGAAGACACATTTATCCGCTTTGGGTTTGAGCTTTTCCAGCTGAAGCCTTTTGACATAAGCATCGCAACCCCAAACGTTAAGGAACAACAGCTTAGGTTTCTTGCCAAACCACAGTTCATACTGTGTCGTCTCTACGGACTTAGATGGTGCCCTATTTAAAGTGAATGCAGTTGTCTCTAATTTATAACCCCAAAACAAGAGTGGCAGATTGGAAAGGGACATCATAGAACGCACCATATCCAATAAGGTACGATTACGACGTTTGGACACACTATAATGCTGTGGTGTTCCAGGTGGCGTCAACTGTGAAACGATTCCACATTGTCTTAAGTGATTGCCAAACTCATAACTCAGATACTCTCCCCCTCGATCAGATCATAGGAATTTGATCTTCTTGTTATGATGATTCTCAACTTCACTCTAAAATTGCTTGAACTTTTCAAATGTTTCAGACTTATGCTTCATTAAGTAAACATACCCATATCTACTCAAGTCATTGGTGAAGGTGAGAAAATAACGATATCCACCGCGCGCATCAACACTCATCGGCCCGCACATATCAGTATGTATGATTTCCAGCAAGTCACTTGCCCGTTCCATTGTTCCGGAAAACGGGGTTTTAGTCATCTTGCCCATGAGGCAAGGTTATCATGTGTCAAGTGATTCAAAATCAAGTGACTCCAAAAGTCCATCGGCATGGAGTTTCTTCATGCGTTTTACACAAATATGACCTAAGCGGCAGTGCCACAAGAAAGTGGTACTATCATTATCAACTCTACATCTTTTGGCATCAATGTTATGAACATGTGTATCATCACTATCGAGATTCAATAAGTATAAACCCCTCAAAATGGGTGCATGACCATGAAAGATATTACCCATATAAATAGAACAACCATTATTCTCCGATTTAAATGAGTGACCGTCTCGCATTAAATAAGATCCAGATATAATGTTCATGCTCAACGCAGGCACTAACAATTATTCAGGTTCATTACCAATCTCGATGGTAATCGAAGAGCGAGCGTTCCTACGGCGATCACATCAACCTTGGAACCATTTCCCACGCGCATCGTCACTTTGTCCTTCGCCAGACTCCGTCTATTCCGTAGTTCCTGCTTTGAGTTGCAAATGTGAGCAACCGAACCGGTATCAAATACCCAGGCACTACAACGAGAGTTGGTAAGGTACACCTCAATAACATGTATACCATATATACCTTTGTTGACGTTGGCCCCCTTCTTGTCGGCCAGATACTTGGGGCAGTTCCACTTCCAGTGGCCAGTTCCCTTGCAATAGAAGCACCCAGTCTCCGGCTTGGGTCCAGCCTTGGGTTTCTTCCCGGGAGGAGCAACTGCTTTGCCACCTTTCTTGAAGTTTCCCTTATTTCCCTTGCCTTTCTTGAAACTAGTGGTTTTATTCACCATCAACACTTGATGCTCCTTCTGGATATCCGACTCAGCGACTTTCAGCATCCCGAATAGCTCGGAGACTGACTTGTTCATCCCTTTGCATGTTATAGTTCAACACAAAGCTCTTGTAGCTAGGTGGTAGCGATTGAAGAACTCTGTCATTGACAGCCTCTGGTGGGAGCTCAGCTCCCAACTTAGCCAGACGGTTGTAGTACCCAGACATTCTAAGTATGTGCTCACTGATAGACCCGTTCCCCTCCATCTTGCAGGCATAGAACTTATCGAAGGTCTCATACCTCTCGATCTGGGCATTCTTCTCAAAGATAAACTTCAACTCCTGGAACATCTCATATGTTCCACGATGTTCAAAACGCCTTTGAAGTCCCGGCTCTAAGCCATACAGCATGGCACACTGAACTATTGAGTTGTCATCAACACGCGACTGCCAGGCGTTCACAGCATCTGCAGTTGCTAGAGGGGGCGGCACACCAAGCGGTGTATCCAGGACATAAACCTTTTGGGCAGCCGTGAGAATAATCCTCAGGTTACAGGCCCAGTCACAAAGTTACTTCCATCATCTTTCGTCTTAGCTCTCTCTAGGAACGCATTGAAATTCAAGGGAGCTACTGCGCGAGCCATTGATCTACAACATAAATTTGCAAAGGCAACTTTAGACTATTGTTCATGATAAGGATTTCAATTAATCATATTACTTAAGAACTCCCACTCAAATCAACATCCCTTCGGTCGTCCGAGTGTAACATGATCCAAATTCACCAACCCAAGTCCGATCATCACGTGAGATGAGGTGGTTTCAATTGTGAACATCTCCATGTTGGTCATATCTACTATATGACTCATGTTCGACCTTTCGGTCTCCTGCGTTCCGAGGCCATGTCTGTACATGCTAGGCTCGTCAAGTTTAACCCAAGTGTTCCACATGTGCAAAACTAGCTTGCACCCATTGTATGTGAACGTAGAGTCTATCACACCCGATCATCACGTGGTGCTTCGAAACGACAAACTTTCACAACGGTGCACACTTGGGGAGAACACAATTTTATCTTGAAATTTTAGTGAGGATCACCTTATAATGCTACCGTCGCCCTAAGCAAAATAAGATGCATAAAAGGATTAACATCAGATGCAAATCATAAGTGACATGATATGGCCATCATCTTGTGCTTTTGATCTCCATCTCCAAAGCACTGGCATGATCTCCATCGTCACCGGCATGACACCATGATCTCCATCATCGTGTCGCCATCGGGGTTGTCACGCCAACCATGCTTCTACTACTATTGCTACCGTTTAGCGATAAAATAAAGCATTACATAATGCTTAATGATTGGCACACATGTGATACAATAATTAAAGACAACCCTATGGCTCCTGCCGGTTGCCGTATGCATCGACATGCAAGTCGACATAAACTATTACAAACATGATCATCTCATACATCAAATATATTTCATCATGTCTTTGGCCATATCATATCATAACATACGCTGCAAAAACAAGGTAGACGTCCTCTAATTTGTTGTTACATGTTTAACATGGCTGCTATGGGTATCTAGCAAGAACGATTCTTACCTACGCAAAACCACAACGGTGATATGCAAGTTGCTATTTAACCTTCTACAAGGACTGCCTTTGTCAAATCCGATTCAACTAAGGTGGGAGATACAGACACCCGCCAACCATCTTTATGCAACAAAGTCACATGTCAGTCAATGGAACTGGTCTCATATACGTGGACATGTAAAGTTGGTCCGGGCCGCTTCATCCCACAATACCTATGAATCAAGAAAAGACCAAGGAAGGAAGCAATCTGAATATCAATGCCCACAAACTCCTTTGTGTTCTACTCGTGATGTCATCTACGCATAGACCTAGCTCTGGTACCACTGTTGGGGAACGTTGCATGGGAAACAAAAAAATTCCTACGCTCACCAAGATCAATCTAAGAGATGAACATCTACGAGAGGAGAGATTGGATCTACATACCCTTGTAGATCTCTAAGCAGAAGCGTTAAGAAACGCGGTTGATGTAGTTGAATGTCTTCACGGTCCAATCACGATCCGTCCCGCGAACTCCAGATCTAGTGCCGAACGGACGACACCTCCGTGTTCAACACACGTATGGCTTGATGATGCCTTCACCTCCTCGATCCAGCGAGCGATGGTGATGTAGTAGCTCGAGTCCTCCGGCAGCACGAGGGCGTGGTGGCGGAATCTCAGTAGAGCTTCGCTAAGCACTACGGAGAGGAAGAGGGATCGAGGGAGGGGAGGGGCTGCGCCGTGGCGTATTGCTACCTCTTGAGCACTGCGTTGGTTTTCCCTTGAAGAGGAAAGGGTGATGCAGCAAAGTAGCGTAAGTATTTCCCTTAGTTTTTGAGAACCAAGGTATCAATCCAGTAGGAGGCCACGCACGAGTCCCTCGCACCTACACAAACAAATAAATCCTCGCAACCAACGCTATAAAGGGGTTGTCAATCCCTTCACGGTCACTTACGAGAGTGAGATCTGATAGATATGATAAGATAATATTTTTGGTATTTTTATGATAAAGATGCAAAGTAAAATAAAAGGCAATGAAAATAGCTAAGTGTTGGAAGATTAAGATGATGGAAAATGGACCCGGGGGCCATAGGTTTCACTAGTGGCTTCTCTCAAGAGCATAAGTATTACGGTGGGTGAACAAATTACTGTTGAGCAATTGACAGAACTGAGCATAGTTATGAGAATATCTAGGTATGATCATGTATATAGGCATCACGTCCGAGACAAGTAGACCGACTCCTGCCTGCATCTACTACTATTACTCCACACATCGACCGCTATCCAGTATGCATCTAGAGTATTAAGTTCATAAGAACAGAGTAACGCTTTAAGTAAGATAACGTGATGTAGAGGGATAAACTCATGCAATATGATATAAACCCCATCTTGTTATCCTCGATGGAAACAATACAATACGTGCCTTGCTGCCCCTACTGTCACTGGGAAAAGGACACCGCAAGATTGAACCCAAAGCTAAGCACTTCTCGCATTGCAAGAAAGATCAATCTATTGGCCAAACCAAACTGATAATTCGAAGAGACTTGCAAAGATAACCAATCATACATAAAAGAATTCAGAGAAGATTCAAATATTGTTCATAGATAAACTTGATCATAAACCCACAATTCATCGGTCTCAACAAACACACTGCAAAAGAAGATTACATCAAATAGATCTCCACAAGAGAGGGGGAGAACATTGTATTGAGATCCAAAAAGAGAGAGGAAGCCATCTAGCTAATAACTATGGACCCGAAGGTCTGAGGTAGACTACTCACACATCATTGGAGAGGCTATGGTGTTGATGTAGAAGCCCTCCGTGATCGATGCCCCCTCCGGCGGAGCTCCGGAAAAGGCCCCAAGATGGGATCTCACGGGTATAGAATGTAGCGGCGGTGGAATTAGGTTTTTGGTTCCGTATCTGGTAGTTTGGGGGTACGTAAGTATATATAGGAGGAAGAAGTACGTCGGTGGAGCAACGTGGAGCCTGTCACGACCGGTTTTTCAATAAAATAATTATTGAGAGACCAATCCCTTTTACGGACCAGCGAGGAAGAATTCCTTCTCACTAGTAGACAATATCTTGGTCACAGAAGAAAAATACCAGGAGTACTAAATATAATACAAGGTTGAGCAGAGACTGCCCAACAATTTATTACAATGCACGCCGCTAAAACCAAGATGGCGGATAGGGTGGCAAACTACTAACTCACGATAATAACGGTGGTGGGAATATCATCGCGAAGCGAGTGATATGATTCCAGAAGACTACAACTCTTCAAGCGGCGGAGTGAGGCTCGAGAAGACTTAAAGCGGGTGGCAGAAGCGTATACAATACAAGTGACCAAAAATCCGGGATCGCGCGGGACTGACTGGGACTCCTCTAGGCGTCTAACGCGCTATCAAACTCTTCATCCAAGAGATCGCCTTCGTCAACATCTGGCCAAATCAACAAGCCAGGTGAGTACTATGAAAGTACTCGCAAGACAGTTCGGACATAAGGTATAACAAATGTAAACATGAAGCACATGAACAAGTTAACCAGTGCGAACAGACATAGAGATAATAAATACTGGGTGCCAAGCGAGGGTCTGAATGACGCCTCGAGCGGAAACTGCAGAATAGTAATACTGGTGCCAAACGAGTGTCTGAAAGACTCCTCGAGCGGAAAATGCGGAATAATAATGCAGGTGCCAAACGAGTATCTGAAAGACTCCTCGAGCGGAAAATGCGGAATAATAATGCAGGTGCCAAACGAGTGTCTGAAAGACTCCTCGAGCGGAAAATGCGGAATAATAATGCAGGTGCCAAACGAGTGTCTGAAAGACTCCTCGAGCGGAAAATGCGGAATAATAATGCCACAGTCGGGCGTCGAGGCGACACCACATAAAGGGCTTATATTTAAAGTAAGAAACAAGTACACGCCATAGTCGGACGTCTGCGCGACGTCACATAAAGGGCTTATATGACAGCTCAACAATACGATCGTTCGGGAGCATAAATTATCACAAGCATGCGACAAATATAAAGTTAGTCCATCCACAGGAATAGCAATAAAACTGGATTTACCACTTGAGCTTGTTCACCGGGGACAAGTTTTTCACACGGATAGATATGGATATAATGTTTTCATTACTTGATCATGGATACGATGATTTGGAAGGAATTGACTCTGCAGAGTTTGTACTTAACCACAGCCAACGGATTTCAGTAGTCACGGGGACTAGTTCCGTCTACGGTGTTTTGGAAGAAACACGTCTAACCAGTACACACCCAATTCAACCATCCGAAGCCAGGGATCACCCTCGGCGACGTTCAAGAAAAACCTTGAGACGGGGAGGCTACAACCTCGCGTAGCATGGGATCAAATTTCTATACGCGCGCTTTAAGGGGGTGCCCCCCCTCTCGGTCCCAACCGGAAACACCCATGCCCCCTGACCGGATGACTGGCTTTAATCCTGGGCCAAGGTACCATCATCCCGGCCTCTCTGTTTGGTGTGTACACGGAAAGAGGTTACCAACTTACTAATCCGCATCCTGGCAATGAGACATGTGGTAGCACGGAAAGGGGAAAGAACGGTAACGTGGCTCCAACCACGTTAACGTCGGAGGAAGTCGGATGACGCAAGGTTGGTATGCTACAACAGTACCACCTTGCTGCCCTTCATGTCACCACATGATTTGGCCATCTCTCATCAGAGATCATCGCAACTTTGGAACATGCGGGAAAAGAACGATAACGTGGCTCCAACCACGTTAACGTCGGAGAAAGTCGGATGGCGCAAGGCTGGTATGCTACAACAGTACCACCTTGCTGCCCTTCATGTCACCACATGATTAGGCCATCTCTCATCAGAGATCATCGCGACTTTGGAACAACCGGGTCGTTGCCTTACAAGCAACGAGGTATTTACCGACACTAATATGCCACGCACAAACTCTCACGTGAACATGTAAAACACCTGTCATATCAAATGTTCAAAACATGCTTGCCTGGTTCGGAGAAGTCAGAGTCTAGCTCGGCGAAGTTCGCGGCTCCGTCACCTCTTCCGGAACCTACGGCAATCACGAAACGGGTACTAACGTGAAAACCAACACTTGCACAGAAACTTCTCCAAATATTTTTCAAATAAATCCCATAAAAAAACTAGACAAAATTTGAAGATTGTCAGAAAAAGAATCACTCAAAAATACCTTTTTATTAAAAAGTTATAAAGGTTTCTGTCCAGGGACTTATCTGTAATGAAACAGAAAAGTTCCAGGGTTTTAACTGAGAAAACAGAAAACGCTTCGGTTGGGAATGCGCAAGCGCAAAGGAGAAAACGTATTTGCTCGAAGGCGCCAACAGAAAACGGTTCGAAGGAGAATAGAATAGAGGCTGACAGGCGGGGTCCACCTGTCAAGTTTAAAAAGCTCGCCGGCGCCCGAAGACTGCGGTGGACGCCGGCGTCGAACCACGGCGAGTTAGGAGAAACGGAGGGTACCAAGAGCTTCAGCGTCTTCTTCCGCGTCGGTGGGTGGTGGACTCGTCCAACGGGGAGCACCACATCGACGGCGACACTATCTCCGGCGGACGGCGGCTCGGGTGAGGATGGGGAACTCCGGTGGAGGGCTGCAAGCTACAAATTGAGGCGCGGGTCAGAACGAGGGATGCAAGGTGAAGCTACTGGCAAGAGAATGGGGGCGGAGGAGCACACACGGGGGCGAATCGGGCTGGATCCCGTGGCGGGTCGCGGCGGCCGGAGTCGAGGAAGGAGACCTCCTCGGGGCTCTACCAGTGGCTAGGCTTGCTCTAGGGGGAGTGCAGGGATGGTGGGTGCTCGAGTTGAAGCTCGGGGCCTCTATTTATAGGCAGATCGACGGGGTGGCCGTGAACGGAGAATCTCCGGCGAGCGATTACGGCGGAGCAGTGGATTGGCAGGTGGTTTGAGCGGCCAGGCAGCATCAGTGGAGGTTACTGGAGTCGTTTCACAGCTAAACGGGGTCGGTCTTGGCGTAATGGCGTCGGTCCACGGTGAGGTGACCGCACGGGCTCAACGGCGGCAGAGAGCGCGCTCCGCGCCCTGCGGTTCACGACGAGAGCGGCAGCGCATTCGGGGGAGTGGAAGGCCACGCGGCGGGCTCCGGTGGTTTGGGCGGCGCTGGGTGGCGTCGTCGGCGCCGTGTCTCCCGCTGGCGTCCGCAAAGCCGCCGCCGGCGTCGGTCACGGGGCGGCGCACCTTCTGCGGCTCGTCGCCGACGCCCGCAAGGCGCCAGGCGTTCGTGCGGTGCAGGAACAAGGGGGAGGGGACGAGGAGCAAGGCGACGCGGTGGCACTGGCGAGATCGACGTCCTTCTCTGAAGAAAACGACAGCAGGCCACTGCAGTGTTCTCTGAACTTTCTGAACTTGACATAGACAGTGCACTGCAGGTGTTCGACAGGAGGATTTTGCAATGAGATAAATTTTTCTGGAGCTGTAACTTGGTGAGGTGACCACTCAATGCACCCAGAGGCTGCCTGATTTTACTTGGAATTTTTGGAGAAGGTTTTGAATGAATTTCACCAAATTTGGCAAATCTGGTCCAAACTTGCAGCAGATGTAGTTTGAAAATTTTGAACTGAAGACCAATGGATCTTCATGGTTCTTGATTGAGGGTTCAAAGGACTAGGAGGGGAAAAAGGTTTGGGGCAAAAATCAAGACAGAAAGTGGAGTTCCTTTGTAACTCACCAAGTGCTAGAAAAGAAGGCAGAAATTTATTTGAATAGAATATAAATGGAAATAATCACATGGGGAGGTTCAACTTGCTGGATTTGATGCAAATCATGATCCAAAGGTGAGGAAAGGGTTAGGAGAGGGGATTTGCACTAAGGCCATGGCAAGAAGGAATTGTTGAAAGTGGCAAAGGATTTTCCAAAAGCCATAGTGCAAATTTCAAGGAGATTTTCAAAAGTCATTTCCCAAGTGAAAAGTGTTTTGTCTTGAGTCCAAATGAAAAGCAAGAACCTCCAAGACCAAAGATAGATCTTGGTTGAATCCAAATAAAACTTTTGCCATAAGTGAAAATATTTGAGAGTGAGAGTTCTCTTGAAAAATTTAAATCACTCCCCTCAAGTCAAATAAAATCATTTGAAAAATCCAAATAAAAACTTGGGTGTCACAGAGCCCACGAGGGTGGAGGGCGCGCCCAGGGGGTAGGTGCGCCCCCCTACCTCGTGTCGTCCTGGTTGATGTCTTGACGTAGGGTCCAAGTCCTCTGGATCACGTTCGTTCCAAAAATCACGTTCCCGAAGGTTTCATTCCGTTTGGACTCAGTTTGATATTTTTTTTCTGCGAAACTCTGAAATAGGCAAAAAAACGGCAATTCTGGGTTGGGCCTGCGGTTAATAGGTTAGTCCCAAAAATAATATAAAAGTGTATAATAAAGCCCATTAATGTCCAAAACAGAATATAATATAGCATGGAACAATCAAAAATTATAGATACGTTGGAGACGTATCAAGCATCCCCAAGCTCAATTCCTGCTCGTCCTCGAGTAGGTAAATGATAAAAACAGAATTATTGATGTGGAATGCTACTTGGCATAATTTCAATGCAATTCTCCTAATTGTGGTATGAATATTCAGATCCGAAAGATTCAAGATAAAGGTTTAATATTGACATAAAAGTAATAATACTTCAAGCATACTAACTAAGCAATTATGTCCTCTCAAAATAACATTGCCAAAGAAAGTATATCCCTACAAAATCATATAGTTTAGTCATGCTCCATTTTCATCACACAAGAATGCTCTCATCATGCACAACCCCGATGACAAGCCAAGCAATTGTTTCATACTTTAGTAATCTCAAACTTTTTCAACCTTCACGCAATACATGTGTTGGGGAACGTAGTAATTTCAACAGTTTTCCTACGCACACGCAAAATCATGGTGATGCATAGCAACGAGAGGGGAGAGTGTTGTCTACGTACCCTCGTAGATCGAAAGCGGAAGCGTTAGCACAACGCGGTTGATGTAGTCGTACGTCTTCATGATCCAACCGATCAAGTACCGAACGCACAGCACCTCCGAGTTCAGCACACGTTCAGCCCGATGACGTCCCTCGAACTCCGATCCAGCCGAGTGTTGAGGGAGAGTTTCGTCAGCACGACGGCGTGGTGATGATGATGATGTTCTACCGACGCAGGGCTTCGCCTAAGCACCGCTACATTATTATCGAGGTGGACTATGGTGGAGGGGGGCACCGCACACGGCTAAAAGATCAAATGATCAATTGTTGTGTCTTTGGGGTGCCCCCCTGCCCCCGTATATAAAGGAGCAAGGAGGGGAGGTCCGGGCGGCCAGGGAGGAGGCGCGCCAGGAGGAGTCTTACTCCCACCGGGAGTAGGACTCCCTCCCTTCCTTGTTGGAATAGGAGAAGGGGGGAAAGAGGTGGAGGAGGAGAAGGAAAGGGGGCGCCCCCCCCCCTCTCCTTGTCCTATTCGGACTAGGGGGGAGGGGCGCGCAGCCCTGCCCTGGCCGCCTCTCCTCTTCTCCACTAAGGCCCACTATGGCCCATTAACCTCCGGGGGGTTCCGGTAACCCCTCCGGTACTCCGGTAAAATCCCGATTTCACCCGGAACACTTCCGATATCCAAATATAGGCTTCCAATATATCAATCTTCATGTCTCGACCATTTCGAGACTCCTCGTCATGTCCGGGATCACATCCGGGACTCCGAACAACCTTCGGTACATCAAAACATATAAACTCATAATATAACTGTCATCAAAACGTTAAGCGTGCGGACCCTACGGGTTCGAGAACTATGTAGACATGACCGAGACACGTCTCCGGTCAGTAACCAATAGCGGAACCTGGATGCTCATATTGGCTCCCACATATTCTACGAAGATCTTTATCGGTCAGACCGCATAACAACATACGTTGTTCCCTTTGTCATCGGTATGTTACTTGCCCGAGATTCGATCATCGGTATCTCAATACCTAGTTTAATCTCGTTACCGGCAAGTCTCTTTACTCGTTCCGTAATACATCATCCCACGACTAACTCATTAGTTGCAATGCTTGCAAGGCTTAAGTGATGTGCATTACCGAGAGGGCCCAGAGATACCTCTCCGACAATCGGAGTGACAAATCCTAATCTCGAAATACGCCAACCCAACAAGTACCTTTGGAGACACCTGTAGAGCACCTTTATAATCACCCAGTTACGTTGTGACGTTTGGTAGCACACAAAGTGTTCCTCCGGTAAACGGGAGTTGCATAATCTCATAGTCATAGGAACATGTATAAGTCATGAAGAAAGCAATAGCAACATACTAAACGATCGAGTGCTAAGCTAACGGAATGGGTCAAGTCAATCACATCATTCTCCTAATGATGTGATCCCGTTAATCAAATGACAACTCATGTCTATGGCTAGGAAACATAACCATCTTTGACCAACGAGCTAGTCAAGTAGAGGCATACTAGTGACACTCTGTTTGTCTATGTATTCACACAAGTATTATGTTTCCGGTTAATACAATCCTAGCATGAATAATAAACATTTATCATGAAATAAGGAAATAAATAATAACTTTATTATTGCCTCTAGGGCATATTTCCTTCAGTCTCCCACTTGCACTAGAGTCAATAACCTAGTTCACATCGCCATGTGATTTAACATCAATAGTTCACATCTTTATGTGGTTAACACCCATAGTTCACATCGACATGTGACCAGCACCCAAAGGATTTACTAGAGTCAGTAATCTAGTTCACATCGCTATGTGATTAACACCCAAAGAGTACTAAGGTGTGATCATGTTTTGCTTGTGAGATAATTTTAGTCAACGGGTCTGTCACATTCAGATCCGTAAGTATTTTGCAAATTTCTATGTTTACAATGCTCTGCACGGAGCTACTTTAGCTAATTGCTCCCACTTTTCAATATGTATCTGGATTGTGACTTAGAGTCATCCAGATCGGTGTCAAAGCTTGCATCAACGTAACTCTTTACGACGAACTCCTTATCACCTCCATAACCGAGAAATATATCCTTATTCCGCTAAGGATAGTTTTGACCGTTGTCCAGTGATCTACTCCTAGATCACTATTGTACTCCCTTGCCAAAATCAGTGCAGGGTATACAATAGATCTGGTACATAGCATGGCATACTTTATAGAACCTATGCCTGAGGCATAGGGAATGACTTTCATTCTCTTTCTATCTTCTGCCGTGGTCGGGCTTTGAGTCTTACTCAATTTCACACCTTGTAACACAGGCGAGAACTCTTTCTCTGACTGTTCCATCTTGAACTATTTTGAAATCTTGTCAAGGTATGTACTCATTAAAAAAACTTATCAAGTGTCTTGATCTATCTCTATAGATCTTGATGCTCAATATGTAAGCAGCTTCACCGAGGTCTTTCTTTGAAAAACTCCTTTCAAACACTCCTTTATGCTTTGCAGAATAATTCTACATTATTTATGATCAACAATATGTCATTCACATATACTTATCAGAAATGCTGTAGTGCTCCCACTCACTTTCTTGTAAATACAGGCTTCACCGCAAGTCTGTATAAAACTATATGCTTTGATCAACTCATCAAAGCGTATATTCCAACTCTGAGATGTTTGCACCAGTCCATAGATGGATCGCTGGAGCTTGCACATTTTGTTAGCACCTTTAGGATCGACAAAACCTTCTAGTTGCATCATATACAACTCTTCTTTAAGAAATCCATTAAGGAACGTAGTTTTGACATCCATTTGCCAGATTTCATAAAATTTGGCAATTTGCTAACATGATTCGGACAGACTCAAGCATCGCTACGACTGAGAAAATCTCATCGTAGTCAACACCTTGAAATTTGTCAAAAACCGACAAGTCTAGCTTTGTAGATAGTAATACCACTATCAGCGTACATCTTCCTCTTGAAGATCCCTTTATTTTCTATGGCTTGCCGATCATCGGGCAAGTCAACCAAAGTCCACACTTTGTTCTCATACATGGATCCCATCTCAGATTTCAAGGCCTCAAGCCATTTTTGCGGAATCTGGGCTCATCATCGCTTCCTCATAGTTCGTAGGTTCGTCATGGTCAAGTAACATGACCTCCAGAACAGGATTACCGTACCACTCTGGTGCGGATCTTACTCTGGTTGACCTACGTGGTTCGGTAGTAACTTGATCTAAAGTTTCATGATCATCATCATTAGCTTCCTCATTAATTGGTGTAGGTGTCACAGGAACCGGTTTCTGTGATGAACTACTTTCCAATAAGGGAGCAGGTACAGTTACCTCATCAAGTTCTACTTTCCTCCCACTCACTTCTTTCGAGAGAAACTCCTTCTCTAGAAAGGATCCATTCTTAGCAACGAATATCTTGCCTTCGGATCTGTGATAGAAGGTGTACCCAACTGTCTCCTTTGGGTATCCTATGAAGACACATTTCTCCGATTTGGGTTTGAGCTTATCAGGTTGAAACTTTTTCACATAAGCATTGCAACCTCAAACTTTAATAAACGACAGCTTAGGTTTCTTGCCAAACCATAGTTCATACGGTGTCGTCTCAACGGATTTAAATGGTGCCCTATTTAACGTGAATGTAGCTGTCTCTAATGCATAACCCTAAAACGATAGTGGTAGATCGGTAAGAGACATCATAGATCGCACCATATCTAATAAAGTACGGTTACGACGTTCGGATACACCATTACAATGTGGTGTTCCAGGTGGCGTGAGTAGTGAAACTATTTCACATTGTTTTAACTGAAGGTCAAACTCGTAACTCAAATATTTTACCTCTATGGTCATATCATAGAAACTTTTATTTTTGTTACGATGATTCTCCACTTCACTCTGAATTCTTTGAACTTTTCAAATGTTTCAGACTTGTGTTTCATCAAGTAGATATACCCATATCTGCTCAAATCATCTGTGAATGTCAGAAAATAATGATACCCGCCGCAAGCCTTAATATTCATCGGACCACATACATCAGTATGTATGATTTCCAACAAATCTGTTGCTCGCTCCATTGTTCCGGAGAACGGAGTCTTAGTCATCTTGCCCATGAGGCATGGTTCGCAAGCATCAAGTGATTCATAATCAAGTGATTCCAAAATCCCATCAGCATGGAGTTTCTTCATGTGCTTTACACCAATATGACCTAAATGGCAGTGCCACAAATAAGTTGCACTATCATTATTAACTTTGCATCTTTTGGCTTCATTATTATGAATATGTGTATCACTACGATCGAGATCCAACAAACCATTTTATTGGGTGTATGACCATACAAGGTTTTATTCATGTAAACAGAACAACAATTATTCTCTAATTTAAATGAATAACCGTATTGCAACAAACATGATCAAATCATATTCATGCTCAACGCAAACACCAAATAACACTTATTTAGTTTCAACACTAATCCCGAAAGTATAGGGAGTGTGCGATGATGATCATATCAATCTTGGAACTACTTCCAACACACATCGTCACCTCGCCTTTTACTAGTTTCTGTTTATTCTGCAACTCCCGTTTCGAGTTACTACTCTTAGCAACTGAACCAGTATCAAATGCCGAGGGGTTGCTATAAACACTAGTAAAGTACACATCAATAACATGTATATCCAATATACCTTTGTTCACTTTGCCATCCTTATTATCCACCAAATACTTGGGGTAGTTCCGCTTCCAGTGACCAGTCCCTTTGCAGTAGAAGCACTTAGTCTCAGGCTTAGGACCAGACTTGGGCTTCTTCACTTGAGCAGCAACTTGCTTGCCATTCTTCTTGAAGTTCCCCTTCTTCCCTTTGCCCTTTTCTTGAAACTAGTGGTCTCGTCAACCATCAACACTTGATGTTTTTCTTGATTTCTACCTTCGTCGATTTCAGCATCACGAAGAACTTGGGAATTGTTTCTGTTATCCCTTGCATATTATAGTTCATCACGAAGTTCTACTAACTTGGTGATGGTGACTAGAGAATTCTGTCAATCACTATCTTATCTGGAAGGTTACCTCCCACTTTATTCAAGCGATTGTAGTGCCCGGACAATCTGAGCACATGCTCACTGCTTGAGCTATTCTCCTCCATCTTTTAGTTGTAGAACTTGTTGGAGACTTCATATCTCTCAACTCGGTTATTTGCTTGAAATATTAACTTAAACTCCTGGAACATCTCATATGGTCCATCACGTTCAAAACGTCTTTGAAGTCCCGATTCTAAGCCGTTAAGCATGGTGCACTAAACTATCAAGTAGTCATCATATTGAGCTAGCCAAACGTTCATAACGTCTGCATCTGCTCCTGCAATAGGTCTATCACCTAACGGTGCATCAAGGACATAATTCTTCTGTGCAGCAATAAGGACAAACCTCAGATCACGAACCCAGTCCGCATCATTGCTACTATCATCTTTCAACTTAGTTTTCTCTAGGAACATATATAAAACATAGGGAAGCAACAACACGACCTATTGATCTACAACATAGATATGCTAATACTACCAGGACTAAGTTCATGATAAATTAAAGTTCAATTAATCATATAACTTAAGAACTCCCACTTAGATAGACATCCCTCTAATCTTCTAAGTGATCACGTGATCCATATCAACTAAGCCATGTCCGATCATCACGTGAGATGGAGTAGTTTCAATGGTGAACATCACTATGTTGATCATATCTACTATATGATTCACGCTCGACCTTTCGGTCTCAGTGTTCCGAGGCCATATCTGTTATATGCTAGGCTCGTCAAGTTTAACCTGAGTATTCCGCGTGTGCAACTGTTTTGCATCCGTTGTATTTGAACGTAGAGCCTATCACACCCGATCATCACGTGGTGTCTTAGCACGAAGAACTTTCGCAACGGTGCATACTCAGGGAGAACACTTATACTTTGATAATTTAGTGAGGGATCATCTTATAATGCTACCGTCAATCAAAGCAAGATAAGATGCATAAAAGATAAACATCACATGCAATCAATATAAGTGATATGATATGGCCATCATCATCTTGTGCTTGTGATCTCCATCTCCGAAGCACCGTCATGATCACCATCGTCACCGGCGCGACACCTTGATCTTCATCGTAGCATCGTTGTCGTCTCGCCAATCTTATGCTTCTACGACTATCGCTACCGCTTAGTGATAAAGTAAAGCATTACAGGGCGTTTGCATTGCATACAATAAAGCGACAACCATATGGCTCCTGCCAGTTGCCGATAACTCGGTTACAAAACATGGTCATCTCATACAATAAAATTAGCATCATGTCTTGACCATATCACATCACAACATGCCCTGCAAAAACAAGTTAGACGTCCTCTACTTTGTTGTTGCAAATTTTACGTGGCTGCTACGGGCTTAGCAAGAACCGTTCTTACCTACGCATCAAAACCACAACGATAGTTTGTCAAGTTGGTGTTGTTTAACCTTCGCAAGGACCGGGCGTAGACACACTCGGTTCAACTAAAGTTGGAGAAACTGACACCCGCTAGCCACCTGTGTGCAAAGCACGTCGGTAGAACCAGTCTCGCGTAAGCGTACGCGTAATGTCGGTCTGGGCCCCTTCATCCAACAATACCGCCGAACCAAAGTATGACATGCTGGTAAGCAGTATGATTATATCGCCCACAACTCACTTGTGTTCTACTCGTGCATATAACATCAACGCATAAAACCAGGCTCGGATGCCACTGTTGGGGAACCTAGTAATTTCAACAGTTTTCCTACGCACACGCAAGATCATGGTGATGCATAGCAACGAGAGGGGAGAGTGTTATCTACGTACCCTCGTAGACCGAAAGCGGAAGCGTTAGCACAACGCGGTTGATGTAGTCGTACGTCTTCACGATCCGACCGATCAAGTACCGAACTGCACGGCACCTCCGAGTTCAGCACACGTTCAGCCCGATGACGTCCCTCGAACTCCGATCCAGCCGAGTGTTGAGGGAGAGTTTCGTCAGCACGATGGCGTGGTGACGATGATGATGTTCTACCGATGCAGGGCTTCGCCTAAGCACCACTACAGTATTATCGAGGTGGACTATGGTGGAGGGGGGCACCGCACACGGCTAAAAGATCAAACGATCAATTGTTGTGTCTTTGGGGTGCCCCCTGCCCCCGTATATAAAGGAGCAAGGGGGGAGGTGCGACCGGCCAGGGAGGAGGCGCGCCAGGAGGAGTCCTACTCCCACCGGGAGTAGGACTCCCTCCCTTCCTTGTTGGAATAGGAGAAGGGGGGCAAGAGGTGGAGGAGGAGAAGGAAAGGGGGGCGCCGCCCCCCTCTCCTTGTCCTATTCGGACTAGGGGAGGGGGGCGCGGCCCTGCCCTGGCCGCCTCTCCTCTTCTCCACTAAGGCCCACTATGGCCCATTAACCCCCGGGGGGTTCCGGTAACCCCTCCGGTACTCCGGTAAAATCCTGATTTCACCCGGAACACTTCCGATATCCAAATATAGGCTTCCAATATATCAATCTTCATGTCTCGACCATTTCGAGACTCCTCGTCATGCCCGTGATCACATCCGGGACTCCGAACAACCTTCGGTACATCAAAACATATAAACTCATAATATAACTGTCATCGAAACGTTAAGCGTGCGGACCCTACGGGTTCAAGAACTGTGTAGACATGACTGAGACACGTCTCCGGTCAATAACAAATAGCGGAACCTGGATGCTCATATTGGCTCCCACATATTCTACGAAGATCTTTATCGGTCAAACCGCATAACAACATACGTTGTTCCCTTTGTCATCGGTATGTTACTTGCCCGAGATTCGATCGTCGGTATCTCAATACCTAGTTCAATCTCGTTACCGGCAAGTCTCTTTACTCGTTCCGTAATACATCATCCCACAACTAACTCATTAGTTGCAATGCTTGCAAGGCTTAAGTGATGTGCATTACCGAGAGGGCCCAGAGATACTTCTCGGACAATCGGAGTGACAAATCCTAATCTCGAAATACGCCAACCCAACAAGTACCTTTGGAGACACCTGTAGAGCACCTTTATAATCACCCAGTTACGTTGTGACGTTTGGTAGCACACAAAGTGTTCCTCCGGTAAACGGGAGTTGCATAATCTCATAGTCATAGGAACATGTATAAGTCATGAAGAAAGCAATAGCAACATACTAAACGATCGAGTGCTAAGCTAACGGAATGGGTCAAGTCAATCACATCATTCTCCTAATGATGTGATCCCATTAATCAAATGACAACTCATGTCTATGGCTAGGAAACATAACCATCTTTGATCAACGAGCTAGTCAAGTAGAGGCATACTAGTGACACTCTGTTTGTCTATGTATTCACACAAGTATTATGTTTCTGGTTAATACAATTCTAGCATGAATAATAAACATTTATCATGAAATAAGGAAATAAATAATAACTTTATTATTGCCTCTAGGGCATATTTCCTTCAACATGAGCGTGAGCCATGGATATAGCACTATGGGTGGAATAGAATATAATGATGGGGGTTATGTGGAGAAGACAAAAAAGGAGAAAGTCTCACATCAACGCGGCTAATCAATGAGCTATGGAGATGCCCATCGATTGATGTTAATGCAAGGAGTAGGGATTGACATGCAACAGATGCACTAGAGCTATAAATGCATGAAAGCTCAATAAAAGAAACTAAGTGGGTGTGCATCCAACTTGCTTGCTAACGAAGACCTAGGGCATTTGAGGAAGCCTATTGTTGGAATATACAAGCCAAGTTCTATAATGAAAAATTCCCACTAGTATATGAAAGTGACAAAACAAGAGACTCTCTATCATGAAGAACATGGTGCTACTTTGAAGCACAAGTGTGGAAAAAAGGATAGTAGCATTGTCCCTTTTATTTATATTTATATATATTTTTTTGGCCTTCTCTTTTTTTTGGCCTTTCTCTTTTTTATTGGGACAATGCTCTATGAATGATGATCATCACACTTCTATTTATTTACAACTCAATGATTACAACTCGATACTAGAACAAAGTATGACTCTATATGAATGCCTCCGGCGATATACCGGGATAGCAATGAATCAAGAGTGACATGTATGAAAATTATGAACGGTGGCTTTGCCACAAATACGATGTCAACTACATGATCATGCAAAGCAATATGACAATGATGAGCGTGTCATAATAAATGGAACGGTGGAAAGTTGCATGGCAATATATCTCGGAATGGCTATGGAAATGCCATAATAGGTAGGTATGGGCTGTTTTGAGGAAGATATAAGGAGGTTTATGTATGAAAAGGCGTATCATATCACGGGGTTTGGATAAACCTACTGTATTCCAATTTCTCTATGGTTTATAAACTATTTTACTAGCCATAGATTCATCAAAATAAGCAAACAACACACGAAAAACAGAATCTGTCAAAAAGAGAACAGTCTGTAGTAATCTGTAACTAACGCAAACTTCTCGAACTCCAAAAATTCATCCAAAATAGGACGACCTAGAAAATTGGTTTATTGATCATCAGAAATTGGAATCAATATTTTATCACGTTCTGGTGATTTTTAACAATTATTTTCGTGAACAGAAAGTTTCTGGAATTTTCAGCAAGATCAAATAACTATCATCCAAGAAGATCCTATAGGTTAAACTTGGAACAAACACTAATTAAAACATAAAAACACATCTAACCAGAGGCTAGATCAAATACTTATTCCTAAACAGAAGCCACCACCTGCACCTCACATGTCGGCACAGTGGAACGTGTAACCCGCCTGCTGTCCAAGTCAACCGATGATGAAAATACTTTGGAGTGAGAAGGAGATCCTAACTAACAAAATAAGGCATCTGACCCACCTTTCTCTACTCAACCTGTCATCTTCTCTCCTCGCTCCCTGGGACAAATAAGACTAGAAAAACCTCGATCTTCAGTACACTTCACACCCACACAATCTCTATTTGAAACTAACACTCCATTTCCGGGCTGTGTTTCCCCTGCGGCCACCCAGTGGCGGCAGAAAACGAAAAAGGGTGGGCTCCGCGCGGTTCGCGTTTTAGGCGAACATCTAATCTAGGCCCGGTCGCCTTTCTATGAAGGCGAGCAGCCCAGCCCCCTTGTTGAAATTTGGAAGCAAAAAAACTAAAAATAAAATTGGGTTGCCTCCCAACAAGCGCTATCGTTTAACGCCCCTACCTAGGCATAATAGCAAGCATAGATCTAGGTATCGCAATAATAATAAGATAGATCATTAAAACTCATTTCATATTCTGTATGTTCAGCAGCAAGTTTTCTCTGAGGCAAGTAAAAGTAATCAAAAGGGCTAAATTTAATGGGACAAAAATCCCCAAGATCAACTTTAGGAGGTATAGGTTCCTCCTTTGGCCCTTCGTATTGCACAACCAATTCATCATTATAAGCATTCTTTTGACAGAACTTTGTGAGCCTATATTCGAGAGAATATCCTAGCTCATTATTTCAAATAGCAAAATCATTATTATGTTCAAAGATTCTATCAACTAGAATATTGGTAGGAACCTTTTTTCTAAGGTTTTCATTAAAAGCAACATAGTCTAGAGATTGAAAACGCATTATTTCCTCTTGATCAAATAAAATAGTTTCTATGGGAGGGCGGCCAGCGTCCATCCTATAATGCGCAAAGATTTCTTTGGCCTCTTTTATTATAAATCTGAACTCATGAGCCAAAAATATAGTAGCGGCACGCTTAACAGAAGAATGCCTGATATTAGAAAATTCTAGGAAAATCCTTTGTATGCAAGGATGCATGTGCATAAATTGTCTTTCAAGTTCAACTACAAGCATGGCGATAGCGTCCGCAAGACTACTAGTTCTATGAAGAATAGAACTACCCATAGAAGGCAAAGCACCGGCACAAGTAAAGAAATCTTGGATAACTCCTTTTCCAATAATATTACCACTACCATTCAGAATTTTTTTGTATGCAAGGTAGGGGGTTCTTCAGTAGGAGCATCAGAATTTTCCATGTTATTACTATTGTCCATATCGACAATAGTTTCCCCAATTTCAGACATAACGACAGAAAGTGCGAGGAGCAAAAATAAAGAGGGAGGCAAAAGGAAAAGAGGAAAACGAAAAAGAGAGGGCGAATAAAACGGCAAGGGTGAAGTGGGGGACAGGAAAACGAGAGCCAAATGGCAAATAATGTAATGCGGGAGATAAGGGTTTGTGATGGGTACTTGGTGTGTTGACTTTTGCATAGACTCCCCGGCAATGGCGCCAGAAATCCTCTTGAGCACTGCGTTGGTTTTCCCTTGAAGAGGAAAGGGTGATGCAACAAAGTAGCGTAAGTATTTCCCTCAGTTTTTGAGAACCAAGGTATCAATCCAGTAGGAGGCCACGCACGAGTCCCTCGCACCTACACAAACAAATAAATCCTCGCAACCAACGCAATAAAGGGGTTGTCAATCCCTTCACGGTCACTTACGAGAGTGAGATCTGATAGATATGATAAGATAATATTTTTTGGTATTTTTATGATAAAGATGCAAAGTAAAATAAAAGGCAATGAAAATAGCTAAGTATTGGAAGATTAATATGATGGAAAATAGACCCGGGGGCCTTAGGTTTCACTAGTGGCTTCTCTCAAGAGCATAAGTATTACGGTGGGTGAACAAATTATTGTTGAGCAATTGACAGAATTGAGCATAGTTATGAGAATATCTAGGTATGATCATGTATATAGGCATCACGTCCGAGACAAGTAGACCGACTCCTGCCTGCATCTACTACTATTACTCCACACATCGACCGCTATCCAGCATGCATCTAGAGTATTAAGTTCATAAGAACAGAGTAACGCTTTAAGTAAGATGACATGATGTAGAGGGATAAACTCATGCAATATGATATAAACCCCATATTGTTATCCTCGATGGCAACAATAAAATACGTGCCTTACTGCCCCTACTGTCACTGGGAAAAGGACACCGCAAGATTGAACCCAAAGCTAAGCACTTCACCCATTGCAAGAAAGATCAATCTAGTAGGCCAAACCAAACTGATAATTCGAAGAGACTTGCAAAGATAACCAATCATACATAAAAGAATTCAGAGAAGATTCAAATATTGTTCATGGATAAACTTGATCATAAACCCACAATTCATCGGTCTCAACAAACACACCGCAAAAGAAGATTACATCAAATAGATCTCCACAAGAGAGGGGGAGAACATTGTATTGAGATCCAAAAAGAGAGAGGAAGCCATCTAGCTAATAACTATGGACCCGAAGGTCTGAGGTAAACTACTCACACATCATCAGAGAGGCTATGGTGTTGATGTAGAAGCCCTCCGTGATCGATGCCCCCTCCGGCGGAGCTCCGGAAAAGGCCCCAAGATGGGATCTCACGGGTACAGAAGGTTGCGGCGGTGGAATTAGGTTTTTGGCTCCGTATCTGGTAGTTTGGGGGTACGTAAGTATATATAGGAGGAAGAAGTACGTCGGTGGAGCAACATGGGGCCCACGAGGGTGGAGGGCGCGCCCAGGGGGGTAGGCGCACCCCCCTACCTCGTGCCCTCCTGGTTGATGTCTTGACGTAGGGTCCAAGTCGGCTGGATCACGTTCGTTCCGAAAATCATGTTCCCGAAGGTTTCATTCCGTTTGATATTCTTTTCTGCGAAACTCTAAAATAGGCAAAAAACAGCAATTCTGGGTTGGGCCTCCGGTTAATAGGTTAGTCCCAAAAATAATATAAAATTGTATAATAAAGCCCATTAATGTCCAAAACAGAATATAATATAGCATGGAACAATCAAAAATTATAGATACGTTGGAGACGTATCACGTATCAGGGGTGTAGCTGCCCTCTCTCTACCTCTCTATATATAGGGGGAAGGGGGGAGGGGGTGCCCTAGACTTTCCCTAGGGGGGTCAGTGGCCACAAGGGGAAACCCTAGATGGGTTTGGGCGCCTCCCCATAGGAGACTTGGCCCCTAAGGCAAAAGGGTGGGAACCCTAGGGGGCGCCCCCACCTCCTTTGGCAATGTGGGAAGGGGGCTTGGGGAGCGCACAACCCCTTAGTGGGCTGGTGTACTCCCTCCCTTTGGCCCATGAGGCCCCCCAACACTTGTCGGGGGCCCCCGAAACCCCTTTCGGTCATGCTGGCCATCACCCGGTGCCCCTGGAACACTTCCGGTCTCCGATACCCTTCGTCCTATGTATCAATCTTCACCTCTGAACCCTTCTGGAGTTCCTCGTCACGTCTGGGATCTCACTAAGGACTCCAAACAACCTTCGGTAACCACCATAACAACTCAACTATACTTATATCGTCACCAAACGTTAAGTGTGTAGACCTTTCGGGTTCGAGAACTATGCAGACATGACTGAGACACCTCTACAGTCAATAACTAATAGCGGGACCTGGATGCCCATGTTGGTTCCTGCATATTCTACGAAGATCTTTATCGGTCAAACCTCGGTGTCAAGGATTCAGCTAATCTCGTATGTAGTCCCTTTGTATATTGGTATGTTACTTGCCCGAGATTCGATCGTCGGTATCTCCATACCTAGTTCAATCTCATTACCGGCAAGTCTCTTTACTCGTTCTGTAATACAAGATCCCATGGCTAACCCATTAGTCACATTGTTTGCAAGCTCATTGTGATGTTGTATTACCGAGTGGGCCTTGAGATACCTCCCCGTCATACGGAGTGGCAAATCCTAGTCTTGATCCATGCCAACTCAACAGACACCCTCGGACATACCTGTAGAGCACCTTTATAGTCACCCAGTTACGTTGCAACGTTTGGTACACACAAGGTATTCCTCCAGTCTCAGTGAGTTGCATGATCTCATGGTCATAGGAGCAAATACTTGACATGCAGAAAACGATAGCAGTAAACTTGATACAATCGTATGCTATGTTTATAGTTTGGGTCTTGTCCATCACATCATTCTCCTAATGATGTGATCCCATTATGAAATGATAACTCATATCTATGACTAGGAAACCATAGCCATCTTTGATCAACGAGCTAGTCTGATAGAGGCTTACTAGGGACATGTTGTTGTCTATGTATCCACACATGTATTTGAGTTTCCGGTCAACACAATTATAGCATGGATAATAAACGATTATGATGAACAAGGAAATATAATAATAACCGCTTTATTATTGCCTCTAGGGCATATTTCCAACATGTATAGCTTTACGGGAAAAGTATAACCATGATGGGTCCTGAGGTTAACTCTTTTTGTCTCCATATTCTCGTGATCTTCAAAATCCAGCTTCTCCAAGACATAACGTCTTGCATGACAGGGGATGCACTAATCGAATTGTAGAAGACGAAAATTACACGTTGAAGGAGCATAAGTCATGCTTAATTATGAAAAAGACTTGTCGTCGTTGTGTACCGTTTCAACATCGAAGGTCTCATCGTACTTAATACTAAAGCACCGACCGTCTACCAGGTGAGGCCTGTTGCACAGACCCCGGTCGTCGCCGCAGTCGCACTCCGGGATCCTATCTTCGTCCTCAGATATTTCCTATGTTCATAATTCAAAGATTAAACTTCTAAAATTCAATATGTGTACTACAAAAACTAAATTAGATCATTATTATTCATCACGGGTTAACTATCGGTCTGTCGAGTCTTTTCTTGAAAACTGTCAGCCCACGTGGTGTATATATTCGACCATCGAAGATGGTCGCTCCTCCCTTCGTCCCCGAGTGCATTACACGAAAATGTCTAGCACACGGGAACGAAGGAGAAGCGACCCCCATGACAACAGTCGGGATTCTTCCTCTCTGACATTTGCGACCGTCGGTGATGGTCGTTCTTCTCTTCCTTCCCGTGCATTACCAAAAGGTCTATCACGAGAAAGAACAGGAAGAACGACCCCACGACAATAGTCGACATTCTTCTTCTCTCATATATGGTGGACACTCCCTCACTATTTTTTGACTTTCATATATGGAGCCCCAAGAGACTTAAAGTCAACCCAAAATGTCATTTAGTGCTCTTTCCGGCAAATCCAACGCACTCGATATTTCCAAAATTCTAGCACAAGCCATGCTAAAATTTACGGAAAAATTCAGCACAACCTTTGCTAAAAAAGGACATATCGAGCGCCTGAAATTTGCCGGAACGGAAATTAATCAACACTCCGGCAAAACATAGGACACTCAGAGGTGTTCCCTGTAAACGTGGGCCACTTGGGCAAGCACATATCCTATTTGGGCAACACTAGATATACATGTTTATATCTACATCATATTTGAGCAGCACTAGCTAGTACACAACACTAGATATACATGTTTACTCACTATAGACGATGGTTGTCGAGGGTGCGGGTGTCGTCGGTGATCTTCTGGGCGTCGTCGACCGGCTCGTCGGTGATCTACGTACCCAGCGCCACATGAACATTCAAACTTGATGCTCATTGCATTTTAATGGCTGAAAATATTAACAAAAACATTTCAATATATCTTATATATAATCCTAACATTTCATTCGGACAAGAAGCATAACTAAATAGGACCATCATACACTTACTAAATACCCTAGTTCTACTCTACTCAACACTTACTAAAAATCCTAACATTTCATTCAGACAATATAGATCTCTCTCTCTCTCTCTAAATTTGGCAATGTGATGTTGACATAACTAAATACCATAGTTCTACTCTATTGAACACTTACTAAAATTTCTATTACCCTAGTTCTACCCTAAATTTTCTTAGTACAAACTTCTATTACTAAATTTAATACCTAAAAATTTCTATTATTAAAATTTCAAAAACAGAGGGAGGTGGAGGGAGCAGGAACGAAGGGAGGGGTGAGTGAGGGAGGAAGGGAGGAGGAGAACGGATGAGGCAGGGAGGAGGAGGACGGAGGGAGGAGGACGGACGGACGAGGCAGGGAGGTGGGAGGTAGGAGGGAGAGGGAGGTGGAAGGAGGGAGGGAGAGATCGGGAGAGGGACGAGGAGGGGAGGGAGGTGGAAGGAGGAGGGATGGAGGAGCTACCTCGGTGGAGTAGTAGTTGGAGCGGCGGCGGGCAACGATGGTGGTCGGGAAGGGCCGAACATCGGCGGCGGACGACGGGGTGCGTGGGAGAGTGAGAGTGGAGTGGAGAGGGCAGAGTGAGGGGCGACCGGTGAAGAAGATAGGATGGGTTTAGCAGCAGCGCGTGTTAGAGGAAAGCGCTACTGCTAAACGCAATAGCGGTAGCGCGTTTCCCAAAGCTCGCTACTACTATGCCTAGCGTGGCGGCAACATGTGTGGAAATTATAGTAGTGGCGCTTTTCTATGTAGACGCGCTACTGCTAGCAACTTAGCTGTAGCACCTACTCAATAATCTTGTGGAATATATCTGAATCCACATAGGAAATCGATGAATTTTATGTTTCAACTATGCACTCCAAATTTTTTTGTTATGTTTGAACCAAGTATTTTTTATGTACAAATTATTATTTTTTGTGTGCGGTATTCATTTTTATGTGAAAATCATCAAGGAGCATGTGTTTGCATGGATTTAAGGTTTTCAAAGTGAGGGTTGTGGTTGCAAAAAAGGACATTGGAGGGGCGGGGCGACACTATCCGGACACACCTGTGGAAGTTTAGGGGAAGTGGGGGGGGGGGGGGGGGGATTTGTTCACTCTGGTTGTAGATGTTCTAACTATCACACAAAGAATGTAAACTAAAATTTATTGCATCTAATATATATTCTTGGAGAAAACCAAGGGCAAAAACCCATGGTGAAACTATCCCTTCCAAATTAAGAAACGTCCAAAAAACAGAAAAGGAAAAGGTAAGGAAAAAAGAATGACCACCCAAATGACAACCTAATGTAGAACTATCTGCGAAATGTGCCTTGGGGATATCCGAGAACGGTACACCTTCCGTACCAGTGCATTAGACACATTACGAAAATCAGATAATGTCAAAACGCTTACGATGCATTCACACCCATCTTGTTTCCTGTTTCTTGCCACGAACAAACGAATCAACCAATAAGGTGCCTTCAGTGACTTGAGTATATCAAGATGAACATGCAGTTGTCAGTGTGGCAAATAAACTGACTTTAGCAGGATGATTTGCATGCAAGAGTATTATTAATTAACAAATAAACATCAAGTTACCTTGTTTTTCTCTCCGTGTTGGTTGCGATGCATCACCTAAGAGCAACTTCAATGGGGCGACCCATTTCGTCCGCCCGCGTCCGTTTGGGTCGGCGCGGACAAAAGTGGCGGCCCAACGCGCCGACCCGAACTCAAATCGTGTCCGCCTGGCGTCCGCGCCGACCCATTTTCGGCCCAAAATTGCGCCTAGAATGCGTCGACGCGGACGCAAAACGGACGCGCCGCGCGTCTCCTCGCCGTCCGACGCGTCCCCACCTGGCGACCGTCCAACTACGACGGTCAACATTATTTATGACGACCGCCCACCTTGGGCCCACGCGTCAGCGATGGCGGTCGTCCTTTTTTAAGTCAGGCGTGCGGCGGGGCCGTCCTCATCCACTGCCACTCACCCCCGTCCCCATCTGGCAACCCCTGCCCCCACGCCAGCGACAACCCTAGCCACCGCCAACATGGGCTTCTTCTCCGGCATCGGCAGCAGCCGCAAGGGCAAGGCCCCCGCCCGCCATTCCCCCTTCCTCCCCGCCCTCCCCGCGCCGCCGCGCGCTCCCCGGCAGAGGCAACGCATCAATGTGCCGGTGCACCAGGCCGAGTGGCACTGGCAGCACCGCGTGCCTCTGCCGTACCCCGATGCGACGCTGCCGAATGACTGGCATTTGGATCCGGAGAGGATCCCAGTGCCGGCAGCGCCGCGGACGGCGAGGGCCCATGCGGAGGAGGTGCGGCGCCGGCGGGCGTTGCTGACGCTGGAGCAGCGCGCCGAACCGCACTACGTCGTCGACTCGCCCAACTGGGCTCGATGGTTCGCCTTCGAGCACGAGGAGGCGAGGCGACGCGGCGTCGACCGCAGCCTGCCGCCGCCCCCGCTCGTCGTCCGCGACGAGGACTAGGAGGCCGAGGCCGCCTACTAGGCGGCCATTAAGGAGAGCGAGGAGGAGGAGCAGTGGAGGGAGGCGGATGAGGCGGCTTTTCAGGCTGCCATGGCGGAGGCAATGGCCCTCTCCGCGGCGGGCGACTGCGTCGTGCCACCAGTGACCCCGCCGTCCCCGCCCAAAGCCGAGCCGGAGGAGCCGGCCTACCTCGAGCGCTACTCCTGGACCGGAGTAGTGCGCGAGTGGGTCAGGGCTCCGCCGATCTGGCTCGGGGCGACGAAGAAGCAGGAGGCGACCTACCTCGACCACTGGCGCCGCGTTCAGCTGACCGAGGAGCGCCGGGAGGGCGAGCGCCTGCAGATGCTCGAGCACGAGGCCGAAGAGGAGGCGCGCCAGGCCTAGGCAGCGGCGGCGCAGCCCGACATCGCCGCCCTCTGGAACACGGCGTTCCCCTGGGCCGGCCATGCGCCGACGCTGATCGACCTCACCGGCCTCGAGCAGACGCCGCCGCTGACGAGGACGCCTAGGGCAGCGCGTCGTCTAGTTTTTAGTGTTTTTATGTTAATTAATATAATGTGGACTTTCGCCGGTCTTCGTGGCCGACTTTTATATTTAATTAAATGCATGTATTTATTTTTAAAATGCTTTTAAACTTTTTTTTGGCGCGCCGAAAAAACGGGTCGGACCAGTGTTGGGCGCTCGCGCCGACCCAAGCACAGCGCCAGACGTTTGTGTCCGCCGGGCCGACCCAAACGGACAAAAGCGCCGTCCGTTTGGGTCGGTCCGTTGGAGTTGCTCTAAGATGTCCAATGCACGGGTACGGAGGAAGTACGTACAACGTTCATGTAAGAAAATGCGCAACGTGATGCACACTTGATACGAACGCATATGCGTGCACTTCGCCGGTTCCCAATCGGACCATGCTCCATGCCCAATCATATCACGCATTCAACCAACGAAGCAGCGGGCCGCGGAATGAGGATGCTCGCCCGTTCGGTTCCTCCAAGGAACAAGACTACAAGAGTATACTCAAGGAACAATGCCGGCCAACCTACACCCGACTCTGAAGATGCACTTACGGCAATGGTAGACCAATCAAACCCGAGCTGCAGTAACCGCATTAATGGGGAAAATTATTGCAGTCGACTGCGCCGGTACCCGCATTGAAGCCCCGTGCGCAGCATGGGCGCTCCCGTCGCGATAAATGGGCCTATCGGCGAGCGAGCCATCACTTGCTCACACTCACAGTGGAGCACTGGAGCAGCAGAACAGAGCGAGCGAGTGAGAGCAGAGAGCATGGGCTCAATGGTGGCCAGCGTGGAGGAGATCGGTGCGGCGGCGGCGCCACAGGCGGTGGAGCGCCGCCTGGGCGAGCTGCGGGCGACCTTCGAGAGCGGCAGGACCCGGCCCCTGTCGTGGCGGCAGTCCCAGCTGCGCGGCCTCCTCCGGCTCCTCGCCGACAAGGAGGAGGAGGCGTTCCGCGCGCTCCACGACGACCTCGGCAAGCACCGCGCCGAGGCCTACAGAGACGAGGTTC